>NC_037335.1:92846-719106 GCF_002263795.3 Bos taurus
ATCATGGAAGATTAGCTCTTTCCCTGGTGTACACTATTTTTAAAATGCAGTTATATCACCATTGCTGATCTTGGAAATCCACATAATTGAAAAATAGAGGGCCCCAGGGCTTTGCAATTTACACTGATTATTGCTACCTGTATCATATTGGGGAGAAAAGCAAAAATTAATTTGAGTTAAGGTCAGAAATGTTGACTATTTGATAAGAAATCAAACTTCACTTCTATAAATTGTAACACTGCTCAATCACAAAGAAAAACAGTAGCAAAACTAATTTTAATTTTAAAAGACTGATCTTGTCAGCTGTATGCTTTTACTTTGCTGACACTCAACTGCCACATGATACCTGAAGCAGAATTGGACTTATATGATTAATAGATACATCTCACAATCATTTCTATGGGATGGGCCTGCAGGCTCCAGTCATTTGGGATTTATTTAACCTCAGTTCTGTGACAGGCAAGCAAGAACTGGAGTTATAGAGCTGCGAAAATTACGACAAAATTCTACAACTTACTTGAAGAGATTTTTTTTAAAAGTAATCTTTCATTTTCCCCAAATACAATAAATATCTCAGAGAAGACTGTTCTTTATTTTGACTCCAATTGAAATCCATAAAGTGCTAAATTAATAAAGTCATTCAGCAGTAGAAATTACAAGAACATTCTATTATTTGTGGTTAATGATACTTTCTGTGGTCAAAACTTTTTGTCTATGTGAAGAAAATTAATATTAAATATAATAATCTTCTTATTCTAATTATGTCCTTAAAATATAATTTAGTCACTTTGATATAGTATTTCCAGTGCTGTGAAAATGAAAAGTTGGTAATATATATTGGAATCTCATGCTTTTCTTCATTACTATATTTTACCCACAAAAATTATATTTCATTTTTCTGCTATTTATTAAATAGATTACACTGCATTCAGTTTACATACACACACACACATTTCAATACAGAATTAAAAAAAAACACAATATGATTTAAATTAGCCTTCTGAGTAAACTCCAACAATGTAACTAATTTTGACTTCTTTTCAACTGTAAATTGACAAAAATCTTAATTTATTCTTTGGTCATTTTGTCATCACTCTTCAAGGGGAAAAAGATTACATAAGAATGTGGGTGAAATTTTACCCCCACAAAAATTATTCTTTTTTTTATTTAATTTCTTATTGTCCTCTCTGCACAGAGTATTTGAGATACTTTTCTGCTGTTTTGTGTTTCATTCAGCTGTTTTCATTTTTGTTATTGCTTTGTTGGTATATAGATAAGATTGTAGTATTTTCTTTTAATTTGTCTAGTTGGATAAAGATGCAAATAATGACTCTTATCTGATTTCTTCACTAACTTCTACCTTACAGAATTATGCATCTCTACAGTTTCTTTAGGGTTACATTACTAGGTATTTTATGTTACATTTACGTTCATCTGGTCTCATATCTTGAGACAATAGATGAGTCCATCTCTTCAACTTCATTTCTTCACACTAGTTCTGAACTTTAGCTTCTTATTTGGTCTATTTCCCATTCTTCTGCAGGCCATTGTCTCATTTAATGGAGGTGTCTACTCCTTATCCATGATAAAGTGAAAGTGAAAATGTTAGTTGCTCAGTCCTGTCCGACTTTGTAACCCCATGGACTGTAACCCACCAGGTTTCTCTCTCATGGGATTATCCAGGCAAGCATACTGGAGTGGACTGTCATTCCCTTCTCCAGAGGATCTTTCCAACCAAGGATCAAACCCAGGTCTCTTGCATTCCAGGCAGATTCTTTACCATCTGAGCCACCAGGGAGATCATGATAAGGAGGACTATAAAGACTCTGTGGCTCAGCAAGGGATTTATAGGCATTTACAGAGGCTACTAGTAGAACCCATCCAACATCTTTGTTATACTAACACTCTTGATTTTTCATAATATGCTTTTTCTAAAATTATTCTTTTTTCCTAAACTTTTAGTTCAGTAATCAACCTAAAAGTAATCTCTGATTATTTGGTTCCTACTTTCAGAAGCAAATGGTCAAGTAGAGAATTGATAAACATAAATACAAATAATGGGAAATGCAGTGAAATATATCTAGTGATCAATTATTTATCATTTTTGTAGGCATAAAGTGCTTACTTTCTATGAGAATCAATTTAGGGGCAAACAGTGATAGATATGTGTGCTAGCAAAATAAGTGCTATTCTATCGATGAGTAAAATTGTTAATGTGCATTAGATTGGACAGAAAATCAGCGTAAGGAAGTGTAGTTTACTTTTTGAAGTGTGTGTAGGGAAAAGTCAGGAAAATATTGAAGGAGAAGCTAAATAAAACTATATTTATTTTTAGACAACAATGTTAATAAACAAAGATTTTTTTTTGTAGGAAAAAAGGTCCTGGATTTCAAATCCAAGTTTTCCAATTCCTAACTGTGTGACCCTCAGTTTGTTACATAATCACAGTTTTATTGTTTCTAATGAGGGAAAATTAATCCCTCTTGGGTTGTTGGGAAGAACAATTGATAAAAAGTAAGTAAAATATTTGACACAGTTATTGACTCTAGTATGAACACGGAATATCAAGGAAGCTATTGAAAATGAAGTATTTAGTTCTTTACACTTTCAAACCTCTCACAGCCCACAACATTCACTTAATATGGAATAAAGTTTAGTTTTGTCTTTTATCCTATTTGTTGACACCTCTCCTTAGCCTATACATTTCCACTGACCTGTGGGAGGTTCCTTGGACATAACAAGACAATTTTATGTCATATAACCTTTAGTAGGTCTCAGGCAGATTCGATCCCTGGGTGGGGAAGATCCCCTGGAGGAGGAAATGGCAATCCACTCCAGTATTCTTGATTGAGAAATCCCATGGACAGAGGAGCCTGGTGCTCTACAGTCCTTGGGGTCGCAAAAGAGTCCGACACACACTTAGTGACTAAACAACAAGCAACAAGTTCTCATTATGTATTTCATAGAGGAACAAATAATCTAATAAAATATGTTAATAACCTATTCTGATATGTTTTATCCATGCTTGAATATTTTTTATGTTAACTAAAAGTATTTCACTAATTCCCTATAGCACTTCAATTTTTTTTTTCAATATTTTCTTACTGTTATTATAAGTCCCCCAACAAAAATCTTCTCATTCTTTGTTATGGAAAGAAAACATAGTCCCCACAAGGTTAACAAATTTCATACAGCATTTGGTCCCTGAAAAAAGCAAATTTAGTTTATCTTTAAGTTATTGAAATTCTATTCACATCAATTTGGACCACGAAAATAATGTTACCTTACAGAGCTGATGGAGGAGATGAAAAACCTAACCCCAAGGAGGGTGGTGTTACCACTAAGATTTGATATTAACTAGAAATGGGGACTAGACTTTTGTCGTGCTTCAGCATTCAAACATCATTCTCTTGACTAACAGAAAAGCTTTCTTCTCATGGGTTTATAGGATTCCAAAAGGTTCAGAAGTTGTTATTTTAAAAAATTTGCCTCCTATTTGGCAAAAAAAAAAAAAAAATCAAGGAAAAGCTGTTGTAATCAATCATACCCGGTGTCAGGATCATATGAAAGCAAGAAGGTTGTTCAGGATCCATATGGTTAGAGCCTGGAAGAAAGCAGTTGTCAGAATATGGGAAACATGAGGGATAAACTGGTGAGGTGTGTGCTAACCAGAAAATAAGTAGCATCCACTAAAAAACAAACATTATAACATGCACTATTTTCTCTAATGTTAGCCATAAAATTATTGGTAGAAAGTATATTAGCTAAAAACATAGGATTAAGCAGATATGTAGAAAATTATTGCAATGCCACTGTATATGTGCTAATGCATGGGTTAAGTTCATTTGTAACAAGAACTACAGTGCTGAAGCAATTCTAATAGTATCTGGTAGTAAGTTGTGCCTAGCTGTGTATGCTAATGTTGAGTCCATCTCACAGAGCTTATCTGTGCTCTCATATTGAACCCCACATATATACATTTACTGGAAATAATACTATTTTTTCAAAAATCCTGTGTTCTCTATTGCAGCAAGTTGTCTTTGGGTCCCCAGTTGCATCTTAAAACTCAAAAGAAAGGAACAATGTTAATCACTGTATGCAATAAATGCAAATTTAACTAAACTAAGTTGTTAAAATCAGTCTTACTAGATATAGTAAGATAAAACCTGTTTCATATTGTTAGGTGAGAATTTTAAAAATGTGTGTGTATTTTTAAATACACCTATTATACACTGTTTTAGTATTTCACTTTAAATAGTTTAGTAGTTTGAGAGTTTCCATGGTACATTTGCACTTCTTTCCTCTAACTATGAACTCTAGATTGTTTCCTTCAGGGAATGAAAAATCCTTCCCAGCACTTTGCTTTTTTCCCTATTTTATCACACATCCCATCTTGCTAAGAGACCAAATCCATATTTAAATACTAAAGTGATAAAATACATTTATCAGGGAAAAAAAGTGATATCCTTTATTTGAATTCAAATTGATGGAGACATTTCAAGTTTTATCTGGCAGAAGAGAGCAGATTTTACAAATATTAAGTTGGAGGAGAATCTCAGAGCATACTGGAGTATGCCAACTGGAGGCTGGATTTAATAATTAGTGAAATCACCATTTGTGTGTGAGAAATATGATATTTTTTACTCTGCACATTACTGCTGCAGAGATCAAATCCAAAAAGCTTGTCTTCCAGGGACTTGAAGATCCAGCATCTTGATTGAGCTACAGGGAAATTTTACCTTTAGTTGAGAGTCAGAAAGTGATGTTGGTAAACGTGAATCATTATCTTTGAGGAAAAAACAAAATTAACAATCTCCTCATGGAAAAGCAAAACTTACTAATGAGTGCAAAACATTAGTCAGAGCCAATTTTTTTTTCTTTCTCTTTTTAATCACCAATGTGGCATAATCTTTTACAAATCCACAGTGGGCCCACTCCGGGTGAGAGGGATCAGTAATGAGGTAACCCTGGGGAAATAGACACACAGCATTGTGACTGACCTAGACTTTCTTAGGGGAACAAAGAGGGTGCAGCATTTCCAGCTAAGTAAGATTTGAGGCTTTCTGGAGTTTGCAAGGTAAACAAATGACCAGAAATCATCAGGTCTTGCCCACAGTATCCCCTTGCAGATGGATAACAAAAACATTTTCAAGTTGGAAAACAACCCCTAGATATCAAATTAATGTCAGTATTACCTCAGTTTAAAGAAAGTGTTTTTTTCCCCCATCTTTCTTGTAGCTTGATGAAAATAAGTATGATACATTTTTTTTAATTCCAGCCCATCTCTTTTAATAATTAGTTACATGGATTAAAAAAAAAAAAACATGTAAAATATCATGTATGAAAGGAGATGCCAGTCCAGGTTCTATGCACGATACTGGATGCTTGGGGCTAGTGCACTGGGACGACCCAGAGGGATGGTATGGGGAGGGAGGAGGGAGGAGGGTTCAGGATGGGGAACACATGTATACCTGTGGTGATTCATTTTGATATTTGGCAAAACTAATACAATTATGTAAAGTTTAAAAATAAAATAAAATTAAAAATTAAATAAATAAATAAAATAAACCTAAAGATAATTTTCAAATGCAAAAAAAATTAAAAAAAACAAGATGTTTGTATATGTCTCACTTATTTCTTTACTTACACATTATATATAATCCTTTGTAGTTACTTGTAGTTACAAGATTTTATTAAAATACTAAATCACACAAACACAATCTCCATCCTGCATTTGCCTTAATAAGTTGGTCTTTGTAGCCAGATATTAACTACTTTTTGGAACATTATTTGGAAATAATCGGGGTGGGGGGGACATGAAGATTAAAGACATGCCATTTTCATATTTGCACCATACATACAATTTTAGCACTCTTTTCTTCCATGAGAACTTATGACATGAGCCAATCAATACTAGACTCATCACCCATCATTATTTACTAAGAACTTTAGAACAGCTGTATTACACAATTGTGCATGTATGCTCAATTTCTGAAAAGTTTCCAACTCGTCACAATCCCATGGAGTGTAGCCTGCCAGGTCCTCTGTCCATGGGATTTCCTTGGCAAGAAATACTGGAGTGGGTTGCCATTTTCCCTCCCGGGATCTTCCCAACCTAGGGATTGAACCCACATCTTCTGCATCTAACACACTGGTAGGCAGATTCTTTACCACTGAGACACATGGGAAGCCCAATACACGATTGTATTGATTGGCAAATAAATGGCAGGGAGTTGGACTGGCAGTTTTCTGGTTCTGTAAAAATTATAAAATGGAACCAAAGGTTCCATAGGTGCCATGCCTCACTGGACAGTAGATTGTGAAACTTCTATGGGATACAAAAAGAAAGTAGAACAGCAAGATCTAAGGTGTCTTTTCAACAATAGTTTTTTTATTTTTTTTTTTTTACTTTACAATATTGTATTGGTTTTGCCATACATCAACATGCATCTGCCATGGGTGTACACGTGTTCCCATCCTGAATCCCCCTCCTTCCCCTCCCCTACCATCCCTCTGGGTCATCCCAGTGCACCAGCCCCAAGCTCCCTGTATCCTGCATCGAACCTGGACTGCCTGATAAATAGTTAAAAACTCATATACGAAAACTTTTAAAGTTTAAAAATCTTTCCCATAAATTTCTCTTCTGGACCTCAATAAGCCCTACCAGCTAGAACTGGGAACTTACCTGTATCATTTACATAGAAAGAAACTGGTAATTGTATCAGTTAAGGAACATGCTAAATAGTACAGTGAGTCAGTAGTAGAGCCTGAACTCAAACTTGCATCTTGTTTTCAAGTTTATCCAGTAAGCAAAACATTTTAAAATCAAAAGAGGTCAGAGTCTGAAATTACGAATTTCTGCCTTTGAATTCCACACTTGCCATTTAGCTCTAGAGAATGTATCATAACCACTCGTAATATCTACTTCCTTGTAGATATAGCTGTACAGTATGGAGCTAATAATACTAAAATTTAAAAGTCTGAGGTGGGGGTTACAGGATGTAAAATAACAGTTCCTTGTTAATAATTATTTGCATGTTGTTTGCTTTAATATTCACCTCCTTCCAGCTACACTGACCTTCTCTAATAGTATTGCTAGTATTTGCTGAAGTAAAAATTTGCTAGATAGATTTCTGTGAAATGATGAAAAAATCCAAATGTGCTTTCTAAATGGTATATATTAGGGAAAAGAACAAAATAAGAACTGGGAGATCTAGATTCTCGCCTCCTTTCTGGTTATAATAATTAATTTCATGTATCAACTTGCCTAGGCCATGGTACCCAGGTTTTGATCAAACACTAGTCTAGATGTTACTGTGAAGGCATTGATGGGTCTCATCCAGTCAGTTAAAAGTCTTGAAAGAAAGACTGAGACCCCTGGAGAAGAAAGAATTCTGCCTCCACATTGCTTTTAGACTTGAGACTGCAATGTCATTTCTTCTCTGGATCTCCAGAGAACCCTGAAAAATCTTAACACGTATCCAAGGATTCAAACCAAAATAAATAGTGAGTTTGGAAGTGCTTTGGAGCACAGAGGGAAAAAAACATTATGAAAGTAGGAAGCATGAAATTCCAGCAGAGCTTTTTAAAATCATAAAAGATGATGTTGTTAAAGTGCTACACTCAATATCCCAGCAAATTGGGAAAACTTGGCAGTGGCCACAGGACTGGAAAAGGTCAGTTTTTATTCCAATCTCAAAGAAGCCAATGTCAAAGAATGTTCAAACTACTACAGAATTGCACTCATTTCACCTGCTAGCAAGATAAATATCAAACCTTCAAGCTATACTTCAACAGTACATGAAATGACAACTTCCAGATGTGCAAGTTGGATTTAGAAAAGGAAGAAGAGTCAGAGATCAAATTGCCAACATTTGTTGCATCACAGAAAAAGCAAAAGAATTCCAGAAAAAAAAAAGTCTACTTCTGCTTCATTGATTACACTAAGCCTTTGACTGTCTGGATCACAACAAACTGTGGAAAAATCTTAAAGAGATGGTATAACAGAAACAACTTACCTGCCTCCTGAGAAATCTGTATGCAGGTCAAAAGCAACAGTTAGAACTGAACATGGAACAATAGACTGGTACAAATTGTGAAAGAAGTATGGCAAGGTTTGAATATTGTCACCCTACTTTATTCAAATATTATGTAGAGTATATCATGTGAAATGTTGGGCTGGGTGAATCACAAGCTGGAATAAGACTGCAGAAAATATCAACAACCGCAGATATGCAGATGACACCACCCTAATGCAGAAAGCAAATAGGAACTAAAGAGCCTCTTGATGAAAGTGAAAGAAGAGAGTAAAAAAGCTGTCTTAAAGCTTGATTAACAATAATTGAAAATCATGGCATCTAGTCCCATCACTTCATGGTAAATAGATGGGAAAAAATGGAATCATGGGAAGATTAGCTCTTTCCCTGGTGTACACTATTTTTAAAATGCAGTTATATCACCATTGCTGATCTTGGAAATCCACATAATTGAAAAATAGAGGGCCCCAGGGCTTTGCAATTTACACTGATTATTGCTACCTGTATCATATTGGGGAGAAAAGCAAAAATTAATTTGAGTTAAGGTCAGAAATGTTGACTATTTGATAAGAAATCAAACTTCACTTTCTATAAATTGTAACACTGCATTCAATCACAAAGAAAAACAGTAGCAAACTACATTTTAATTTTAAAAGACTGATCTTGTCAGCTGTATGCTTTTACTTTGCTGACACTCAACTGCCACATGATACCTGAAGCAGAATTGGACTTATATGATTAATAGATACATCTCACAATCATTTCTATGGGATGGGCCTGCAGGGCTCCAGTCATTTGGGATTTATTTAACCTCAGTTCTGTGACAGGCAAGCAAGAACTGGAGTTATAGAGCTGCGAAAATTACGACAAAATTCTACAACTTACTTGAAGAGATTTTTTTTTAAAAGTAACTTTCATTTTCCCCAAATACAATAAATATCTCAGAGAAGACTGTTCTTTATATTTGACTCCAATAATGAAATCCATAAAGTGCTAAATTAATAAAGTCATTCAGCAGTAGAAATTACAAGAACATTCTATTATTTGTGGTTAATGATACTTTCTGTGGTCAAAACTTTTTGTCTATGTGAAGAAAATTAATTATTAAATATAATAATCTTCTTATTCTAATTATGTTCCTTAAAATATAATTTAGTCACTTTGATATAGTATTTCCAGTGCTGTGAAAATGAAAAGTTGGTAATATATATTGGAATCTCATGCTTTTCTTCATTACTATATTTTACCCACAAAAATTATATTTCATTTTTCTGCTATTTATTAAATAGATTACACTGCATTCAGTTTACATACACACACACACATTTCAATACAGAATTAAAAAAAACACAATATGATTTAAATTAGCCTTCTGAGTAAACTCCAACAATGTAACTAATTTTGACTTCTTTTCAACTGTAAATTGACAAAAATCTTAATTTATCTTTGGTCATTTTGTCATCACTCTTCAAGGGGAAAAAGATTACATAAGAATGTGGGTGAAATTTTACCCCCACAAAAATTATTCTTTTTTTATTTAATTTCTTCTATTGTCCTCTCTGCACAGAGTATTTGAGATACTTTTCTGCTGTTTTGTGTTTCATTCAGCTGTTTTCATTTTTGTTATTGCTTTGTTGGTATATAGATAAGATTGTAGTATTTTTCTTTTAATTTGTCTAGTTGGATAAAGATGCAAATAATGACTCTTATCTGATCTTCTTCACTAACTTCTACCTTACAGAATTATGCATCTCTACAGTTTCTTTAGGGTTACATTACTAGGTATTTTATGTTAGCATTTACGTTCATCTGGTCTCATATCTTGAGACCATAGATGAGTCCATCTCTTCAACTTCATTTCTTCACACTAGTTCTGAACTTTAGCTTCTTATTTGGTCTATTTCCCATTCTTCTGCAGGCCATTGTCTCATTTTAATGGAGGTGTCTACTCCTTATCCATGATAAAGTGAAAGTGAAAATGTTAGTTGCTCAGTCCTGTCCGACTTTGTAACCCCATGGACTGTAACCCACCAGGTTTCTCTCTCCATGGGATTATCCAGGCAAGCATACTGGAGTGGACTGTCATTCCCTTCTCCAGAGGATCTTTCCAACCCAAGGATCAAACCCAGGTCTCTTGCATTCCAGGCAGATTCTTTACCATCTGAGCCACCAGGGAGATCATGATAAGGAGGACTATAAAGACTCTGCTGGCTCAAGCAGAGGGATTTATAGGCATTTACAGAGGCTACTAGTAGAACCCATCCAACATCTTTGTTATACTAACACTCTTGATTTTTCATAATATGCTTTTTCTAAAATTATTCTTTTTTCCTAAACTTTTAGGTTCAGTAATCAACCTAAAAGTAATCTCTGATTATTTGGTTCCTACTTTCAGAAGCAAATGGTCAAGTAGAGAATTGATAAACATAAATACAAATAATGGGAAATGCAGTGAAATATATCTAGTGATCAATTTATTTATCATTTTTGTAGGCATAAAGTGCTTACTTTCTATGAGAATCAATTTAGGGGCAAACAGTGATAGATATGTGTGCTAGCAAAATAAGTGCTATTCTATCGATGAGTAAAATTGTTAATGTGCATTAGATTGGACAGAAAATCAGCAGTAAGGAAGTGTAGTTTACTTTTTGAAGTGTGTGTAGGGAAAAGTCAGGAAAATATTGAAGGGAGAAGCTAAATAAAACTATATTTATTTTTAGACAACAATGTTAATAAACCAAGATTTTTTTTTTGTAGGAAAAAAAGGTCCTGGATTTCAAATCCAAGTTTTCCAATTCCTAACTGTGTGACCCTCAGTTTGTTACATAATCACAGTTTTATTGTTTCTAATGAGGGAAAAATAATATCCCCTCTTGGGTTGTTGGGAAGAACAATTGATAAAAAGTAAGTAAAATATTTGACACAGTTATTGACTCTAGTATGAACACGGAATATCAAGGAAGCTATTGAAAATGAAGTATTTAGTTCTTTACACTTTCAAAACCTCTCACAGCCCACAACATTCACTTAATATGGCATAAAGTTTAGTTTTGTCTTTTATCCTATTTGTTGACACCTCTCCTTAGCCTACTACATTTCCACTGACCTGTGGGAGGTTCCTTGGACATAACAAGACAATTTTATGTCAATATACCTTTAGTAGGTCTCAGGCAGATTCGATCCCTGGGTGGGGAAGATCCCCTGGAGGAGGAAATGGCAATCCACTCCAGTATTCTTGATTGAGAAATCCCATGGACAGAGGAGCCTGGTGCTCTACAGTCCTTGGGGTCGCAAAAGAGTCCGACACAACTTAGTGACTAAACAACAAGCAACAAGTTCTCATTATGTATTTCATAGAGGAACAAATAATCTAATAAAATATGTTAATAACCTATTTCTGATATGTTTTATCCATGCTTGAATATTTTTTATGTTAACTAAAAGTATTTCACTAATTCCCTATAGCACTTCAATTTTTTTTTCAATATTTTCTTACTGTTATTATAAGTCCCCCAAACAAAAATCTTCTCATTCTTTGTTATGGAAAGAAAACATAGTCCCCACAAGGTTAACACATATTTCATACAGCATTTGGTCCCTGAAAAAAGCAATTTAGTTTATCTTTAAGTTATTGAAATTCTATTCACATCAATTTGGACCACAGAAAATAATGTTACCTTACAGAGCTGATGGAGGAGATGAAAAACCTAACCCCAAGGAGGGTGGTGTTACCACTAAGATTTGATATTAACTAGAAATGGGGACTAGACTTTTGTCGTGACTTCAGCATTCAAACATCATTCTCTTGACTAACAGAAAAGCTTTCTTCTCATGGGTTTATAGGATTTCCAAAAGGTTCAGAAGTTGTTATTTTAAAAAATTTGCCTCCTATTTGGCAAAAAAAAAAAAAAAATCAAGGAAAAGCTGTTGTAATCAATCATACCCGGTGTCAGGATCATATGAAAGCAAGAAGGTTGTTCAGGATCCATATGGTTAGAGCCTGGAAGAAAGCAGTTGTCAGAATATGGGAAACATGAGGGATAAACTGGTGAGGTGTGTGCTAACCAGAAAATAAGTAGCATCCACTAAAAAACAAACATATATACATGCACTATTTTCTCTAATGTTAGCCCATAAAATTATTGGTAGAAAGTATATTAGCTAAAAACATAGGATTAAGCAGATATGTAGAAAATTATATGCAATGCCACTGTATATGTGCTAATGCATGGGTTAAGTTCATTTGTAACAAGAACTACAGTGCTGAAGCAATTCTAATAGTATCTGGTAGTAAGTTGTGCCTAGCTGTGTATGCTAATGTTGAGTCCATCTCACAGAGCTTATCTGTGCTCTCATATTGAACACCCACATATATACATTTACTGGGAATAATACTATTTTTTCAAAAATCCTGTGTTCTCTATTGCAGCAAGTTGTCTTTGGGTCCCCAGTTGCATCTTAAAACTCAAAAGAAAGGAACAATGTTAATCACTGTATGCAATAAATGCAAATTTAACTAAACTAAGTTTGTTAAAATCAGTCTTACTAGATATAGTAAGATAAAACCTGTTTCATATTGTTAGGTGAGAATTTTAAAAATGTGTGTGTATTTTTAAATACACCTATTATACACTGTTTTAGTATTTCACTTTAAATAGTTTAGTAGTTTGAGAGTTTCCATGGTACATTTGCACTTCTTTCCTCTAACTATGAACTCTAGATTGTTTCCTTCAGGGAATGAAAAATCCTTCCCAGCACTTTGCTTTTTTCCCTCTATTTTATCACACATCCCATCTTGCTAAGAGACCAAATCCATATTTAAATACTAAAGTGATAAAATACATTTATCAGGGAAAAAAAGTGATATCCTTTATTTGAATTCAAATTGATGGAGACATTTCAAGTTTTATCTGGCAGAAGAGAGCAGATTTTACAAATATTAAGTTGGAGAAGAATCTCCAGAGCATACTGGAGTATGCCAACTGGAGGCTGGATTTAAATAATTAGTGAAATCACCATTTGTGTGTGAGAAATATGATATTTTTTACTCTGCACATTACTGCTGCAGAGATCAAATCCAAAAAGCTTGTCTTCCAGGGACTTGAAGATCCAGCATCTTGATTGAGCTACAGGGAAATTTTACCTTTAGTTGAGAGTCAGAAGTGATGTTGGTAAACGTGAATCATTATCTTTGAGGAAAAAACAAAATTAACAATCTCCTCATGGAAAAGCAAAACTTACTAATGAGTGCAAAACATTAGTCAGAGCCAATTTTTTTTTCTTTCTCTTTTTAATCACCAAATGTGGCATAATCTTTTTACAAATCCACAGTGGGCCCACTCCGGGTGAGAGGGATCAGTAATGAGGTAACCCTGGGGAAATAGACACACAGCATTGTGACTGACCTAGACTTTCTTAGGGGAACAAAGAGGGTGCAGCATTTCCAGCTAAGTAAGATTTGAGGCTTTCTGGAGTTATGCAAGGTAAACAAAATGGACCAGAAATCTATCAGGTCTTGCCCACAGTATCCCCTTGCAGATGGATAACAAAAACATTTTCAAGTTGGAAAAACAACCCCTAGATATCAAATTAATGTCAGTATTACCTCAGTTTAAAGAAAGTGTTTTTTTCCCCCATCTTTCTTGTAGCTTGATGAAAATAAGTATGATACATTTTTTTTAATTCCAGCCCATCTCTTTTAATAATTAGTTACATGGATTAAAAAAAAAAAAACATGTAAAATATCATGTATGAAAGGAGATGCCAGTCCAGGTTCTATGCACGATACTGGATGCTTGGGGCTAGTGCACTGGGACGACCCAGAGGGATGGTATGGGGAGGGAGGAGGGAGGAGGGTTCAGGATGGGGAACACATGTATACCTGTGGTGGATTCATTTTGATATTTGGCAAAACTAATACAATTATGTAAAGTTTAAAAATAAAATAAAATTAAAAATAAATAAATAAATAAAATAAACCTAAAGATAATTTTCAAATGCAAAAAAAAATTAAAAAAAACAAGATGTTTGTATATGTCTCACTTATTTCTTTACTTACACATTATATATAACTCCTTTGTAGTTACTTGTAGTTTACAAGATTTTATTAAAATACTTAATCACACAAACACATCTCCATCCTGCATTTGCCTTAATAAGTTGGTCTTTGTAGCCAGGATATTAACTACTTTTTGGAACATTATTTGGAAATAAATCGGGGTGGGGGGGGACATGAAGATTAAAGACATGCCATTTCATATTTGCACCATACATACAATTTTAGCACTCTTTTCTTCCATGAGAACTTATGACATGAGCCAATCAATACTAGACTCATCACCCCATCATTATTTACTAAGAACTTTAGAACAGCTGTATTACACAATTGTGCATGTATGCTCAATTTCTGAAAAGTTTCCAACTCGTCACAATCCCATGGAGTGTAGCCTGCCAGGTCCTCTGTCCATGGGATTTCCTTGGCAAGAATACTGGAGTGGGTTGCCATTTCTCCCTCCCGGGATCTTCCCAACCTAGGGATTGAACCCACATCTTCTGCATCTAACACACTGGTAGGCAGATTCTTTACCACTGAGACACATGGGAAGCCCAATACACGATTGTATTGATTGGCAAATAAATGGCAGGGAGTTGGACTGGCAGTTTTCTGGTTCTGTAAAAATTATAAAATGGAACCAAAGGTTCCATAGTGCCATGCCTCACTGGACAGTAGATTGTGAAACTTCTATGGGATACAAAAAGAAAGTAGAACAGCAAGATCTAAGGTGTCTTTTCAACAATAGTTTTTTTTTTTTTTTTATTTTTTACTTTACAATATTGTATTGGTTTTGCCATACATCAACATGCATCTGCCATGGGTGTACACGTGTTCCCCATCCTGAATCCCCCTCCCATCTCCCTCCCCATACCATCCCTCTGGGTCATCCCAGTGCACCAGCCCCAAGCTTCCTGTATCCTGCATCGAACCTGGACTGCTGATTCGTTTCTTATATGATATTATACATGTTTTAATGCCATTCTCCCAAATCATTCCCCCCTCCCTCTCCCACAGAGTCCAAAAGACGGTTCTATACATATGTATCTCTTTTGCTGTCTCGCATACAGGGTTGTCGTTACCATCTTTCTAAATTCCATATATATGCATTAGTATACTGTATTGGTATTTTTCTTTCTGGCTTACTTCACTCTGTATAACAGGCTCCAGTTTCATCCACCTCATTAGAACTGATTCAAATGTATTCTTTTTAATAGCTGAGTAATACTCCATTGTGTATATGTACCACAGCTTGCTTATCCATTCATCTGCTGTTGGACATCTAGGTTGCTTCCATGTCCTGGCTATTATAAACAGTGCTGCGATGAACATTGGGGTACATGTGTCTCTTTCAATTCTGGTTTCCTCGGTGTGTATACCCAGCAGTGGGATTGCTGGGTCGTATGGCAGTTCTGTTTCCAGTTTTTTAAGGAATCTCCACACTGTTCTCCATAGTGGCTGTACTAGTTTGCATTCTCACCAACAGTGTAAGAGGGTTCCCTTTGCTCCACACCCTCTCCAGCATTTATTGCTTGTAGACTTTTGGATCCCAGCCATTCTGACTGGCGTGAAATGGTACCTCATTGTGGTTTTGATTTGCATTTCTATGATAATGATTGATGGTGAACATCTTTTCATGTGTTTGTTAGCCATCTGTATATCTTCTTTGGAGAAATGTCTATTTAGTTCTTTCGGCCCATTTTTTGATTGGGTCGTTTATTTTTCTGGAATTGAGCTGCAGGACTTGCTTTTATATTTTTGAGATTAGTTGTTTGTCGGTTGCTTCATTTGCTATTATTTTCTCCCATTCTGAAGGCTGTCTTTTCACCTTGCTTATAGTTTCTTTTGTTGTGCATAAGCTTTTCATTTTAATTAGATCCCATTTGTTTATTTTTGCTTTTATTTGCAATATTCTGGGACATGGGTTGTAGAGGATCCTGCTGTGATGTATGTCGGAGAGTGTTTTGCCTATGTTCTCCTCTAGAGTTTTATAATTTCTGGTCTTATGTTTAGATCTTTAATCCATTTTGAGTTTATTTTTGTGTATGGTGTTAGAAAGTGCTCTAGTTTCATTCTTTTACAAGTGGTTGACCCGTTTTCCCAGCACCATTGTTAAAGAGATTGTCTTTTCTTCATTGTATATTCTTGCCTCCTTTGTCAAAGATAAGTTGTCCATAGGTGTGTGGGTTTATCTCTGGGCTCTCTATTTTGTTCCATTGATCTATATTTCTGTCTTTGTGCCAGTACCATACTGTCTTGATGACTGTGGCTTTGTAGTAGAGCCTGAAGTCAGGTAGGTTGATTCCTCCAGTTCCATTCTTCTTTCTCAAGATTGCTTTGGCTATTCAAGGTTTTTTGTATTTCCATACAAATTGTGAAATTATTTGTTCTAGCTATGTGAAAAATACCGTTGGTAGCTTGATAGGGATTGTATTGAATCTATAGATTGCTTTGGGTAGTATACTCATTTTCATTATATTGATTCTTCCAATCCATGAACATGGTATATTTCTCCATATATTAGTGTCCTCTTTGATTTCTTTCATCAGTGTTTTATAGTTTTCTATATATAGGTCTTTAGTTTCTTTAGGTAGATATATTCCTAAGTATTTTATTCTTTTTGTTACAATGGTGAATGGAATTGTTTCCTTAATTTCTCTTTCTATTTTCTCATTATTACTGTATAGGAATGCAGCAATAAGATCAGAAAAAGAAATAAGAGTTATCCAAATTGGAAAAGAAGAAGTAAAACTCTCACCGTTTGCAGATGACATGATCCTCTACATAGAAAACCCTAAAGACTCCACCAGAAAATTACTAGAGCTAATCAATGAATATAGTAAAGTTTCAGAATATAAAATCAATACACAGAAATCCCTTGCATTCCTATACACTAATAATTAGAAAATAGAAAGAGAAATTTAGGAAACAATTCCATTCACCATTGCAATGAAAACAATAGTTATTATACTTTGAAATGGGGAGGATCTTGTTTAAATATTAGAAGTCTGATATTGGTAATATTGGTTTGGAGAAACCAATATTGAGAAATTGCACAACACATAAAAAGAACTAAGCAAAATCCCAGAACTGACTACTATAACAGCTGGTTCTGACTTAAGGAGAAATGATATGTACTTTAGACATTCCAAATCGAAAGCAATGTCCACAAAATAGAAAGAAAATTTTGATACACTAAGACTTGTGGAAAATTCTGAAAGAGATGGCAATACCAGACCACCTGACTTGCCTCTTGAGAAATTTGTATGCGGATCAAGAAGCAACAGTTAGAACTGGACGTGGAACAACAGACTGGTTCCAAATAGGGAAAGGAGTACGTCAAGAATGAATACTGTCACCCTGGTTATTTAACTTATATGCAGAGTACATCATGAGAAACGCTGGGCTGGAAGAAGCACAAGCAGAAATCAAGATTGCCAGGAGAAATATTAATAACCTCAGATATGCAGATGACACCACCCTTATGGCAGAAAGTGAAGAGGAACTAAAAGGCCTCTTGATGAAGGTGAAAGAGGAGAGTGAAAAAAGTTGGCTTAGAACTCAACATTCAGAAAACGAACATCATGGCATTGGGTCCCATCATTTCATGGGAAATAGATGGGGAAACAGTGGAAACAGTGTCAGATTTTACTTTTTTGGGCTCCAAAATCACTGCAGATGGTGACTGCAGCCATGAAATTAAAAGACGCTTACTTCTTGAAAGGAAAGTTATGGCCAACCTAGATAGCATATTGAAAAGCAGAGACAAACTTTGCCAACAAAGGTTCGTCTAGTCAAGGCTATGGTTTTTCCTGTGGTCATGTATGGATGTGAGACTTGGACTGTGAAGAAAGCTGAGCGCTGAAGAATTAATGTTTTTTTTTAATTTATTTATTTTTAAACTTTACATAATTGTATTAGTTTTGCCAAATATCAAAATGAATCCACCACAGGTATACATGTGTTCCCCATCCTGAACCCTCCTCCCTCCTCCCTCCCCATACCATCCCTCTGGGTCATCCCAGTGCACTAGCCCCAAGCATCCAGTATTGTGCATCGAACCTGGACTGGCAACTCGTTTCTTACATGATATTTTACATGTTTCAATGTCATTCTCCCAAATCTTACCAGCCTCTCCCTCTCCCACAGAGTCCATAAGACTGTTCTATACATCAGTGTCTCTTCTGCTGTCTCGTACACCGGGTTATTGTTACCATCTTTATAAATTCCATATATATGTATTAGTATACTGTATTTATGTTTTTCCTTCTGGCTTACTTCACTCTGTATAATAGGCTCCAGTTTCATCCACCTCATTAGAACTGATTCAAATGTATTCTTTTTAATAGCTGAGTAATACTCCATTGTGTATATGTACCACAGCTTGCTTATCCATTCATCTGCTGTTGGACATCTAGGTTGCTTCCATGTCCTGGCTATTATAAACAGTGCTGCGATGAACATTGGGGTGCACGTGTCTCTTTCCCTTCTGGTTTCCTCAGTGTGTATGCCCAGCAGTGGGATTGCTGGATCATAATGCAGTTCTATTTCCAGTTTTTTAAGGAATCTCCACACTGTTCTCCATAGTGGCTGTACTAGTTTGCATTCCCACCAACAGTGTAAGAGGGTTCCCTTTTCTCCACACCCTCTCCAGCATTTATTATTTGTAGACTTTTGGATCGCAGCCATTCTGACTGGTGTGAAATGGTACCTCATAGTGGTTTTGATTTGCATTTCTCTGATAATGAGTGATGTTGAGCATCTTTTCATGTGTTTGTTAGCCATCTGTATGTCTTCTTTGGAGAAATGTCTATTTAGTTCTTTGGCCTGTTTTTTGATTGGGTCGTTTATTTTTCTGGAGTTGAGCTGTAGGAGTTGCTTGTATATTTTTGAGATTAGTTGTTTGTCAGTTGCTTCATTTGCTATTATTTTCTCCCATTCTGAAGGCTGTCTTTTCACCTTGCTAATAGTTTCCTTTGATGTGCAGAAGCTTTTAAGGTTAATTAGGTCCCATTTGTTTATTTTTGCTTTTATTTCCAATATTCTGGGAGGTGGGTCATAGAGGATCCTGCTGTGATGTATGTCAGAGAGTGTTTTGCCTATGTTCTCCTCTAGGAGTTTTATAGTCTCTGGTCTTATGTGTAGATCTTTAATCCATTTTGAGTTTATTTTTGTGTATGGTGTTAGAATGTGGTCTAGTTTCATTCTTTTACAAGTGGTTGACCAGATTTCCCAGCACCACTTGTTAAAGAGATTGTCTTTAATCCATTGTGTATTCTTGCCTCCTTTGTCAAAGATAAGGTGTCCATATGTGCGTGGATTTATCTCTGGGCTTTCTATTTTATTCCATTCATCTATATTTCTGTCTTTGTGCCAGTACCATACTGTCTTGATAACTGTGGCTTTGTAGTAGAGCCTGAAGTCAGGTAGGTTGATTCCTCCAGTTCCATTCTTCTTTCTCAAGATTGCTTTGGCTATTCGAGGTTTTTTGTATTTCCATACAAATTGTGAAATTATTTGTTCTAGCTCTGTGAAGAATACTGTTGGTAGCTTGATAGGGATTGCTTTGAATCTATAAATTGCTTTGGGTAGTATACTCATTTTCATTATATTGATTCTTCCAATCCATGAACATGGTATATTTCTCCATCTATTAGTGTCCTCTTTGATTTCTTTCACCAGTGTTTTATAGTTTTCTATATATAGGTCTTTAGTTTCTTTAGGTAGATATATTCCTAAGTATTTTATTCTTTGCATTGCAATGGTGAATGGAATTGTTTCCTTAATTTCTCTTTCTGTTTTCTCATTATTAGTGTATAGGAATGCAAGGGATTTCTGTGTGTTGATTTTATATCCTGCAACTTTACTATAGTCATTGATTATTTCTAGTAATTTTCTGGCGAGTCTTTAGGGTTTTCTATGTAGAGGATCATGTCATCTGCAAATAGTGAGAGTTTTACTTCTTCTTTTCCAATTTGGATTCCTTTTATGAATTAATGCTTTTAAACGGTGATGTTGGAGAAGACTCTTGAGAGTCCCTTGGACTGCAAGGAGATCCAATCAGTCCATTCTGAGGGAGATCAGCCCTGGGATTTCTTTGGAAGGAATGATGCTAAAGCTGAAACTCCAGTACTTTGGCCACCTCATACGAAGAGTTGACTCATTGGAAAAGACTCTGATGCTGGGAGGGATTGGGGGCAGGAGGAGAAGGGAACGACAGAGGATGAAGATGGCTGGATGGCATCACTGACTCGATGGACGTGAGTCTGAGTGAACTCCGGGAGTTGGTGATGGACAGGGAGGCATGGCGTGCTGCGATTCATGGGGTGACAAGGAGTCGGACATGACTGAGCGACTGAAGTGACTGAACTGAAGACTTGTGAATAGTAGTTCACATAAAGAGATTGTACAAAGCTTTATAGTTTCCAAACACCACTTCCTACCCTCTGCCCCTAGATAAAATATGAGTTGCTTTCAATAACAAACAATGAAGTGTATATGAATAATCCATATATTTTTTAAGATAAGTGGATTTTATATATGGCAAAGAGGTGGTCCGTATTTATTTATAGGATAGGAAAGTAGTCTTGTTTACTTACAGCATCATTTATGAAGATAGAGCCACAAATTAAACAACGTAAAACTGTTTACAGATGACATGATCCTCTACAGAGAAAATCCTGAAGACTCCACCAGTAAATTACTAGAGCTAATCAATGAATATAGTAAAGTTGCAGGATATAAAATCAACACACATATAAAGTCAACACATATATCCACCTAAAGAAACAAAAGAATTATATATCAGATCAGATAAGTCTCTCAGTCGTGTCCGACTCTTTGCAACCCCATGAATCGCAGAAGGCCAGGCCTCCCTGTCCATCACCAACTCCCGGAGTTCACTGACTCACTTCCATCAAGTTAGTGATGCCATCCAGCCATCTCATCCTCTGTCATTCCCTTCTCCTCTTGCCCCCAATCCCTCCCAGGATCAGAGTCTTTTCCAATGAGTCAACTCTTCGTATGAGGTGGCCAAAGTATTGGAGTTTCAGCTTTAGCATCATTACTTCCAAAGAAATCCCAAGGCTGATCTCCCTCAGAATGGACTGGTTGGATCTCCTTGCAGTCCAAGGGACTCTCAAGAGTCTTCTCCAACACCACAGTTCAAAAGCATCAGTTCTTCGGTGCTCAGCCTTCTTCACAGTCCAACTCTCACATCCATACATGACCACAGGAAAAACCATAGCCTTGACTAGATGAACCTTTGTTGGCAAAGTAATGTCTCTGCTTTTCAATATGCTATCTAGGTTGGTCATAACTTTCCTTCCAAGGAGTAAGCGTCTTTTAATTTCATGGCTGCAGTCACCTTCTGCAGTGATTTTGGAGCCCAGAAAAATAAAGTCTGACACTGTTTCCACTGATTCCCCATCTATTTTCCATGAAGTGATGGGACCGGATGCCATGATCTTTGTTTTCTGAATGTTGAGCTTTAAGCCAACTTGTTCACTCTCTACTTTCACTTTCATCAAGAGGCTTTTGAGTTCCTCTTCACTTTCTGCCATAAGGGTGGTGTCATCTGCATATCTGAGGTTATTGATATTTCTCCTGGCAATCTTGATTCCAGCTTGTGTTTCTTCCAGCCCAGAGTTTCTCAGATGTACTCTGCATATAAGTTAAATAAGCAGGGTGACAATATACAGCCTTGATGTACTCCTTTTCCCATTTGGAACCAGTCTGTTGTTCCATGTCCAGTTCTAACTGTTGCTTCCCGACCTACATACAAATTTCTCAAGAGGCAGATCAGGTGGTCTGGTATTCCCATCTCTTGAAGAATTTTCCCCAGTGTATATGATCCACACAGTCAAAGGCTTTGGCATAATCAATAAAGCAGAAAGAGATGTTTTTGTGGAACTCTCTTGCTTTTTCCACGATCCAGCGGATGTTGGCAATTTGATCTCTGGTTCCTCTGCCTTTTCTAAAACCAGCTTGAACATGAGGAAGTTCACGGTTCACATATTGCTGAAGCCTTGATTGGAGAATTTTGAGCATTACTTTACTAGCATGTGAGATGAGTGCAATTGTGCGGTAGTTTGAGCATTCTTTGGCCTTGCCTTTCTTTGGGATTGGAATGAAAACTGACCTTTTGCAGTCCTGTGGCCACTGCTGAGTTTTCCAAATTTGCTGGCATATTGACTGCAGCACTTTCACAGCATCATCTTTCAGGATTTGGAATAGCTCAACTGGAATTCTATCACCTCCACTAGCTTTGTTTGTAGTGATGCTTTCTAAGGCCCACTTGACTTCACATTCCAGGATGTCTGGCTCTAGGTCAGTGATCACACCATCCTGATTATCTGGGTTGTGAAGATCTTTTTTGGACAGTTCTTCTGTGTATTCTTGCCATCTCTCTTAATATCTTCTGCTTCTGTTAGGTCCATACCATTTCTGTCCTTTATCGAGCCCATCTTTGCATGAAATTTTCCTTTGGTATCTCTGATTTTCTTGAATAGATCTCTAGTCTTTTCCATCCTCTTTTTTTCCTCTATTTCTTTGCACTGATCACTGAAGGAGGCTTTCTTATCTCGTCTTGCTATTCTTTGGAACTCTGCATTCAGATGTTTATACCTTTCCTTTTCTCCTTTGTTTTTTGCTTCTCTTCTTTTCATAGCTATTTTTAAGGCCTCCCCAGACAACTATGTTGCTCCTTTGCATTTTTTTTCCATGGGATTGTCTTGATCTGTGTCTCCTGTACAATGTCACGAACCTCATTCCATAGTTCATCAGGTACTCCATCTATCAGATCTAAGCCCTTAAATCTATTTCTCACTTCCACTGTATAATCATAAGGGATTTGATTTAGGTCATACCTGAATGGTCTAGTGGTTTTCCCTACTTTCTTCAATTTCAATCTGAATTTGGCAATAAGAAGTTCATGGTCTGAGCCACAGTTAGCTCCTGGTCTTGTTTTTGTTGACTGTATAGAGCTTCTCTATCTTTGGCTGCAAAGAATATAATCAATCTGATTTCGGTTTTGACTTATATATAGAAAACTATAAGACACTGGATGAAAGAAATCAAATAGGACACAAATAGATGGAGAAACATGCCATGTTCATGGACTGAAGAATCTATATAGTGAAAATGAGTATACTACCCAAAGCAATCTATAGATTCAATGCAATCCCTATCAAGCTACCGACAGTATTCTTCACAGAGCTAGAACAAATAATTTCACAATTTGTATGGAAATACAAAAAACCTCGAATAGCCAAAGCAATGTTGAGAAAGAAGAATGGAACTGGAGGAATCAACCTGCCTGACTTCAGGCTCTACTACAAAGCACGGTCATCAAGACAGTATGGTACTGGCACAAAGACAGAAATATAGATCAATGGAACAAAATAGAAAGCCCAGAGATAAACCCACACACCTATGGACAACTTATCTTTGACAAAGGAGGCAGGAATATACAATGAAGAAAAGACAATCTCTTTAACAAGTGGTGCTGGGAAAATTCATCAACTACTTGCAAAAGAATGAAACTAGAACACTATCTGCACCATACGCAGAAATAAACTCAAAATGGATTAAAGATCTAAATGTAAAACCAGAAACTATAAAACTCCTAGAGTAAAACATAGGAAAAATAGTCTCTGACATAGATCACAGGAGGATCCTCTATGACACACCTAACCAGAGTAATGGAAATAAAAGCAAAAGTAAAAAAATGGAATCTAATTAAATTTAAAGGCTTTTTCACAATGAAGGAAACTATAAGCAAGGTGAAAATACAGCCTGCAGAATGGGAGGAAATAATAGCAAATGAAGCAACTGACAAAGAATTAATCTCAAAAATATGCAAGCAGCTCATGCAGCTAAATTCCAGAAAAATAAATGACCCAATCAAAAAATGGGCCAAAGAACGAAACAGATATTTCTCTGAAGAAGAAATGTCTAATAAACACATGAAAAGATGCTCAACATCATTCATTATCAGAGAAATGCAAATCAAAACCATAATGAGGTACCATCTCACGCCAGTCAGAATGGGTACCAGGATGATCCAGAGGGATGGTATGGGGAGGGAGGTGGAAGGGGGTTCAGGATTGGGAACATGTATATACCCGTGGCGGATTCCTGTTGATGTATGGCAAAACCAATACAATATTGTAAAGTAAAAAAAAAAAAAGAAGAAGAAAGAAAGAAAGAAAAAAAAGTCTACCAAAAATAAATGTTGGAGAGGGTGCAGAGAAAAGGGAACCCTCTTACGCTGTTAGTGGGAATGCCAAATAGTACAGCCACTATGGAGAAAAGTGTGGAGATTCCTTAAAAAACTGGAAATAAAACTACCATACGACCCAGAAATCCCACTGCTAGGCATACGCAACAAGGAAACCAACTTGAAAGAAACATGTGTACACCAATGTTCATTGCAGCACTGTTTACAATAGCTAGAACATGGAAGCAACCTAGATGTCCATCAGCAGCTGAATGGAAAAGAAAGCTGTGGTACATATACACAATAGAATATTACTCAGCTATTAAATAGAATACATTTGAATCAGTTCTAATGAGGTGAATGAAACCGGAGCCTATTATACAGAGTTAAGTAAGTCAGAAAGAAAAACATCAATACAGTACCAGATCAGATCAGATCAGTCGCTCAGTCATGTCCGACTCTTTGCGACCCCATGAATCGCAGCATGCCAGGCCTCCCTGTCCATCACCAACTCCCGGAGTTCACTCAGACTCATGTCCATCGAGTCAGTGATGCCATCCAGCCATCTCATCCTCTGTCGTCCCCTTCTCCTCTTGCCCCCAATCCCTCCCAGCATCAGAGTCTTTTCCAATGAGTCAACTCTTTGCATGAGGTGGCCAAAGTAGTGGAGTTTCAGCTTTAGCATGATTCCTTCCAAAGAAATCCCAGGGCTGATCGCCTTCAGAATGGACTGGTCGGATCTCCTTGCAGTCCAAGGGACTCTCAAGAGTCTTCTCCAACACCACAGATCAAAAGCATCAATTCTTCGGCGCTCAGCCTTCTTCACAGTCCAACTCTCACATCCATACATGACCACAGGAAAAACCATAGCCTTGACTAGACGAACCTTTGTTGGCAAAGTAATGTCTCTGCTTTTGAATATGCTATCTAGGTTGGTCATAACTTTCCTTCCAAGGAGTAAGCGTCTTTTAATTTCATGGCTGCAGTCACCATCTGTAGTGATTTTGGAGCCCAGAAAAATAAAGTCTGACACTGTTTCCACTGATTCCCCATCTATTTCCCATGAAGTGATGGGACCCAATGCCATGATCTTCGTTTTGTGAATGTTGAGCTTGAAGCCCACTTTTTCACTCTCCACTTTCACTTTCATCAAGAGGCTTTTGAGTTCCTCTTCACTTTGTGCCATAAGGGTGGTATCATCTGCATATCTGAGGTTATTGATCTTTCTCCCGGCAATCTTGATTCCAGCTTGTGTTTCTTCCAGCCCAGCATTTCTCATGATGTACTCTGCATATAAGTTAAATAAGCAGGGTGACAATATACAGCTTTGACATACTCCAATACAGTATACTAACACATATATATGCAATTTAGAAAGATGGTAATGATGACCCTATATGTGAGACAGCAAAAGAGACACAGAGATAAAGAACAGAATTTGGAGTCTGTAAGAGAAGGCGAGGGTGGGATGATTTTAGAAAATAGCATTGAAATATGTATATTACCATATGTGAAATAGATCATCAGCCCAGGTTCGATGCATGAGACAGGGAGCTCAGGGCTGGTGCATTGGGATGGTCCTGAGGGATGGGATGGGGAGGGAGGTGGGAGGGGGGTTCAGGACGTGGAACACATGTACACCCATGGCTGATTCATGTCAATGTATGGCAAAACCACTACAACATTGTAATTAGCCTCTGATTAAAATAAATAAATAAAAAATAAATAATGTGAGAGGTGACTGTTCTTTTTTGAAAATCCTAATAGATCGTTTCCTTGAGTAGAAATTTTGTTTTGGTGGAGATGGATGTTCATGAGAGCTAGACTAAGATGGTTTCCAAACTGTTGTCAGAAATTCGATAGTAAATGCCCAGTATGGGGAAATAGAGCCGCTTGGTTACACATGTGAGAAAGCAACAGCCTCACAGTTCTGTATAGATTGTGTCACGTATGCTAGATTTTGAGTAATCATTGCTTCATCTTACAGTTCTTTTATCCTTATTGCAGGGTCACTCATTGCTTGTGTTTCTCATTCAGGATTGGCAAAATCCAGTGCATAGGTAAAATCCAGTCTTCTATCTGTTTTGTACTTACAGTACATGAGTAAAGAATGTTTTTTAGTATACTGTATTGGTGTTTTTCCTTTTAACTTGGTTAAAAAGAATCAAAAGGAGAATAATCAAAATTTTATGTTCATAATGATTTATTACAACACAGATAAGCTCATTCTTTTCTGTATTTTCTGTAACTGCTCTCATACTTCAGTGGAAAAGCTGAATAGTTGAGACAGATATATATATATACATCAATTTTGTCTCTTGGCTTGCAAAACCTGAAATATTTGGTGAAAAAGTTTGCTGAGGTCTGTCCTAGTTTTTGAAATATTAGATTATTCTGTGGCAGAAAGTAAAGTTTGAGATTCCTTGCATTACAATTCATATCAATAAAATAGAGCCACCTTTTCTTTTGAATATCAAGTCTTATGGATGGTAAGGTTATATGTCTTGACTTTTAGAAAAATTCCGGAAAAAAAAAAAAAGGAAAAAAGAAAAACTCAGCCTCTTTCTTTACAAAGAGTGATGTCTAACTTGCCCCAATTTTTGGAAATGCTGTCATACCTACCATTCAGAACTCAAAAGAAAACTATAAAATTCTGCTTGAGCATTTATGTCAAGTACTCCTCTCCATATTTGGAATGCCAATGACTAGGAATATTAATCTCAGGACTTCAAAATTATCTCAATTAAGATTGTGAATCCCTGTGAGTATGTGAGTGTGTATGTGTAAGCTTTTTTCAAGATTTAATAACTTTATAAAATTCTAAGATGAAAGAGGAAATAAAACAGTTTCAAAATTGTTTTACTGTAAAATTTGTAAGACCAATTAAGTGGAAAGGTATCATTAAAGTTGTATAATTTATTAATAATAACAACTAAAAGCTATTCTTAGCTGCTCTTCATGGATCACTGCCTTGTCATGGTGAAGTGGTTTACATAACTTAATGAAGCTATGGGCCATGCCGTGTAGGGCCACCCGAGACCGACGGGTCATAGTGGAGAGTTCTGACAAAACATGATCCACTGGAGGAAGGAATGGCAAACCACCCCAGTTTACTTGGAATGAGAACCTCATGAATTGTATAAAAGGCCAAACAGATATGACACCACAAGATGAGTCCCCCAGGTCTGAAGATGTCCAATATGCTACTGGGGAAGACCAGAGGAGAATTACTAATAGCCCCAGAAAGAATGAAGCAATGGACCAAAATGGACATGACGGTCAGTTGTGGATGTGTCTGCTGATGAATGTAAAATCCAATGCTATAAGAACAATGTTGCATAGGAACATGGAATGTTAGGTCCATGAATCAAAGAAAATTGGATGTGGTCAAGCAGGATATGGTAAGAATAAACATTGACATCTTAGGAATCAGTGAACTAAAATAGATGGGAATGGGTGAATTTAATTCAGATGACCACTATATCTACTACTGTGGGCAAGAATCCCATAGAAGAAACAGAGTAACCCTCATAATCAATAAAAGAGTCCAAAATGCAGTACTTGGGTGTAACCTCAAAAATGACAGAATGATCTTGGTTTGTTTCTAAGGCAAGCCATTCAACATTAATTTAAGTCTATGCCCCTACTACCACTGCTGAAGTTGATCAGTTCTATGAAGACCTAGAAGACCTCCTAGAATAACACCAAAAACGTATTCTATGCATCATAGGGAGGGACTTGCTGTGGGAATATGGGTCTTGTTTAATCCAGTTTTCTGTTGATGGGCGGGGCTGTGTTCCCTCTCTGTTGTTTGGTCTGAGGCCTTCAAAAGGACTTATGCCAGTACTGTTGTATTCAGTGCCCCTGACCCCACTGTAGGCCATTGCTGACCCATGCCTCCACCAGAGACTCCTGGATACTCACAGGCAAGTCTATCTTCATCTCTTGTGGGGTCACTACTACTTTCTCCTGGGTCCTCATGTGCACAAGGTTTTGTTTGTGCCCTCCAAGGTTTGTTTTGTCTGTTTCCCCAGTCCTGTAGGAGTTCTATAATCAAATCCCACTGGCTTCCAAAGTCAAATTCCCTGGGGGTTCTCAATCCCTTTGCCGGATCCCCAGGTTGGCAGATCTGTTGTGGGTCCTAGAACTTTTCTAACACTGCGAGAACTTCTTTGGTATAATTGCTCTCCAGTTTGTGGTTCATCTGCTACATGGCTGTAGGGAGGGGCTAATGGCAACCTCCTCCAAGAGGACTAACAAGACACACTGTGCCAACCAGGTCTTCAGCAGCCAGAGCCCCCATCTCTGTGGCAGGCCACTGCTGACCCATGCCTCTGCAGGAGACA
Source organism: Bos taurus (assembly GCF_002263795.3). Taxonomy (NCBI): domain Eukaryota; kingdom Metazoa; phylum Chordata; class Mammalia; order Artiodactyla; family Bovidae; genus Bos; species Bos taurus. The sequence goes on from NC_037335.1 coordinate 121,500, forward strand.
CTCAAACATTTAAAGACAGGTCTGGCTCAGTCTGTGGGGTCTCTGGATCCTGGTGTGCACAAGTTTTGTTTGAACCCATCAAGCGTCTCTGGCTGGTATGGGCTTTGACTCTAAATGTGATTTCACCCCCCTACCATCTTGGGGCTTCTCCTTTGCCCTTGGGTGTGTGGTATCTTTTTTTGCTGGGATCCAATATTCTTCTGTCGATGATTGTTTAGCAGTGAGTAGCAATTTTGGAGCTCTCCCAGGAGAAGATGCATGCACACCCTTCTACTCAGACATTTTAATTCCCCCTCAGTCTATCCCTTCCATCAGGAAGCTTTCACAAGCCTCTTATCCTTATCCATCAAAGGGTAGACAGAATGAAAATCACAGTAACAGAAAACTAATCAAACTGATCACATGGATCACAGCCTTGTTTAACTCAGTGAACCCATGAGCCGTGCCATGTATGGCTACACAAGATGGATGGGTCATGGTGGAGAGTTCTCACAAAACGTGGTCCACTGGAGAAGGGCATAGAAAACCACTTCAGTATTTTTGCCTTAAGAACCCTATGAATAGTATTGAAAAACAAAAAGACATGACACTGAAAGATGAACTCGCCAGGTAGGTGCCCAATATGCTACTAGAGAAGAGTGGAGAAATAACTCAAGAAAGAATGAAGGGACAGAGTCAAAGTGAAAACAATGCCTACTTGTGGATGTGACTGGTGATGGAAGTAGAATTCAATGCTGTAGGAACAATATTGCATAGGAACCTGAAATGTTAGGTCCATGAATCAAGGTAAATTAGAAGTGGTCAAACAGGAGATGGCAAGACTGAACATAGACCTTTTAGGAATCAGGGAACTAAAATGGACTGGAACTGGTGAATTTAATTCAGTTGATCATTATATCTACCACTGTGGACAAGAATCCCATAGAATAAGTGGAATAGCCCTCATAGTCCACAAAAGAGTCCATAATGCAGTACATGGATTCAATCCCCAAAACAACAGAATGATCTTTGTTTCCAAGGCAAAGCATTCAATATCACAGTAATTCAAGTCTATGCCCCAACTGAAGAAGCTTAAGTTGAATAGTTCTACAATGACCTACAAGACCTTCTAGAACTAACACCAAAAAAAGATGTCCATTTCATCATAGGGGCCTGAAATAAAACAGTAGGAGGTCAAGAGATACCTGGAGTAACAGGCAAGTTTGGTCTTGGAGTATGGAATGAAGCAAGGAAAAGGCTAACAGAGTTTTGCCAAGAGAACACACTGGTCATAGCAAACACCCTCTTCCAAAAACACAAGAGAAGACTCTACACATGGACATCACCACATGGTCAACACTGAAATCAGATTGATTATATTCTTTGCAGCCAAAGATGGAGAAGCTCTATACAGTTATCAAAAAGAAGACCAGAAGTTGACTGTGACTCAGATCATGAGCTCCTTATTGCCAAAATCAGACCTAAATTGAATAGAGTATGGAAAACCACTAGACCACTCAGGTATCAGATCAGATCAGATCAGTCACTCAGTCGTGTCCAATTCTTTGAGATCCCATAAATCGCAGCATGCCAGGCCTCCCTGTCCATCACCAGCTCCCAGAGTTCACTCAAACTCATGTCCACTGAGTCAGCGATGCCATCCAGCCATCTCATCCTCTGTCGTCCCCTTCTCCTCTTGCCCCCAATCCCTCCCAGCATCAGAGTCTTTTCCAATGAGTCAACTCTTCGCATGAGGTGGCCAAAGTACTGGAGTTTCAGCTTTAACATCATTACTTCCAAAGAAACCCCAGGGCTGATCTCCTTCAGAATGGACTGGTTGGATCTCCTTGCAGTCCAAGGGACTCTCAAGAGTCTTCTCCAACACCACAGTTCAAAAGCATCAATTCTTTGGCGCTCAGCCATCTTCACAGTCCACCTCTCACATCCATACATGACCACAGGAAAAACCATAGCCTTGACTAGATGAACCTTTGCTGGCAAAGTAATGTCTCTGCTTTTGAATATGCTATCTAGGTTGGTCATAACTTTCCTTCCAAGGAGTAAGCGTCTTTTAATTTCATGGCTGCAGTCACCATCTGTAGTGATTTTAGAGCCCAGAAAAATAAAGTCTGGCACTGTTTCCACTGTTTCCCCATCTATTTCCCATTGGTGGGACCATTCAGGTATGACCTAAATCAGATCCCTTATGATTATACAGTGGAAATGACAAATAGATTCAAGGGATTAGATCTGATAGATGGTGTCTGAAGAACTATGGGTGGAGGTCCATAACACTGTATACGAGGTAGTGATCAAAACCATCCCCAAGAAGAAGTAATGCAAAAATGCAAAATGGTTGTATAGGGAGGCCTTACAAAGAGCTGAGAAAAGAAGAGAAGTGAAAGGCAAAAGAAAAAAAGGAATGTTACATTCAGCTGAATGCAGAGTTCCAAAGAATAGCAAGGAGAGATAAGAAAGCCTTCCTCAGTGGTCAGTGTAAAGAAATAGAGGAAAACAATAGAATGGGAAAGACTAGAGATCTCTTCAAGAAAAGTAGAGAAGCCAAGGGAAATTTTTATGCAAAGATGGGCACAATAAAGGACAGAAGGTACCTAATAGAAGCAGAAGATATTAAGAAGAGGTGGCAAGAGTACACAAAGGAACTATACAAAAAGATCTTCATAACTCAGATAACCACAATGGTGTGATAACTCACCTAGAACCAGACATCCTGGACAGCAAGTCAAGTGGATCTTAGGAAGCATCACTACAAACAAAGCTACTGGAGGTGATGGAATTCTAGCTGAGCTATTTGAAAATATTAAAAGATGATGCTGTGAAAGTGCTGCACTCAATATGCCAGCAAATTTGGAAAACTCAACAGTAGACACAGGACTGGAAAATGTCAGTTTTCATTACAATCCCAAAGAAGGGCAATGACAATGTATGTTCAAACCACTGCACAATTGCACTCATCTCACATGCTAACAAAATAATGCTCAAAATTCTCCAAGTGAGGCTTCAACAGTATATGATCCAAGAACTTCCAGATTTTCTGCTGTATTTAGAAAAGGCAGAAGAACCAGACATCAAATTGCCAGCATCTATTGGATCATAGAAAAAGCAAGGGAATTCTGTAAAACCATATAACTTCTTCATTGATATGCTAAAGCCTTTGACTGTGTGGACCACAACAACTGTGGAAAATTCTTCAAGAGATTGGAATATAAGGACACTTGATCTACCTCATGAGAAGTCTGTATGTTGGTGAAGAAGCAACAGTTAGCACTGGACATGAAACAGCAGACTGGTTCCAAATAGAGAATGGAGTATATCAGGGTGGAATATTGTCACCCTGCTTATTTAACTTATATGCAGAATACATCAAGTGAAATGCCAGGCTGGATGAAGCACAGGCTGGAATCAAGATTGCTAGGAGATATATCAATAACCTCAGATATGCAGATGAAACATCTTATGGCAGAAAGTGAAGAGGAATTAAAGAACCTCTTGATCAAACTGAAAGAGAAGATTGAACAAGCTGGCTTAATACTCAACATTCAAGAAACAATGATCATGGCATCTTGCCCCATCAATCACTTCACAGCAATAGATGGGGAAACAATGGAAACAGTGAGAGACTTTCTCTTCTTCAGCTCCAAAATCACTACAAATGGTGACTTGAAATTAAAAAAACACTTGCTCCTTGAAAGAAAAGCTATGATCAAACTATATAGCATATTAAAAATAGAGACATTATTTTGCCAAGAAAGGTCTATATAGTCCTAGCTAAGATTTTTTTCAATAGTCATGTATGAATGTGATAGTTGGACAATAAAAAAAGCAAAGTGCCAAAGAATTGATGCTTTTGAACTGTGGTGTTGGAGAAGACTCTTGAGAGTCTCTTGGACTGCAAGGAGATCAAACCAGTCAATCCTAGTGGAGATCAGTTCTGAATGTTCATTGGAAGGACTGATGCTGAAGATGAATTTCCAATACTTTGGCCACCTGAAGCAAAAAACTGAATCATTATAAAAGACCCTGATGCTGGGAAAGATTGAAGGCGGGAGGAAAAGGGGACAACAGAGGAGGAGAGTTGGTTAACGTTACTGACTTGAGTAATGGACTTGAGTTTGAGCAAGCTCTGGGATTTGGTGATGGAGAGGGAAGCCTGGTGTGCTACATCCCATGGAGCTGCAAAGAGTTGGACACGACTGAGCAACTGAACTAATTCATCATTGAAGATTGGAAAGCAAAAGTGAGGAGTATAGAGATACTTGGAATAACAGGCAACTTTGACCTTGGAGAACAAAATGAAGCAGAGCAGAAAGACTAAATGAATTCTGTCAAGATAAGGCACTGGTCATAACAAATACCCTTTTCCCAAAAGAGATAACTTTACCAATGGACATCACCAATAAGTCAATACCAAAATCAAATTTGTTACATTCTTTGTTGCCGAAGATGGAGAAGCTGTATATGGTCAGCAAAAACAAGACCTGGAGCTGACTGTGGCTCGGATCCTCAAATTTTCACAGCAAACTTCAGACTTAAACTAAAAAAAGCAGGGAAACCACTCCGCCAGCCAGATATGACTTAAATAAAATCCCCTATGAATATGCAGTGGAGGTAATGGATAGATTCAAGAGATTAGATCTAGTTAACAATGTGCTTCAAGAACTACAGACAGAGGTGACAGAGGTCCATAATACTGTTCAGGAGTCAGTGAACTAAACCATACCAAAGAAACAAAAATGCAAGAAAGCAAAGTGGTTACCTGAGTAGGCTTCACAAATCTGAAGAAAGAAGAGAAGCAAAAGACAAGGGGAAAGGGAAAGGTACGCCCAATTAAATGCAGAGTCCCAAAGAATAGCGTGGAGAGACAAGAAGGCCTTCTTCAATGAACAGTGCATAAAACTAGAAGAAGACAATAAAAGGGAAAAGACTAGATATCTTTTCTGGAAAGCTGGAAATATCAAGGGAATATTTTGCCCAAAGATGGGCATAATAAAGGACAAAAACAGTAGAGACCTAGTAGACACTGAAAAGATCAATAAGAGATGGAAAGAATACATGGAAGAACTATACGAAAAAAGATCTTTTTGAACTGGATTATTATGATAGTGTGGTCAGTCACTCAGAGCCAGACATTCTGGAGTGAGAAGTCAAGTGGACCTTAAAAAGCACTGCTGTTAGTAAAGCTAGTGGATGCAATGGAATTCCAGTAGAACTATTCAAAACACTAAAGGATGATGCCATCAAGGTGTTGCGTTCAATATATCAGCAAATCTGGAAAACCAGCAATGGCCACAGGACTAGAACAGACCAATTCTTATCCTAATTCCCAAGAAAGGTAGTACAAAGAATGTACTAATCATCAATTGCACTCATCTCCCATGTTAAAACTAAGCATCTCTCCATTAAGTAGAGATTTAAGTAAATCTTAGTTTTAAGCATTTCCCATGCTTAAAGTCTTGCATGCTAGACTTCAGCATTATGTGAACCAAGAACTTCCACATGTCCAAGCTGTGTTTAGAAAAGGAAGAGGAACCAGAGATAAAATTGACAACATTCATTAGATCATAGAGAAGACAAGGGAATTCCAGAAAAACATCTACCTCTATTTCATCAACTATGCTAAAGCCTTTGACTGTGTGGATCATAACAAACTGTGGAAAGCTCTTAAAGAGATGGGAATACCAGAGTATCTTACCTGTCTCCTGAGAAACCTGTAATGCAGGTCAAGAAGCAAGTTAGTAGATCAGTTCACCGATGGGTGTATGATGCAGTCACGTGAACAGTACATGGTAGCTACATGATCATTGCATGATCAGTCACGTGATCTGTGCATGACCAGGCACGTGATCAGTGTATGACCAGCCAAGTGATTCAGTGCATGATAGCCACGTGATCAGTGCATGATCAGTCACGTGATCAGTGCATGATCAGTCACGTGATCAGTGTATGATCAGCCACGTGATCAGTGCATGATCAGCCACATGATCAGTGCATGATCAATTACGTGATCAGTGCATGATCAGTCACGTGACCAGTACATGGTAGCTACGTTATCATTGAATGATCAGCCACGTGAGCTGTGCATGATAGCCACGAGATCAGTGCATGATCAGTCACGTGATCAGTGGATGATCAGTCACGTGAACAGTACATGGTTGCTACGTGATCATTGCATGATCAGCCAAGTGAGCAGGGCATGATAGCCACGTGATGTGTGCATGATCACTTACGTGAGCAGAGTATGATCAGCCACGTGATCAGTGCATGAGTTCCACGTGATCAGTGCATGATCAGTCACGTGACAGGTGTGTGATCAGCCACGTGAACATTGCATGTTCAGCCACGTGATCAGTGCATGATAGCCATGTGATCAGTGCATGATCAGTTACGTGAGCAGTGTATGATCAGCCACGTGATCAGTGCATGGTCAGACCCGTGAACAGTGTATGATCAGCCACGTGATCATTGCATGATATCCAAGTGATCAGTGCATGATCAATCACGTGATCAGTGTATGATCAGCCACGTGAACAGTGCATGCTCAATCACGTGATCAGGGCCTGCTGAGCTGCGTGATTACTGTCTGCTCATCTGCTTGACAATTGCCAGCTGAGCTGCACGATTCCTCCATGTCATCTGCTTGACAATTGCCAGCTGTGCTGCATAATTCCTGCCTGCTCAGCTGCTTGATTATTGCCAGCTGTGCAGCATGATTCCTCACAGCTGAGTTCCATGATTATTGCCTGCTGACTGTTTGATTCGTGCCTACTCAGCTCTTTGTTTATTGCCTCCAGACGCACATGATCAGTGTATGATAGCAAACATGATCAGGGCATGATCAGTCACATGATCAGCGCCATTAAGTCACGTGATCACTACATGATAGTCATGTGAACAGTCCATGCTCAGTCACGGTATCAGTGCATGAAAGCCACGTGATCAGTGCATGATCAGTCACCTGATGGGTGTATGATCCGTCACGTGAACAGTACATGGTAGCTACATGATCATTGCATGATCAGTCACGTTATCTGTGCATGACCAGGCACGTGATCAGGGTATGACCAGCCAAGTGATCAGTGCATGATACCCACGTGATCAGTGCATGATCAGTCACGTGACCAGTGCATGATCAGTCACGTGAACAGTGCATGATAAGTCACCTGAGCAGTGCATGATTAATTACGTGATCAGTGCATGATCACTCACGTGACCAGTACATGGTAGCTACGTGATCAGTGCATGATCAGTCACGTGATAGGTGTGTGATCAGCCACGTGAACAGCGCATGCTCAGTCACATGATCAGGGCCTGCTGAGCTGCGTGATTACTGTCTGCTCATCTGCTTGACAATTGCCAGCTGAGCTGCACGATTGCTGCCTGTCATCTCCTTGACAATTGCCACCTGTGCTGCGTAATTCCTGCCTGCTCATCTACTTGATTATTGCCAGCTGAGCAGCATGATTTCTCAGAGCTGAGTTCCATGATTATTGCCTGCTTATTGATTCCTGCCTACTCAGCTCTTTGTTCATTGCCTCCAGAGGCACATGATCAGTGTATGACACCAAACATGATCAGCACATGATCAGTCACATGATCAATGCATGATAAGCCAGGTGATCAGTGCATGATCAATTACGTGATCAGTGCAAGATCAGTCATGTGACCAGTACATGGTAGCTGTGGGATCATTGCCTGATCAGCCACGGGAGCAGTGCATGATCAGTCCCGTGATCAGTGCATGATCAGTCACGTGATCAGTGAATGATCAGCCACGTGAACAGTGCATGATCAATTACGTGATCAGTGCAAGATCAGTCACTTGACCAGTACATGGTAGCTACGGGATCATTGCATGATCAGCCACGTGATCAGTGCATGATAGCCACGTGATCATTGCATGATAGCCACGTGATCAGTGCATGATCATCCAGGTGATCAGTGCATGATAGCTACGTGATCAGTTCATGATTAGTCACGTGATCTATGCATGACCAGGCAGGTGATCAGTGCATGATAGCCACGTGATCAGTGCATGATCAGTCCCCTGATGGGTGTATGATCAGTCACGTGAACAGTACATGGTAGCTACATGATCATTGCATGATCAGTCACGTGATCTGTGCATGACCAGGCACGTGATCAGTGTATGACCAGCCAAGTGATCAGTGCATGATAGCCACGTGATCAGTGCATGATCAGTCACGTGATCAGTGCATGATCAGTCACGTGATCAGTGTATGATCAGCCACGTGATCAGTGCATGATCAGCCACATGATCAGTGCATGATCAATTACGTGATCAGTGCATGATCAGTCATGTGACCAGTACATGGTAGCTACGTAATCATTGAATGATCAGCCACGTGAGCCGTGCATGATAGCCACGAGATCAGTGCATGATCAGTCACGTGATCAGTGAATGATCAGTCACGTGAACAGTACATGGTTGCTACGTGATCATTGCATGATCAGCCAAGTGAGCAGGGCATGATAGCCACGTGATGTGTGCATGATCAGTTACGTGAGCAGAGTATGATCAGCCACGTGATCAGTGCATGAGTTCCACGTGATCAGTGCATGATCAGTCACGTGACAGGTGTGTGATCAGCCACGTGAACATTGCATGTTCAACCACGTGATCAGTGCATGATAGCCATGTGATCAGTGCATGATAAGTTACGTGAGCGGTGTATGATCAGCCACGTGATCAGTGCATGTGGAGTCATGTAATCAATGCATGATAGCGCCGTGATCAGTGCACGATCAGTCCCGTGATGAGTGTATGATCAGCCAAGTGATCAGTGCAAGTTAGCTACGTGATCAGTGCACGATCAGTCACATGATGAGTGTATGATCAGCCACGTCATCAGTGCATGATAGCCACGTGATCAGTGCATACAATTACGTGATCAGTGCATGTGCAATCACGTGATCAGTGCATGAGAGGCACGTGATCAGTGCACGATCAGTCACGTGATAGGTGTGTGATCAGCCACGTGAACAGTGCATGCTCAGTCACGTGATCAGGGCCTGCTGAGCTGCGTGATTACTGTCTGCTCATCTGCTTGACAATTGCCAGCTGAGCTGCACGATTCCTGCCTGTCATCTCCTTGATATTGCCACCTGTGCTGGGTAACTCCTGCCTGCTCATCTACTTGATTATTGCCAGCTGAGCAGCATGATTTCTCAGAGCTGAGTTCCATGATTATTGCCTGCTGATTGATTCCTGCCTACTCAGCTCTTTGTTCATTGCCTCCAGAGGCACATGATCAGTGTATGACACCAAACATGATCAGCACATGATCAGTCACATGATCAATGCATGATAAGCCAGGTGATCAGTGCATGATCAATTACGTGATCAGTGCAAGATCAGTCATGTGACCAGTACATGGTAGCTGCGGGATCATTGCCTGATCAGCCACGGGAGCAGTGCATGATCAGTCCCGTGATCAGTGCATGATCAGTCACGTAATCAGTGCATGATCAGCCACGTGAACAGTGCATGATCAGCCAGGTGATCAGTGCATGATAGCTACGTGATCAGTTCATGATTAGTCACGTGATCTATGCATGACCAGGCAGGTGATCAGTGCATGATAGCCACGTGATCAGTGCATGATCAGTCACCTGATGGGTGTATGATCAGTCACGTGAACAGTACATGGTAGCTACATGATCATTGCATGATCAGTCACGTGATCTGTGCATGACCAGGCACGTGATCAGTGTATGACCAGCCAAGTGATCAGTGCATGATAGCCACGTGATCAGTGCATGATCAGTCACGTGATCAGTGCATGATCAGTCACGTGATCAGTGTATGATCAGCCACGTGATCAGTGCATGATCAGCCACATGATCAGTGCATGATCAATTACGTGATCAGTGCATGATCAGTCATGTGACCAGTACATGGTAGCTACGTAATCATTGAATGATCAGCCACGTGAGCCGTGCATGATAGCCACGAGATCAGTGCATGATCAGTCACGTGATCAGTGAATGATCAGTCACGTGAACAGTACATGGTTGCTACGTGATCATTGCATGATCAGCCACGTGAGCAGGGCATGATAGCCACGTGATGTGTGCATGATCAGTTACGTGAGCAGAGTATGATCAGCCACGTGATCAGTGCATGAGTTCCACGTGATCAGTGCATGATCAGTCACGTGACAGGTGTGTGATCAGCCACGTGAACATTGCATGTTCAACCACGTGATCAGTGCATGATAGCCATGTGATTAGTGTATGATCAGTTACGTGAGCAGTGTATGATCAGCCACGTGATCAGTGCATGTGGAGTCATGTAATCAATGCATGATAGCGTCGTGATCAGTGCACGATCAGTCCCGTGATGAGTGTATGATCAGCCAAGTGATCAGTGCAAGTTAGCTACGTGATCAGTGCACGATCAGTCACATGATGAGTGCATGATCAGCCACGTCATCAGTGCATGATAGCCACGTGATCAGTGCATACAATTACGTGATCAGTGCATGTGCAATCACGTGATCAGTGCATGAGAGGCACGTGATCAGTGCACGATCAGTCACGTGATAGGTGTGTGATCAGCCACGTGAACAGTGCATGCTCAGTCACGTGATCAGGGCCTGCTGAGCTGCGTGATTACTGTCTGCTCATCTGCTTGACAATTGCCAGCTGAGCTGCACGATTCCTGCCTGTCATCTCCTTGATATTGCCACCTGTGCTGGGTAACTCCTGCCTGCTCATCTACTTGATTATTGCCAGCTGAGCAGCATGATTTCTCAGAGCTGAGTTCCATGATTATTGCCTGCTGATTGATTCCTGCCTACTCAGCTCTTTGTTCATTGCCTCCAGAGGCACATGATCAGTGTATGACACCAAACATGATCAGCACATGATCAGTCACATGATCAATGCATGATAAGCCAGGTGATCAGTGCATGATCAATTACGTGATCAGTGCAAGATCAGTCATGTGACCAGTACATGGTAGCTGCGGGATCATTGCCTGATCAGCCACGGGAGCAGTGCATGATCAGTCCCGTGATCAGTGCATGATCAGTCACGTAATCAGTGCATGATCAGCCACGTGAACAGTGCATGATCAATTACGTGATCAGTGCAAGATCAGTCACTTGACCAGTACATGGTAGCTACGGGATCATTGCATGATCAGCCACGTGATCAGTACATGATAGCCACGTGATCATTGCATGATAGCCACGTGATCAGTGCATGATCAGCCAGGTGATCAGTGCATGATAGCTACGTGATCAGTTCATGATTAGTCACGTGATCTATGCATGACCAGGCAGGTGATCAGTGCATGATAGCCACGAGATCAGTGCATGATCAGTCACCTGATGGTTGTATGATCAGTCACGTGAACAGTACATGGTAGCTACATGATCATTGCATGATCAGTCACGTGATCTGTGCATGACCAGGCACGTGATCAGTGTATGACCAGCCAAGTGATCAGTGCATGATAGCCACGTGATCAGTGCATGATCAGTCACGTGATCAGTGTATGATCAGTCACGTGATCAGTGTATGATCAGCCACGTGATCAGTGCATGATCAGCCACATGATCAGTGCATGATCAGTCACGTGACCAGTACATGTTAGCTACGTAATCATTGAATGATCAGCCAGGTGAGCCGTGCATGATAGCCACGAGATCAGTGCATGATCAGTCACGTGATCAGTGAATGATCAGTCACGTGAACAGTACATGGTTGCTACGTGATCATTGCATGATCAGCCACGTGAGCAGGGCATGATAGCCACGTAATGTGTGCATGATCAGTTACATGAGCAGAGTATGATCAGCCACGTGATCAGTGCATGATCAGTCACGTGACAGGTGTGTGATCAGCCACGTGAACATTGCATGTTCAGCCACGTGATCAGTGCATGATAGCCATGTGATCAGTGCATGATCAGTTACGTGAGCAGTGTATGATCAGCCACGTGATCAGTGCATGAGTTCCACGTGATCAGTCCATGATCAGTCACGTGATAGGTGTGTGATTAGCCACGTGAACAGTGCATGCTCAGTCACGTGATCAGGGCCTGCTGAGCTGCGTGATTACTGTCTGCTCATCTGCTTGACAATTGCCAGCTGAGCTGCACGATTCCTGCCTGTCATCTCCTTGATATTGCCACCTGTGCTGGGTAACTCCTGCCTGCTCATCTACTTGATTATTGCCAGCTGAGCAGCATGATTTCTCAGAGCTGAGTTCCATGATTATTGCCTGCTGATTGATTCCTGCCTACTCAGCTCTTTGTTCATTGCCTCCAGAGGCACATGATCAGTGTATGACACCAAACATGATCAGCACATGATCAGTCACATGATCAATGCATGATAAGCCAGGTGATCAGTGCATGATCAATTACGTGATCAGTGCAAGATCAGTCATGTGACCAGTACATGGTAGCTGCGGGATCATTGCCTGATCAGCCACGGGAGCAGTGCATGATCAGTCCCGTGATCAGTGCATGATCAGTCACGTAATCAGTGCATGATCAGCCACGTGAACAGTGCATGATCAGCCAGGTGATCAGTGCATGATAGCTACGTGATCAGTTCATGATTAGTCACGTGATCTATGCATGACCAGGCAGGTGATCAGTGCATGATAGCCACGTGATCAGTGCATGATCAGTCACCTGATGGGTGTATGATCAGTCACGTGAACAGTACATGGTAGCTACATGATCATTGCATGATCAGTCACGTGATCTGTGCATGACCAGGCACGTGATCAGTGTATGACCAGCCAAGTGATCAGTGCATGATAGCCACGTGATCAGTGCATGATCAGTCACGTGATCAGTGCATGATCAGTCACGTGATCAGTGTATGATCAGCCACGTGATCAGTGCATGATCAGCCACATGATCAGTGCATGATCAATTACGTGATCAGTGCATGATCAGTCATGTGACCAGTACATGGTAGCTACGTAATCATTGAATGATCAGCCACGTGAGCCGTGCATGATAGCCACGAGATCAGTGCATGATCAGTCACGTGATCAGTGAATGATCAGTCACGTGAACAGTACATGGTTGCTACGTGATCATTGCATGATCAGCCACGTGAGCAGGGCATGATAGCCACGTGATGTGTGCATGATCAGTTATGTGAGCAGAGTATGATCAGCCACGTGATCAGTGCATGAGTTCCACGTGATCAGTGCATGATCAGTCACGTGACAGGTGTGTGATCAGCCACGTGAACATTGCATGTTCAACCACGTGATCAGTGCATGATAGCCATGTGATTAGTGCATGATCAGTTACGTGAGCAGTGTATGATCAGCCACGTGATCAGTGCATGTGGAGTCATGTAATCAATGCATGATAGCGTCGTGATCAGTGCACGATCAGTCCCGTGATGAGTGTATGATCAGCCAAGTGATCAGTGCAAGTTAGCTACGTGATCAGTGCACGATCAGTCACATGATGAGTGCATGATCAGCCACGTCATCAGTGCATGATAGCCACGTGATCAGTGCATACAATTACGTGATCAGTGCATGTGCAATCACGTGATCAGTGCATGAGAGGCACGTGATCAGTGCACGATCAGTCACGTGATAGGTGTGTGATCAGCCACGTGAACAGTGCATGCTCAGTCACGTGATCAGGGCCTGCTGAGCTGCGTGATTACTGTCTGCTCATCTGCTTGACAATTGCCAGCTGAGCTGCACGATTCCTGCCTGTCATCTCCTTGATATTGCCACCTGTGCTGGGTAACTCCTGCCTGCTCATCTACTTGATTATTGCCAGCTGAGCAGCATGATTTCTCAGAGCTGAGTTCCATGATTATTGCCTGCTGATTGATTCCTGCCTACTCAGCTCTTTGTTCATTGCCTCCAGAGGCACATGATCAGTGTATGACACCAAACATGATCAGCACATGATCAGTCACATGATCAATGCATGATAAGCCAGGTGATCAGTGCATGATCAATTACGTGATCAGTGCAAGATCAGTCATGTGACCAGTACATGGTAGCTGCGGGATCATTGCCTGATCAGCCACGGGAGCAGTGCATGATCAGTCCCGTGATCAGTGCATGATCAGTCACGTAATCAGTGCATGATCAGCCACGTGAACAGTGCATGATCAATTACGTGATCAGTGCAAGATCAGTCACTTGACCAGTACATGGTAGCTACGGGATCATTGCATGATCAGCCACGTGATCAGTACATGATAGCCACGTGATCATTGCATGATAGCCACGTGATCAGTGCATGATCAGCCAGGTGATCAGTGCATGATAGCTACGTGATCAGTTCATGATTAGTCACGTGATCTATGCATGACCAGGCAGGTGATCAGTGCATGATAGCCACGAGATCAGTGCATGATCAGTCACCTGATGGTTGTATGATCAGTCACGTGAACAGTACATGGTAGCTACATGATCATTGCATGATCAGTCACGTGATCTGTGCATGACCAGGCACGTGATCAGTGTATGACCAGCCAAGTGATCAGTGCATGATAGCCACGTGATCAGTGCATGATCAGTCACGTGATCAGTGTATGATCAGTCACGTGATCAGTGTATGATCAGCCACGTGATCAGTGCATGATCAGCCACATGATCAGTGCATGATCAGTCACGTGACCAGTACATGTTAGCTACGTAATCATTGAATGATCAGCCAGGTGAGCCGTGCATGATAGCCACGAGATCAGTGCATGATCAGTCACGTGATCAGTGAATGATCAGTCACGTGAACAGTACATGGTTGCTACGTGATCATTGCATGATCAGCCACGTGAGCAGGGCATGATAGCCACGTAATGTGTGCATGATCAGTTACATGAGCAGAGTATGATCAGCCACGTGATCAGTGCATGATCAGTCACGTGACAGGTGTGTGATCAGCCACGTGAACATTGCATGTTCAGCCACGTGATCAGTGCATGATAGCCATGTGATCAGTGCATGATCAGTTACGTGAGCAGTGTATGATCAGCCACGTGATCAGTGCATGAGTTCCACGTGATCAGTCCATGATCAGTCACGTGACAGGTGTGTGATCAGCCACGTGAACATTGCATGTTCAACCACGTGATCAGTGCATGATAGCCACGTGATCAGTGCATGATCAGTTACGTGAGCAGTGTATGATCAGCCACGTGATCAGTGCATGTGGAGTCATGTAATCAATGCATGATAGCGCCATGATCAGTGCACGATCAGTCCCTGATGAGTGTATGATCAGCCAAGTGATCAGTGCAAGTTAGCTACGTGATCAGTGCATGATCAGTCACATGATCAGTGCATGATCAGCCACGTCATCAGTGCATGATAGCCACGTGATCAGTGCATACAATTACGTGATCAGTGC
The DNA here is from genome assembly GCF_002263795.3 of Bos taurus. NCBI lineage: Eukaryota > Metazoa > Chordata > Mammalia > Artiodactyla > Bovidae > Bos > Bos taurus. Next base: position 136,873 of record NC_037335.1, read on the forward strand.
ATGTGCAATCACGTGATCAGTGCATGAGAGCCAAGTGATCAGTGCACGATCAGTCACGTGATAGGTGTGTGATCAGCCACGTGAACAGTGCATGCTCAGTCACGTGATCAGGGCCTGCTGAGCTGCGTGATTACTGTCTGCTCATCTGCTTGACAATTGCCAGCTGAGCTGCACGATTCCTGCCTGTCATCTCCTTGACAATTGCCACCTGTGCTGGGTAACTCCTGCCTGCTCATCTACTTGATTATTGCCAGCTGAGCAGCATGATTTCTCAGAGCTGAGTTCCATGATTATTGCCTGCTGATTGATTCCTGCCTACTCAGCTCTTTGTTCATTGCCTCCAGAGGCACATGATCAGCACATGATCAGTCACATGATCAATGCATGATAAGCCAGGTGATCAGTGCATGATCAATTACGTGATCAGTGCAAGATCAGTCATGTGACCAGTACATGGTAGCTGCGGGATCATTGCCTGATCAGCCACGGGAGCAGTGCATGATCAGTCCCGTGATCAGTGCATGATCAGTCATTTAATCAGTGCATGATCAGCCACGTGAACAGTGCATGATCAATTACGTGATCAGTGCAAGATCAGTCACTTGACCAGTACATGGTAGCTACGGGATCATTGCATGATCAGCCACGTGATCAGTGCATGATAGCCACGGGATCATTGCATGATAGCCACGTGATCAGTGCATGATCAGCCAGGTCATCAGTGCATGATAGCTAGGTGATCAGTTCATGATTAGTCACGTGATCTATGCATGACCAGGCAGGTGATCAGTGCATGATAGCCACGAGATCAGTGCATGATCAGTCACCTGATGGGTGTATGATCAGTCACGTGAACAGTACATGGTAGCTACATGATCATTGCATGATCAGTCACGTGATCAGTGCATGATCAGTCACGTGATCAGTGTATGATCAGCCACGTGATCAGTGCATGATCAGCCACATGATCAGTGCATGATCAATTACGTGATCAGTGCATGATCAGTCACGTGACCAGTACATGGTAGCTACGTAATCATTGAATGATCAGCCACGTGAGCCGTGCATGATAGCCACGAGATCAGTGCATGATCAGTCACGTGATCAGTGAATGATCAGTCACGTGAACAGTACATGGTTGCTACGTGATCATTGCATGATCAGCCACGTGAGCAGGGCATGATAGCCACGTGATGTGTGCATGATCAGTTACGTGAGCAGAGTATGATCAGCCACGTGATCAGTGCATGAGTTCCACGTGATCAGTGCATGATCAGTCACGTGACAGGTGTGTGATCAGCCACGTGAACATTGCATGTTCAGCCACGTGATCAGTGCATGATAGCCATGTGATCAGTGCATGATCAGTTACGTGAGCAGTGTATGATCAGCCACGTGATCAGTGCATGGTCAGACCCGTGAACAGTGTATGATCAGCCACGTGATCATTGCATGATATCCAAGTGATCAGTGCATGATCAATCACGTGATCAGTGTATGATCAGCCACGTGAACAGTGCATGCTCAATCACGTGATCAGGGCCTGCTGAGCTGCGTGATTACTGTCTGCTCATCTGCTTGACAATTGCCAGCTGAGCTGCACGATTCCTCCATGTCATCTGCTTGACAATTGCCAGCTGTGCTGCATAATTCCTGCCTGCTCAGCTGCTTGATTATTGCCAGCTGTGCAGCATGATTCCTCACAGCTGAGTTCCATGATTATTGCCTGCTGACTGTTTGATTCGTGCCTACTCAGCTCTTTGTTTATTGCCTCCAGACGCACATGATCAGTGTATGATAGCAAACATGATCAGGGCATGATCAGTCACATGATCAGCGCCATTAAGTCACGTGATCACTACATGATAGTCATGTGAACAGTCCATGCTCAGTCACGGTATCAGTGCATGAAAGCCACGTGATCAGTGCATGATCAGTCACCTGATGGGTGTATGACCGTCACGTGAACAGTACATGGTAGCTACATGATCATTGCATGATCAGTCACGTTATCTGTGCATGACCAGGCACGTGATCAGTGTATGACCAGCCAAGTGATCAGTGCATGATACCCACGTGATCAGTGCATGATCAGTCACGTGACCAGTGCATGATCAGTCACGTGAACAGTGCATGATAAGTCACCTGAGCAGTGCATGATCAATTACGTGATCAGTGCATGATCACTCACGTGACCAGTACATGGTAGCTACGTGATAATTGCATCATCAGCCACGTGAGAAGTGCATGATAGCCACGTGATCACTGCATGATCTGTCACATGATCAGTGTATGATCATCCATGTGATCAGTGCATGGGCAGTCATGTGATCAGTGCATGATATAGACGTGATCAGTGCATGATCAGTCTCGTGATCAGTGTATGATCAACCACGTGATCAGTGCACGATAGCCAGGTAATGAGTGCATGATAGCCAGATGATCAGTGCATTATCAGTCACGTGATCAGTGTATGATCAGCCAAGTAATCAGTGCATGATAGCCAACTGATCAGTGCATGGTCAGTCACGTGATCAGTGCATGGTCAGTCAGGTGATCAGGGCATGATCAGTCACGTGATCAGTGCATGATCAGTCACGTGATCAGTGTATGATCATCACGTGATCAGTGCATGTGGAGTCATGTAATCAATGCATGATAGCGCCGTGATCAGTGCACGATCATTCCCATGATGCGTGTATGATCAGCCAAGTGACCAGTGCAAGATAGCTACGTGATCAGTACATGATCAGTCACATGATCAGTGCATGATCAGCCACGTCATCAGTGCATGATAGCCACGTGATCAGTGCATACAATTACGTGATCAGTGCATGTGCAATCACGTGATCAGTGCATGAGAGCCACGTGATCAGTGCACGATCAGTCACGTGATAGGTGTGTGATCAGCCACGTGAACAGTGCATGCTCAGTCACGTGATCAGGGCCTGCTGAGCTGCGTGATTACTGTCTGCTCATCTGCTTGACAATTGCCAGCTGAGCTGCACGATTCCTGCCTGTCATCTCCTTGACAATTGCCACCTGTGCTGCGTAATTCCTGCCTGCTCAGCTGCTTGATTATTGCCAGCTGAGCAACATGATTTCTCAGAGCTGAGTTCCATGATTATTGCCTGCTGATTGATTCCTGCCTACTCAGCTCTTTGTTCATTGCCTCCAGAGGCACATGATCAGTGTATGACACCAAACATGATCAGCACATGATCAGTCACATGATCAATACATGATAAGCCAGGTGATCAGTGCATGATCAATTACGTGATCAGTGCATGATCAGTCATGTGACCAGTACATGGTAGCTGCGTGATCATTGCATGATCAGCCACGGGAGCAGTGCATGATCAGTCACGTGATCAGTGCATGATCAGTCGCGTGATCAGTGCATGATCAGCCACGTGATCAGTGCATGATCAATAACGTGATCAGCGCATGATCAGTCACGTGACCAGTACATGGTAGCTATGGGATCATTGCATGATCAGCCACGTGATCAGTGCATGATAGCCACCTGATCAGTGCATGATAGCCACGTGATCATTGCATGAAGGCCACGTGATCAGTGCATGATCAGCCAGGTGATCAGTGCATGATAGCTACGTGATCAGTTCATGATTAGTCACGTGATCTGTGCATGACCAGGCAGGTGATCAGTGCATGATCGCCACGTGATCAGTGCATGATCAGTCACCTGATGGGTGTATGATCAGTCACGTGAATGGTACATGGTAGCTACATGCTCATTGCATGATCAGTCACGTGATCTGTGCATGACCAGGCACGTGATCAGTGCATGATCAGCCACGTGATTAGTGCATGATCAATTACGTGATCAGTGCATGATCAGTCATGTGACCAGTACATGGTAGCTGCGTGATCATTGCATGATCAGCCACGTGATCAGTGCATGATCAGTCACGTGATCAGTGCATGATCAGTCGCGTGATCAGTGCATGATCAGCCACGTGATCAGTGCATGATCAATAACGTGATCAGTGCATGATCAGTCACGTGACCAGTACATGGTAGCTATGGGATCATTGCATGATCAGCCACGTGATCAGTGCATGATAGCCACCTGATCAGTGCATGATAGCCACGTGATCATTGCATGAAGGCCACGTGATCAGTGCATGATCAGCCAGATGATCAGTGCATGATAGCTACGTGATCAGTTCATGATTAATCACGTGATCTGTGCATGACCAGGCAGGTGATCAGTGCATGATCGCCACGTGATCAGTGCATGATCAGTCACCTGATGGGTGTATGATCAGTCACGTGAACGGTACATGGTAGCTACATGCTCATTGCATGATCAGTCACGTGATCTGTGCATGACCAGGCACGTGATCAGTGTATGACCAGCCAAGTAATCAGTGCATGATAGCCACGTGATCAGTGCATGATCACTCACGTGATCAGTGCATGATCAGTCACGTGATCAGTGCATGATGAATTACGTGATCAGTGCATGATCAGTCACGTGACCAGTACATGGTAGCTACATGAACATTGCATGATCAGCCACGTGAGCCGTGCATGATAGCCACGAGATCAGTGCATGATTAGTCACGTGATCAGTGCATGATCAGTCACGTGAACAGTGCATGATAAGTCACCTGATCAGTGCATGATCAATTACGTGATCAGTGCATGATCACTCACGTGACCAGTACATGGTAGCTACATGATCATTGCATGATCAGCCACGTGAGCAGTGCATGATAGCCACGTGATCACTGCATGATCTGTCACATGATCAGTGTATGATCATCCACGTGATCAGTGCATGGGCTCTCATGTGATCAGTGCATGATATAGACGTGATCAGTGCATGATCAGTCTCGTGATCAGTGTATGATCAGCCAAGTAATCAGTGCATGATAGCCAACTGATCAGTGCATGATCAGTCACGTGATCAGTGCATGGTCAGTCACGTGATCAGTGCATGATCAGTCACGTGATCAGTGTATGATCATCCACGTGATCAGTGCATGTGGAGTCATGTAATCAATGCATGATAGCGCCGTGATCAGTGCACGATCAGTCCCGTGATGAGTGTATGATCAGCCAAGTGACCAGTGCAAGATAGCTACGTGATCAGTGCATGATCAGTCACATGATCAGTGCATGATCAGCCACGTTATCAGTGCATGATAGCCACGTGATCAGTGTATACAATTACGTGATCAGTGCATGTGCAATCACGTGATCAGTGCATGAGAGCCACGTGATCAGTGCTCGATCAGTCACGTGATAGGTGTGTGATCAGCCACGTGAACAGTGCATGCTCAGTCACGTGATCAGGGCCTGCTGAGCTGCGTGATTACTGTCTGCTCATCTGCTTGACAATTGCCAGCTGAGCTGCACGATTCCTGCCTGTCATCTGCTTGACAATTGCCAGCTGTGCTGCATAATTCCTGCCTGCTCAGCTGCTTGATTATTGCCAGCTGAGCAGCATGATTCCTCACAGCTGAGTTCCATGATTATTGCTTGCTGACTGTTTGATTCGTGCCTACTCAGCTCTTTGTTCATTGCCTCCAGAGGCACATGATCAGTGTATGACACCAAACATGATCAGCACATGATCAGTCACATGATCAATGCATGATCAGCCAGGTGATCAGTGCATGATAGCTACGTGATCAGTTCATGATTAGTCACGTGATCTGTGCATGACCAGGCAGGTGATCAGTGCATGATAGCCACGTGATCAGTGCATGATCAGTCACCTGATGGGTGTATGATCAGTCACGTGAACGGTACATGGTAGCTACATGATCATTGCATTATCAGTCACGTGATCTGTGCATGACCAGGCACGTGATCAGTGTATGACCAGCCAAGTGATCAGTGCATGATAGCCACGTGATCAGTGCATGATCAGTCCCGTGATCAGTGCATGATCAGTCACGTGATCAGTGCATGATCAATTTCGTGATCAGTGCATGATCAGTCACGTGACCAGTTCATGGTAGCTACATGAACATTGCATGATCAGCCACGTGAGCCGTGTATGATAGCCACGAGATCAGTGCATGATTAGTCACGTGAGCAGTGCATGATCAGTCACGTGAACAGTGCATGATAAGTCACCTGATCAGTGCATGATCAATTACGTGATCAGTGCATGATCACTCACGTGACCAGTACATGGTAGCTACGTGGTCATTTCATGATCAGCCACGTGAGCAGTTCATGATAGCCACGTGATCAGTGCATGATCAGTTTCGGGAGCAGAGTATGATCAGCCTCTTGATCAGTGCATGATAGCCACGTGATCACTGCATGATCTGTCACATGATCAGTGTATGATCATCCACGTGATCAGTGCATGGGCTGTCATGAGATCAGTGCATGATATAGACGTGATCAGTGCATGATCAGTCTCGTGATCAGTGTATGATCAGCCAAGTAATCAGTGCATGATAGCCAACTGATCAGTGCATGATCAGTCACGTGATCAGTGCATGGTCAGTCAGGTGATCAGGGCATGATCAGTCACGTGATCAGTGTATGATCATCCACGTGATCAGTGCATGTTGAGTCATGTAATCAATGCATGATAGCGCCGTGATCAGTGCACGATCAGTCCCGTGATGAGTGTATGATCAGCCAAGTGACCAGTGCAAGATAGCTACGTGATCAGTGCATGATCAGTCACATGATCAGTGCATGATCAGCCATGTCATCAGTGCATGAGAGCCACCTGATCAGTGCACGATCAGTCACGTGATAGGTTTGTGATCAGCCACGTGAACAGTGCATGCTCAGTCATGTGATCAGGGCCTGCTGAGCTGCGTGATTACTGTCTGCTCATCTGCTTGACAATTGCCAGCTGAGCTGCACGATTCCTGCCTGTCATCTGCTTGACAATTGCCAGCTGTGCTGCATAATTCCTGCCTGCTCAGCTGCTTGATTATTGCCAGCTGAGCAGCATGATTCCTCACAGCTGAGTTCCATGATTATTGCTTGCTGACTGTTTGATTCGTGCCTACTCAGCTCTTTGTTTATTGCCTCCAGAGGCACATGATCAGTGTATGATAGCAAACATGATCAGCGCATGATCAGTCACATGATCAGCGCCATTAAGTCACGTGATCACTACATGATAGTCATTGATCAGTCCATGCTCCGTCACGGTATCAGTGCATGATCAGCCACGTGATCAGTGCATGATAGCCACGTGATCATTGCATGATAGCCACGTGATCAGTGCATGATCAGCCAGGTGATCAGTGCATCCTCTTCCCTTTCTGCCATAAGAGTGGTGTCATCTGCATATCTGAGGTTATCGATATTTCTCCCAGCAACCTTGATTCCAGCTTGTGCTTCTTCCATTCCAGCGTGTCTCATGATGTTCTCTGCATATAAGTTAAATAAGCAGGGTGACAATATACAGCCTTGACGTACTCCTTTTCCTATTTGGAACCAGTCTGTTGTTCCACGTCCAGTTGTAACTATTGCTTCCTGACCTGCATACAAATTTCTCAAGAGGCAGATCAGGTGTTCTGGTATTCCCATCTCTTTCAGAATTTTCCACAGTTTCTTGTGATCCACACAGTCAAAGGCTTTGGCATAGTCAATAAAGCCGAAATAGATGTTTTCTGGAACTCTCTTGCTTTTTCCATGATCTTGTGGATGTTGGCAATTTGATCTCTGGTTCCTCTGCCTTTTCTAAAACCAGCTTGAACATCTGGAAGTTCATGGTTCACATATTGCTGAAGTCTGGCTTGTAGAATTTTGAGCATTACTTTACTAGCATGTGAGATGAGTGCAGTTGTGTGGTAGTTTGAGCATTCTTTGGCATTGCCTTTCTTTGGGATTGGAATGAAAACTGACCTTTTCCAGTGCTGTGGCCACTGCTGAGTTTTCCAAATTTGCTGGCATATTGAGTGCAGCACTTTCACAGCATCATCTTTCAGGATTTGTAATAGCTCAACTGGAATTCTATCACCTCCACTAGCTTTGTTTGTAGTGATTCTTTCTAAGGCCCACTTGACTTCACATTCCAGGATGTCTGGCTCTAGGTCAGTGATCACACCATTGTGATTATCTGGGTCGTGAAGATCTTTTTTGTACAACTCTTCTGTGTATTCTTGCCATCTCTTCTTAGTATCTTCTGCTTCTGTTAAGTCCATACCATTTCTGTCCTTTATTGAGCCCATCTTTGCATGAAATGTTCCTTTGGTATCTCTGATTTCCTTGAAGAGATCCCTAGTCTTTCCCATTCTGTTGTTTTCCTCTATTTCTTTGCATTGATCGCTGAAGAAGTCTTTCTTATCTCTTCTTGCTATTCTTTGGAACTCTGCATTGAGATGCTTATATCTTTCCTTTTCTCCTTTGCTTTTCACTTCTCTTCTTTTCACAGCTATTTGTAAGGCCTCCCCAGACAGCCATTTTGTTTTTCTGCATTTCTTTTCCATGGGGATTGTCTTGATCCCTGTCTCCTGTACAATGTCACAAACCTATCAGATCTAGGCCCTTAAATCTATTTCTCACTTCCACTGTATAATCATAAGGGATTTGATTTAGGTCATACCTGAATGGTCTAGTGGTTTTCCCTACTTTCTTCAATTTCAGTCTGAATTTGGCAATAAGGGGTTCATGATCTGAACCACAGTCAGCTCCTGGTCTTGTTTTTGCTGACTGTATAGAGCTTCTCCATCTTCGGCTGCAAAGAATATAATCAATCTGATTTCGGTGTCGACCATCTGGTGGTGTCCATGTATAGAGTCATCTCTTGTGTTGTTGGAAAAGGGTGTTTCTTATGACCAGTGCATTTTCTTGGCAAAACTCTATTAGTCTGTGCCCTGCTTGCCCAGGGAGTCTCAGACAGAGACCAGGTGGTCATCTGGGTTCCTGGGAGCTGAATGTGGAGGGGCTCCCAGGCTGTGCAAGGGCAACCCAGGTGTGCTGCGGGAGTCGGAGCCCCTGCCACCCACCCAGGGAGGGGCTGGGGTTTCAGGGACCCAATAGTAGGGATACTGGTGCCTTCCAGGCCCGCCAGTTGACTGGCTGGCTGGCCAGCCGGCTGGCCAACCTAAAGTCAGGCGACAGCTCTGAGCGTGGTGGGGTGCCAGGGGTCAGGGGCAGGTGGGTTTTGCAGTGCTAACCATGCCTGGGGCCTGGGGGCAAAAGGAGAGGGGGGCAAAAAGACGACAGCACCCGGTATTCCCAAGCGGTCTCACACTCAAGTACTAACCAGGCCAGACCCTGCTTAGCTTCTGAGATCAGACGAGATCGGGCCTGTTCAGAGTGGTATGGTTGTGGACAGAGGAAGCTGCTGCCAGGCGCCCTGAAAGCCCTGCGCTGCGTCTCCATTTTGGTCTGACCTGCCTGCTGGTCGGGAGAGCCAGGCGGACTTCTCCCCTGACTTACTCAAACTCATGTCCATTGGTTTGGCATTGCCATCCAACCATCTCATCCTCTGTCTTCCCCTTGTCCTCCTACCATCAGGGTCTTTTCTAATGAGTCAGTTTTTTTGTATCAGGTGGCCACAGTATTGGAGCTTCAGCTTCAGCATCAGTCCTTCCAGTGACTATTCAGAACTGATTTCCTTTAAGATTAACTGGTTTGATCTCCTTTCAGTCCAAGAAACTCTCAACACCACAGTTCAAAAGCATCAATTCTTCGGTGCTCAGCTTTCTGCATTGTCCAACTCTCACATCCATACATGACCACTGGAAACCATAGCTTTGACTAGACGGGCCTTTGTTGGCAAAGTAATGTCTCTGCTTTTTAATATGCTGTCTAGGTTGGTCATAACTTTTCTTCAAAGGAGCAATCACCTTATAACTTCCTGGCTGCAGTCACCATCTGCAGTAATTTTGGAGCCCCCAAAATAGTCTGTCACTCTTTCCACTGTTTCTCCATCTATTTGACATGAAATGATGGAACCTGATGCCATGAGCTTAGTTTTCTGAATGTTGAGTTTTAAGCCAACTTTTTCACTCTCCTTTTTCACTTTCATCAAGAGGCTCTTTAGTTCTTCTTCGCTCTCTGCCATAAGGGTGGTGTCATCTGCATATCTGAGGTTATTGTTGTTTCTTCCAACAATCTTGATTCCAGCTTGTGCTTCATCCAGCTGAGCATTTCTCATGATGTACTCTGTATATAAGTTAAATAAGTAGGGTGACAATATACATCCTTGATGTGCTCATTTCCCTTTTTGGAATCAGTCTGTTGTTCCATGTCCAGTTCTAACTGTTGCGTCCTGACCTGCATACAGATTTCTCAAAAGGCAGGTCAGGTGGTCAGGCGTTCCCATCTCTTAAAGAATTTTCCACAGTGTATTGTGATCCACACAGTCAAAGGCTTTGGCATAGTCAGTAATGCAGAAGCAGGTGCTTCTCTGGAACTCTCTTGCTTTGTTTGATTATCAAGTGGATGTTGGCAGTTTGATCTCTGGTTCCTCTGTCTTTTCTAAATCCAGCTTGAACATCTGGAAGTTCATGGTTCGTGTACTGTTGAAGTCTGGCTTGCAGAATTTTGAGCATTACTTTGCTAGCATGTGAGACAACTGCAATTGTGCGGTAGTTTGAGCATTCTTTGGCATTGCCTTTCTTTGGGATTGGAATGAAAACTGACCTTTTCCAGTCCTTTGGCCACTGCTGAGTTTTCCAAATTTGCTGGCCTATTGAGTGCAACACTTTCACAGCATCATCTTTTAGGATTTGAACTAGTTCAACTGCAGTTCCATCACCTGGCACTAGCTTTGTTCATACTGATGCTTCCTAAGGCCCACTTGACTTTTTCATTCCAGGATGTCTGCCTCTAGGTGAGTGATCATACCATCATGATTATCTGGGTCATGAAGATCTTTTTTGTATAGTTCTTCTGTATATTCTTGCCACCTCTTCTTAATATCTTCTGCTTCTAAATAAAATTTAGCTATAACAAAATATTTCAGAAAGGCTAAAGTATGAAGAGAAGTGAAATTAGGCCCAACACATGCAAATCAGAAAAGCAAGGGTTATGATCTTGACATGTGACAACTTAAAATTCAGGCCAGGAACATTATGTGAACAACAACAAAACAATGAAAACATATTCTTAATGCTAACAGCTACCATTCACAATGAAATTATAATAGATTTTAATTTTGTCCCTCAAAATACAGATGCAACTATGTAAGAAAGAAACTACATAGTACTTACAAGGAGAGACAAGCACATTGATAAGAGTAACTTTAAACCACTTTGGTCAAAAGAGATCAAGAAGAAAAATACAAATAAGGATTTAGAATATATAAACAGAAAAGAATGTATAATGTATAGTTATATCCTGTCTTCTCAAGGTACATGAACTATTTATGACTATTAAGTCGCAACAAAAATGTCAAACAATGTCATAACACAAACTTATTTCCTCATCTCATGCATTAAACTATTAATGGATTAAAAAAAAAACAGTTGTGAACTTATAACCTATGACAGAGAAAATCAGAGTTTACACACTGAAACTTGGCATGTTCCTTTCTTTGTATTACAGATGGTTTTGACTAAAAACTTGGGTCTCACAAAAACTTTTTTCCAAAATATTTAAATGTACAAAAATCTAAAGAGCACACATATTTATCATGATCAACTTGGAATAATTTTGTGGTCTACTCAACATCTTGTTTATATGTATAAAATGTGGTGGGCTGGTTTAGGTGTATATTAAGTCATGCTTGGTCATTTGTTCAGTTATGAAGGTTTTCTGTTTTCTCTGTTGATATATATATATATTCGTATGTAAGGGTTAGTTTGATGGCTCATTGTCCAGAGGAATAAAATAACCAATAATCATGGAGGACATTAGGATTTCTCTGATGTGATTTCTTTTAACTAATTAAGTTGACTGCCCCAGGTCTCAGATGTGACACACAGAATCTTCTCTGCATCATTCAGGATCTCGTATTGCAGCTCACAGACTCTCTAGTTGTGGTGCATGGACTCAGTAGCTGCAGCTTAGTTGCCCCGTGGCATGTGAGACTTTAGTTCCTGGATCAAGGATCAAACCCATGTCTCCTGCATTGGCAGGTGGATTCTTTACCACTGGACCAACAGGGAAGTCTCTCTAATGTGACTTTAATGCATAAAAAATTGCTTCTAAAAAGATACAAGCTTTTCAAATATAAGATGGCACTGCCTCTGTTCTAATCCATCCCCTGTTGTTTCTGAGCTTTAACTACTCATAGCCAGCTGTATGGGGGAGGGAAAGCCCTGCTGGAGTCACATCCTCTTGGCCCAGCAGGACTAAGCGCACAGCTTGACTCTGGTGGAAGAGACTATGGCCTCTGCTTCTCCCAGTCCCCTCTGCCTTTAATACTTTGAGTATCCGGTGCTTTCACCACTTCTGAAACTGCAACACTCCTCTAACTGAGTTAATCGATCAAGATACACTCACTTGTCTCATGGCTTGTAAGATTTTTTTAATTAAAGAACTTTTTATTGTCAGGGCTCTTAACATCCTTGATCACTGGCAATCCATGCAAACTGTGAAACAGAAGACTGGCATGAGTGTGCAGAAAGCTTCAGGTGGAGCTTTGATTTCAAGTGGAGAATTATCCTTTGATTATTACAATTTAAAGGGTTGTAACAGGAAATGCACCTGTTTCCATATTAAGTCTATCAATTTAGTGATTAGATATAGTCGTTGCCAAATGTCTTTAGATAAATTGGCAGATATGTGCACTTACTGGCATAGAACTAGGATGTGGCAGTAACATGAGTGAGTTGTCTATTTTTCTGGTAATAAGCAGATTTTTCAAATTTATTCAGGTGAGTCATGAAAGAGACAGACTGTGGGTTTCTCTCTAGCTGTGGAGGCCTATTCTTGGGATTTTGTGTTTGTGGAGTGTATGAAAGCTGTGACACTTGACACCTGCCGCATTGAAATTCCCAGCTCAGCTCAGTCTTTGTCGATGAGAGGAGAAGCTGCAGTGAAGGCAGAGCTTCACCTGCTGCCTTCAGGACATGAAATCTGCTCTGTGGATGGTCACTATTGTTTGAGGTGGTCAGACACTTTTCACAGATGTTTTATGGCAATTTATACTTTCTGTTTTGTCTTTTTCACACAGCTGTGGTGAACTTGGACAATTCTGTGATTGACCTGAAGACCTTTGAAGCTCTGTATGAGAATGTGAGTAACAGGAGGTTTTCTGTGTGAAAATGACACACGCACAGTTCTTGTCAATGTCCACATCTGGGCTCATTGCCTCCATGTCCTCTGAGGAAGTTTGATACGGGGGCACTGAATTTACATAAGTCTGGATTTGTTTAAATTTATACTTTGTAGACATGTATGGAATAAATGCATGGTCTCATAGTTTTAAAAATTGTGATTCAAAACATGTTGTATGTGCAGTCTTTCAGATTCCTTCTTTTGAAATATAATCAATGCTTAGACAGAAGGTAATTTAAGAGGAACATTGTGTGGTATGCTGATGCATTTACTCTTGATGTGAAAACTCTCAGTAGCTGCTATTATTGCTCTATTTTACAGATAAGGAAACTTGGCAGAGAGAGTCCATACCATCTGCCCAAGTCACACATTCTGTGTTGTGGTGAAGTGGGATGTGATTTCATTCTGTCTCTGTTTCTCTGTCTGCCACAGTTTCCTTCACTGAGCATCAGGACATGGTATCTTTCTCCTAGTACCACTTTCTCTTAAAAAGGTGGCAGGCAACTGGCATGAGGAGAACCGACCAGGGCATGTGCTCTGGGGAAGTACAGTCTGGGGGGAGCTGTGTGAAATGACTTTTGCTGGGGCTTGGCATTAAGTAACATTGATTCATGTCATAAGAAAGCGATTCTCTCTTCAATGTGCTTGATTGAATCTAGGAAAGTCTCAGTGTGGCCGTTTTCTTCCTTGGTTTCTGTTCTTGCCTATGGTCTGCCGGGTATTTAAGCCTCTGTGTTTAAATGGGACCTGATTTGGTTGCTCCTGGGCTTTTCTGACCCTCTTCCTCAACCTCTCCTTTGAGGACAGTGTGTTCCACCTGTATGTCTATTCTTAGATTCGGTACTTTTAAAGCACATGTCCACATGATGTCCCTGTGAGGCCAGAACCTTCATGGGCAGGTATTTCCCATGAAGCATCACCCAGTCCACAGGTGAAATACACAGCTGTGGTGAACGCAGTGCTGGCATCTGGTGCCCATTGTGGGCACAGGTGTGTGACGCATTAATGAACTGGAGAGGTAAGCATGAGTGTTTTGTTACCTGGTGGTCACTACATGATGGAAAACTTGGAAAAAATGGAACTGTTTAGAGGTATACAGAGCTTTCATTTCCCTCATCCTTCCTGCCAACCTGCTCTCAACCAAGAACCATGTGGAGGAAACAAGGAAACACCAGGGAGAACAATGTCTTCAACAGGTTGTAACCATGTCAGACTTCACTGGTGTATGTATAACTGGATCTCATACACATATTCCATGTACTTATGTACATGTCTATCTGCAGATACATATGAAGGCATGAATGTTTTATTTTAAGCTGGTATATCCATGTGCAGGCTGGAATCAAGATTGCCGGGAGAAATACCAATAACCTCAGATATGCAGATGACACCACCCTTATGGCAGAAAGTGAAGAGGAACTCAAAAGCCTCTTGATGAAAGTGAAAGTGGAGAGTGAAAAAGTTGGCTTAAAGCTCAACATTCAGAAAACAAAGATCATGGCATCCGGTCCCACCACTTCATGGGAAATAGATGGGGAAACAGTGGAAACAGTGTCAGACTTTATTTTTCTGGGCTCCAAAATCACTACAGATGGTTACTGCAGCCATGAAATTAAAAGACGCTTACTCCTTGGAAGGAAAGTTATGACCAACCTAGATAGCATATTCAAAAGCAGAGACACTACTTTTCCAACAAAGGTTCGTCTAGTCAAGGCTATGGTTTTTCCTGTGGTCATGTATGGATGTGAGAGCTGGATTGTGAAGAAGGCTGAGCGCTGAAGAATTGATGCTTTTGAACTGTGGTGTTGGAGAAGACTCTTGAGAGTCCCTTGGACTGCAAGGAGATCCAACCAGTCCATTCTGAAGGAGATCAGCCCTGGGATTTCTTTGGAAGGAATGATGCTAAAGCTGAAACTCCAGTACTTTGGCCACCTCATGCGAAGAGTTGACTCATTAGAAAAATTCTGATGCTGGGAGGGATTGGGGGCAGGAGGAGAAGGGGACGACAGAGGATGAGATGGCTGGATGGCATCACTGACTTGATGGACGTAAGTCTGGGTGAGCTCTGGGAGTTGGTGATGGACAGGGAGGCCTGGCATGCTGCGATTCATGGGGTCTCAAAGAATCAGACATGACTGAGCGACTGATCTGATCTGATCCATGTGCAGAAACATATACAGGAAAAAAAAAAAAACAGAACATTGGGGACAACTGTATTTATAAGGAGAGTTTATTTTGCAGTATTTTCTGGAGAAGGAAATGGCAACCCACTCTAGCGTTCTTGCCTGGAGAATCCCAGGGATGGGGGAGCCTGGTGGGCTGCCATCTATGGGGTAACACAGAGTCAGACACAACTGAAGTGACTTAGCAGCAGCAGCAGAGTATTTTTGGGGGGGAGATTTTTGCCTTTAAAGTAAAGTAACTTCACAAAATAGAAATTTCTGACTGTGGAAAAACCAGATAGCTACCCAGAATTTCTTACCATCGTACTCCATGAAAGGAGAACCAGCACCAACTGGAACTGGTTACATTTGTGGTTTTCTTTATATTGTTGGTGTCATTAAATCTGATGGTTCAGATTTTCACTGTGTCAGGAAAACAATCATTTTGTGGTAGGAGTGGTTCACAGTGATACTGGTTTAGGTGGGAATATTCTGGATTGTTTTGATCACCATCTTCAGTAGAGGAACTTAAAGCACCCCTTATAAATAAGAGATGCCTTGTGTAATAATATATGCCTTGTAGGCTGCGACGGGCGCGCTAAAGTGCAGGCGGCTGCGACGGGCACGCTAAGCACCGCCGAGAGGAGCCACCCCACATCTGAGGTCAGGGGCAGAAGCCAGAAGGACCCCATGCCCGAAGGGTGGCACCCAAGAGGAGTTATCCCAGGTACGAGGTCAGGGGCAGCGGCCGAGAGTACCAGACTGTGACGGCGCAAAACTGCCAAGAGGAGCTACCCCATATCCGAGGTCAGGGGCGGTGGCCGGGAGGAGATACCCCATGCCCAAGGCCAAGGGCGGCGGCAGGGAGGAGCAACCCCATGCCCAAGGCCAGGGGCGGTGGCCAGGAGGACCAACCCGACGTCCAAGGAGCCGTGGCTGCGCGGGCGCAGGTGGGCCTAGATGGCTATCCCACGTTGAAAGTCAGGAAGGGGAGTGGTGAGGAGATACCCCTCGTCCAAGGTAAGGAGCAATGGCTGCGCTTTGCTGGAGCAGCCGTGAAGAGATACCCCACGCCCGAGGTAAGAGAAACCCAAGTAAGACGGTAGGTGTTGCAAGAGGGCATCAGAGGGCAAACAAACAGAAACCATACTCACAGAAAACTAGTCAATCTAATCACATTAGGACCACAGCCTTGTCTAACTCAATGAAACTAAGCCATGCCCGTGGGGCAACCCAAGACGGGCGGGTCATGGTGGAGAGATCTGACAGAATGTGGTCCACTGGAGAAGGTAATGGCAAACCACTTCAGTATTCTTGCCTTGAAAACCCCATGAACAGTATGAAAAGGCAAAATGATAGGATACTGAAAGAGAAACTCCCCAGGTCAGTAGGTGCCCAATATGCTACTGGAGACCAGTGGAGAAATAACTCCAGAAAGAATGAAGGAATAGAGCCAAAGCAAAAAGAATACCCAGCTGTGGATGTGACTGGTGATAGAAGAAACGTCTGATGCTGTAAAGAGCAGTATTGCATAGGAACTTGGAATGTCAGGTCCATGAATCAAGGCAAATTGGAAGTGGTCAAACAAGAGATGGCAAGAGTGAATGTTGACATTCTAGGAATCAGCGAACTGAAATGGACTGGAATGGGTGAATTTAACTCAGATGACCATTATATCTACTACTGTGGGCAGGAATCCCTCAAAAGAAATGGAGTGGCCATCATGGTCAACAAAAGAGTCCAAAATGCAGTACTTGGATGCAATCTCAAAAACGACAGAATGATCTCTGTTCGTTTCCAGGGCAAACCATGCAATATCACAGTAATCCAAGTCTATGCCCCAACCAGTAATGCTGAAGAAGCTGAAGTTGAATGAAGACCTACAAGACCTATGAAGACCTACGAAGACCTACAAGACCTTTTAGAACTAACACCCAAAAAAGATGTCCTTTTCATTATAGGGGACTGGAATGCAAAAGTAGGAAGTCAAGAAACACCTGGAGTAACAGGCAAATTTGGCCTTGGAATATGGAATGAAGCAGGGCAAAGACTAATAGAGTTTTGCCAAGAAAATGCACTGGTCATAACAAACACCCTCTTCCAACAACACAAGAGAAGACTCTATACGTGGACATCACCAGATGGTCAACACCGAAATCAGATTGATTATATTATTTGCAGCCAAAGATGGAGAAGCTCTATACAGTCAGCAAAAACAAGACCAGGAGCTGACTGTGGCTCAGACCATGAACTCCTTATTGCCAAATTCAGACTGAAATTGAAAAAAGTAGGTATGACCTAAATCAAATCCCTTATGATTATACACTGGAAGTGAGAAATAGATTTAAGGACCTAGATCTGATAGATAGAGTGCCTGATGAACTATGGAATGAGGTTCGTGACATTGTATAGGAGACAGGGATCAAGACCATCCCCATGGAAAAGAAATGCAAAAAAGCAAAATGGCTGTCTGGGGAGGCCTTACAAATAGCTGTGAAAAGAAGAGAAGTGAAAATCAAAGGAGAAAAGAAAAGATAAAAGCGTCTGAATGCAGAGTTCCAAAGAATAGCAAGAAGAGATAAGAAAGCCTTCTTCAGTGATCAATGCAAAGAAATAGAGGAAAACAACAGAATGGGAAAGACTAGGGATCTCTTCAAGAAAATCAGAGATACCAAAGGAACATTTCATGCAAAGATGGGCTCAATAAAGGACAGAAATCGTATGGACATAACAGAAGCAGAAGATATTAAGAAGAGATGGCAAGAATACACAGAAGAACTGTACAAAAAAGATCTTCATGACCCAGATAATCACGAGGGTGTGATCACTGACCTAGAGCCAGACATTCTGGAATGTGAAGTCAAGTGGGCCTTAGAAAGCGTCACTACGAGCAAAGCGAGTGGAAGTGATGGAATTCCAGTTGAACTATTCCAAATCCTGAAAGATGATGCTGTGAAAGTGCTGCACTCAATATGCCAGCAAATTTGGAAAACTCAGCAGTGGCCACAGGACTGGAAAAGGGCAGTTTTCATTCCAATCCCAAAGAAAGGCAATGCCAAAGAATGCTCAAACTACCACACAACTGCACTCATCTCACACGCTAGTAAAGTAATGCTCAAAATTCTCCAAGCCAGACTTCAGCAATATGTGAACCATGAACTTCCAGATGTTCAAGCTGGTTTTAGAAAAGGCAGAGGAACCAGAGATCAAATTGCCAACATCTGCTGGATCATCAAAAAAGCAAGAGAGTTCCAGAACATGTATTTCTGCTTTATTGACTATGCCAAAGCCTTTGACTGTGTGGATCACAATGAACTGTGGAAAATTCTGAAAAAGATTGGAATACCAGACCACCTGATCTGCCTCTTGAGAAATCTGTATGCAGGTCAGGAAGCAACAGTTAGAACTGGACATGGAACAACAGACTGTTTCCAAATAGGAAAAGGAGTTCATCAAGGCTGTATATTGTCACCCTGTTTATTTAACTTATGTGCAGAGTACATCATGAGAAATGCTGGACTGGAAGAAACACAAGCTGGAATCAAGATTGCCAGGAGAAATATCGATAACCTCAGATATGCAGATGACACCACCCTTATGGCAGAAAGGGAAGAGGAACTAAAAAGCCTCTTGATGAAAGTGAAAGTGGAGAGTGAAAGAGTTGGCTTAAACTCAACACTCAGAAAACGAAGATCATGGCATCTGGTCCCATCACTTCATGGCAAATAGATGGGGAAACAGTGGAAACAGTGTCAGACTTTATTTTGGGGGGCTCCAAAATCACTGCAGATGGTGACTGCAGCCATGAAATTAAAAGACGCTTACTCCTTGGAAGGAAAGTTATGACCAACCTAGATAGCATATTCAAAAGCAGAGACACTACTTTTCCAACAAAGGTTCATTTAGTCAAGGCTATGGTTTTTCCTGTGGTCATGTATGGATGTGAGAGTTGGACTGTGAAGAAGGCTGAGCGCCGAAGAATTGATGCTTTTGAACTGTGGTGTTGGAGAAGACTCTTGAGAGTCCCTTGGACTGCAAGGAGATCCAACCAGTCCATTCTGAAGGAGATCAGCCATAGGATTTCTTTGGAAGGAATGATGCTAAAGCTGAAACTCCAGTACTTTGGCCACCTCATGCAAAGAGTTGACTCATTGGAAAGGACTCTGATGCTGGGAGAGATTGGGGGCCGGAGGAGAAGGGGACGACAGAGAGTGAGATGGCTGGATGGCATCACTGACTCGATGGACGTGAGTCTGAGTGAATTCCGGGAGTTGTTGATGGACAGGGAGGCGTGGCGTGCTCCCTGTGCCCAACTGAACCCACTCCAGTGTTCTTGCCTGGAGAATCCCAGGGATGGGGAGCCTGGTGGGCTGCCATCTATGGGGTCTCACAGAGTCGGACAAGACTGAAGTGACTTAGCAGCAGCAGCATGTTCAAGAAAGTAAAGATTTAAATTGATATCAAAATATAAGAAATTCTTATATTTCTTATAACAAAATATAAGAAATTCTTTAAATGGCCAAACTGTTCACCGACCATAACATGGTTTGATAGTCCTTTATAGTTCCACATGTACCGTAGCTGTTTCCAAAGATAAATGAAACATTATCCTACTATATTTCTTATTGTATGAAAGGTATATACCCTGTGGCTAAATGATATAAATGAATTCTCATGAGCATTTATCAAATGAATAAATGAGTGAATATGTGAATGAAGGACTGACTAAAAATACAAATACCACTATGCTTAACTAAGACTGTTATGTTGCTTTGTTATTTCTTGAGATCTCATTCTGTATCCAGCATGATGATATTCAAATATTTCCAGCATTAAATAAGAATTATTGTTTTTATTAAGACATGATTAACATTATTTTATATATATAATATATATAGTAAATTATATATATTATTATATTAAAGATTATATCATGTTAATTATATTAATATAGAAATATATAGAAATATATATTATATAAGTATGTTTATAATATATAGCATTATATATTATATATTATATTATATATTTTATTAAATTATACATAATAGTTATATTTATTTATATTTATTATATATATAATATATACTATATATAAGTATATATATAATTATAATTATATCATAGTATATAATATTATATATATATTATATATTATATATCATATATATATTATACATATTATATATATTACATTATATAATATATGTTACATATATATTATATATAATACATATAATATATATAATATATAACAAAATATAATATAATATATATAAAATATAGTATAATATGTAATATATATAATATATATTATTATATATATTATAATATAATGTAATTATATTATATATTATATTTATAATTATATATTATTATTATTATATAATATATTATAATAGTATATAAATAATTTATTATATATATTATACATTATTTATCATATAATATATATATAATATATAATATATTATAATATATACATATATACATATATATTGTATACATATTATATATATAGTATAATACATATAATAATACATATAATGTACATATACATAATACATACATAATACATATAATAACATAATACCTATCATATTTATATTTATATATTTTATATATTATATTTATATATTATGTATATTAATATATAATATATTATAATAATATATAATATAATAATATATAAGGTATAATATTAATATATTATAATACATTAAATATGTATTAAAATACAAAATTTATATGAAATATATTAATATATTATGTATTTTTAAATATAATTATATATTTATGTTTATGTATATATATTTATATATTTAAATACACATATTTTATATATTATATATTTATAAATGTTTATATTTATAAATATACTTTTATAACTATATATATTTATATATATATTTATATATTCATAATTTATTATATATTTATATGTATTATATATAGATATTATATATTATATGTATAATAGATATTATATATATGTATATTATATATATGACATATACATGTTATATATATATAATTATATATATTATATATATACATATATATTATATATAAGATAATTATATATTAAATGATATTATATTATAAATATTAAAAATATTTTTAATATTATAATATTCTTCACAACTCAGGGATGGAACCTGGACCTCCCACATTGCAGGCAGATTCTCTACCATCTGAGCCACCAGGGAAGTCCTGTATATAAATGTATACCATAACTTTGATATTTCTTTGAGATTTTCACTCTATTTCTAAGTTTTTATTTCATAAATGAGCAACAAGAAGCATTTCTGTTAATTTCATATTGACCTCTTTGTTGTCCTTGGTGGCTCAGATGGTAAAGGGTCTCCCTGCAATGGGGAGACCCAGCTTAGATCTCTGAGTGGAGAAGATCCCCTAGAGAAGGGAATGGCAACCCATTCCAGTGTTCTTGTCTGGATAATCCCAAGGACAGGGGAGCCTGAGCATATTCTGAGATTCTGTTCCACTCCAGTAACTTGTTTAATTCCTTTAGAGTTTTTGGATGGAATATACATTCTAAGCTGAACTATCTTTCAAATTACAGGAATTAGAAGTTGTTTAGGATATTTTTGTCATACAGAAAATTATAATTTATAATTCTAACATCAACAGCTTATAATTCAGTGTTTCTTTGTTAGCTTCCTTTGAATTTTTTAGGTCATTAGGTAATATTTAGCTGAGAAATATATGAATTGAGAAGCAAACAGGCAAGCAATAAGAAAAACACTAGTTTTATTGCATATTTTTTCTGTGTCATTGTATGTGATTTTAAACAAATCTACCATATATATATATATATACACACACACACACACACACACACACACACACATCAAAACATCAAATTTATACCTTACATATATATAAATTCTGTTTGTCAATTATACCTTGGTAAATCTAAAAGAAGTTAAAAGCATAAAACAATATATTTTAAAAAGAGAAATGTTTGCTGTGCAATCTAGATAACTTTTGCTGCTGCTGCTGCTGCTAAGTCACTTCAGTTGTGTCCAACTCTGTGATACCCCAGAGATGGCAGCTCACCAGGCTCCCCTGTCCCTGGGACTCTCCAGGCAAGAACACTGGAGTGGGTTGCCATTTCCTTCTCCAATGCATGAAAGTGAAAAGTGAAAGTGAAGTCGCTCAGTCCTGCCCGACTCTTAGTGACCCCATGGACTGCAGCCTACCAGGCTCCTCCGTCCATGGGATTTTCCAGGCAAGAGTGCTGGAGTGGGTTGCCATTGCCTTCTCTGTAACTTTTGCTGTGATGTCATTATGCAACAGTTTTGGAGTCTCTGGAAATGATAATGGGGCTTAGTGAGAAGGTGACAGTTAAACTTTTGACTTACTTTCGTATACAACGTTTCTAAGTCTGCTATTGATTTTTCCTCATGTTTTCAAGAAATATAAATTGCATCAGAAAACAATAATTATATTTAATTGCCTGTTTTGAGCCTCTAAAGAGGAAGGAAACGGATTCTCTCTAGGGCCTTGTGCCACAGAGAGTGGAGGAGACATATGGGACTCAGCCTTCCCGGTAAATCAACAAGTCCTCTGGAGGGCGGAGAGGGGCTGCCTTTCCCACAGTCCCATGTAGGGTATCTAATAGATACCCTAGCTTCAGTTATTTCTTCATGAGGGAAATCACTTGGGGGAATTTTGAGTCACAGCAAACGTTACATATCAGGAACAAGAAGTGCATATTTTCCTGAAAGATGTGTAGAAGGGCCTGGCTTAGCTGAACTCCTTTATAGCAGTGTCCTGAACAAGTGTTTCCTGGCAGTGAGGAGAGAGGGGCCCTGAGACTCTTTGGTGCACGTCTCTCTGCTTCTGCCAATTCGGGGTAGAACTGTGCAAGGGAGAATAGGCAGGTATTTAAGCAAAATTGAATTTAAAAGAATTAAAAGGTAACTTCTAAAGGAGAGGTAGAATCAACGATGTTGCTCTAAATAAGATTTTCAGTTCAGTTCAGTTCAGTTCAGTCACTCAGTCGTGTCCGACTCTTTGCGACCCCATGAAATGCAGCACGCCAGGCCTCCCTGTCCATCACCAACTCCTGGAGTTCACTCAGACTGGTGTCCATAGTCAGTGATGCCATCCAGCCATCTCATCCTCTGTCGTCCCCTTCTCCTCCTGCCCCCAATCCTTCCCAGCATCAGAGTCTTTTCCAATGAGTCAACTCTTCACATGAGGTAGCCAAAGTACTGGAGTTTCAGCTTTAGCATCATTCCTTCCAAAGAACACCCAGGGCTGATCTCCTTCAGAATGGACTGGTTGGATCTCCTTGCAGTCCAAGGGACTCTCAAGAGTCTTCTCCAACATCACAGTTCAAAAGCATCAATTCTTCGGTGCTCAGCTTTCTTCACAGTCCAACTCTCACATCCATACATGACCACTGGAAAAACCATAGCCTTGACTAGACGGACCTTTGTTGGCAAAGTAATGTGTCTGCTTTTGAATATGCTATCTAGGTTGGTCATAACTTTGCTTCCAAGGAGTAAGCATCTTTTAATTTCATGGCTGCAGTCACAATCTGCAGTGATTTTGGAGCCCCCCAAAATAAAGTCTGACACTGTTTCCCCATCTATTTGCCATGAAGTGATGGGACCAGATGCCATGATCTTCGTTTCCTGAATGTTGAGCTTTAAGCCAACTTTTTCACTCTCCTCTTTCACCTTCATCAAGAGGCTTTTTAGTTCCTCTTCCCTTTCTGCCATAAGGGTGGTGTCATCTGCATATCTGAGGTTATTGGTATTTCTCCTGGCAATCTTGATTCCAGCTTGTGCTTCCTCCATTCCAGCGTTTCTCATGATGTACTCTGCATATAAGTTAAATAAGCAGAGTGACAATACACAGCCTTGACGTACTCCTTTTCCTATTTGGAACCAGTCTGCTGTTCCATGTCCAGTTCTAACTGTTGCTTCCTGACCTGCATACAGATTTCTCAAGAGGCAGGTCAGGTGTTCTGGTATTCCCATCTCTTTCAGAATTTTCCACAGTTTCTTGTGATCCACACAGTCAAAGGCTTTGACATAGTCAATAAAGCAGAAATAGATGTTTTCTGGAACTCTCTTGTTTTTTCGATGATCCAGCAGATGTTGGCAATTTGATATCTGGTTCCTCTGCCTTTTCTAAAACCAGCTTGAACATCTGGAAGTTCACGGTTCACATATTGCTGAAGTCTGGCTTGGAGAATTTTGAGCATTACTTTACTAGCGTGTGAGATGAGTGCAGTTGTGTGGTAGTTTGAGCATTCTTTGGCATTGCCTTTCTTTGGGATTGGAATGAAAACTGACCTTTTCCAGTGCTGTGGCCACTACGGAGTTTTCCAAATTTGCTGGCATATTGAGTGCAGCACTTTCACAGCATCATCTTTCAGGATTTGGAATAGCTCAGCTGGAATTCCATCACCTCCACTAGCTTTGTTCGTAGTGATGCTTTTAAGACCCACTTGACTTCACATTCCAGGTAATCTGGCTCTAGGTCAGTGATCACACCATCGTGATTATCTGGGTCATGAAGATCTCTTTTGTACAGTTCTTCTGTGTATTCTTGCCACCTCTTCTTAATATCTTCTGCTTCTGTTAGGTCCATACCATTTCTGTCTTTTATCGAGCCCATCTTTGCATGAAATGTTCCTTGGTATCTCTAATTTTCTTGAAGAGATCTCTAGTCTTTCCCATTCTGTTGTTTTCCTCTATTTCTTTGCATTGATCACTGAGGAAGGCTTTCTTATCTCTTCTTGCTATTCTTATGAACTCTGCATTGGATGCTGATATCTTTCTTTGTCTCCTTTACTTTTCACTTCTCTTCTTTACAGCTCTTTGTAAGGCCTCCCCAGACAGCTGTTTTGCTTTTTTGCATTTCTTTTCCATGGAGATGGTCTTGATCCCTGTCTCCTGTACAATTTTACAAACCTCCATCCATAGTTCATTAGGCACTCTGTCTATCAGACCTAGTCCCTTAAATCTATTTCTCATTTCCACTGTACAATCATGGTGGCTCAGAGGATAAAGCATCTGCCTGCAATGCAGGAGACCAGGGTTTGATCCCTGGGTTGGGGAAGATCCTCTGGAGAAGGAAATGGCAATCCACTCCTGTATTCTTGCCTGGAGAATCCCATGGACAAAGGAGCCTGGCAGGCTACAGTCCACAGGGTTGCAAAGAGTCAGACACGACTGAGCGACTTCACTTTCACTTTCACTATACCTGAATGGTCTAGTGGTTTCCCCCACTTTCTTCAATTTAAGTCTGAATTTGGCAATAACTTTGAATTTGGCTCATGATCTGAGCCACCGTCAGCTCCCAGTCTTGTTTTTGCTGACCATATAGAGCTTCTCGATCTTTGGCTGCAAAGAATATAATTAATCTGATTTTGGTGTTGACCATCTGGTCATGTCCATGTGTAGAGTCTTCTCTTGTGTTGTTGGAAGAGTGTGTTTGCCATGACCAGTGCATTCTCTTGGCAAAACTCTATTAACCTTTGCCCTGCTCCATTCCGTAGTCCAAGGCCAAATTTGCCTGTTACTCCAGGTATTTCTTGACTTCCTACTTTTGCATTCCAGTCCCCTATAATGAAAAGGACATCTTTTGGGGGTGTTAGTTCCAAAAGGTCTTGTAGGTCTTCATAGAACCGTTCAACTTCAGCTTGTTCAGCATTACTGGTTAAGTCATAGACTTGGATTACCATGATACTAAATGTTTTGCCTTGAAAACGAACAGAGATCATTCTGTCGCTTTTGAGATTGCATTCAAGTACTGCATTTCCGACTCTTTTGTCGACCATGATGGCTACTCCATTTCTTCTAAGGGATTCCTGCCCACAGTAGTAGATATAATGGTCATCTGAGTTTAATTCACCCATTCCAGTCCCTTTTAGTTCGCTGATTCCTAGAATGTCGACATTCACGCTTGCCATCTCCTGTTTGACCATTTCCAATTTGCCTTGATTCATGGACCTGACATTCCAGGTTCCTATGCAATATTGTTCTTTACAGCATCGGACCTTGCTTCTATCACCAGTCACATCCACAACTGGGTATTGTTTTTGCTTTGGCTCCATCCCTTCATTCTTTCTGGAGTTGTTTCTACACTGATCTCCAGTAGCATATTGGGCACCTACTGACCTGGAGAGTTCCTCTTTCAGTATCCTATCATTTTGCCTTTTCATACTGTTCATGGGGTTCTCAAGGCAAGAATACTGAAATTCCCTTCTCCAGTGGACCACATTCTGTCAGACCTCTCCACCATGATCCTCCCCTTTTGGGTAGCCCCACACGGCATGGCTTAGTTTAATAATCATTCTAAATATAATTGCTTAAATGAATCCACCGAGAAAATTTCGCATCCATTATTGCATGGACATATACACACTGTATTTATCAATGTATCTATCATCTATCTAAATTCTTTAAACACAAAATATAAATGTACATATATAAATATGTATATCTTTTGTGTGTAAAGCTTATTATGTCAAAGCTCAATCATCTTCCTTTATGAAACTTCAATCATCTCACTTAAAGTTTGTTTCATAATTTATATTTTTTCCAAATCTTCCCTTAAACCATCTGTTCACCTTCTCTTTATCTTCCAATTCTATTATTCTATTTCCATATATGTTCTCTGTACTAATTATATGATGGTGAAATAAGCTTACATGCTTTCATGTCACAGCTAAAGAAATAGTATATCAATATAAAGGATACATATAGCAAAACACTATTCCAAGAAACATTTATATGTATGATACCTATATAAATATAAATATGCAGATACCTTTAAAAGAAGGAAAGAAAGAGAACATGTCTATTGTTATTCCCTGAATATTCTTTTCTAGCAAATAATCCATAGCTATTAATACAATCCAGATGCACAATGAAGACATATTCACTTTACACTTTCGCCGAATCAGGCTATTAATCTTGGAAAGATTTTGCACTATTATTGACCTTCCTATCCTTTGTTGTCAGTTGACTTCAGTCCACAAGAGCAATATTCCCCTAAAGTACACACACAGACACACACAGACAAGCATGTATACCTACATAAATGAATATCTGTTTTTGTGTTTCTAAATAATAAAATTGTATGTGCTTAGTTTCTCAGAATTATAAGTGACTTAATCTGGGAATAGTACAATGCAAAGTAGTAACAAAAGATTATCTTGCTAATAAAGATATTTATAATTTACAAAGCAGTGGTAGTATTTGCACACATTCACTGTGTTTTAAAAATAAGTGATACAGATACAGATTTTTAGCAAGCTATTACCACTGAATGTGATAACTAGTTTAGATAGGATTTGTTAATTTCAAAATCAAAGAGAAAATAATTTCTGAAGCTGTGCACTGACATTTTTAGCTTGTGGAACTTCAGTATCTACCCAAAAAAGTCATAATGCTCCAAGATATCACTCTTATTTGCCCTTCTCTATAAAAGGAGAGAGATCCAGTCACAATTTGATATATCAATATTTTTAAACATTGTCCTCCTCCCCCATTAGTTATCTCTTCTCTCTAAAAAAGTTTTTTTTTTTTTTTAATTAGGCAGGACGGAGAGAAAAAAGAGAGGATTTCTTAATTTATGTCTCAATCTTTTCAACATATGATAGTTTCAGGATTTATCCAACTTCTGCCTAGAAAATTTCCTGGAATTTTGTTGTTGCTGTTATTATAGTTCTCTTTCTTTTAACCTCCTGTATTCAATCGTTTCCATTAGATTTTAATAGATTATGATGGCTGTATTATCTGAGAATCTTGGTGATTTATTGTTTACTTGGTTCTCAATAAGAGTTGGTTTTTCCTTCTTCACTTTATTATCAGAATTGGTCACATGTCATGTGGTTGCTTTCTCCCAAGGAGAAAGTGGTACTGCACCTCCCTATCCATCTGGATATAGCCAGCTCCATATAAATGTGAACAAAACTGACATATATATTTATGGGAATAAACTTTAAAAGCAACTGTTCAAGCTTCATCATATTTTTTAACTTTGAGTACTGGTGACAAGTCATACTTCTGCAATGATCTGTTGCATGTCTATATGAAGGATTAATATATATACATGGAATTTTGAAAATTATATAACTACAGAAATAGCACATACAACTAATAATTGTTATTTTCCTTGTCCAGAATGAATACAAATTTATTGTTTGTTATTTTGATTACCTGAATAGCACAAGCTTATTGTCATAAACTGCACAATTTCAATAAAGCAAATAGAATGATTTACTCTGAGATTTCCATAATTAACAATGATGATTACTTTTGTATTGACCATTTCTAATATGTGTATGTATGTAAGGTTTAAGGTGTACAATACTTGTGCTTTTATAGCAGATACTTACTTTTACAAAAATTTAAATCCTTTGTCTTTCCCCCTAATTTTCCTATCCCCACTATCGTCTCTAGGAAAATATATTTTAAAAAACCAAGACTTGTGAATATTCCCATTGCTTTTTCCAAGCTCATCTTATTATATGTAAAGATTTCAATAATATCTTTTGTTTTATCAACTCAACAAATCATATTATGGATTTAACCTGATATACACATAAATGATGCCTAATAATTACTAATATCATTGTACAACATCATTTATTAAACTACACTCCCAATGAGAGCTACTTTTCACTCTAAGAAATTATTTCTCTGCAGAATAATTGCTAGGCCAAACTATACATAACATGTTAATTAATGCCCATTACTAACTTAGTTTTTAAAATTTCTGTGACAACTCTATGGAACTGAATAATATACTTTCAAATAAGTGATATAACTGAATCTGTATTACTACTGGGCCTATTATAGCAATTCTTGTCTAAAGTTCTTACTACAAGCACAGAGAACATTTCACAATAAGGTTATAGAATTCCAAGTGAATGATTTTCTATTTGTTGACCCATACACAACTGTATAACTTGAGACAGAAAGGATTCTCAGTGTTACAAGTAATTTTTATTTTGGTAATAACTACCACTTTTTTGAATCAAGGAAAATTGGAAGTGGTAAAACAAGAGATGGCAAGAGTGAAGGTCAACATTCTAGGGAAACAGCAAACTAAGATGGACTGGAATCGGTGAATTTAACTCAGATGACGATTATATCTACTACTGAGGGCAGGAATCCCTCAGAAGAAATGGAGTAGCCATCATGGTCAACAAAAGAGTCCGAAATGCAGTACTTGGATGCAATCTCAAAAACGACAGAATGCTCTCTGTTCGTTTCCAAGGCAAAACATTCAACACCACAGTAATCCAACTCTATGCACCAACCAGTAATGCTGAAGAAGCTAAAGTTGAATGGTTCTATGAAGACCTACAAGACCTTTTAGAACTAACATGCAAAAAAAGATGTCCTTTTCATTATAGGGGACTGGAATGCAAAAGTAGGAAGTCAAGAAACACCTGGAATAACAGGCAAATTTGGCCTTGAAATATGGAATGAAGCAGAGCAAAGACTAATAGAGTTTTGCCAAGAAAATGGACTGGTAATAGCAAGCACCCTCTTCCAACAACACAAGAGAAGACTCTACATGTGGATATCACCAGGTGGTCAACACCAAAATCAGATTAATTTTATTGTTTGCAGCCAAAGATCGAGAAGCTCTATACGGTCACCAAAAATAAGACCAGGAGCTGATGGTGGCTCAGATCATGAACTCCTTATTGCCAAATTCAGACTGAAATTGAAGAAAGTAGGGAAAACCACTAGACCATTCAGGTATGACCTAAATCAAACCCCTTATGATTATACAGTGGAAGTGAGAAATAGATTTAAGGGCCTAGATCTGATAGATAGAGTGCCTGATGAACTATGGAATGAGGTTCATGACATTGTACAGGAGACAGGGATCAAGACCATCGCCATGGAAAAGAAATGCAAAAAAGCAAAATGGCTGTCTGGGGAGGCCTTACAAATAGCTGTGAAAAGAAGAGAAGCAAAAAGCAAAGGAGAAAAGGAAAGGTATAAGCACTGAATGCAGAGTTCCAAAGAATAGCAAGAAGAGATAAGAAAGCCTTCCTCAGAGATCAGTTCAAAGAAATAGAGGAAAACAACAGAATGGGAAAGACTAGAGATCTCTTCGAGAAAATTAGCGATGCCAAGGGAACATTTCATGCAAAGATGGGCTCGATAAAAGACAGAAATGGTATGGACCTAACAGAAGCAGAAGATATTAAGAAGAGGTGGCAAGAATACACAGAAGAGCTGTACCAAAAAGTCTCCATGACCCAGATAATCACGATGGTGTGATCACTCACCTAGAGCCAGATATCCTGGAATGTGAAGTCAAGTGGGCCTTAGAAAGCATCACTACGAACAAAGCTAGTGGAGGTGATGGAATTCCAGTTGAACTATTCCAAATCCTGAAAGATGATGCTGTGAAAGTGCTGCACTCAATATGCCAGCAAATTTGGAAAACTCAGCAGTGGCCACAGCACAGGAAGGTCAGTTTTCATTCCAATCCCAAAGAAAGGCAATGCCAAAGAATGCTCAAACTACCGCATAATTGCACTCATCTCACACGCTAGTAAAGTAATGCTCAAAATTCCCCAAGCCAGGCTTCAGCAATATGTGAACCATGAACTTCCTGATGTTCAAGCTGGTTTTAGAAAAGGCAGAGGAACCAGAGACCAAATTGTCAACATCCGCTGGATCATGGAAAAATCAAGAGAGTTCCAGAAAAACATCTATTTCTGCTTTATTGACTATGTCAAAGCCTTTGACTGTGTGGATCACAAGAAACTGTGGAAAATTCTGAAAGAGATGGGAATACCAAAACACCTGACCTGCCTCTTGAGAAATCTGTATGCAGGTCAGGAAGCAACAGTTAGAACTGGACATGGAACAACAGACTGGTTCCAAATAGGAAAAGGAGTACGTCAAGGCTGTATATTGTCACCCTGCTTATTTAACTTCTATGCAGAGTACATCATGAGAAACGCTGGACTGGAAGAAACACAAGCTGGAATCAAGATTGCTGGGAGAAATGTCAATAACCTCAGATATGCAGATGACACCACCCTTATGGCAGAATGTGAAGAGGAACTGAAGACCCTCTTGATGAAAGTGAAAGAGAAGAGTGAAAAAGTTGGCCTAAAGCTGAACATTCAGAAAACAAAGATCACGGCATCTGGTCCCATCACTTCATGGGAAATAGATGGGGAAACAGTGGAAATGGTGTCACACTTTATTTTGGGGGGCTCCAAAATCACTGCAGATGGTGACTGCAGCCATGAAATTAAAAGATGCTTACTCCTTGGAAGAAAAGTTATGACCAACCTAGATAGCATATTCAAAAGCAGAGACATTACTTTGCCAACAAAGTTCCGTCTAGTCAAGGCTATGGTTTTTCCAGTGGTCATGTATTGATGTGAGAGTTGGACTGTGAAGAAGACTGAGTGCTGAAGAATTGATGCTTTTGAACTGTGATGTTGGAGAAGACTCTTGAGAGTCCCTTGGACTGCAAGGAGATACAACCAGTCCATTCTGAAGGAGATCATGGGATCACAAAGAGTCAGACATGACTGAGCGCCTGAACTGACTGACTGACCACTTTATAGACGGATAAATTGAGCTTAAGATAAATATTGAAAATTTATAATAAATATATAAGAAATCAACTTCTGAAATAGTCAGTTTTTCAAGGAACTAAGGTATTTGCATGGCCACTGTCTCAGTGCCATCATGACATCCTTGTTCCTTAGACTGTATATCATGGGATTAAACACAGGCATCACAATCGTGTAGAAGAGAGAAAGTACTTAGTCGGTTCCTGCTGAGCCTTGGGTCTTGGGTCTTAAATATGTGATAAGGCCTGATCCAAAGAACAATGCCACAACCATAAGATGAGAGGAGCAGGTAGAAAAGGCTTTGCCCTGACCTATGGCTGACGGCAATTTAAAGACTGTGGAGATGATTTTGCCATAAGAGGCAAGTATCAACAGAAATGGAACCAAAACAAACAGCACAGCAACTGTGGAGACCAACACTTCATTCAGAAAAGTGTCCCCACAGGCCAGCTTGAGTATGGGAGAGATGTCACAGAAGAAGTGGTTGATGAGGTTAGAACCACAAAAGGGCAGAAAGAAAATCTAGCCTATCTGGCCTATTTGGATTGGGATTCCACTGATCCAGGAGCCAGGCACTAGCTGGATAAACACCCTGTAGTTTATGACTAGAGGATAGCGCAGAGGGCTACAAATTCCATCACGGCCAGAAGGAAGCACTCAGTGGCCCCAAGTATAAGAATGAAGCACATTTATGTGACACACGCAACTAAAGAAATCGTTCTTCTTTGTGTCCAAAGACTCGTGAGCATTCTGGGGAGTGTAACAGACACACAGCAGATTTCCAAAAGGGAAAAATTGCCAAGGAAAAAATACATGGGGGTCTGGAGACCAGGGTCTAGTTTTGTTATCAGAAATATGATGCCATTGCCCATCAAGATAATTATATAGATGAGTAAGAACCGTCCACATAAAAACCCCTGGAGATGAGGAACATCAGCAAAGTCCAGGAGAACAAACTCCATCAGTTTAGTGAGATTACCTTCTGGTGCTTTTTCTTGGTGATCCATCTGTGAAAAAGGGTAAATGTATTATCTGCTTTTTATTTTTACCATCAAGGGTCAGTGCCTGTTTTATAAATTGTATCAGGATATCCAGATTGATTTCCATGATCAATGCAATTGTTTCTAATTTAAGAATTTTATTATGTATGCATTTCCCCTTTCTCAGTTTATAATCCATGTGTTATCACCATACACTCTTCCTTGAAATATCTTTTAGGGCATTCTTTCCGAATACAGTCCAATGTCAAAAAAGTTAAAGTGTTAGTTATTCAGTCATGTCTGACTCTCTGATCCCATGGACTGTAGCCCGCCAGGCTCCTCTGTCCATGGGATTTCATAGGCAAGAATACTGGAGTGGGTTGTCATTCCCTTCTCCAGGAGATCTTTCCTACCCAGGGATCAAACCCAGTCTCCTGCACTGCAGGTGGATTCTTTACTACCTGAGCCACCAGGGAAGCCCCAAATGCCCTGATTGGCACAGGCTTTGGACAAATTGATAGTTATTGAAAATAGAACCACAACTTTTCCATATGATCTCAGTTTTAAATATTTACATCATTTTGTGGCCATGTTTCATGGTTTGCGGGATCTTAGTACCCCAACCCAGAGAAGGCAATGGCACCCTGCTCCAGTACTCTTGCCTGGAAAATCCCATGGATGGAGGAGCCTGGTAGGCTGCAGTCCATGGGGTCGCTAAGAGTTGGGCATGACTGAGCGACTTCACTTTCACTTTTCACTTTCATGCATTGGAGAAGGAAATGGCAACCCACTCCAGTGTTCTTGCCTGGAGAATCCCAGGGACTGGGGAGCCTGGTGGGCTGCCATCTATGGGCTCGCACAGAGTCGGACAGGACTGAAGCGACTTAGCAGCAGCAGCAGCAGTACCCCAACCAGACATTGAACCTCAGGCTGATGGCAGTGAAAGTACAGAGTCCTAACCATTGGGCTGCTAGGGAATTCCCTTAAATATTTACATTTTTTGACAATTTTATTGTATTTCTCTACGACTTTATGTACTTCAGTAGAACTATTAATATAACAGAAATTATCTTCCTTATATATTTTCAGCTACGTATTTAAATTCTTCATTTCCCTTCCTTCACTTGATGATCTTGATCATACATGTTGTTATATACAATTCACATTATTAGGCGGTTTGCAAAAAATTAGAGAATATTTGATTGTACATAGGGGAATAAAATACATATATTTCAGTAAGATACTATGTGGGGGCTATCAGAGAATTTCATTCCGGAAAAGTTGTGTGGGAATAGATACAGATAGAAGCAATTAAGAGGGTCACTTTGGGAAAACAGGGGTCACCTGGAATGTGTTCACTAGCTGTGTAACTTCCTGTCATGCTTTACCCTGTGTTCTGTATGCATCTCTGATGTCTTTGTTGTTCCTCGAAAATAATAATAATTCAGATAACAGTTTCTAAACTCACTTTTCTTGAGCTAGGATATTGAGATTTAGCAAAGATGGATACATTGATCATTTGCACATTGGTATTGTGATTGCAAATCAGTGCTTATTTTTTTTATTTTATTTTATTTTTAAACTTTAAAATATTGTATTAGTTTTATCGAAATGAATCCGCCACAGGTATACCTGCGTTCCCCATCCTGAACCCTCCACCCTCCTCCCTCCCCTCCCCTCCCTCTGGGTCGTCCCAGTGCACCAGCCCCAAGCATCCAGTACCGTGCATCGAACCTGGACTGGTGACTCGTTTCATACATGATATTATACATGTTTCAATGCTATTTTCCCAAATCTCCCCACCCTCTCCCTCTCCCACAGAGTCCATAAGACTGATCTATACATCGGTGTCTCTTTTGCTGTCTTGTACACAGGGTTATTGTTACCATCTTTCTAAATTCCATATATATGCGTTAGTATACTGTATTGGTGTTTTTCTTTCTGGCTTACTTCACTCTGTATAATAGGTTCCAGTTTCATCCATCTCATTAGAACTGATTCAAATGTATTCTTTTTGATGGCTGAGTAATACTCCATTGTGTATATGTACCACAGCTTTCTTATCCATTCATCTGCTGATGGACATCTAGGTTGCTTCCATGTCCTGGCTATTATAAACAGTGCTGCGATGAACATTAGGGTACACATGTCTCTTTCCCTTCTGGTTTCCTCAGTATGTATGCCCAGCAGTGGGATTGCTGGATCATAAGGCAGTTCTATTTCCAGTTTTTTAAGGAATCTCCACACTGTTCTCCATAGTGGCTGTACTAGTTTGCATTCCCACCAACAGTGCAAGAGAGTTCCCTTCTCTCCACACCCTCTCCAGTATTTATTGCTTGTAGACTTATGGATTGCAGCCATTCTGACTGGCATGAAATGGTACCTCATAGTGGTTTTGATTTGCATTTCTCTGATAATGAGTGCTTTAGAGCATCTTTTCATGTGTTTATTAGCCATCTGTATGTCTTCTTTGGAGAAATGTCTATTAGTTCTTTGGCCCATTTTTTGATTGGGTCATTTATTTTTCTGGAGTTGAGCTGTAGGAGTTGCTTGTATATTTTTGAGATTAGTTGTTTGTCAGTTGCTTCATTTGTTATTATTTTCTCCCATTCTGAAGGCTGCCTTTTCACCTTGCTAATAGTTTCCTTTGTTGTGCAAAAGCTTTTAAGTTTAATTAGGTCCCATTTGTTTATTTTTGCTTTTATTTCCAATATTCTGGGAGGTGGGTCATAGAGGATCCTGCTGTTATGTATGTCGGAGAGTGTTTTGCCTGTGTTCTCCTCTAGGAGTTTTATAGTTTCTGGTCTTACATTGAGATCTTTAATCCATTTTGAGTTTATTTTTTAAATCGTACTTAAGTTTGAATCCTAACTCCATTATTTATCACCTGTTATATTAAGTAATTATTTAAATTTTCTGTTTGCTTTCTTGAGATAATTAAACATTATGTTGTTGATAAAATTACCTATTACTTTTAATATGTTTATACATAAATTATGCTCCTATAATTATTAATATGGTATAATGTTCTTAAATCTTTAGTTTCCAGGGTTGTAACACACTCCCTAGAAAAATTATTTTTTGTAGAGTTAATGAGTTACTCACTGATGATTACTTTTTTCCATTTTTTTTCCTTTCATCAGAGCCAGAAGTAGGATACGGTGTTACCTAAATAAGGAATGAGACTCCTCTAGTACAGAATCTCAGAGCACGCACTCAGTTTCAGGGCTAACTCTGCATTGCACCATTATTAAATTGATGCCTCCTTAAATATTGCACTCCAGACATCACTTGACTCAGCATGAGTCCCAGCCCTGCTTCTCATTTCCCTACCCTTTATGTTTCAAGTTTTTCCATGCAAGCATAGTCTAAACATAGTGTCATGGACGAAAAATACAATCCTGACTGTTGGGAGCCGCATTAGGCATTACTGACAAAATGGAGGCACAGCCCCAGACCCCTGTCCTCATTCTGCAGGCACGGTCCTGGGATGAAGGAGTTAGGCCTTGTAATTCTGATTTGTCTTTTCCTCTTCTCGGCTGAGTTGACTGAAAAAGAATATTAAGGTTCTTATTGTTCTTGAAAGGAGCATGAGAAGGCACAAAGCCTTCTGCAGCTGTGCTCAGAGAATAATTCATGAAGTTAATCATTGACATTTGTTTAAGGACTTTTACAAAAGAGTGTTCCAGGATGATCACAGAGGCCACAGATTGAGGCCATGGGAGGGATTGCTATCTGAAGCCTATTTGTGAGGAAAATGTTTATGGCAAAGGAGTTTAATGAATTTAGGGCTTAAAAATAATTAAAATAATTAGAAGTTAAAGATTTAAGGAATGTTGTAAAGTTAGCATATTTTACTATAGCTTATAGAAGTTAGGAATTTTAGAGACACTATAGCTAGAAGCCTTTTTAAGAGATAGTGAGCTCAGGATGTCACCAGCAAACAGGATTTAGGAAGATAAGTAGTAAACTGAGGAATGTAGCATGAGTGAGTGAGTGAGTGAAGTCGTTCAGTTGTGTCCGACTCTTTGCGACCCCGTGGACTGTAGCCCACCAGGCTCCTCCGTCCATGGGATTCTCCAGGCAGGAATACTGGAGTGGGTTGCCATTTCCTTCTCCAGGGGCTCTTCCTAACCCAGGGATCAAACCCAGGTCTCCCACATTGCGGCAGAAGCTTTAACCTCTGAGCCACCAGGGAAATCCACCAGGGAACTCATGTAGCATGGGTTACAATGTAATCACAAGTTAACTATAGGGCACATTAGAGGAGGTAAATAATAAATAATAAGGCTGATTCTGAGAGAATCACTGAAGCAGGAACTCTGTTTGAAGAGCAACAATGATTTATGGAGATAATAAATCTGGGAGAGTGGGAACTGAAAATGTCAAACCTCTGACCTAATGTTTTTGTAAAAGTATAAAAAAGAATCTTAAACTTGAAATAAATGGGCAGTCCAAAAGAAAACTGAGAGGCTGTCTCATTCGCCAACACCGTCCATCTTTTCAGGTTGAATCCCTGGCTGCTGGAGCTGGACTCCAGCACCTGACAAGATGGCCTGCAATCGAATCACGGCTTCACTTGCCAGCTGTGTAACAAACTGCTTAATCTCCATGTGCCATAGATCACTTGGCTGCAAAACTGACTAACAGTTGTACCAACAGTTAGGATTGCTATATGAATTAATTCATTTGATACATGTAAAGAAACTTAAAGTTGTTTGGGCATTCATAGAAAATCTATTTGAAAGCTAGCTATTATTGTTTTTATTAAAAGCTAAATTTTGTTCTTCTAAATTTCACTCTTTGCTTTAACAGTATGAAAAACTGCTCTCTAATTTACTTTGATTTGGTATCACATGGTTAATGTGGGAATTAAATAAGATATTAAAACAATCATCACAGTGTTATAAAAATCCAAGACTCTTAGATGTGAATTCTCCATGAATTTTCTGCCAATAATTTAATAATATTATCACCTCCACTCTGTAGAACTAACAGGGAGAGCACCCATGACTTTGGAGCACACAGTGTTGCAATTTCGCTCATTCCTTTCATATACTGTTTTTCTTTCCCACTGATATTGCATGATCTAGGATCTAAGTGTCACACGAGTGTATGTTCCTCGGTTCTTTGTCTCGTCACAACAAAGATTTGGAGCAACGGACATTAAAGCCCTCGGCGCATCACAGCTCTCGGGTCTTGGACAAACTGTGTTACAGCTCTTAGGCAAATCAGTGTTACAGCTCTATTTTATTTAGAAGATAGCAGGAGAATCCAAGACTGGAAGAGAAGGGAGTGGAGGAGTGCGTGGGGAGGGAGAAAGAGAGAGAGAGAGAGAGAAAGAGAGAGAGAGCGCGCGCGCGCATGCACGCGGGAGAGAGAGTCCGAGAGAAAGCGCTTTGGCTCCTCCTTTTATATGTTTCTTCCTCCACCTGGGCCTGCCCTATGCAAATTGGGCTTAGCCAGGAGTGCTGTTTGTTCTTCCTGAAGTTTTCACTCTGGTCCTCGGACCTTCCTTGTCTTTTAGCCACCGCCATTTTGGACTCCTTTTCCCTATTCTACCTACCTAACATTCCCCCCTCAAGAGATGGGGGGCTCAATTCTTTGGGAATAGGGGCATCGAGGTCTTTCTGGCTACTTCCTGGTGAACTGGGGCGGCGAGGGGTATTGGGCCTCCCCCTCTTGCTAGTCTCAATCCTCAGAGTCCTTATAGCGGTGTCCAAGGGTGTGTGATATTTTCCGTGGTCAGCTGTAGTTTTATATCTTTGTTGAACTGGCACTGCATGTTGTAGCTGGTTGACCTGGGCAGAGACAAAACAGGTTAGACAATTGACAGTACATGGAATAATCATAAGCATCATCAATATAGCATAACAAGGACTAGTAGGGACATTGGTCAATTTTAAATTCACATTGCCAGGATAAATCAAGTCCCTCCTTGTTCAGGAATCAGAAGATCTATCTCCTGTCTGTCTTGGAGTACAGTCTCTGTCAAGCTGTGTTGACTCCTTAGAGTTATCCTGAGAAATCTTATCCCCAGAAACCAGATTTTGGGGGTGTTCATTAGAATGACACTCATTGGTAGTTCTGAATAGGTATCTGAGATCTCCCAGGGGCTCACAGGTGTATTGATTGTCCTCTTCTGTTTTCTTCCATGGCTTGACTCGTGAGTAGTGAATCCAGGAGTCATGTCCTGGTACCTTGACTGCTGTGGGGGTAGAAAGTATTACAGGGTAGGGGCCCTTCCATGTGGGCTCGAGTTGAGCCTTTGGGGACCCATCTTTCCAGACTTTAATTAGGACTTGAGTTCCTGGAGCACATAGTGGTGACTCTTTAGAATCTTTTGGGTCCTGGTTCATACCCCACAAGCGTATATCCTGTTGGAATTGCCCAATGGCCATGGTATAAGACTGGAGGGTCTGAACCTCTGGATCTAGGAAGAGGTCATTGACATAAACAAAAGGTCTCCCACATAGCATCTCATAAGGACTAAGACCAACCTGTTCCTTAGGGGCAATGCAGGTGTGGAGGAGAGCTATTGGTAAAGCCTCCTTCCATCCCAGGGAGGTCTCCTGGGTTATCTTTTTTATCTCTGATTTTAAGAATTGATTGGCTCTTTCTACTTTTCCTGAAGATTGAGGCCTCCAGGCACAATGGAGATAATAAGTAATGCCCAATGCTTTCGAGACTCCTTGGGTGACCTTAGAAGTAAATGATGTCCCATTGTCACTTTGTAATGACCTGGGCAGGCCAAATCTTGGAATGATTTCATGGAGCAATTTTTTTACCACCTCCTCAGCCTCCTCAGTCCGGGTGGGAAAGCCTTCAATCCATCCTGTGAATGTATCTATCATAACTAATAGGTATTTATACCCTTGAGAAACTGGCATCTGGGTGAAGTCCATCTGTCAGTCCTCTCCTGGGTAGGCCCCACGTCTTTGGATGGGCTGGGCCAGCTGGGGTCTTCGAGCTCCTTGGGGTTTGTTTAATTGGCAAGTGGGACAAGAGGAGACCGCCTGTCTTATAGTTGTTTGGAGGCCTGTTCCTCTGAAGGACCTTTCTAGTAATCTTTGGAGGGCCTTTTCTCCTAAATGAGTAGTGGCATGTAAGGAGTTAACCAACTTCCATTGGAGGTTTCCAGGCAGAAAAAGGAGTCCCTCCTTTTGGAACCACCCCATATGATCTTCTTGAAAGCTCTCGCTCTTAGCTTTAAGAGTCTCACCTTCAGTATATGAAGGAGTTTCTGGCAAATTAGTCTGTGGAACTAAGGTGGCAATCCCTATTAGGTCATGGTTCTGTAATGCTGCTCTCCTAGCTGCCTGATCAGCTGCTTGGTTCCCTCGTGCCACTTCCGTGTTCCCTTTTTGGTATCCTTTACAGTGGGAGACTGAAACCTCAGTAGGCAGATGGACTGCCTCCAAGAGTTGAAGAATCTGATCACCATATTTGATTGGGGACCCTTGGGTGGTCAAGTGGCCCCTTTCTTTCGAAACAGCCGCATGTGCATGTAGCACCAGAAAGGCATACTTGGAGTCAGTGTAAATGGCTATTCTTTTTCCTTTTCCCAGCTCTAAAGCTCGAGTCAGGGCTATGAGCTGAGCTAATTGGGCTGAAGTACCTGGTGGCAGAGGCTTAGCCTCTATGGTCTCAAAATTGGAGACTACTGCATACCCAGCTCTTTTTCCATCCAAGACAAAGCTGCTTCCATCAGTGTACCAGATTTCCTCAGGATTGGTCAGAGGATCTTCTGACAATCCCTCTCGGGGTTTTGTCCAGTGGTCCAAGGTTTCTAGACAAGAGTGAAATGGGAGAGAGCCCTCGGGGGTAGGTAGGAGGGTGGCTGGGTTACGAACCTCACAAGGGGATATAGTGAGGCCTGGATTTTCCATCAGCATTACTTGATATCTGAAGATTCTTTGATCAGACATCCATAAGTGGCTTCTCCCATTTAGGAGTTGTTTTACTTGGTGGCTGGTAAAAATAGTTAGTTTGCCCCCAAAGGAGAGTTTTAAAGCATCTTCTATCATGATTGCAATAGCTGCAAGATTTCGAAGGCAGGGGCGCCAACCTTGGGAAGTTGGATCGAGCCTCTTGGATAAGTAAGCTACAGGCTGGGGCTCAGATCCCAACCTTTGAGTTAACACTCCCAAGGCTATTCCCTCTCTTTCATGGACATAAAGTTGGAATGCTTTTTCTGGGTCTGGCAACCTCAAGGCAGGTGCCTGAGTTAAGGCCTGTTTTAGTGTAGCCTCTGCCTCCCTTTGAGGAGTTCGCCACATCAGTGGGATTGAATCATCTCGTCCCTTTAAGCTTTCATTTAAGGACTGGGCGATTAGACCATAATTGGGTATCCAGATTCTACAATAACCAGTTAGCCTCAGGAAAGCTCGCAATTGTTTTCGAGTCATGGGGGAGGGCAACTGGAGAATTCCTTGTACCCGATCAGAGGACAGCCTCCTGGACCCGTGTGTAATCTGAACTCCCAGGTAAGTGACCTTTGTCTCGACCATCTGTGCCTTAGCACGGGAGACTTTATATCCCCTTTCTGCCAAGAAGTTTAGAACCTGAATTGCATGTTGTTGGGCACTTTTCTCATCTGGAGAGCAGATTAGTAGGTCATCTATGTATTATAATATTTTCCCATTAGGTCCCACGTCCAGATCTAGGAGATCCCGGCTAAGGGCCTGTCCAAACAGGTGGGGGCTATCTCTGAACCCCTGAGGTAATACTGTCCAAGTCATCTGTTGGTGTTTTTCTCCTGGGGCCTCCCACTCAAAGGCAAAAAGGTATTGGGATTCTTTACCCAGTGGTATGCAAAAAAATGCATCTTTGAGATCCAAGACTAAACCATTTGGCACTGGGTGGGATTTCTCCCAAGATTACATAGGGATTGGGTACTGTGGGATGGAGGGGGACTACAGCTTCATTTATAATCCAGAGATCTTGAACCATTCGCCAGGTTCCATCTTTTTTCTTTACTGAGAGGATTGGGGTGTTACATGGCGAACTGGTAGGGACCAATAGCCAACAAGTAAGGAATTTATTTATTAAAGGCTGTAGTCCTTCCTGAGCCTCTCTTTTGAGAGGATATTGTTTCCAGTTAGGAAACCGAGTGGGATCTCGGAGGACAATGAGACCGGTTCAGCTTGGTGGGCTTGCCCAGGAATCCCCTGGTCCCACACCTGGGGGTTAATTTTGTCTTCCCATAGTTTTTAGTCCCTCTCTATTGAAGGTGTAATGGGTTCTTCAGTAGTAACCAGGAGCTGTAGAGCTCTAGGGGATGAAAAACTTCCCATCACAAGGGTGGCCCCCAGTTTAGTTATATCTCTTCCCAATAAAGGGGTAGGACACTCAGGGACCACCAGAAACTGGTGGGAAAATATTTGTCCATCCCAGCAACAAAGAAGTGCTCAGGTGAATCTTTTAGTAGTTGCTTTTCCTGTAGCACCCTAAATGGTACAGGTTTGGGAGGAGAAGGTTCCGGAGTAGGAGATCAAGACAGAGTAGGTAGCCCCTGTGTCAACCAAGAAATTCTCGGACCTACCTGCCACATCCAGTTGCACCCTCAGCTCCAGCCCCGTGATGGTTATCTGTGACAGGTGGGCTGGCTGGAGCGGGCCGCTTCAGTCCTCTTGAACCATCATAAAGGTAGGCTTGGTGCTTGACCTTGAGGCTCTTGGGTCCCGAGGGCAGAGTGCCGCCCAATGTCCCAATTGATGGCATTTGTGGCAAGCCGTTCTAGGAGACTTGTCACGGTTTGGACACTCTTTGGCCCAATGCCCCGCCTGTCTACAGATCAGGCATCTGTCTCATGCCTTGTCCCTCAAGGACCCGGGGTTTGCCATAGGGCTTCTCTGGAGGGTGGCCAGCATCTGGGCATGCCTTGTCTCTTTCTTTCTCTCCTTCTCCTGGGCCTTGGCCTCCCTCTCCTGTTCTCTGTTATAAAAGGTATTGGTGGCTGTCTGGACCATCTCATCTAAAGAGGCAGCAGGGTCCTGCTGTTGTAGCTGCTATAACTTAATTCTGATATCTGATGCACATTGGGACAGGAATTTGTCCTTTAAAATCACCCGTCCCTCGTAAGAGTCTAAGTCCAGGTTGGTAAACTTTTGGAGTGCCTCTTTTAGCCTCTCCAGAAAGGCAATGGGGTTCTTATTGGGCTCCTGAGTTATTGCTGAGACTGGGCACAGTCCCACAAGTAATAGGCTTCTTTATGTTTCCATTGGTGGACTTCCTTAGGGGTGAGTCTTCCTGAAGCTTATCCTACCCAGAACGGTTGCAATCTGAGAGCCAGTCATCCCTGGGTCAGGGTGCAGATCCCCAGGCAGACTGAGGCATGACAGCCTCCTAGAGATCAAATCCCCGGGCAGGTTGAGGCGTGACGGCCTCCTGAG
This sequence comes from Bos taurus, assembly GCF_002263795.3. NCBI lineage: Eukaryota > Metazoa > Chordata > Mammalia > Artiodactyla > Bovidae > Bos > Bos taurus. The sequence goes on from NC_037335.1 coordinate 180,209, forward strand.
GATTGGGTCCCTGGGCAGGTCGAGGCGTGACGACCTCCTGGGACCCCTGGGACTAAAGGATCCCCGAACAGGTTGAGGCGTGACAACCTTTCGAAGACCGATCCCTAGGCAGGTTAAGGTGTGATGACCTCCTGGGACCCCCCGGACTGGAGTTTGGGCGTCCCCAAGATCTCCAGTGTGACCAGTGCTGGGTAGAATTAAGAGGTTTGTTTTGCCCACTGTGGACGGGAATAGATATGATGTAAGTTCATCCTACCCAGAACTGTTGCAACCTGAGAGCCAGGCGTCCCCGGGTCAGGGTGCAGATCCCCAGGCAGACTGAGGCGTGACAGCCTCCTAGAGATCGAATCCCCAGGCAGGTCGAGGCGTGACGGCCTCCCGAGGATTGGGTCCCTGGGCAGGTCGAAGCATGACGACCTCCTGGGACCCCTGGGACTAAAGGATCCCCGAACAGGTTGAGGCGTGACAACCTTTTGAAGACCGATCCCTAGGCAGGTCAAGGCGTGATGACCTCCTGGGACCCCCCAGACTGGAATTTGGGCGTCCCCAAGATCTCCAGTGGGATCAGTATTGGGTAGGATTAGGGGTTGGATATTATAGAGTATTTCCCTCCCAAGGCCAGCTATTTTCTGGTTGTCTCTCCAGAAGATTGTAGAGACCTTGTGGGTCTGGATGGGGCTCAGGAAAAGAGCATGAAACAGGAGGGAAGGGGGCAGAGCATAAACTTTCAAAGAACGACATAAACCAATTAAAATCAATTGGGTCCAAGATGACAAGTCAACTTCAAGTAAACCTTAATCCCCAATCTATAAGCCAACAGACACACCCAGAGGTGGCAAGACAGCTCCAAGGCACAAAGTAAAAGAGGGAGGAGAGGGTGGTTCCCCAATGGCTGGGATGAGCCTCTCACTCATTAGCATATGAATTCCATCCCCTCACAAAACCTAGCTAGGCCTAATACCAGGGTTGCAGCCCTTGCCCTCAGCAGTGGTTCACACCCTGAAGGGTGGCTTCTCTCTGGATCCTAACAAATCTACCTCATCGCTTTGTCTCTCAATGAATTTTTGCAATGAGACATCAGAGCCTGAGTTTCACTAGTTTTGGCCGGGCTTGAGTCCCGGGAGAGAGCTGAAGGACAGGAGGAAAAAGCAGTGGGAAAAACATGCCAACGAATCCCCTTCATAGCCCGCCGGAAAATTTGCTAAATATCTGACCAGTGCTCACAGTTTCATTGGTCTAATCTTTGGCACAGAGAAGAGAAAGGACAGAAGAACCCCCACCGACTTGTGTAACAGCTATTGGGGCTCAGCAGATAGCGCCTTTGGGACATGCTGAGGAGTAGCCTCTCCAGAGTCCCTCAATTGTGCCCCTGCTGCCCGCCTTTTTGCGGGAGGTTTGAAGAAACAAGAAACGAGAGATTGTAAAGGTCCCTCCAACCATAGGAGCGAGGATCTCTTACCTTAACCAGAGGTCTTCTGGAATCTGAGACTGGGCCACGTGAGCTTTCTGCTGAGTTCGTTTTTCGCTGTCCTGGTTTCCAGCACGATGGGCCTTCCCCTGCACTGAGTTTCTTCGCCTTCCACTTCTAGCGCTGGAGCTTCGCTGAGTTGGGCTCCTGTTGTGCTTGGCCTCTTCCATGAAGAGGTTATTTCAGCCAGGTTAAATCCGAGTCACGGCACCATAGATGTCACATGAGTGTATGTTCCTCGGTTCTTTGTCTCGTCACAACAAAGATTTGGAGCAACGGACATTAAAGCCCTCGGCGCATCACAGCTCTCGGGTCTTGGACAAACCATGTTACAGCTCTTAGGCAAATCAGTGTTACAGCTCTATTTTATTTAGAAGATAGCAGGAGAATCCAAGACTGGAAGAGAAGGGAGTGGAGGAGTGCATGGGGAGGGAGAAAGAGAGAGAAAGAGTGCGCACGCGCATGCACGTGGGAGAGAGAGTCCGAGAGAAAGCGCTTTAGCTCCTCCTTTTATATGTTTTTTCCTCCACCTGGGCCTGCTCTATGCAAATTGGGCTTAGCCAGGAGTGCTGTTTGTTCTTCCTGAAGTTTTCACTCTGGTCCTCGGACCTTCCTTGTCTTTTAGCCACCGCCATTTTGGACTCCTTTTCCCTATTCTACCTACCTAACATAAGGACTGAGATCTAGGAAAATAGTTATTACATGATCTAGAAAAATAGCCCTATTTTTCCTACTTGAAAGCAATATAGATCTTAGAAAATGCTTGTTTACTTAATATAGTGTTCATTATTTGATTCTGAAATTGAGTAAAGGAACAGACACTTTTAATTTAAAATTGTCAATCTTGGAGAGGGTGTGGAGAAAAGGGAACCCTCTTACACTGTTGGTGGGAATGCAAACTAGTACAGCCACTATGGAGAACAGTGTGGAGATTCCTTAAAAAACTGGAAATAGAACTGCCTTATGATCCAACAATCCCACTGCTGGGCATACACACTGAGGAAACCAGAAGGGAAAGAGACACGTGTACCCCAATGTTCATCGCAGCACTGTTTATAATAGCCAGGACGTGGAAGCAACCTAGATGTCCATCAGCAGATGAATGGATAAGAAAGCTGTGGTACATATACACAATGGAGTATTACTCAGCCATCAAAAAGAATACATTTGAATCAGTTCTAATGAGATGATGAAACTGGAACCTATTATACAGAGTGAAGTAAACCAGAAAGAAAAACACCAATACAGTATACTAACACGTATATATGGAATTTAGAAAGATGGTAACAATAACCCTGTGTACAAGACAGCAAAAGAGACACTGATGTATAGATCAGTCTTATGGACTCTATGGGAGAGGGAGAGGGTGTGGAGATTTGGGAGAATGGCATTGAAACATGTATAACATCATGTATGAAACGAGTCACCAGTCCAGGTTCAATGCACGATACTGGATGCTTGGGGCTGGTGCACTGGGACGACCCAGAGGGATGGTATGGGGAGGGAGGAGGGAGGAGGGTTCAGGATGGGGAACACAGGTATACCTGTGGCAGATTCATTTCGATATTTGGCAAAACTAATACAATATTGTAAAGTTTAAAAATAAAATTAAATTAAAAAAAATAAAATTGTCAATCTTCAAAGAGAGAAAAAGATTAATATACAAAAGAATAGAACTGTAATCTTTATCATTTTATGAATAAAATCATTTAGTATTTCACTCATTACCTGAATAAAATTATTTCCAGTGCTTTATAAAATACAATTTCTAATTGTACAGATATGACATTTTGGTGATGAAATCTTGTATAACATGAAATAGGTAAGATTTGAGTTTGAATTTCTCAAGAGTAAAACAAGGTATACTTCAAGTATATTTGTATATTTGATAAAAATTGGTAACTCAATCCTTGAAAATAATTTAAAAACATTGTTGAAACCTAAAGTTATCTTTATTATTTTATAAATCCTGAATTCTATAATTTTTTTCAAAATAATTGTTCTTTGAATTCCCCAATGGTTAAAACTTTATTTTATGTATTACTTTATTTTAAATCTCTTATTATAATGTCAAACTGAATAGACATTTGTAACCTTTTTTGTTACAACATGTGGGCTCAAATGAAGTTTTCTTTAATATTATCTATACCTAGCTTGGGGAGCTAAGATGGCAGAGGAATAGGACGGGGAGACCACTTCCTCCCCCACAAATTCATCAAAAGAACATTTAAACGCTGAGTAAATTCCACAAAACAACTTCTGAATGCTGGCAGAGGACATCAGGCACCCAGAAAAGCAGCCCATTGTCTTCAAAAGGAGGTAGGAAAAAAGTATAAAATACAAAAAAAGAGACAAAAGAGGGAGGGATGGAGCTCTGTCCCAGGAAGGGAGTCTTAAAAAGAGAGAAGTTTCCAAACACCAGGAAACACTCTCACTGCCAAGTCTGTGCCAAGCCTTGGAAGCACAAAAGGCAACATAACAGGGAGGAAAAATAAATAAACAATTAAAACCCACAGATTACGAGCCCAATGGTAACTCCCCCAGCAGAGGAGCAGCGCAGACGCCTGCACCCGCCACTAGCAAGCCGGGGCTGGGCAGGGAGGTACGGGCTGCATCACTTAGAGTAAGGATCTGACCTGAATGCCCCGAGCGCTAACTGAGCGAAATAACTTGGGCTACAAACCAGACTGTGGGATAACTACCACGTGAAAAGCCAGCCCTAACCTAAGACACCGCCAGCAGCGCACAGAATAAAGGACTGAATAGAGATAGCTGGCTGCAGACAATCCCCCTCGAGTGACAGGCAGCCAGAGCCAGAAGGGGGCAATCACAACCCCAGAGAGACATTATCTACAAAACTGTAAGCAGGCTTCTTTGCTAACTAAGACTTCTTGGGGTTCTGGATGGTCAACGTCTGCCTGAGAAGGTGCGCCGGTTGTACACCCAGAAAACCAAGCGGTGGGAAGGCGATAAGTTGCAGTGGCTGCGCTCGCCTAACACCTCATCACCTGAGCTGCTCGGACCTGGAAAGGGCACAAAACACAAGCCCAACCGAGTCTGAGCCTCTGAGGACTACCCGAGTGCCTGAACCTGAGCGGCTTAGACCTGGGAGGTGCATGCAGCCCAGGGCCAGCCTCATGGTTCCCAGCAGAGCAACCTAGAGTAGTGTGGGCAGGGAGGTTACACGCACCATGAGTGGGGGCAGGCCCAGTGTGGCTGAGGCACTGTGAGCACACGCCAGTGTTATCTGTTTGCAACGTCCCTCCTTCCCCACAGCGCGACTGAACAAGTGAGCCTAGAAAAAAAAAAAAAAAAGTGACCACCACCACCCTCTTTGTGTCAGGGCAGAAATCAGACACTGAAGAGACCAGCAAACAGAAGCTAAAACAGAGGGAACCGCCTTGGAAGCGACAGGTGCAATAGATTAAAACCCTGTTGTTAGTACCAACTACATAGGAAGGGACCGATAGATCTTGAGAAATATAAGCCGGACCAAGGAACTAGCCGAAAATGAACTGACCCCACAATACCCACAACAACACCAGAGAAAGTCCTAGATATATTTTTACTATTTTTATGATCTTTCTTTCTTTCTTTCTTTCTTTAATTCTTTTGAAAAATTTTAAGTCCTCTATTACCCCTTTAATTTTCACTTTTATAACCTACTATTACTTTGCAAAAAAAAAAAAAAAAAGACCCTATTTTTTTTAAAGCAAACTTCATATATATATATATATTTTTTTATAATTTTTGTGACTATGTTTTTTTTTCTCTTTCTTTTTTTTTTCTTCTTTTCTTTAATACTGTATTTTTGAAATTCCAAACTCTAATCTAGATTTTTAATTTTTGTTTTTTGGTATTTGTTATCAATTTTGTACTTTTATTTTTTTATATAATTTTTGTGACTTTTTTTTCTCTTTTTCTTCTTCTTTTCTTTAACATTGTATTTCTGAAATTCCAAACTCTACTCTAGATTTTTAATTTTTGCTTTCTGGTATTTGTTATCAATATTGTACCTATATTTTTTTATACTTTTTATGACTTTTTTCTCTTTCTTTTTCTTCTTCTTTTCTTTAACATTGTATTTTTGAAATTCCAAACTCCACTCTAGATTTTTAACTTTTGCTTTTTGTTATTTGTTATTAATTTTCTACCTTTAAGAACCCAATCTTCGGTACCCATTTTTACTTGGGAGCGAGATTACTGGCTTGACTGCTCTCTCTCCCTTTGGACTCTCCTTTTTCTCCACCAGATCACCTGTGTCCCATCCCTAACCGCTCTCTGTTCTACCCAACTCTGTGAATTTCTGTGTGTTCCAGAGGGTGGAGAACACTTAGGGAACTGATTACTGGCTGGATCTGTCTCTTTCCTTTTCATTCTCCCCTTTTATCCTCCTGGCCACCTCTGTCTCCTTCCTCCCTCTTCTCTTCTTGGTATAACTCCGTGAACATCTCTGAATGGTCCAGTTGTGGAGTGCACATAAGGAAGTGATTACTGGCTAGCCTGCTCTCTCCTCTATTGATTCCACTTCATCTCATTTGGGTCACCTCTAACTCCCGCCTCCCTCTCACTTCTCCATGTAACTCTGTGAAACTCTCTGGATGTCCCTCACCGTGGAAAAACTTTTCATCTTTAACCTAGATGTTTTATCAATGGTGCTGTATAGAAGGAGAAGTTTTGAGACTACTGTAAAAATAAGACTGAAAACCGGAAGCAGGAGGCTTAAATACAAACCCTGACTCCAGGGAACTCCTGACTCCAGGGAACATTAATTGACAGGAGCTCATCAAACGTCTCCATACCTACACTGAAACCAAGCACCACACAAGGGCCAACAAGTTCCAGGGCAAGACATACCAAGCAACACAGGAACACAGCCCTGAGCTCCAATATACAGGCTGCCCAAAGTTACTATAAAATCATAGACATCTCACAACTCATTACTGGACACTTCATTGCACTCCAGAGAGAAGAAATCCAGCTCCAGCCACCAGAACACGGACACAATCTTCCCTAACCGAGAAACCTTGACAAGCCACCTGTACAAACCCACACACAGTGAGGAAACTCCACAATAAAGAGAACTCCACAAACTGCCAGAATACAGAAAGGACACCCCAAACTCAGCAATATAAACAAGATGAAGAGACAGAGGAATACCCAGCAGGCAAAGGAACAGGATAAATGCCCACCAAACAAAACAAAAGAGGAAGAGATAGGGAATCTACCTGATAAAGAATTTGAATAATGATAGTGAAATTGATCCAAAATCTTGAAATCAAAATGGAATCACAGATAAATAACCTGGAGACAAGGATTGAGAAGATGCAAGAAAGGTTTAACAAGGACCTAGAAGAAATAAAAAAGAGTCGATATATAATGAATAATGCAATAAATGAGATCAAAAACACTCTGGAGGCGACAAATAGTAGAATAACAGAGGCAGAAGATAAGATTAGTGAATTAGAAGATAGAATGGTACAAATAAATGAGTCAGAGAGGAAAAAAGAAAAACGAATTAAAAGAAATGAGGACAATCTCAGAGACCTCCAGGACAATATTAAATGCTACAACATTCGAATCATAGGAGTCCCAGAAGAAGAAGACAAAAAGAAAGACCATGAGAAAATACTTGAGGAGATAATAGTGGAAAACTTCCCTAAAATGGGGAAGGAAATAATCACTCAAGTTCAAGAAACCCAGAGAGAACCAAACAGGATAAGCCCAAGGTGAAACACCCCAAGACACATATTAATCAAATTAACAAAGATCAAACACAAAGAACAAATATTAAAAGCAGCAAGGGAAAAACAACAAATAACACACAAGGGAATTCCCATAAGGATAACAGCTGATCTTTCAATAGAAACTCTTCAAGCCAGGAGGGAATGGCAAGACATACTTAAAGTGATGAAAGAAAATAACCTACAGCCCAGATTACTGTACCAAGCAAGGATCTCATTCAAATATGAAGGAGATATCAAAAGCTTTACAGACAAGCAAAAGCTGAGAGAATTCAGCACCACCAAACCAGCTCTCCAACAAATATTAAAGGATATTCTCTAGACAGGAAACACAAAAAGGGTGTATAAACTCGAACCCAAAACAATAAAGTAAATGGCAACGGGATCATACTTATCAATAATTATCTTAAATGTAAATGGGTTGAATGCCCCAACCAAAAGACAAAGACTGGCTGAATGAACACAAAAACAAGACCCCTATATATGTTCTCTACAAGAGACCCACCTCAAAACAGGGGACACATACGGACTGAAAGTGAAGGGCTGGTAAAAGATTTTTCATGCAAATAGAGACCAAAAGAAAGCAGGAGTAGCAATACTCATATCAGATAAAATAGACTTTAAAACAAAGGCTGTGAAAAGAGACAAAGAAGGTCACTACATAATGATCAAAGGATCAATCCAAGAAGATATAACAATTATAAATATATATGCACCCAACATAGGAGTGCTGCAATATGTAACACGAATGCTAACAAGTATGAAAGGGGAAATTAACAACAACACAATAATAATGGGGGACTTTAATACTCCACTCACACCTATGGATAGATCAACAAAACAGAAAATTAACAAAGAAACACAAACTTTAAACGATACAATAGACCAGTTAGACCTAACTGATATCTATAGGACATTTCACCCCAAAACAATGAATGTCACCTTTTTCTCAAGTGCACACGGAACCTTCTCCAGGATAGATCACATCCTGGGCCATAAATCCAGCCTTGGTAAATTCAAAAAAATTGAAATCATTCCAAGCATCTTTTCTGACCACAATGCAGTAAGATTAGATCTCAATTACAGGAGAAAAACTATTTAAAATTCCAACATATGGAGGCTGAACAACACACTGCTGAATAACCAACAAATCACAGAAGAAATCAAAACAGAAATCAAAGTTTGCATAGAAATGAATGAAAATGAAAACACAACAACCCCAAACCTGTGGGACACTGTAAAAGCAGTTAAGGAGAAAGTTCATAACAATACAGGCATACCTCAAGAAACAAGAAAAAGGTCAAATAAATAACCTAACTCTACGCCTAAAGCAACTAGAAAAGGAAGAAATGAAGAACCCCAGGGTTAGTAGAAGGAAAGAAATCTTAAAAATTAGGGCAGAGATAAATGCAAAAGAAACAAAAGAGACCATAGCAAAAATCAACAAAGCCAAAAGCTGGTTCTTTGAAATGATAAATAAAATTGACAAACCATTAGCCAGACTCATCAAGAAACAACAGGAGAAAAATCAAATCAATAAAATTAGAAATGAAAATGGAGGGATCACAACAGGCAACACAGAAATACAAAGGATCATAAGAGACTACTATCAGCAATTATATACCAATAAAATGGACAATGTGGAAGAAATGGACAAATTCTTAGAAAAGTACAACTTTCCAAAACTGGACCAGGAAGAAATAGAAAATCTTAACACACCCATCACAAGCATGGAAATTGAAACTGTAATCAGAAATCTTCCAGCAAACAAAAGCCCAGGTCCAGACGGCTTCACAGCTGAATTCTACCAAAAATTTAGAGAAGAGCTAACACCTATCCTACTCAAAGTCTTCCAGAAAACTGCAGAGGAAGGTAAACTTCCAAACTCATTCTATGAGGCCACCATCACCCTAATACCAAAACCTGACAAAGATCCCACAAAAAAAGAAAACTACAGGCCAATATCACGGATGAACATAGATGCAAAAATCCTTAACAAAATTCTAGCAATCAGAATCCAACAACACATTAAAAAGATCATACACCATGACCAAGTGGGCTTTATCCCAGGGATGCAAGGATTCTTCAATATCTGTAAATCAATCAATATAATACACCACATTAACAAATTGAAAAATAAAAGCCATATGATTATCTAAATAGATGCAGAGAAAACCTTTGACAAAATTCAACATCCATTTATGATAAAAACTCTCCAGAAAGCAGGAATAGAAGGAACATACTTCAACATAATAAAAGCTATATATGACAAACCCACAGCAAACATTATCCTCAATGGTGAAAAATTGAAAGCATTTCCCCTAAAGTCAGGAACAAGACAAGGGTGCCCACTTTCACCACTACTATTCAACATAGTTTTGGAAGTTTTGGCCACAGCAATCAGAGCAGAAAAAGAAATAAAAGGAATCCAAATTGGAAAAGAAGAAGTAAAACTCTCACTGTTTGCAGATGACATGATCCTCTACATAGAAAACCCTAAAGACTCCACCAGAAAATTACTAGAACTAATCAATGACTATAGTAAAGTTGCAGGATATAAAATCAACAGACAGAAATCCTTGCATTCCTATACACTAATAATGAGAAAATAGAAAGAGAAATTAAGGAAACAATTCCATTCACCATTGCAACGAAAGGAATAAAATACTTAGGAATATATCTACCTAAACAAACTAAAGACCTATATATAGAAAACCATAAAACACTGGTGAAAGAAATCAAAGAGGACACTAATAGATGGAGAAATATACCATGTTCATGGATTGGAAGAATCAATATAGTGAAAATGAGTATACTACCCAAAGCAATTTATAGATTCAATGCAATCCCTATCAAGCTACCAACGGTATTCTTCACAGAGCTAGAACAAATAATTTCACAATTTGTATGGAAATACAAAAAGCCTCGAATAGCCAAAGCAATCTTGAGAAAGAAGATTGGAACTGGAGGAATCAACCTGCCTGACTTCAGGCTCTACTACAAAGCCACAGTCATCAAGACAGTATGGTACTGGCACAAGGACAGAAACATAGATCAAGGGAACAAAATAGAAAGCCCAGAGATAAATCCACGCACGTATGGACACCTTATCTTTGACAAAGGAGGCAAGAATATACAATGGAGAAAAGACAATCTCTTTAACAAAGTGGTGCTGGGAAAACTGGTCAACCACTTGTAAAAGAATGAAACTACAACACTTTCTAACACCATACACAAAAATAAACTCAAAATGGATTAAAGATCTAAACATAAGACCGGAAACTATAAAACTCCTAGAGGAGAACGTAGGCAAAACACTCTCCGACATACATCACAGCAGGATCCTCTATGACCCACCTCCAATAATATTGGAAATAAAAGCAAAAATAAACAAATGGGACCTAATTAAACTTAAAAGCTTCTGCACAACAAAGGAAAGTATAAGCAAGGTGAAAAGACAGCCTTCAGAATGGGAGAAAATAATAGCAAATGAAGCAACTGACAAACAACTAATCTCAAAAATATACAAGCAACTCCTACAGCTCAATTCCAGAAAAATAAATGACCAAATCAAAAAATGGGCCAAATAACTAAACAGACATTTCTCCAAAGAAGACATACAGATGGCTAACAAACACATGAAAAGATGCTCTAAAGCACTCATTATCAGAGAAATGCAAATCAAAACCACTATGAGGTACCATTTCATGCCAGTCAGAATGGCTGCAATCCAAAAGTCTACAAACAGTAAGTGCTGGAGAGAATGTGGAGAAAAGTGTAAGAGGGTTGGTGGGAATGCAACTTACACTGTTGGTGGGAATGCAAACTAGTACAGCCACTATGGAGAACAGTGTGGAGATTCCTTAAAAACTGGAAATAGAACTGCCTTATGACCCAGCAATCCTACTGCTGGGCATACACACTGAGGAAATCAGAATTGAAAGAGGCACATGTACCCCAATGTTCATCACAGCACTGTTTATAATAGCCAGGACATGGAAGCAACCTAGATGTCCATCAGCAGATGAATGGATAAGAAAGCTGTGGTACATATACACAATGGAGTATTACTCAGCCATTAAAAAGAATACATTTGAATCAGTTCTAATGAGGTGGATGAAACTGGAGCCTATTATACAGAGTGAAGTAAGCCAGAAAGAAAAACACCAATACAGTATACTAACGCGTATATATGGAATTTAGAATGATGGTAACAATAACCCTGTATACGAGACAGCAAAAGAGACACTGATGTATAGAACAGTCTTTTGGACTCTGTGGGAGAGGGAGAGGGTGGGATGATTTGGGAGAATTGCATTGAAACATGTATAATATCATATATGAAATGAGTCGCCAGTCCAGGTTCAATGCACGATACTGGATGCTTGGGGCTGGTGCACTTGGACGACCCAGAGGGATGGTACAGGGAGGGAAGAGGGAGAAGGGTTCAGGATGGGGAACACGTGTATACTTGTGGCGTATTCATGTTGATATATGGCAAAACCAATACAATATTGTAAAGTTAAAAAATAAAAAAAATATATAAATATAAACTTGAAAAAAAAAGAGCTCTTGGTTGAATAATATGTCAATGAGTAATTCAAATAGAATTGTTTTTGGCCTTCTATTGCTGGAAGTATTGTACCTCTGAGAAAATATAAAATTTTTAATTTACTTGTAATTTTATATTAATATACAAATTTATATGCATTTGTATATTTCACATTTTGTGCTGGAATGCTTAGAAATTTTTAATGTTATACTACTTGAATATTCTGATTAGTCACAAAACACTTTTAATAGTTTTGACTTTATCTGAAAAATAAAGTTTTTTCCTAATCTAGGAAAAAAAATATTATCTATACCTAGACTTTAGCTATTACATTTTTTGGCATTTCAAAGTGACTTAGTACCATTATTTATTATAATTATTTGATTGTAAATTTTATTTAATAGAATAATAAGTATATAGAAGTTGCTTTAACGAACAAAAATATTGCTACCATGTGTAAAATTAATAATTTACACATTAAAAACCTGTGTACATGATTAATTTTAAATTTAAAATAAGAATTAAGCCTTACTATCATTTTCATATTTACCTTTCTTACTTAAAATGTTGCTCATTTTTCTCACTAGAGAGACTTTGAATATTTACTGTAAGTGGAATTACTTGTTTCATCAAAGTAATTCAGTTGACCTTTAAATATTCTATTCTTTCTAAACATAAAGTGCTCTTAAATAAAAGTAGTTATCTCTACCCAAGGGATCTCTGCCACCTGGCACATTTAAATTTCTAATTAAAATCATCACTTGCTGAATTTTCTGATTTGTTGTATTTTTTTCCCCAGATAGCTCTCACTCTACTCAGAATATTTTTTTTCTTTAGCCTCTCCAGGGAAGAGGACACAATGCATTTTATTTCTTAGGTGTGAACAGGGTACTAACTAATATTATTTGTGGGCTCCCCAGGTGGTACAGTTGGTAAAGAATTGGCCTTTCAATGCAAGAGATGCAAGAGGCCAATGCAGGAGATGCAAGAGATACAGGTTTGATTCCTGGGTCGTGAAAGTCATATGGAGTAGGAAATGACAACCCACTCCAGAATCCTTGCCAGGAGAATTCCATGGACAGAGGAGCCTGGGCTACAGAGTCGGACATGACTGAACACACACACACACACACACACACACACAATATTATTTGAGTGGATCAAATAGACACACATTCAATTCTTACCTTAACTGTTATGAATGCATTATGCAGAGCCTCTGTATGATATGTTCCTTGATTCCTAGTTAGAGGACAGATATGTGTAATAGTTATAATACATATTCTGATGGCAAATATTTTTATGTGCAAAATTAATGTATTATCGATTTCTTAAGCAACCTGAGATTTAGCTGATGAACATTCATCAAAATTAAAATCAAAATTAAACATACATCAAAATTTAAAAATTTAACCCAAGGTTAACCATAGTAGGAGAAAATTTTCCTCTCTTTTGCAGCCTACCACCAATTTTTCCCAAATTTATTTTACATGCTCAAGATGTGAATACTTTCAGACTCTAGTTACAATAAAATGAGAATCTGGAATAAGTCCAGCTGAGATCATGGGAAAGATGCTAAGCAAAAAGTTTGTGAGTTATACATTTCAAATATGGATAAATTTCTTCAACATAAAAAGTGTTTAAAATTTTTGGCTTAGAGCCAGTTTCTCATGACCCCAAAAATTGGATATTGTTTCCTGCTGCTGCTGCTGCTAAATCGCTTCAGTCGTGTCCAACTCTGTGCAACCCCATAGACGGCAGCCCACCAGGTTCCTCCATCCACAGGATTCTCCAGGCAAGAATACTGGAGTGGGTTGCTATTTCCTTCTCCATATTGGTTCCAATTATTTAGTAAATGGTGATTTCTTAAGGTTTATGATTGTGAAGAGAAAATATTTACAAGAGGGAACACATATAGTAATGTGACAGTGCGAATGATTTGGAACGTTAATTTAAAAGTATCAGGAGCCTCACGGCAAAGACCACAGAAGGCCCGTGCGTAGTGGGTGGTGGGACAGGCTTCTCACGGGACCGAATGTGATAAAGGACAGAAGGAGAGTGAGAAGCCAGGCAGGCTGAGCTCCTGCAGGAGCTCATCCAAGAAATAGCTAGTGCTGGGAAGGAGTTACAAGACCTCGTGATTCTGGCGGGCTATCGTCCATGGCGTCTGACAAAGAGTCCAACACAGCTGAGCGACTGAGCACAGCTCAGCGCAGTATCATGCATAAATAAAGAAGCCTTCTGCTGGAATAGAATAGAAATTCCAGAAAAGGCTCAAATATACATGAACATTTGTCATTGACTAAAATAGCCTACCAAATTGGTAAAGCGTGGACATTTAAAGTAACTGTTATTCGGACAACTGGGCAACCTTAGAGGGGAAAAAAAAAAAAAAAAACAGTATATGTATTTTTGATAACTATCCCACAGCAGGATAAACTCCAAATGATACACAATTTTGTATATTTTAGAGTGAAATGATGAAAGTATTCTAAGAAATGTGTTTTATAATTTTGAAGTAAGGAAAGTTTAACTCATTAAAATTTAGAATGCAGGACACACACACACACACACACAAACACACACAAACTGTGTAAAAATAAATGATTCTAGATGCTAAAAATTAGCAAGCCCAATAAGTATCAAATATAATTAACATAAGGGAAAAATTGTTACAACTCATTTCAAATAAAATAATCTTGGCTCCTCTTTTAATACAGAGGAAAAGTCCAAAGTATAAGTTTAAAAAATGGGTAAAACAGACGAATTAACAATTCACAGAAGAAAATTATTCTTTCAACATACAGACAACAGCTTCATTTGTAAAAAAAAAAAAATAAGTAAATTGTAATCTGAACAATGATACAGTAGTAAAAAATCTGAGACATTTTCCTATGCGTGTGTATGTGTGAAGAGGAATATCCAGTCGACCAATATCACAATTGTGATCACCCTCTGAATTAATCAGTAAGCATGCACACATACTAAGATATGCAGTAACATGATACTGCGACAAAGTGGCTTGGAAAAGTGTCAATATTTTATGACTTAATGAACCTTGATTTCAATATTGTCATCTATTCTTTTTTCTCCCACAGTTATATGATACGTTTAAAATATGTTCTGTAACTTATCAAAAAAGTCTAGTGCTTGAAACTAGACTGGCTTGTTGTGACCCAGTGCCTCTTAAACACAAATGAAAGTTATTTTTTTGTTGTTGTTGTTTTAGAGGTTGGAAAATTAAACTTGGCTTTAAGTATGTCCTTTTATAAAGATGTTAATTTATTTTTCAAAGCAATTCAGTGGCATCAGCAGTCTTGAATCATATTTTTGTTGCTTGATTACTACTTTTTTATAATAAAAGGTAATTCATTTTTCTGAAAAAGTTTCAGAAAAAATAAAAGCATAGCCAAAAATAAGAAAGCATAATACTTTTTTCCATGATAGAATATGCTCATTAAATAAAATTTAAGAAATAGGGGGAATTATATATATACATATGATAAATGGTGTTCCAAATATGGCTTTTTAACTTAACAAAAGGGATATGTACATATGATTATGATTTGGTTTGCTTAAAAATATGCTTAATCCATGCTGTATGTAATTGTATTTTATTCATTTCTATAACTTCTTGGTTTTCCTCTGTGTGAAATTATCACAATTACATATAATTCTAGTTTGATAAAGATTTGACATTACGAATGATGCAAAATGAGCATTCTCAGATGCGTCCCTTGGCACACATGTGCACACATTTCTTCTGGTACATGGTTAAAGGTAAGATTTTCTCCATGAAGGCAGGCTGTGTGCTAATATGCTGTACAATTCACATACCAGCACCAGGCAAGAGCTTTCGTTACTCCACATCCTTTATGTGTGTGATAAGGTGAGTCTTTTTATTTATTTCATCCTTGTAATGAATGTGTCATAGATTTCATTTGGTTTTAATTTGCATTTACTCGTTGCTAATGAGTTATTTTCTTCTTTTTTCTGGGCATTTAGATTATTCTGTCGTGAAATGCACCTTTAAGTCTGTTGTCAATTTTTCTCCTGAATTTTTGATGCTTTTGATTTAGAGCACTCCTTTAACTATAGTGTACTTAAAATTTTTATATAGAAAAATTTCACTCTGCATAGCAATATTTCTTAGTCCAGGAAGTTCAACTGATTAATGTTTACATTATGACTAACAATTTTATAAAAAACACTTTTCTCTCACCAACGTCATGAAGTTAGTAAACATTATCTTGGTAAAGACTCGTTGTTATGCATTTTTACTTAAGTTTACAAATTTTCTGAGATTACATTTTAAAATAAATTTTGTGAAGTGAGGGTCAACTCTTTTTTTTTAACTTTATATATATTTAAATTAATATAATTTATTAAAAGACCATCTTTTCTACATTTTCTGCAGTATGAACTTTTGCTTATTCAAGTGTGCCCATGCTCTATAGTTATTCAACAAGTATTTTCTAAAGCTTTCCATATGCAGTAATCTTTGCTAGCTGAAATCTTTTGGTTTTAAATAAGTTATAAAAATACAGAGGGAGACAAATTAGAATATACATTATGAATTTTGGATAAAAATATCAGGAGGCCAATTGATAGATAAAATATACTATATTGTTTTAGTACTTTGGCCACCTGATACAGAGAGCCAACTCAATGTAAAAGACCCTGATGCTAGTAAAGATGAAGGCAAAAAGGAGGAGACAGCAGAGGATGAGACAGTTGGATATTAATAGTGTCACTGACTCAATGGACATGAATCTGAGCAAATTCCAAGAGACAGCGGAGACTGAGGAGCCTGGCGTGCTACGATCCATGAAGATACTGAGTCGGACATGACTTACCAACTGAACAACAAATCAAATAAGCAGTGAATTTTTTGCTGACAGAGACTACTCCGTTAAATATGAGATCAGCAAAATAATAATAATAATAATAATTTCTTATAAATACAAACTCTAGGGAGATAATCCTGATATCAGAAAGTCAAGCATAAAATGGCAGGATCATGAGGATAATCAATTTATATTAATGTGGGAAGCAAAATTCCAAATAATGTCTGATTAAGACACTGTAGAACTAGGTGGGGGAAAAGATCACTAGCTCAAAGCAGTGGATAAGATGTTAAACATCAAGGCAGTCATTTTCTCAAGGCTGTCGTGACATCCTTATTCCTCAGAGTATATATCATGGGATTAAACATCAGGGTAACACAGTATAGAAAGGAGAAAAAAATCTTTCCTGTAAAAATGTTGGAATCATGACATAAATATGTAATAGTTCTGGGTCCACAAAATAAAGGCTCAACTATGGTGCTTCCCAGGTGGTGTTAATGGTAAAGAACCTACCTGCCAATTCAGGAGACATAAGAGACACAGGTTTGATCCCTGTGTAGGGAAGATCCCCTGGAGAAGGGCACAGCAGCCCATGTCAGTGTTCTTGCCTGGAGAATCCCATGGACACAGGAGCCAGCTGGGCTACGGTCCACAGGGTTGCAGAGAGTCGGACACAACCGAAGCACCTTAGTGCACACACATGATGTGAGGTGAGCAGGTGGAGAAAACTGGCTCATCCTGTTGCCGATGGCAACATAGGATGGAGAAGTGATTTTACTGTAGGAGCCAAGTGTCAACTGAAAAGGGATCATGACAAACGATTCATTAATAGTACAACTATAGAGACTGACATCTCATTCAGAAAAACATCGCCACAGCCCAGCTTGTAGTTAGATCCAAAAATGACAGAGGGGAAATCTGGCATGTTTGCCTTATCCTGGCTGTAACACCACTGATCCAAGAGCCAAATGTCATCAGCTGAATACAGAGCTCCTGGTTTATAAGTCAGGGAAGTTGCGGAAGTTACAATTGGCCACATGGCAGTCACAGGCCATTACTGTCAAGATCAAATATTCTGTGTCCCCAAGAATACAAATAAAATATATCTTTGTAGTTCCTTTAAAAAATGTATATATATATATATATATATATATATACACACACACATATATATATGTGTGTGTGTGTGTATATATATATATATATATATATATATATACATAATATATATATATATATATATACATATATTCTGACTGAAGGTTTATGGATATTCTAGAAAGAATGACAGATACATAACAGATTTCCAAGAAGGAAAAGTTACTGAGGAAAAGACACATGGAAATTTGAGAGCCTGGTCAACTCTGTTTATGAGAATATTGATGTTGCTTCTCACCAGGATAATCACATAAAAAAAAAAAACAAATATTACAAAAAGAAACACTCAGACATTGGAAATACAGAAAAATCCCCAAGGAACTAATGTTATCACTGAAGTGAGATATGCTTCTGGGTTGTGTGTGTGTTTCATGTGAAAAGAGTGAAATCAGTCATTCTTCTATTTTTGTATCAGATCAGATCAGATCAGATCAGTCACTCAGTCGTGTCTGACTCTTTGCAACCCCATGAATCGCAGCACGCCAGGCCTCCGTGTCCATCACCAACTCCCGGAGTTCACCCAGACTCACGTCCATCGAATTAGCGATGCCATCCAGCCATCTCATCCTCTGTCGTCCCCTTCTCCTCCTGCCCCCAATCCCTCCCAGCATCAGAGTCTTTTCCAATGAGTCAACTGTTCGCATGAGGTGGCCAAAGTACTGGAGTTTCAGCTTTAGCATCATTCCTTCCAAAGAAATCCCAGGGCTGATCTGCTTCAGAATGGACTGCTTGGATCTCCTTGCAGTCCAAGGGACTCTCAAGAGTCTTCTCCAACACCACAGTTCAAAAGCATCAATTCTTCAGCGCTCAGCCTTCTTCACAGTCCAACTCTCACATCCATACATGATCACAGGAAAAACCATAGCCTTGACTAGATGAACCTTTGTTGGCAAAGTAATATCTCTGTTTTGAATATGCTATCTAGGTTGGTCATAACTTTCCTTCCAAGGAGTAAGCGTCTTTTAATTTCATGGCTGCAGTCACCATCTGCAGTGATTTTGGAGCCCCCCAAAATAAAGTCTGACACTGTTTCCACTGTTTCCCCATCTATTTCCCATGAAGTGATGGGACCGGATGCCATGATCTTCATTTTCTGAATTTTGAGCTTTAAGCCAACTTTTTCACTCTCCACTTTCACTTTCGTCAAGAGGCTTTTGAGTTCCTCTTCCCTTTCTGCCATAAGGGAGGTGTCATCTGCATATCTGAGGTTATTGATATTTCTCCTGGCAATCTTGATTCCAGTTTGTGTTTCTTCCAGTCCAGCGTTTCTCATGATGTACTCTGCATATAAGTTAAATAAACAGGGTCACAATATACAGCCTTATGAACTCCTTTTCCTATTTGGAACCAGTCTGTTGTTCAATGTCCAGTTCTAACTGTTGCTTCCTGACCTGCATACAAATTTCTCAAGAGGCAGATCAGGTGGTCTGGTATTCCCATCTCTTTCAGAATTTTCCACAGTTTATTGTGATCCACACAGTCAAAGGCTTTGGCATAGTCAATAAAGCAGAAATACATGTTTTTCTGGAACTCTCTTGATTTTTCCATGATCCAGCGGATGTTGGCAATTTGATGTCTGGTTCCTCTGCCTTTTCTAAAACCAGCTTGAACATCAGGAAGTTCACGGTTCACGTATCGCTGAAGCCTGGCTTGGAGAATTTTGAGTATTACTTTACTAGCGTGTGAGATGAGTGCAGTTGTGTAGTAGTTTGAGCATTCTTTGGCATTGCCTTTCTTTGGGATTGGAATGAAAACTGACCTTTTCCAGTCCTGTGGCCACTGCTGAGTTTTCCAAATTTGCTGGCATATTGAGTGCAGCACTTTCACAGCATCATCTTTCAGGATTTGGAATAGTTCAACTGGAATTCCATCACCTCCACTAGCTTTGTTCATAGTGATGCTTTCTAAGGCCCACTTGACTTCACATTCCAGGATGTCTGGCTCTAGGTCAGTGATCACACCATCGTGATTATCTGGGTCGTGAAGATCTTTTTTGTACAGCTCTTCTGTGTATTCTTGCCATCTCTTCTTAATATCTTCTGCTTCTGTTATGTCCATACCATTTCTGTCCTTTATCGAGCTCATCTTTGCATGAAATGTTCCTTTGGTATCTCTGATTTTCTTGAAGAGATCCCTAGTCTTTCCCATTCTGTTGTTTTCCTCTATTTCTTTGCATTGATCACTGAGGAAGGCTTTCTTATCTCTTCTTGCTATTCTTTGGAACTCTGCATTCAGATGTTCATATCTTTCCTTTTCTCCTTTGCTTTTCGCTTCTCTTCTTTTCAAAGCTACTTGTAAGGCCTCCCCAGATAGCCATTTTGCTTTTTTGCATTTCTTTTCTATAGGAATGGTCCTGATACCTGTCTCCTGTACAATGTCACCAACATCATTCCATAGTTCATCAGGCACTCTATCTATCAGATCTAGGCCCTTAAATCTATTTCTTACTTCCACTGTATAATCATAAGGGGTTTGATTTAGGTCATACCTGAATGGTCTAGTGGTTTTCCCTACTTTCTTCAATTTCAGTCTGAATTTGGCAATAAGGAGTTCATGGTCTGAGCCACAGTCAGCTCCTGGTCTTGTCTTTGATTACTGTATAGAGCTTCTCCATCTTTGGCTGCAAAGAATATAATCAATCTGATTTCGGTGTTGATCATCTGGTGATGTCCATGTAGAGAGTCTTCTCTTGTGTTGTTGGAAGAGGGTGTTTGTTATGACCAGTCCATTTTCTTGGCAAAACTCTATTAGTCTTTGCCCTGCTTCATTCCGTATTCCAGGGCCAAATTTGCCTGTTACTCCAGGTGTTTCTTGACTTCCTACTTTTGCATTCCAGCCCCCTATAATGAAAAGGACATCTTTTTTGGGTGTTAGTTCTAAAAGGTCTTGTAGGTCTTCATAGTACTGTTCAACTTCAGCTTCTTCAGCGTTACTGATTGGGGCATAGACTTGGATTACTGTGATATTGAATGGTTTGCCTTGGAAACGAACAGAGATTATTCTGTCGTTTTTGAGATTGCATCCAAGTACTGCATTTTGGACTCTTTTGTTGACCATGATGGCCACTCCATTTCTTCTAAGGGATTCCTGCCCACAGTAGTAGATATAATGGTCATCTGAGTTTAATTCACCCATTCCAGTCCATTTCAGTTCGCTGATTCCTAGAATGTCGACATTCACTCTTGCCATCTCTTGTTTGTCCACTTCCAATTTGCCTTGATTCATGGACCTGACATTCCAGGTTCCCATGCAATATTGCTCTTTACAGCATCGGACCTTGCTTCTATTACTAGTCACATCCACAGCTGGGTATTCTTTTTGCTTTGGCTCCATCCCTTCATTCTTTCTGGAGTTATTTCTCCACTGGTCTCCAGTAGCATACTGGGCACCTACTGACCTGGGGAGTTTCTCTTTCAGTATCTATCATTTTGCCTTTTCATACTGTTCATGGGGTTCTCAAGAAAAGAATACTGAAATGGTTTGCCATTCCCTTATCCAGTGGACCACATTCTGTCAAATCTCTCCACCATGACCCTCCCGTCTTGGGTTGCCCCACAGGCATGGCTTAGTTTCATTGAGTTAGACAAGGCTGTGGTCCTAGTGTGATTAGATAGACTAGTTTTCTGTGAGTATGGTTTCAGTGTGTTTGCCCTCTGATGCCCTCTTGCAACACCTACCATCTTACCTGGATTTCTCTTACCTTGCGCATGGAGTATCTCTTCACGGCTGCTCCAGCAAAGTGCAGCCATTGCTCCTTACCTTGGACGAGGGGTATCTCCTCACCGCCGCCCTTCCTGTCCTTCAATGTGGGATAGCTCCTCTAGGCCCTCCCGGGCCCGTGCAGCCACGGCTCCTTGGATGTAGGGTTGGTCCTCCCGGCCACTGCACCATCCTTGGTCGTGCGGCTGCTCCTTCCCGCCGCCGCCCTTGGCCTCGGGCTTAGGGGCGTGGGGTAGCTCCTCCCGCCCGTCACCCCGGGCTTCGTGCTTAGCTATATATAAATATATATTTGTTGTTGTTGTTCAGTCTTCCAGCCGTGTCCAACACTTCACATCCCTATGGACTGCAGCACTCCAGGCCATCCTGTCTCTCACCATCTTCTGGAGTTTGCCTAAATTTATGTCCACTGAATCCGTGATGCCATCTTCTCCTTCTACCTTCTCCTTCTACCTTCAATCTTTCCCAGAATCAGAGTCTTTTCTAATGATTCATCTGTTTGCATTATGTGGCCAAAGTATTGGAACTTCAGCTTCAGCATCAGTCCTTCCAATGAATATTGAAATATATATGTTTACATGATATATAATATATATTATATATATGCAATAGTGCCTATGTACATATATATCCATTTCATAATCTTAAATGTATCTCTATTTGTAACGATTATTAAAGCTATTTTGCTGCTGCTGTCACTTCAGTTGTGTCCGACTCTGTGTGACCCCATAGACGGCAGCCCACCAGGCTCCCCCGTCCCTGGGATTCTCCAGGCAAGAACATTGGAGTGGGTTGCCATTTCCTTCTCCAATGAAGGAAAGTGGAAAGTGAAAAGTGAAAATGAAGTTGCTCAGTCATGTCCGAAGCTCAGCGACCCCATGGACTGCAGCCTACCAGGCTCCTCTGTCCATGGGATTTTCCAGGCAGGAGTACTGGAGTGAGGTGCCATTGCCTTCTCTGAAAGCTATTTTAGTCCTTTTTTAAAATAAATGATCAAGTATTATATATTCTGATTCTGTTTAGTGCATAAAAAATGTTATTTCTTTAAAATATCAAAGATTATTTGGCTGATATTGAAATTTCTCTGTTAGCTACTAAATATTCTATAAAATATTGGAAGGCAATAAGAAAAGAAGAAGTGTAGTAATTTTCTTCCATATGTAGTTTTTATGTTCTGAATAAAATTTATTATTTTTGTGATGTGTATATTATACTCTTTGTAATAAATCCACATTCCAAAAAAGTATAAATAAATAAGTATAAATAAACATTATCTGAACTCCTGTCACTGTAAAGCAGTCCTTTCTCTCTTCTAATGCACATCCAGATATTGCTGACATATATATACACCAACTAGAAAGATGCACATATGAAATGTTATATGAAAATATGGATGCTATCTCCCTTTGTTTTGCAAAAATAGAGTTATGTTTTATACATGTACTTATGTACTTACTTACATGCCTGAAAAGCTTGGGATTTCCTCTCTGGCGTGGCTCTAAAACATTGTCTTGAGAGACTGTGCAGCATGACATGGTAAACGGGCACCCATGTCTACTATGCTCCAAATGAGAACAGCTTACCTTTGCTTTGCTAGTGTTCTCTCTTTTGCAGTATTAAAAAGCTTTTAACAAACATTCTTGAACAAACACAATTAACCATCTTGGGCAACTATTTTTTGAGTCTTCATTGATATAGTTTTTAAAGTAAAAAAAAAAAAAAAAACTGCACATTTTTTAAAATCACTGTTCCCAAAAGATACAGAATTTATTCCAGATGATTAGAATAAAAACACCTTAATAAAATGACTGCATACACAGTGTATTACTTTCCTAGATCTATTGTAACAAATTATCACAAATTGAGTGGTTTAAAGAATAAAAGTTGACTTTCTCAAATCTTTAAAAGCCAGCGTCCCAAATCACAGTGCTGGCAGGGTTTTCCTCCACAGACTCTAAAGGGATAGTCACTCCTTGCCTCTTTCAGCTTTTGGTGGTCCCTGACCTCCTTTGCTTTGTGGCTGTGTCATGTGTCTCTCCCGGTTGCTTCCTCCATCTTCACATTATACTCTTCTAGGTATCGCTGCATGTCTATTTTTAACTTAATCTCTCTTCCCCCCTTATAAAAACTAAGAACACTGATCATAGGATATAATGCCCTTCCCTTAAATTAAGATAATCTTATTCCGAAGTCCTTAACTGAATTACATGTGCAAAGGCTTTTATTTTCTTAATAAGTTCAGATTTGCAAGTTGTAACCTGACATATATTTAGAGGATCAACATTCAACCCAATACAGTTTATAGTTTAAATTCCTAATATTCCTTATACTAAGGAGACACTACAAAAGCAAAACATGAACTTACAAGCTGGAGGAAATGACGTTACTAGAAAACAGTCAGCATTGAGGTAACAAAGGATCCTTTCAGGGTTTGTACTCTGAAAGGGATATGGACAGTTGCAAAACAGAGAAAGAAGGGAAAACTGCAAGAAAGCACTCAGATTCCCCTACTTCCACCAACTTGGATGTGGTTGTTGTTTTCTCATCGTCTAAATCCAATCGTTGAAGGGATGGGAAGTTTCAAGCAAATTTCTTACAGGGCATGACCATGATCATTAGTTATATAGCAGTTAACTATCATTTTATTGATCAGGAAATCTCTTAACTCACTCTTTCCTAGTGGGAGGAAAGATAGGTTTTCAAAATAGATCATTGCCATGGAGATAATGTGTGCTTTGATAACCCAGAAACCCTTAACTCTTTGAAACTAAGGTCTTTTCACATAATGTGAGGTGGCAGTGATGATATTAACTATCATTTTATAGGAACATAGAAATAAACTAGATATTTTCTGATGTATTTACATGATAACCATAGAAACAAATAATTGCTTCTGTAATTTCAAGCCTTCGAGTCAAGTTGATAATTTACTTAATAGTTTTCTCAGTGCTACGGTGATATCTTTGTTCCTCAGAGTAAATATAATGGGATTCAATGTTGGGATCCAAACTGTGTAGAAAAGAGAGATCAGCTTCCCAGTTTCTTCAGATTGATTTGCTTTGTGCTGTAAATGGGTGGTAGAGGCTGTGCCATAGAATAAGACCGCTAATGTGAGGTGAGACGAGCAAGTGGAGAAGGCTTTAGCCCTCCCTCTGGCGGATCGCGGTTTCAGAATGTTGGAGATGATTTTGCCATAGGAGACACCAATCAACAGAAATGAAACCATGATGAATACCACTACAACTGCATAGACTGCTATCTCATTCACAAATGGGTTCCCACAGCAAGCTTGAATACTCAGGGGAGGTCACAGAAAAAAATGATTAATTGTGGTAGACCCACAAAAAGGCAGAGAGGAAACCTGCCATGTTTGCCCATTACAACAGGAACTCCACTGACCCAGGAGGCAGTAACCAGCTGGCACAGACTAGGGGCTCATGATCAGACCATAGTGAAGAGGGTTAAAATGGCCATGTAGCAGTCATAGGCCATCATGGCCAGGAGGAGACACTCTAAACCTCCAAACAGAAGGAAACACGTTTGTGTAGCACAGGCAATGAAACAAATGTGCCCTTTCTGGCTCAGGAGGTTTGTGAGCATTCTTGGGATAGTAACAGTTACATAACAGATTTCTAAAATGGAAAAGTGGTTGAGGAAAAAGTACATAGGGGTCTGGAGAGTAGGGTCAATTCTTGTTATCAGTACAATGACACTATTGCACATCAGGATGGTCAGATAGAGGACTAAAAATATCCCCCAAAAGAATCCATTGGAAATTGGAAATATCAGAAAACCCCAGGAGGATAAATTCCATCATTGTAGTGATGTTTGATTTTTCTGTTCTTAATTTGTACTCCATCTGTAGATATGGTAAATTCAAGATGGTCAATTCATTAATGCTTTTGAGCAACGTTTCCCTTCTGTTAACTGAACTAGATGCATGAACTTACTTACATAATCCATGCAAGTATTGCTGCCTTTGCCTTGCTCAGTTTCTAAGAAATGAGATTTGAAACCTCAGCAATGAACTGATGTGCAGTTAAAGTCAATTCAAGAAATAAAATCCTTATTTTCTTATACTTAGTTGTAGTGATACCAGAAGACTTCCCTGGTATCTTGGGAGTAAAAGAATTTGCCTGAAATGCAGGAGATACAGGAAATGTAGGTTTGATCTGTGGGCAAGGAAGACCCTCTGGAGGAGGTAATGACAACCCACTCCAGTATTCTTGCCTAGAGAATTCCATGGACAAGGAGCCTGGTGGGCTATGGTCCATGGGATCACAAAGAGTTAGACATGATGGAAGTGATTAAGCAGCAGCAGTAATGATACCAGAAACAATAAGATGTATGAATTTTTATTTAGAGCTGATTGTACAGGAATATTATTAAATTATTTCACCCCTTTTAAAAGTGAAATTATATATGACACGGGCTTGCTATTGTTTTTCTTTGGGTTCATCAATTTCTTTTTCTGTACCTATTGACTTATTCCATTTCCTTTCAATTCAAAGCTTTTCACTTAAAACTTTTGCCTAATTCTTATTCAAAACATTTTAAGCTCTCCCATTTCTACTCCACTGAGGACTGACTTTCTTAAACACATTCCTTGTTCCTGGGGGAACAGATACGTGTAATAGTATTGTTCTCTACTGTGTATCTCACCCATCAGTTATGCTACACATGGAAAGCATGTTACATCATGGGGTCCAATAACGTTCCCTATTAATACCATTGTATACTGCATTACAAATACCAATTAACTTTTAACTCAGTCCATAAATATGACCCATTCTTCATGATATTTGGGGTTCCCTGATAGTTCAGTTGGTAAAGAATCCACCTGCAATGCAGGAGACCCTGGTTTGATTCCTGGGTTGGGAAGATCCACTGGAGAAGGGATAGGCTACCCACTCTAGTATTCAGGCCTGGAGAATTCTATGGACTGTCCATGAGGTCACAAAGAGTCAGACATGACTGAGTGATTTTCACTTTCATGATGTTTTAATATAGTCTGTTCTTAACCTATGTAATTCTCTGATCCATTGTCATCTACTTCTCTTACAACCAAATAAAATACTTCCTATATAATCCCTTTGTAATTTTATCTAATAAATGTAACTGTATTAAAACCCTATGATTATTTATTTTAGGAATGCAAATGGAAAAAGCATATGAGTGGGACTAACACACACACACAGAGGCCTGTTATCTTGCTTCACTTCAAGTTCATGTAATCAGATATCAGGTAGTTAACACTGTGTGACAATTTTAATAACACTTTATTAATGTTTGCTCTCTGTGTTTTCATATTTCATTAAATCTACTATGTCTGTTCCCATCTTCCAGCTCCACAAACTATTGTTTTTGCATTAGTACTTTGATTTAAAAAATTGAGTCAACAAATGTCCTTTCCTATTTCTCTATTTCCACTACAATTAGTTTTCAAAGTTACCTTAAGTGAAAGTTTTATTATAAATACTATTATTATTATTGCTATTTCACTTATTTCTAATTTTATTTTATCATTAAAAAAAGTTAAGAAATACATTGGTTAATTTAAGTTGTTAACTAATTTTCAGATAAAGGTCTCAGAATTTCATATTTTCCTGTTTTATCCTTTTTTATCTTAAACATCAAATTCAGAACTACTTTTAAATAAAACCATCTAACACCTTACCTTCATTTAACATCGACTTTCATGAAGTTATCTATGAGAATATAGATGTTTGACCCTGTAAATTTTTACAATTCTTTTGAATCAGGAAGTCACTGTCATTCTGGAGTATTCTTCAAAGATCAGCTGCTCTTATGTAGGAAGTAGTCATGCTCACCCTGAGGGACATTTTCTCTTGAGTATCAGTTTAATTTCTAGAAGACTGCTTCTGTTCAGTGATCATCTGGGTTTATGTTTTAAGACTACTTTTTCTGTAGGTGATTTGTCCTCTGAAGCTCCTTCTTGGCATAAAAGTTCCCCTCTGTGGGGGTGGAAAAATGACACTTAATTATCTAGTATGTATAGTACGTTCTGGAAAAAAAAAATAAAACTTTCAATTTATTGAATTTCAGGCCATTAGTAATTGCTTCAAGTTTGCCTTCCTTAATTTTATTCCCATAATTAATTCAGATCTCATCTTTTACATCTTTAGAAAAGTGTGTCACTTACTAATACACAAATGTTAAATAGAGAGCCCAGAGATAAATCCACGCACATATGGACACCTTATCTTTGACAAAGGAGGCAAGAATATACAATGGAGAAAAGACAATCTCCTTAACAGGTGGTGCTGGGAAAACTGGTCAACCACTTGTAAAAGAATGAAACTACAACACTTCCTAACACCATACACAAAAATAAACTCAAAATGGATTAAAGATCTAAATGTAAGACCAGAAACTAGAAAACTCCTAGAGGAGAACATAGGCAAAACACTCTCTGACATACATCACAGCAGGATCCTCTATGATCCACCTCCCAGAATATTGGAAATAAAAGCAAAAATAAACAAATGGGACCTAATTAAACTTAAAAGCTTCTACACAACAAAGGAAACTATAAGCAAGGTGAAAAGACTGCCTTCAGAATGGGAAAAAATAATAGCAAATGAAGCAACTGACAAACAACTAATCTCAAAAATATACAAGCAACTCCTACAGCTCAATTCTAGAAAAATAAACTACCCAATCAAAAAATGGGCCAAATAACTAAACAGACATTTCTCCAAAGAAGACATACAGATGGCTAACAAACACATGAAAAGATGCTCTAAAGCACTCATTATCAAAGAAATGCAAATCAAAACCACTATGAGGTACCATTTCACGCCCGTCAGAATGGCTGCAATCCAAAAGTCTACAAGCAATAAATGCTGGAGAGGATGTGGAGAAAAGGGAACCCTCTTACACTGTTGGTGGGAATGCAAAGTAGTACAGCCACTGTGGAGAACAGTGTGGAGATTCCTTAAAAAAACTGGAAATAGAACTGCCTTATGATCCAGCAATCCCACTGCTGGGCATACACACTGAGGAAACCAGAATTGAAAGAGACACGTGTACCCCAATGTTCATCGCAGCACTGTTTATAATAGCCAGGACATGGAAGCAACCTAGATGTCCATCAGCAGATGAATGGATAAGAAAGCTGTGGTACATATACACAATGGAGTATTACTCAGCCATTAAAAAGAATACATTTGAATCAGTTCTAATGAGGTGGATGAAACTGGAGCCTATTATACAGAGTGAAGTAAGCCAGAAAGAAGAACACCAATACAGTATACTAGCGCATATATATGGAATTTAGAAAGATGGTAACAATAACCCTGTATACAAGACAGCAAAAGAGACACTGATGTATAGAACAGTCTTTTGGACTCTGTGGGAGAGGAGAGGGTGGGATGATTTGGGAGAATGGCATTGAAACATGTATAATATCATATATGAAATGAGTCGCCAGTCCAGGTTCGATGTACAATACTGGATGCTTGGGGCTGGTGTACTGGGATGACCCGGGGAGGGAGGAGGGAGGAGGGTTCAGGATGGGGAACACATGTACACCTGAGGCAGATTCATTTTGATGTATGACAAAACCAATACAATTGTAAATTCAAAAAATAAAATAATTTTTTTTTAAAGTGATATGGTTGTTCTTTCCAATACACTGCAGGGAGGATTAGATCCCTTTTCAGAAGTGGAACACTGTTCCTAGATTAACTTTTGTGGAAATTAAAGCATGTTTTATATGCTGACAAAAATCTGGGTAGTTTTATTCATGTTAGGATATCTAGTTGGTCATCAACGTAGGTATCTAGCACCTTAAAAATAGCCTAGAGCCTGTTATGCAGAGTGAAGTAAGTCAAAAAGACAGATATCCTATATTAACACATAAATATATATATATATTTTTTATATATAACACATAAATATATATATTTATATATATATATCTAACACAGATATCCTATATTAACACATAAATATATATGTACTTTTTTCAGTATCATTTTTCTTGAGCACTCACATATATGTGTGAGTGCTCAAGAAAAATGATACTGAAAAACCTATTTGCAAGACAGGAATATAGATGCAGACAGAGAGAACAGACTTGTGGACACAGCGAGGGAAGGAGAGGATGGAACAAGCAGAAAGATTAACATTGAGATATATACACCACCACATGTAAAGCAGATAGCTAGTGGGAAGTTTCTAAATAGATAAAACAGGGAGCTCAACCTGAAGCTCTGTGACAACCTGGGGGCGATGGGGTGGGGTGTGGGAGGGAGGTTAAAGACAGAGGAGATGTATGTACACCTATGACTGATTTACTTTGTTTAATGGCAGAACCAACACAACACTGTAAAGCAATTATCCTCCAATTAATAATTTTTTAAAAATTTAAACCCAATTAAGACAGAAAAAAAAAAAAAACCTTCCCCTGTCAAAATGCTTTTTCTATTTCAGCTACTTCCAGGCAGGTATGTAGGTAAAAGTATCAGGAATGAGGTTACAAGGCTAATATCCACTTCTGCTCATAAGCACATTTTTTTCTGTTTTGAGATTCTTTGACAATTTGAAACATTATTCGTGTTTCTAAAATTGTGTTTCTTTTTTGTATTTTAAATTTGCTTCTCTTTATAACAGCATGTTCCTCATAAATTGGACTTATGTACTCTTTTTCAGGATTGATGTTGTATCCATGTCATTTAGTGTCATGTTTATTTACAAATGAGAATTGCACTGATGATTTGTTTCAACTAAGTTTTACTTACAGGATGGAACAATCTGAATGTCCATCACCCATCACCCATCTCCCATATGAGTAAACTGATCTAATCCTTAAATCTATAGTTAGTATAGTGAATTGAATGTTTCTGTGTTCAATTCAATATCATCATCGCCTGAAAACAAATCTACACTCTGGGACAATACCTCAAATGTATCAGTGTAACAAAATAAAGAAACATTTTACTATTATATTACAACACAGGTTTGCAGTCAGTGATGAAGAAACCCTGGTTGTTTTCATCTAGGGGTCCCACTGTTCCTACTTCTTCTTTGTAGTTTCCTACTGGATATTCAGCATGCAGAAACCTGAGACGCCAGACAGAACATAAGGAAATAAATACACTATTCAGAGCCTCTATACGTAATAAACACATCACTTCTACCCTTATGTCATTGTAGAAACTAATCACCTGGTCCAATGTAGCTCTGAGAAGGTTAGGGAATGATGTTCATTGTATGTCAATAAAACAGATGTATTTGAAGAGCATAAAGCCAGACTCTGCCAAAGTCCTCACTTTTGGTCACTAAAAAAGGGTGTTATAGCATGCTGCAACATGTATACCTTTAGACTGATGACTTAGCATGACACATAACAGAATAAGTATTCATGGTACATATTTATGCATATTAATTTGTTTTATAGATATAATTGAGCCTAACAACACAACATCATTATTATTTTCATTAGGCTTTGATGCTTAAATTAGTAATAGTAGTGAGGCATAATTTACATAACATAAAGCTTGACCTTTAAAATTCAGTGATTAGTTGAGATATACTTGACTTATAGCATTATATTAACATCTGCTGTACAACATAAATATATTTTAAATGATCATCACAATGTCTAATGTTAATATCCATCAATGTTAATATTCATCACCACCCAAAGTTATGCATTTTTTTTCTTGTTATGTGAATTTTTAAAAATTTCTCTTAGCAACTTTCAAATATGCAACATTATTTAACTATAGCCACCATGCTCTATGTTATTTTCTTGGGCACCAAAACCAGGTGGATGGTGAGCAGCCATGAAATCAAAAGGTGTTTGTTTCTTGGAAGAAAAGCTATGACAAACCTAGAGTGGGTATTAAAAAGCAAAGACATCACTTTGCTGACAAAGCTCCATATAGTTAAAGCTATCGTTTTTCCAGTAGTCACATATGGATATAAGAGTTAGACTATAAAGAAGGCTGAGTGCCGAAGAATTGCTGCTTTCAAACTGTGGTGTTGGAGAAGACTTTTGAGGGTCCCTTGAACAGGAAGGAAATCAAACTGGTTAATCCTAAAGGAAATCAACCTTGAATATTCACTGGGAGGATTGGTGCTGAAGCTGAAGCGTCAATACTTTGGTTACATCAATGCAAAGAGCCAGCTCACTGACAAAAGGAGAAGGGGATGATGGAGGATGAGATGGCATCACTGACTCAATGGACATGAGTTTGAACAAATTCCAGGAGATAGTGAAGGATAGGAAAGGCTGACGTGCTGCAGTCCATGGGGTTACAGAGTCAGATGAGACTTAACCACTGAACAACATCAACACCATGCTGTACATTGATTGGATTGCTATACATTTTAATAGTGGTTTTATAAATATGACTAAATTTAAATTTATTGCCTTGCTGTTTGTGTTTTATTTCTTCTATACATATATTTTCTCTTATACATATATATTTTCACTGTTTTTTCTTATTATTTTTTGTGATTTTAATATATTTTTAGTATTTATGTATCACTTAGACAGTGTATTAAAAAGCAGAGACATTACTTTGCCAACAAAGGTCTCTCTAGTAAAAGCTATGGCTTTTCCAGTAGCCATGTATGGGTGTGAGAGCTGGACTATAAAGAAAGCTGAGAACTGAAGAACTGATGCTTTTGAACTGTGATGTTGGAGAAGACTCTTGAGAGTCCCTTGGACTGCAAGGAGATCCAACTAATTCATCCTAAAGGAAATCACTCCTGAATATTCATTGGAAGGACTTATGCTGAAGCTGAAACTCTAATATTTTGACCACCTGATGCGAAGAACTGGCTCATTTGAAAAGACCCTGATGCTGGGAAAGATTGAAGGCAGGAGGAGAAGGGGATGACAGAGGATGAGATGGCTGGATGGCATCACTGACTCAATGGACGTGAGTCTGGGTGAACTCCGGGAGTTGGTGATGGACAGGGAGGCCTGGCGTGCTGCGATTGATGGGGTCGCAAAGAGTCGGACATGACTGAGAGACTGAACTGAACCATTTCATTGGATTAATGCTCCTTATTAATTTTTAGTTGTAACTGTAGAGTTTGCAAAATAAATACCTGCCTAATACAACCTATCATTAAATAAATTATATAGCTTAATATGCAAAATGTTGAGATCCTGAAAAGAAAATACTCCTATATGGACAACGTTATCTTTTGCTTTCTATTATTGCTTTACACTTACTCTTTTTAAATTAATTTTTATGGGAATACAGTTGATTTCCAATGTTATTTAGCTTCTGCTATACAGTAGAGTGAATCAGTGATACATAAACATACTTTGATCCTTTTTCTTTCTTTTTTTTTTTAACTTTACAACATTGTATTGGTTTTGTCATATATCAAAATGAATCTGCCACAGGTATACATGTGTTCCCCATCCTGAGCCCTCCTCCCTTCTCCCTCCCCATACCATCCCTCTAGGTCGTCCCAGTGCACCAGCCCCAAGCATCCAGTATCGAGCATCGAACCTGGACTGGCGACTCGTTTCATATATGGTATTAGACACGTTTCAATGCCATTCTCCCAAATCATCCCACCCTCTCCCTCTCCCACAGAGTCCAAAAGACTGTTCTATATATCAGTGTCTCTTTTGCGGTCTCATATACAAGGTTATTAATACCATCATTCTAAATTCCATATATACACGTTAGTATACTGTATTGGTGTTTTTCTTTCTGGCTTACTTCACTCTGTATAATAGGCTCCAGTTTCATCCACCTCATTAGAACTGATTCAAATGTATTCTTTTTAATGGCTGAGTAATACTCCATTGTGTATATGTACCACAGCTTTCTTATCCATTCATCTGCTGATGGACATCTAGGTTGCTTCCATGTCCTGGCTATTATAAACAGTGCTGCGATGAACATTGGGGTACACGTGTCTCTTTCAATTCTGGTTTCCTCAGTGTGTATGCCCAGCAGTGGGATTGCTGGATCATAAGGCAGTTCTATTTCCAGTTTTTTTAAGGAATCTCCACACTGTTCTCCACAGTGGCTGTACTACTTTGCATTCCCACCAACAGTGTAAGAGGGTTCCCTTTTCTCCACATCCTCTCCAGCATTTATTGCTTGTAGACTTTTGGATTGCAGCCATTCTGACGGGCGTGAAATGGTACCTCATAGTGGTTTTGATTTGCATTTCTTTGATAATGAGTGCTTTAGAGCATCTTTTCATGTGTTTGTTAGCCATCTGTATGTCTTCTTTGGAGAAATGTCTGTTTAGTTATTTGGCCCATTTTTTGATTGGGTTATTTATTTTTCTGAAATTGAGCTGTAGGAGTTGCTTGTATATTTTTGAGATTAGTTGTTTGTCAGTTGCTTCATTTGCTATTATTTTTTCCCATTCTGAAGGTTGTCTTTTCACCTTGCTTATAGTTTCCTTTGTTGTGCAGAAGCTTTTAAGTTTAATTAGGTCCCATTTGTTTATTTTTGCTTTTATTTCCAATATTCTGGGAGGTGGGTCATAGAGGATCCTGCTGTGATGTATGTCAGAGAGTGTTTTGCCTATGTTCTCCTCTAGGAGTTTTATAGTTTCTGGTCTTACGTTTAGATCTTTAATCCATTTTGAGTTTATTTTTGTGTATGGTGTTAGAAAGTGTTGTAGTTTCATTCTTTTACAAGTGATTGACCAGTTTTCCCAGCACCACTTGTTAAAGAGATTGTCTTTAATCCATTGTATATTCTTGCCTCCTTTGTCAAAGATAAGGTGTCCATACCTGTGTGGATTTATCTCTGGGCTTTCTATTTTGTTCCATTGATCTATGTTTCTGTCTTTGTGCCAGTACCATACTGTCTTGATGACTGTGGCTTTGTAGTAGAGCCTGAAGTCAGGCAGGTTGATTCCTCCAGTTCCAATCTTCTTTCTCAAGATTGTTTTGGCTATTCGAGGTTTTTTGTATTTCCATACAAATTGTGAAATTATTTGTTCTAGCTCTGTGAAGAATACCGTTGGTAGCTTGATAGGGATTGCTTTGAATCTATAAATTGCTTTGGGTAGTATACTCATTTTCACTATGTTGATTCTTCCAATCCATGAACATGGTATGTTTCTCCATATATTAGTGTCCTCTTTGATTTCTTTCACCAGTGTTTTATGGTTTTCTATATATAGGTCTTTAGTTTGTTTAGGTAGATATATTCCTAAGTATTTTATTCCTTTCGTTGCAATGGTGAATGGAATTGTTTCCTTAATTTCTCTTTCTATTTTCTCATTATTAGTGTATAGGAATGCAAGGATTTCTGTGTGTTGATTTTATATCCTGCAACTTTACTATAGTCATTGATTAGTTCTAGTAATTTTCTGGTGGCGTCTTTAGGGTTTACTATGTAGAGGATCATGTCATCTGCAAACAGTAAGAGTTTTACTTCTTCTTTTCCAATTTGGATTCCTTTTATTTCTTTTTCTGCTCTGATTGCTGTGGCCAAAACTTCCAAAACTATGTTGAATAGTAGTGGTGAAAGTGGGCACCCTTGTCTTGTTCCTGACTTTAGGGGAAATGCTT
Organism: Bos taurus; assembly: GCF_002263795.3. Lineage (NCBI taxonomy): Eukaryota > Metazoa > Chordata > Mammalia > Artiodactyla > Bovidae > Bos > Bos taurus. The sequence continues at coordinate 215,232 of NC_037335.1, forward strand.
TCAATTTTTCACCATTGAGGATAATGTTTGCTGTGGGTTTGTCATATATAGCTTTTATTATGTTGAAGTATGTTCCTTCTATTCCTGCTTTCTGGAGAGTTTTTATCATAAATGGATGTTGAATTTTGTCAAAGGCTTTCTCAGCATCTATTGAGATAATCATATTGCTTTTATTTTTCAATTTGTTAATGTGGTGTATTATATTGATTGATTTACAGATATTGAAGAATCCTTGCATCCCTGGGATAAAGCCCACTTGGTCATGGTGTATGATCTTTTTAATGTGTTGTTGGATTCTGATTGCTAGAATTTTGTTAAGGATTTTTGCATCTATGTTCATCCGTGATATTGGCCTGTAGTTTTCTTTTTTTGTGGGATCTTTGTCAGGTTTTGGTATTAGGGTGATGGTGGCCTCATAGAATGAGTTTGGAAGTTTACCTTCCTCTGCAGTTTTCTGGAAGACTTTGAGTAGGATAGGTGTTAGCTCTTCTCTAAATTTTTGGTAGAATTCAGCTGTGAAGCCGTCTGGACCTGGGCTTTTGTTTGCTGGAAGATTTCTGATTACAGTTTCAATTTCCATGCTTGTGATGGGTGTGTTAAGATTTTCTATTTCTTCCTGGTCCAGTTTTGGAAAGTTGTACTTTTCTAAGAATTTGTCCATTTCTTCCACATTGTCCATTTTATTGGTATATAATTGCTGATAGTAGTCTCTTATGATCCTTTGTATTTCTGTGTTGCCTGTTGTGATCTCTCCATTTTCATTTCTAATTTTATTGATTTGATTTTTCTCCTGTTGTTTCTTGATGAGTCTGGCTAATGGTTTGTCAATTTTATTTATCATTTCAAAGAACCAGCTTTTGGCTTTGTTGATTTTTGCTATGGTCTCTTTTGTTTCTTTTGCATTTATCTCTGCCCTAATTTTTAAGATTTCTTTCCTTCTACTAACCCTGGGGTTCTTCATTTCTTCCTTTTCTAGTTGCTTTAGGCGTAGAGTTAGGTTATTTATTTGACCTTTTTCTTGTTTCTTGAGGTATGCCTGTTTTGTTATGAACTTTCTCCTTAGGACTGCTTTTACAGTGTCCCACAGGTTTTGGGTTGTTGTGTTTTCATATTCATTCATTTCTATGCAAACTTTGATTTCTGTTTTGATTTCTTCTGTGATTTGTTGGTTATTCAGCAGTGTGTTGTTCAGCCTCCATATGTTGGAATTTTAAATAGTTTTTCTCCTGTAATTGAGATCTAATCTTACTGCATTGTGGTCAGAAAAGATGCTTGGAATGATTTCAATTTTTTTGAATTTACCAAGGCTGGATTTATGGCCCAGGATGTGATCTATCCTGGAGAAGGTTCCGTGTGCACTTGAGAAAAAGGTGACATTCATTGTTTTGGGGTGAAATGTCCTATAGATATCAGTTAGGTCTAACTGGTCTATTGTATCGTTTAAAGTTTGTGTTTCTTTGTTAATTTTCTGTTTTGTTGATCTATCCATAGGTGTGAGTGGAGTATTAAAGTCTCCCATTATTATTGTGTTGTTGTTAATTTTCCCTTTCATACTTGTTAGCATTCGTGTTACATATTGCGGCACTCCTATGTTGGGTGCATATATATTTATAATTGTTATATCTTCTTCTTGGATTGATCCTTTGATCATTATGTAGTGACCTTCTTTGTCTCTTTTCACAGCCTTTGTTTTAAAGTCTATTTTATCTGATATGAGTATTGCTACTCCTGCTTTCTTTTGGTCTCTATTTGCATGAAAAATCTTTTTCCAGCCCTTCACTTTCAGTCTGTATGTATCCCCTGTTTTGAGGTGGGTCTCTTGTAGAGAACATATATAGGGGTCTTGTTTTTGTGTTCATTCAGCCAGTCTTTGTCTTTTGGTTGGGGCATTCAGCCCATTTACATTTAAGATAATTATTGATAAGTATGATCCCGTTGCCATTTACTTTATTGTTTTGGGTTCGAGTTTATACACCCTTTTTGTGTTTCCTGTCTAGAGAATATCCTTTAATATTTGTTGGAGAGCTGGTTTGGTGGTGCTGAATTCTCTCAGCTTTTGCTTGTCTGTAAAGCTTTTGATATCTCCTTCATATTTGAATGAGATCCTTGCTTGGTACAGTAATCTGGGCTGTAGGTTATTTTCTTTCATCACTTTAAGTATGTCTTGCCATTCCCTCCTGGCTTGAAGAGTTTCTATTGAAAGATCAGCTGTTATCCTTATGGGAATTCCCTTGTGTGTTATTTGTTGTTTTTCCCTTGCTGCTTTTAATATTTGTTCTTTGTGTTTGATCTTTGTTAATTTGATTAATATGTGTCTTGGGGTGTTTCACCTTGGGCTTATCCTGTTTGGGACTCTCTGGGTTTCTTGAACTTGAGTGATTATTTCCTTCCCCATTTTAGGGAAGTTTTCCACTATTATCTCCTCAAGTATTTTCTCATGGTCTTTCTTTTTGTCTTCTTCTTCTGGGACTCCTATGATTCGAATGTTGTAGCATTTAATATTGTCCTGGAGGTCTCTGAGATTGTCCTCATTTCTTTTAATTCGTTTTTCTTTTTTCCTCTCTGACTCATTTATTTGTACCATTCTATCTTCTAATTCACTAATCTTATCTTCTGCCTCTGTTATTCTACTATTTGTCGCCTCCAGAGTGTTTTTGATCTCATTTATTGCATTATTCATTATATATTGACTCTTTTTTATGTCTTCTAGGTCCTTGTTAAACCTTTCTTGCATCTTCTCAATCCTTGTCTCCAGGTTATTTATCTGTGATTCCATTTTGATTTCAAGATTTTGGATCAATTTCACTATCATTATTCAGAATTCTTTATCAGGTAGATTCCTTATCTCTTCCTCTTTTGTTTTGTTTGGTGGGCATTTATCCTGTTCCTTTACCTGCTGGGTATTCCTCTGTCTCTTCATCTTGTTTATATTGCTGAGTTTGGGGTGTCCTTTCTGTATTCTGGCAGTTTGTGGAGTTCTCTTTATTGTGGAGTTTCCTCGCTGTGTATGGGTTTGTACAGGTGGCTTGTCAAGGTTTCTCGGTTAGGGAAGATTGTGTCCGTGTTCTGGTGGCTGGAGCTGGATTTCTTCTCTCTGGAGTGCAATGAAGTGTCCAGTAATGCGTTATGAGATGTCTGTTGTTTTAGAGTAACTTTGGGCAGCCTGTATATTGGAGCTCAGGGCTGTGTTCCTGTGTTGCTGGAGAATTTGCTTGGTATGTCTTGCCCTGGAACTTGTTGGCCCTTGTGTGGTGCTTGGTTTCAGTGTAGGTATGGAGGCGTTTGATGAGCTCCTGTCAATTAATGTTCCCTGGAGTCAGGAGTTCCCTGAAGTCAGGGTTTGGACTTACGCCTCCTGCTTCCAGTTATCGGTCTTATTTTAACAGTAGTCTCAAAGCTTCTCCTTCTATACAGCACCATTGATAAAACATCTAGGTTAAAGATGAAAAGTTTCTCCACCGTGAGGGTCACCCAGAGAGGTTCACAGCGTTACATGGAGAAGAGAAGAGGGAGGAGGGAGTTAGAGGTGACCCGAATGAGATGAGATGGAATCAGTAGAGGAGAGAGCAGGCTAGCCAGTAATACCTTCCTTATATGCACTTCACAACTGGACTGCTCAGAGATGTTCACAGAGTTATACAGAGAAGAGAAGAGGGAGGAAGGAGACAGAGGTGGCCAGGAGGATAAAAGGGCAGAATGAAAAGGAAAGAGACAGATCCAACCAGTAATCAGTTCCCTAAGTGTTCTCCACCGTCTGGAACACACAGAAATTCACAGAGTTGGGTAGAGTAGAGAGGGGTTAGGGAGGAGACACAGGCGACCTGGTGGAGAAAAAGGAGATTCCAGAAGGGGAGAGAGCAGTCAAGCCAGTAATCTCGTTCCCAAGTGAAAAATGGGTACTGAAGATTGGGTTCTTAAAGGTTCAAAATTGGTAACAAATACCTAAAAGCAAAAATTAAAAATCTAGATTTAGTTTGTACTTTCAAAAATACAATGTTAAAGAAAAGAAGAAGGAAAAGAAAGAGAGAAAACAAACCAAAAAAAGTCAAAAATTATAAAGAAAATATAGGTACATAATTGATAACAAATACCAAAAATCAAAAGTTAAAAATCTAGAGAAGAGTTTGGAATTTCAAAAATATAATGTTAAAGAAAAGAAGAAGAAGAAGAAAGAAAAAACAAACAAACAAAAACAAACAAGATAACAAAAATTATAAAGCATGTATAGGTACAAAATTGGTAAAAAAAAAAAACACCAAAAAGCATAAATTAAAAATCTAGAGTAGAATTTGGAATTCAGAAATACAATGTTAAAGAAAAGAAGAGAAAGAAAGAGAGAAAAAAAGTCATAAAAATTATAAAAAATAAAATATAGGTACAAAATTGATAACAAGTACCAAAAACCTAAAATTAAAAATCTAGAGTAGAGTTTGGAATTTCAAAAATACAATGTTAAAGAAAAGAAGGGAAAAAAAAAGAAAGAAAGAAAGAGAAAAAAAAGACAAGGTCACAATAATTATAAAAAATATATATATGAAGTTTGCTTTTTAAAAAAAATCGGGCGTTTTTGTTTTGCAAAGTAATAGTAGGTTACAAAAGTGAAAATTAAAGGAGTAATAGAGGACTTAATTTTTTTTTTAATTTAAAAAAAAAAAAGAAAGAAAGAATGATCATAAAAATAGTAAAAATATATCTAGGACTTTCTCTGGTGTTGTTGTGGGTATTGTGGGGTCAGTTCATTTTTGGCTAGTTCCTTGGTCCGGCTTGTATTTCTCAAGATCTATAGGCCCCTTCCTATGTAGTCAGTACTAATGACAGGGTTTTAATCTATTGCCTGTCGCTTCCAAGGTGGTTCGCTCTGTTATAGCTTCTTCTGTTTGCTGGTCTCTTCAGTGTCTGATTTCCGCCCTTACACAAAGAGGGCGGTGGTGGACACTTTTTTTTTTTTTTTTTTTTTAGGCTCACTGATTCAGTCACGCTGTGGGAAGAGAGGGACACTGCAAACAAATAACACTGGCGTGTGCTCACAGTGCCTCAGCCATACTGGGCCTGCCCCTGCTCACGGCTTGTGTAGCCTCCCTGCCCACACTGCTCAGGCTCTAGGTTGCTCCACTGGGAACAATCCGAGGCCGGCCCTGGGCTGCTTGAACCTCCCAGGTCTAAGTCGCTCAGGTTCAGGCACTTGGGTAGTCCTCAGAGGCGCAGACTCTGTTGGACCTGCGTTTTGTGCCCTTCCCAGGTCCGAGCAGCTCAGGTGATGAGGTGTTTGGCGAGGGAGGTTGCTGCGACTTATCGCCTCCCTGCCACTCGGTTTTCTGCGTGTACAACCAGCACACTTTCTCAGGCGGATGTTGACCGTTCAGAACCCCAAGAAGTCTTAGTTAGCAAAGAAGCCTGCTTACAGTTTTGTAGATAATGTCTCTCTGAGGCTGCGATTGCCCCCTTCTGGCTCTGGTTGCCTGTCACCAGAGGGGGATGGTCTGCAGCTGGCTATCTCTGTTCAGTCCTTTGTTCCATGCGTGGGCCTGGTGGTGTCTTAGGTTAGTGCTGGCTTTTCGCGTGGTAGTTATCCCACAGTCTGGTTTGCTAGCCCAAATTAGTTCGCTCAGATAGCGCTCGGGGCATTCAGGCCAGATCCTTACTCTAAGCCAAGCAACCTGCGCCTCCCTGCCCAGCCCCTGCTTGCTACTGGCGGGTGCAGGCATCTGCACTGCTTCTCCACTGGGGGGTTACTGTTGGGGTCATAATCTGTAGGTTTTAATTGTTTATTTATTTTTCCTCCCTGTTATGTTGCCCTCTGTGCTTCCAAGTTTCGGCACAGACTCAGCTCCCTTCCCGAGATGGAGCTCCATCCCTCTTTTGTCTCTTTTTTTGTCTTTTAGATTTTTTCCTACCTCCTTTCAAAGACAATGGGTTGCTTTTCTGGATGCCTGATGTCCTCTGCTGGCATTCAGAAGTTGTTTTGTGGAATATACTTGGCGTTTAAATGTTCTTTTGATGAATTTGTGGGGGAGAAAGTGGTCTCCCCGTCCTATTCCTCCGCCATCTTAGCTCCTCCATGACTACTTTGACTCTTTTTAAGATTCTATTCCAATATAAATTATTGTTGAGTATTGAGTAGGGTTCCTGTGCTGTACAGTAGGTTCTTAGTTAGTAAAGTCACTCAGTTGTGTCCAACTCTTTGTGACCATGGTGGACTGCAGCACGCCAGGCCTCCCTGTCCAACACCCGCATGACCTACAAGGTTCTTCTGTCCGTGGGATTTTCCAGGCAAGAACACTGGAATGGGTTGCCATTTCCCTCTCCACACAGTAGGTTCTTACTAGCTATCTATTTAGACAGGTTAGTTTGTATATTTCAATCCCAATCTCTCAGTTTACACCTCCCTTCCACCTTTCCCTCTTGATAACTTTAAGTTTGTTTGCAACGTGTGTGGTTCTATTTCTGCTTTGTTCCAGTTCCAGTTCAGTCACTCAGTCATGTCCAACCCTTTGTGACCCCATGGACTGCAGCACGCCAGGCCTCCCTGTCCATCACCAACTCCCGGAGTCTACCCAAACCCATGTCCATTGAGTCAGTGATGCCATCCAACCATCTTACCCTCTGTCATCCCCTTCTCCTCCTGTCCTCAATCTTTCCCAGTATCAGGGTTTTTTCAAATGAGTCAGCTCTTTGCATCAGGTGGCCAAAGTATTGAAGTTTCAGCTTCAGCATCAGTCCTTCCAATGAAAATTCAGGACTGATTTTCTTTAGGATGGACTAGTTGGATCTCCTTGCAGTCCAAGGGACTCAAAAGAATCTTCTCCAACACCACAGTTCAAAAGCATCAGTTCTTTGGCACTCAGCTTTCTTTATATTCCAACTGTCACACCCATACCTGACTACTGGAAAAATCATAGCCTTGACTAGATGGGCCTTTGTTGGCAAAGTAATGTCTTTGGTTTTTAGCATGCTGTCTAGAATGGTCATACTTTTCTTCCAAGAGTACGCCTCCTAATTTCATGGCTGAAGTCGCCATTTGCAGTGATCTTGGGGCCAAAAAAAAAAAAAAGTCTGCCACAGTTTCCACTGTTCCCCCATCTATTTGCCATGAAGTGATGGAATCAGAAGCCATGATCTTAGCTTTCTGAATACTGAGCTTTAAGCCAACTTTTTCATTCTCCTCTTTCACTTTTATCAGAGGCTCTTTAGTTCTTCTTCGCTTTTTGCCATAAGGGTGGTGTCATCTGTATATCTGAGGTTATTGATATTCTTCCTAGCAATCTTGATTCCAGCTTGTACTTCTTCCAGCCCAGCGTTTCTCATGATGTACTCTGCATATAAGCTGAACAAGCAGGGTGACAATATACAGCCTTGACGTACTCCTTTTCCTATTTGGAACCAGTCCGTTGTTCCATGTCCAGTTCTAACTGTTGCTTCCTGACCTGCATACAGATATCTCAAGAGGCAGGTCAGGTGGTCAGGTATACCCATCTCTTTCAGAATATCCCACAGTTTGCTGTTATCCACATAGTCAAAGGCTTTGTCATAGTCAATAAAGCAAAAATAGATGCTTTTTTTTTTTCCTGTAACTCTCCTGCTTTTTCGATGATCCAACGGATGTTGGCATTTTGATTTCTGGTTCCTCTGGCTTTTCTAAAACCAGCTTGAACGTCTGGAAGTTCACAGTTCACGTATTATTGAAGCCTGGCTTGGAGATTTTTGATCATTACTTTAATAGCATGTGAGATTAGTGCAATTGTGCAGTCATTGGCATTGAGTTTCTTTGGGATTGGAATGAAAACCGACCTTTTCCAGTCCTGTGGCCACTGAAGAGTTTTCCATACATGTTGGCATATTGAGTGAAGCACTTTCACAGCATCATCTTTCAGGATTTGAAATAGCTCAACTGAAATTCCATCACCTCCCCTATCTTTGTTGGTACTGATGCTTCCTAAGGCCCACTTGACTTCACATTCCAGGATGTCTGGCTCTAGTTGAGTGATCACACCATCGTGATTATCTCGGTGGTGAATATCTTTTTTGTATAGTTCTTCTGTGTATTCTTGCCACCTTTCCTTAATATCTTCTGCTTCTGTTAGGTCCATACCATTTCTGTCCTTTATTGTGCCCATCTTTGCATGAAATGTTCCCTTGGTATCTCTAATTTTCTTTAAGAGATTTCTAGTCTTTCCTATTCTACTGTTTTCCTCTATTTCTTTGCACTGATCACTGAGTGAGAGGTTGTTGCGGAACCATGATAAGACGCCAGGATTTTGGGGCTCCAGAGAAGAATTCAATCCTGGGCCAGAGACAAGGCTTGATCACTCAGAGCTTTTGTGTAATAAAGTTTTATTAAAGTATAAAGGAGATAGAGAAAGCTTCTGACATAGGCATCAGAAGGGGGCAGAAAGAGTACCCCCTTGCTAGTGTTAGCCATGGATTTATATACTCTCTAGTTGTTACAGTGAATCAAAAGAATGTCTGGAGGTTGTAAAGACCTCACTAGACCTACTCCCATAATTTACATTTTAAGATAACAGGATTAGACAGAAGGTTTTTTCCAGAGCCTGTCCTCAAGCAGGATACATTATTGTTATATAATCCTAAGGAATGTGGAGGGGAAAAAAAAAGTTTGTTCTTTCTTCCTCCTTGAGAATTCCAGACCCCTCTCTCCTTGGGATCCCTAGACTTCTTATCAATCTGCCTAGGAAATAACTCTCTCATTCCCCCCTTTTCTTTTAGGAGAATTATGTTGCCAAGGGAAGGGGGCATCATTTTCGTTCCATAACTACTTCCTGCTGTTTAGGGGCATGGTCCCTAAATTGTTAAGGCAACATATCCTCCTAACCCTCATTTGAGGGTTTCTGATCCAGAGGCCCTAAGTAATAGTTGGAGGAGGGTGTGGCATTTGTAGGAGCTTGAAGAACCATTTGTAACTTAAAAGGCTTCATGCGACTTGAAACAAATCTAATTACACAGTTACAGATGCAAGGCAAAATAGTCATTAAAACAAGTCAAAATTAAAATTAAAAGTCATATTATGTCCATAGTTACATCAATCCATCTTAGGATTGTTAGATGTCATCAGTTTTAGAAGAAGCATCACATGCGAATGTTGTTGAAAGTATTTGCAGACTTGGAGAAAATCTTTTTCTTGAAGTGGAGATGTCCACCACGGGAAGCCTTCCACTGATGAAAAGGGGAGCACTCCACAGACCCAGCAGTTAGACTGATTGTGAAATGCTGCATAGGAGTTAGCCCAGGACACAAAGGCATTGTCTTGAGGATCAAATGGCAGACTCAGGATTTTTGGAGTCAGCAGAAGTAGGCTCACATAGATTATCAAAAAAGTACAAAGTCAGAGCATAGAAAGTAAAGACATAAAATGAAGTTACTTAGTTCTGGTCAGGGTGCCACCTCTTAACTCTAGTGTGATGTACCCACGAATCAATTTCTGGCACTTTGACAGCTGTGGGAGAAGAAAGAATAGCCTGGTAACGGCCTTCCCAGAGGGGCTCAAGGGATGGGCTCCCAGATCCCAATGTTTTTATGAGGACCTCGGTTCCTGGCTCAAATAGAGGTTTGCTTGACTCAGAGGCTGGTTTAGGAGTCATCTCCTGGAGTTCTGTTAATGCCTGTTGAAAATCTGAGAGCTGTGTTACATAACTAGTTAATTCCAAGACTTCAGGGTCTATAACAATGTCTGTGCTTAAGAAAGGCCTTCCATACATGATATTTTACATGTTTCAATGCCATTCTCCCAAGTCTTCCCACCCTCTCCCTCTCCCACAGAGTCCATAAGACTGTTCTATACATCACTGTCTCTTTTGCTGTCTCGTTCACGGGGTTATTGTTACCATCTTTCTAAATTCCATATATATGCGTTAGTATACTGTATTGGTGTTTTTCCTTCTGGCTTACTTCACTCTGTATAATAGGCTCCAGTTTCATCCACCTCATTAGAACTGATTCTAATGTATTCTTTTTAATTGTGTATATGTACCACAGCTTTCTTATCCATTCATCTGCTGTTGGGCATCTAGGTTGCTTCCATGTCCTGGCTATTATAAACAGTGCTGCGATGAACATTGGGGTACACGTGTCTCTTTCCCTTCTGGTTTCCTCAGTGTGTATGCCTAGCAGTGGGATTGCTGGAGATGCCAGTCCAGGTTCGATGCATGATACTGGATGCTTGGGGCTAGTGCACTGGGATGACCCAGAGGGATGGTATGGGGAGGGAGGAGGGAGGAGGGTTCAGGATGGGGAACACATGTATACCTGTGGTGGATTCATTTTGATATTTGGCAAAACTAATACAATTATGTAAAGTTTAAAAATTAAATAAAATTAAAAAAAAAAAAAGAAAGGCCTTCCATAAATACATTCAAAGGGGTACAGTCCCTCCTTTTTGGGGGCAGTTTGAGCCTTCATTAAAGCTATGGGTAGGACTTTAATCCAACTGTCCTGCGTCTCTTGAGTTAATTTGCACAGATGTCTTTTGATAATGTCATTAGCTTTTTCAACCTTTCCTGAGGTTTGGGGCCTCCAGGAACAGTGTAAGTAATATTCTATTCCTAGAGCCTTAGACACCCCTGAGTTACAGCATCTTTAAAGGTGGAGCCATTGTCACTCTGAAGGCTCTGTGTCAGCCCAAACCTGGGGATAATTTCATATAAAATTTTTTTGATTTTTTTGTGAATTTTGATTTTTTTGTGATTTTTTTATATTTTATGAAATATAAAGATTTCATATAAAATCTTTATAACGTCCTTAGCCTGCTCACTACGACAGGGAAAAGCCTCAATCCATCCAGTAAAAGTATCTACCCAAACTTGTAAGCAAGAATACCCATTAGCTTTTGGCATATGAGTAAAATCAATTTCCCAGTCCTCTCCAGGATACTTTCCACTTCGTTGTAATCCAGATTTTGCTAGCTTTTCAGTCTTTGGGTTATTTTTCTGACAAACCTCATACCTTTTGATAATGTTCTTTAAAGTTTTCATTACATTTTTACCTTCAAACAAACGAGAAGCCATCTGGTACGTACTCTTTGCACCCAAATGAAAACTCTGGTGTAAACCCTTAAGAATTTTCCATTGAGTACTTTCAGGAATTATTAATTGTCCATCCTCAGACTGTAACCATCCTTTATCAGTAATCTTTGCTCCTCTTTTCTCATATCTTTCTAATTCTTCCTCAGTATATTGTGATTTTTCCTGTTCCACAGGACCTGTCCAGATCAAAGGCGTCTGTAGTGAAGGGGTTTCATAAAGTGCTGCTTTCCTGACTTGACAGTCAGCCAGCTGATTACCTTCAGCTACTTTACTCCCATCCCTGTTGTGTCCTTTGCAATGCATAAAAGCTACTTCTTTAGGGCAATATATAGCAGTTAAAAGTCTCTAGATCTCTCTGAAATGTTTAATAGGTTCTCCTGTTGCTGTTTTAAACTTTCTTTCCATATTGCACCATGAGCATGTAAAGTCAAATAAGCATACTTAGAATCAGTGTAGATATTTACCCACTGCCCTTTGCTTAACTCTAGAGCTCGGGTCAGAGCCACAAGCTCCGCTAACTGAGCACTGGTTTCCTGGGGGAGAGATTTTGCTTCTAAAACCTGTTCAGCAGTCACCACGGTGTAACCTGCTTTGTGCTTTCCATCCCGAACAAAAGAACTGCCATCTGTAAATATTTCCATGTCAGAATTGTCTAATGGGGTATCCATTAGATCTTCCCGAGCTGCATAAAGTTAGAAATTGGGAACAATCATGATCAGGTGTTTCATTTTCCTTCTCAGGAAGGAGAGTGGCAGGACTTAAATTTCCACAAACTTTAAGCTTAGTTACTGGTCCTTCTAACAACAATGACTGATATTTAAGAAGCCTACTGTCTGTCACCCAAATATTAATTAACCTTAGAATTTAAGATTCCACTCACATCATGAGAAGTCAGTACAGTGAGGTTTCGTCCATTAATTATTTTTAAAGCTTCAGGTGCTAATAAAGCTGCTGCCCCATTCCTCTTAGGCAGTGGGGCCACCCACGTGAAATTACATCTAATTCTCTGCTTAGATAAGCAATAGGTTGCTGGTGAGACCCTCAGAGTTGTGTCAAAACTCCCAAGGCCACACCTTTTCTTTCAGTGACAAACAAATTAAATTCTGACCCTGTGGGCAAGCTCAGAGCAGGAGCTTGCAGGAGAGCAGTCTGAAGAACCTTAAAAGCCTTTTGAGTATCTGGAGACCAAACCAGTTTGTCAGTTTGGGCCTGCTGAGTTTCAGCTATAAGTTTATATAAAGGCCGGGCAAGTTCCCCATAACCCAGAATCCAAACGCGACAGTAACCCGTGATTCCAAAAAAATCCTCTTGATTGTCTTAAAGTCACAGGTAGGGGATGATTTAGTATAGGTTTAATTCTCTCGAGGCCTATGGCCCTAGTCCCTTCTGATATTAGGCCCAGATAGCTAACAGATTGTTGACAAAGCTGAGCCTTTTCTCTTGATGCCTTGTAACCGCAGCCTGCCAGAAAGTTTAAGAAATCTTCTGAGGCTCATGAACAAGCTTCCTCTGTCTCAGCACAGAGCAAAATGTCATCTACATATTGTAACCCCACTGCTTCAGAGCTACTAAAGTTTTGTAGATCCCGTGACAAACTTTGTCCAAATAAGTGAGGACTGCCACGAAATCCCCAGGGCAAAACTGTCCAGGTTAACTGAGAACCTGGCTGCATAGAGTCCTCAAAGGCAGATAGAAATTGACTTTCCTCTGCCAAAGGCACTAAATAGAAGGCATCTTTCAAGTCAATTACTGAGAAATATTTGACTTGTTCAGGAATTTCAGACAATAGCGTGTAAGGATTAGGCACCACTGGGTGTAAAGGAACTACAGCCTCATTTATTATTCATAAATCTTGGACTAGTCTCCATTTATCATTTGATTTCTTTATACCCAAAATAGGAGTGTTGCACAGACTGTTACAGGGAACTAATAGTCCCTGCTCCTTTAAATTTTTGATGATGGGTTTTAACCCTTCCTTAACCTCAAGTTTCAGTAGATACTGCTTCTTATGTGGAAATAAGTGCGGGTCTTTGAGCTGGACAATTACAGGAATATCATTTTGTGCTCAACCCACAGATTTTCCATCAGCCCATACTCTAGGATTTCCACTTTGTTCAATTAAAGGGAGAGAAAGGGAAGGTTCCATATTCATGAAAACAGAAGCATGGACCTTGCTCAGTATATCCCTCCCCAAAAGGGATGAGGGACACTCTGGCACAATCAGAAACTCGTGTGAAAATAGCACCAAATACCAGTCATAACTGACAGAAACACTGAAGTAATACCTTTTGACTCCTCCAACCAGTCCCATTACAGAAGTGGATCAGGAAGAAAGTGGGCTAGGGGCTTCAGTAAGCATGCAGTAAGTTGCCCCAGTATCTAAAAGGAAATCCATGGATTGGCCCCCCACAGTTATTAATACCCGGGGTTCCTCAGGTGTAATTAGGATGGGAGCTTGTGTGGGGGTCACCCGGGCACCTTCAGTCCTGATTGTCTTGAGAGTCTGACCCCTGAGACCTTTGGGGGGCAGTTTCTCCTCCATTGTGGTCTTTTGCAGACCAGACATGGAGCTGGGTGCGGCTTGGATGCCTGAGAGCAATCTCGCTTGAGGTGCCCCTATTTTCCACAGTAATAGCAAGCCCATCCCTTTTCACCTGGGTCCCTCTGGGCATTTTTCTCAGGCTGTTTAAGAACGGTTTTCATAGCCATTGAGAGGGCTTCCGCCTGTTTCTTTGTCTGTTCCTGCCTTTCTTTCTTTTCCTCATGTTCCCTACCATAATAAGACTGTCTGAGCCAGTAGCTAACAGATTATCTAAAGACTGATTTGGTCCATACGCCCGTTTTAATAGCTTATGGTGGATATCTAGAGCCGACTGAGTGAGAAATCTATCCTTTAAGATCATTTTTACCTCTTCATTTTCGGGATCAATCTCAGTGAATCTGTGGAGGACTTCTCTCAGTCTATCTAGGAATTTACCAGGAGCTTCCTTTTCCTCCTGTTCTATGTCTGCCAATTTGCCATAGTTTAAAGGCTTAGCATACGCCTGTCTGAGTCCTTCAGGAATACATCTGACAAAATGACTCTGATCCCATCTTCCTTTAGCTGTGTTGTAGTCCCAGTCTGGTTCTGTAACTGGGACCGCCTGATTTCCAGTGAGGAGAGCGATTATCTCATCCTCCCTCTCCCCTACTGATTCATTACCAAGCCATTCATTTCCATGCTGCTGCTGCTGCTAAGTTGCTTCAGTTGTGTCCGACTCTGTGCCACCCCATAGACGGCAGCCCACCAGGTTCCTCCGTCCACAGGATTCTCCAGGCAAGAACACTGGAGTGGGTTGCCATTTCCTTCTCCAATGCATGAAAGTGAAAAGTGAAAGTGAAGTCACTCAGTCGTGTCCTACTCTTCCCGACCCCACGGACTGCAGCCCACCAAGCTCCTCCGCCCATGGGATTTTCCAGGCAAGAGTACGGGAGTGGGTACCATCGCCTTCTCCGTAGACTGCAGACACTCCCTAAGGTGAGCCCTGAGGAAAGGAAGCTGAGGATGTGAAAACAGGATGCTGGTCCCAGATAGGTGAAGTGCATATGAAAGGAATGATTTCAGTGAGCCGGGACCCTTGCATCTTCCCTTACACAGAGAAGCACTAAATTCCTTGGCTCAGGATATCTGGTTTTCTTTAACAACAATCTTTTGATATTCAGACTACCTGCCCTTTGTTACAAAGTTCTCTGTAACCTGGCTCCTCCCTTCACCTCCTGGGAGCAATTCTCTCAGGGTTGCTTGAGATGGTGTCTCCTGGGCTTAAAGTCCTAAAAATTCCCACCGAATAAAACATAAATCTCAACTTTTAGGTTGGGAATATTTTTAAGTCAACAGAAATATTTTAATTTCGTTCCCAGTTTCATTGTTTAAGGAACCTCCACACTGTCTTCATGGGCTTCCCAGGTGGCACTAGTGGTAAAGAACCTGTTTGCCAGTACAGGAAACATAAGAGACAGAGCTCTGATCCCTGGGTGGGGAAGATCCCCTGGAGGAGGGCATGGCAGCCCACTCCAGTATTCTTTCCTGGAGAATCCCATGGACAGAGGGGCCTGACAGGTTACTGTCCACAGGGTTGAAAAGAGTCAGGCACGACTGAAGTGACTTAGCATGCATTTACACTGTCTCCATAGTGGCTTTTCCCAGTTGACATTCCAGCATTGATGAAGGAGGGTTCTTATTTCTTCACACCCTCTCCAATCTTGGTTCATTGTAGATTATTTGACAATGGCCATTCTGACTGGTGTGAGGTGATACTTCATTGTAGTTTTGATTTGGATTTCTCTAATATTTAGCAAGGTTGACATCATTTCCTGTGATTTTTTTTTGAATGGTATGAGTGAAACATCTTGCAATTGACTCTTGAATGTCTGTGCTATGACTTGATGAACACTCCTAGAACATTCCTTGAAGACAGGTGTTATTTACTCGAAAGTTGCAGAAACCAATAATTGAGAAACCAAACACCACAATCGGAGAGTTGGAGACCTCAGGTTTATTATGCAGGCAGGCCCAGAGGAGTTAACACTCCAAGCTCTGAGCCCTGAACAAATGGGTTACAGAGTTTTTATAGGCCTACTATAGTGGGCAACACTAGTTGTTAATAGGCTGGTTTAAACTAAGGGGTTTCCTGCATGTGGGAACAGTAGTCAAGGTTGGGAGGGGGATGCCTGACCTTTACATGGAAAGGCATGATTAAGCAGGTTTGCATGGGCCAGGCAATTGCAAAGAGCAGGACACAGGTGAGTGAGATAAGCTCCAGTGCCTAGTATTGTAAGTCCCCACTTTCTGAGACTATGTGACCTACATGATCCAAACTTTGTAAGGAGCAAGATGAACTACAGAGGCAGAAGGAGCAGGAGATTATGTAAAATTTTAACTTTCCTCTTTGTTCCTCACTCTTGATGCTTCTATCACTTATAGAAAGCATCCTCTCATGTTTTGGTAGGGCATTCAGAGCTCCTCATCGTTTAGGGGGCTATATTGAGCTATTATTATTTGTAACTTTATGGATTCAATCTGAGAGGTTATAAATCAGGTAATTGCTTTGAGAAAACAAGAGCCAAACAAGAGTGCTGTCAAGAACATGAAGAGAGGACCTGTTAAAGGGAGAAGCCACGATGTCCAGCTCCAGATATTGTTCCAATTACCCCAGGAATTAACTAGTTTCTCTCTCCTTTTTGTGATTTGTCCCCTTAGCTGTTGGGCCATGTCCCTGACTATTTCTGATTGGTTTATATAAAGGCAGCATTCTTTGTTTAAGAAGAGGCAGAGCCCTCCCTTTTCAGCTGTCAATAGGTCTAGCCCTATCCTATTCTCTAAAACCACCTCAGCCAGGGAGTCTAGTTGGTCCTGTAAGGCCACTAAAGATTTGCTTACTCTCTCAATGTCATCTGTGAAGTCCTTGGATAGTGTACGGTAAAAGGTGGTTGATGAAACAATTCCTCCTATTACCACACCTATCCCAGCCATAACTCCCAGACTAACTCAGTTCAGTTCAGTTCAGTCGCTCAGTCGTGTCTGACTCTTTGCGACCCCATGAATCACAGCATGCCAGGCCTCCCTATCACCAACTCCCAGAGTTCACTCAGACTCATGTCCATCAAGTCAGTGATGCCATCCAGCCATCTCATCCTCTGTCGTCCCCTTCTCCTCCTGCCCCCAATCCCTCCCAGCATCAGAGTCTTTTCCAGTGAGTCAGCTCTTCACATGAGGTGGCCAAAGTACTGGAGTTTCAGCTTTAGCATCATTCCTTCCAAAGAACACCCAGGGCTGATCTCCTTCAGAATGGACTGGTTGGATCTCCTTGCAGTCCAAGGGACTCTCAAGAGTCTTCTCCAACACCACAGTTCAAAAGCATCAATTCTTCAGCACTCAGCCTTCTTCACAGTCCAACTCTCACATCCATACATGACCACAGGAAAAACCATAGCCTTGACTAGATGGACCTTTGTTGGCAAAGTAATGTCTCTGCTTTTGAATATGCTATCTAGGTTGGTCATAACTTTCCTTCCAAGGAGTAAGCGTCTTTTAATCTCATGGCTGCAGTCACCATCTGCAGTGATTTTTGGAGCCCAGAAAAATAAAGTCTGACACTGTTTCCACTGTTTCCCCATCTATTTCCCATGAAGTGATGGGACTGGATGCCATGATCTTCGTTTTCTGCATGTTGAGCTTTAAGCCAACTTTTTCACTCTCCACTTTCACTTTCATAACTGGATGGTTCTTTTTTTACCACTTACTTGCTTCCAAAGGTATGGTGAGAGTCTGGTTGTTAGGGACAATACTCATCTGGGGAGTGAGGAAAGCTAAGGTCCATCCATTTGACTGGTATACATAAGTAAGCATCTGTCCCACAAACAAAGAAAAGGCCTTGATGGGGGTGGTGCCATATTGTGTTTGTGGGAGGATGAATGGGCCACTCACCTTTTAAAGTTTGATTATACTGGTCCCTGGCTAAATTGCCTTCAGGTTTGGACTTCCCTGGTGGCTCAGATGGTAAAGCATCTGTGTACGATGCAGGAGACCAGGGTTCAATCCCTGGGTTGGGAAGATCTCCTGGAGAAGGAAATGGCAATCCACTCCAGTATTCTTGCTTGGAAAATCCCATGGAAAGAGGAGCCTGGTAGGCTATAGTCCATGGAGTTGCAAAGAGTCAGACATGACTGAGCGACTTTATCATTTGTAAAGCATTCTGGAGCCTTTTGAGTTAACTCAATTGTCCTTAAGACTGGCCCTTGTCAGTGTGGATATGTAGAGGTTCCCATGGCTGTTGTATGATGGTACGGGTGTAGCTAAGTACCATGGAGCTCCTAAGGATAAGCAAAGCCAGCAACCCCTGGCCAGCTGGGGGTCGGTGTAATTAAGAAGGTGATGAGTTGCATTGAGAAACTGGTACAGACAAGGATCTAAGGGGTAGTTAATTCTGTAACCTGGGTCATACTGCCAACAGGCAGAGACTGATTTTTTATGGCAAAGTTGGTCCCTGATTTTGCTTGTCTGCTTTATTGTCCCTGTCCAGTAGGTTTTTCCATGTATTTGTCAGACAGACACCTGTTCTGGGTTGTAACAATCTGCGTGGCATTTGGGGGTAGATGGAGGCATAGGGGCATTATGGCAGTGCCACAGTGTCAGATCCTCTGAATGGGTACGAGTTTGGATCCTCTGGTGGGGAAAATGTAGCAGCCGTGGAGGACATATCTTGAAAACAATTTTTTTTGGCACCCAGGCCCCTGGATATACATCACATGGTTATGAAAGCTGTAGGTGGTTGGCCTATAGGGTTGGCTATCTATACATTGTTCTAGCTGATGGTTAAGTAAGAGTTTTTCCAAGGGTTGACTGTAATGTTGACAGGTACATGATGGATAAGGAATGGCACCATCTGTTACAGCAAGGGCACCAAAAGGCTGCACAGCAGCCTGCACATAACAGATAACTGAACACTAGCAAAAGGTTTTCTCCCCATCTTTGGGTTGTCATGGCTATAGCAACTGAGCTTATTGTGAATGGGAGTCAACTATACTGTGGAGCAATTTAGTTAGTAGGGAGAATCGACCATAAGAGACATCTAAAAAGAATGAAGCTTCCCGCTACGGCAAGATAACAGACTGCTAACCACAGCTTCTGACCCAAATCCCAGTCTTGGGGTGTGACTGAAGCTAGTCCTGTAGTGAAGAGCACAGCAATAATACCAATCAGGGATACCGGCCAGTGTGGACAATGAAAATCCATCGAAATTTTGATAGCTGGATCCTCAAGCTTCTGCCGTGCATTGACTAGTCAGCTTCTAGAGTGACTAAAACATGGCTCAGCGTCCTTTGTGGGTGAGGGCTGTTCTTTTTGGAAGCCCCTCTTGAGGAGGTTTTTGGGGTCCCAAAATGTTTTCCAGGTGTCCTCATCACAGGAAGCTGCTCCCTTCTTGACTCTGGTGTGGTGGGTCCAAGGAGTGACACCTGTAACTTTAACAGCAGTAGGGGTTGAGAGGACAATGGTGTGAAGGCCTATCCAAACTGGCTGAAGTAGTTCCTTTTTCCAGTCCTTAACCCATATCTCATCTCCTGGCTGATAAGGATGAACTCAATTGCCCAAAGGAATGGCTGTCCTTTCTAAAGTTTCTCAGGCAATATGGTGGACATTTCCCAGGGCCTGGAGGTGTCAGGACATCTCCAGGTCAGCTAGTTGCTGGGGGTCTCCCTTGAGTTTTCCTATCAATCACTGGGGGTGTTCTCCCATATAAGATCTCAAAAGGAGAATAGCCTGAGGACCTTGGGGTGCATCAGACTCTGAGTAAGGCTAGGGATAACGTGTCGACCCAAGATAACTGGGTCTCCTGACAGAGTTTAGCTAATGTAGTCTTGAGGGTCCAATTCATGCATTCAGCTTTCACTGAGCTCTGTGGTCTGTAAGCGATGTGAAGCTTCCATTTGATTCCCAGTGTCCTGGATAAAGTTTGGATTCACTCAGACACAAAAGCTGGCCCACTGTCAGACCCTATGGAGAGAGGCAGCCCATATCTCGGGATTATGTGTCTTAGTAAGGCCTTGGCCACTTCTTGTGCCCATTCAGTGCATATGGGGTAGGCTTCTGCCCATCCCGAGTGGATACAGACTGCCACAAGTAAATACTTAGAGCCCCTATAGGGCTTGACTTTAGTAAAGTCCACTTCTAGATCTTCAAAGGGCAGTGTCCCAACTGCACCCCTGGGTTGGGTCTTGGTCCTTGGCTGGCGTTGCTTTGTGCACAAGTCACACATCTAGCACTGATCTGGGCACACAGGGTTGAGAGCTTAGGAATGAAATAGTAGTGGCTCAGTAAACTCTCCAGGCAGTTTTTCCTGAATGAGTTGTGTCATGATGTTGTTTTACCAGCTGGACTGCTATACTGCTGGGGACAAAGAGTCTTTGGTCTGGGAGCTTCCAGCAGCCCTCCTTTTCTTGTATCCCTCCCTCATTTAGAGCCCACTGATCTTCCCTGGTATACCCTGGGGATGGAGGCAATTCTAGTGACAAGAGGACCTTAAAGATTGACTCGGGGCCCACTGTGGGGCTCAGTTGGGTATGCTGCCTCCTTGGCTGCCTGGTCGCCAACTGATTCCCTTTGCTGACTGCATCAGTTCCTCACTGATGGCCTTTACAATGGATGACTGCCACTTGGGAAGGCTTCCAGACTGCTTCTAACAGCTGAAGAATTTCTTTTCTGTTTTTAATCTCCTTCCCCCTGCTGTCAATAGTCCCCTTTCTTTATAAATGTCTCCATGAACATGTAAAGTAGCAAAGGCATACCTTGAATCAGTATTTTTGTTGACTCGTTTCCCTTCGGCATGCCTTAGTGCCTGGGCCGGTGCCCATAGTCAGCCCATTGTGCTGACCACCCTTGTGGCAAGGACTCAGCCTTCACTATCTTGTCAGTCGTTGCTATGGCAGAGCCTGCTTTGCACTGCCCATCTTGGATGAAACTGCTTCCATCAGTGAACAGTTCCAGTTCTGGGTTCTAGAGGGGAATGTCTGTCAAGTCCAGCTGGCTAAAGTAAATTTCATCTACGAACTCCTCATACTTTTGATCCCACTTCCGTAGGTTAAATGGTGGTGGGGTTCAGTGTCCACACAGTCTTGAGTTGGACCTGCGGGTTTTCGCAAAGCGGTCCTTGATAGTGAGTCATCCTGGAGTTGGTCAGCCAATTATGCCCCTGGCTGTTCATCAGGGCAGTAACAGCATGGGGAACCTTTACATTTATATTTTGTCCTAGATTAAGCTTATCTGCTTTTCTGACCAAAATCACAGTAGCAGCTAATGCCCAGAGGCCTGGTGGCCATCCCGTGGCCATTGGATCCAGTTGTTTGGATAGGAATGCAACTGTGCACTGCCATCGCCCAGCTGTTTGTGTGAGGACCCCCAGTGCAGTGGGATTTTTCTCATGTACAAAGAGGTTAAAGTCCCGTGTCACATCTGGCAGCCCTAATGCTGGAGCACTGGTCAAGAGTCTCTATCTCCTTAAAGGCCTTTCCCTGCTCAGGTCTCCACTCTAGGTGGTCCTTACCAGACCCACTGTGGCTTTAAATAAAGGCTTGGCAATTTCAGAGAAACCCGGTATCCAGATCCGGTAGAATCCTACAGCCCCAAGCAACTCGCAGACTTCTTTCTTGGTGCTCCACAGAGGTATTGAACAGATGGCTTGCTTCCTCTCATGTCCGAGGGCCTGATGCCCTTTTGAGATGACAAACCCCAAGTGCTTGACCACCTGTCTGCAGATCTGAGCCTTTTTCCATGACACCTTGTACCCTGTGGTGGAGAGTAGAGCCAGCTCCAGCAGTTTGGTGCCTCTCCAGCAGTCCCCTTGGGTGGGACTGGCTAGCAACAGGTTATCCACGTACTGGAGTAGGGTGCAGTTTAACGTTTCTCTGGGAAACGCAGCAAGGTCCACAGCCAGGGCTTCACCAAACAGGGTAGGTGAGTTTTTGAAGCCTTGTGGCAGTCAAGTCCAAGTCAGCTGTGTCTTTCTCCCAGTGTGTGGATCTTGCTATTCAAAGGCAAACAAGGGCAGCTGGAGGCAGAAGAATGAGTCCTTGAAATTGATGCATGTGAACCGGCTTGCTTGAGCAGGTAAGAGACTCAGGAGAGTGTAGGGATTTGGGACCACTGGTTGGACGGTGATCACTGAACTGTTGGTTGAGTTGAGGTCCTGGACAGGACCATAATCGTTCCCTCCAGACTTTTTGACTGGTAAGAGTGGAGTGTTCCAGGGAGACTGACATTCTATTAGGATCTCAGCATCTCGTAGGTGCTGGATGTGGTCAGAATTCCCAGGCGTGCCTCCCGTGGTACTGGATATGGTTTCTAACAGAAGTGGCTCCTGGCTTCAGGTCCACTACAATGGGGGCATGGTTTTTGGCTAAACTTGGGGGTCCCTTCTCTGCCCAGACATCAAGGAATTATTTAGCAGGCTGGGGGTGGGGGGGATTTATTTGTTCCCTCCCTGAGGAATAGACCTTCACTGCCGGAGTCCAGCTCCAGGAGCCAGGGAATCAGCCTGAAGGGATGAGCGGTGTTGGAGGGAAATGATGTAGCCTCTGACTCGAGGTATGGGACTACATGTTTATTTCAAGCATCAGGTCTTTTATACTTTTTCAAAAGCATTAGGTCAGAGGTTTGACATTTTCAGCTTCCCCTCACCCAGATTTATTATCTCCTTGTTGTCCTTCAAACAGAGTTCCTGCTTCAGCGATTCTTTCAGAATCGTGTTTACTTGTGATTACATTGTAACTCATGCTTATGTCTGGGCCGCATACCACATTCCTCTGTTTATTTCTTATCTTTTTAAATCCTGCTTGCCCCTAGTATCCTAAGCTCACTATCTCCTAAAAAGGCTTCTAACTATTCTTAATTATTCCTAAACCCTAAACTCAGCGAACTTCCTTTGCCATAAGCATTTCCCTCAAAAACAGGTCTCAGATAACAATGCTTCCCATGGCCTCAAGCTGCAGCCTATGTGCTTATCCTGGGACATTCTTTGTAAAAATTCTTGAACAAATGTCAATGGTTACTTTATAGATTATTTTCTGGGCACAACTGCGAAGGCTTTGTGCTTTCTCACACTTCTCTCAAGAACAATAAGCACCTTAACATTCCTTCCAGCCAACTCAACTGAAGAAAGGAAAGAACAAGTCAGGATCACAAAACTTAACTCCTTCATCCCGGGACCGTGCCTGCGGAATGAGGAGAGGGGGCTGGGGCCTTGCCTCCATTTTGTCAATAATGCCTAACATGGCTCCTGACACTTCATCTTCTCTGGGCACGAGCACGGCCATCATCAGAGCTGATTGGCTCCCCAGGGTGAGGCTCACAGGCTTCCTGGGGACAAGGGTGATTTGTGTCCCCACTTTGGTCAGTAAGTCTCTACCCAGCAGGTAATGGGCATTCCACTAAGTACAGAAATTCGTGAGTCACCAGATGGCTCCCTAGGTGACATGAACAGGCCTTGCAAAATGAGCG
This sequence comes from Bos taurus, assembly GCF_002263795.3. NCBI lineage: Eukaryota > Metazoa > Chordata > Mammalia > Artiodactyla > Bovidae > Bos > Bos taurus. The sequence goes on from NC_037335.1 coordinate 238,299, forward strand.
GGCTGCCCTGTCCCCTGTGGCCCCAACAATAATTGCTGTTCGGCCTGTGAGGGGAGCCACAGGTGCGGGTACCACGAAGTGTTCAGCTCCAGTATCCACCATAAAAGTCGATGATTGGACCCCTACTTTCATCGTGACCGTGGGCTCCCGGGGGCCCAGGATCAGGGAGCCCTGTCTTCCCTAGACTGATTCTGCTCCAGCCAGGTTGATAAGGTTTTGGACAGAGAGATTTCTTTGTTGGGTTGACTGAACTGCTTTGACCCTTTAGATGTCCCTCTGCGATGGGGGCACTCATCTCTCCAGTGTTGGGTCTCTTTGCAATGGGCGCACTCGTTGTAGCATAGTGGTGGTCACGTCTTAGTTTCCCCTTTCCATGAGTGAATGGTCTGTTTCACTGGATCTGAGCTCCTCAGTGCTGCTGCCAGCCGGGCTGCTTTCTGTTTCATTTTTTCATCTGTTTCTCGTTGGGCTTCATGGTCTTGGTTCACAAAGACTTTATTTGCTACCTCCAGGAGCTGTGTGGCATTTATCACAGTGAAGCTTTCCAGCTTTTGGAGCTTCCATTGGATGTCTGCACAGGATTGAGCCACAAAGGCAGCGTTAATCATCCACTGATTCTCGGCTGTCTCAGGGTCAAACGGGGTGTATGTCTGGAACACTTCACATAGTCTTTCATAGAAATTGGTGAGGATCTCATCCGCTTTTTGGATTATTGTTGTAATTTTGGACATATTGCTGGGGTTTTTGGCTCCCGCTCGAAGTCCATGTAGAAGGGTATCATGGTAGCAACTCAGGGTTTCTTGTCCTTCTCTGGTTTGAAATCCCAATTAGGTCTCATCTCTGGCATTGCTTCTGGTGCCCATTCTTCCACATCTAAGACCTCTGGGGGGCTTGTCCTCGGAGCCATTTTTGGGCTTCTGTCGAGATGCATCACCTTTCCTCCGTGGTGAAGAGAGACATAAGGGGCTGGTGACAGTCGTCTCATGTAGGCTGATGGGTGTGGAAAGTGTACTCTAGGAGGTCAGTCATAGCCTATGGTTTATCAGAGTATGCTGGGTTATGCTGTTTTCAGTTCAGGAGATCAGTAGTGCTGAATGGCTTGCAATAGAGGATGGAGCTACCAGGCTGGACTGAGCCATCCTTGTTCACTTGTTGAGGACCTTGAGTTTCTCGCAGTGGCATCTGATGGGTCGTGGCCAGCTGGTTAGATTGTTTGGCTGAGTAGAGCCACTTCCCTACTGGCTCAGGGCTGGAGTCTTGCTCATGAGGTGATGCAGGGGACACTGGCGGGTGGGGGTGTAGACTGTCTGGCAGTGAGTCTGGCGCTGGCTGTGCCAGAGCTTACAGAGTCAGGGTAACATATGGCAGGGGCAGTAGTGGGTCTTCCACTGGATCTCCCTGGAATATAGGGTTTTTTCCTTCTTTTTTTTCTGAGTGGTTATGCCACAAATACCCTACTCTGTCCCTGTCTGTTTATGCAAAATCTTACCCATGGGGGAAGGGTCTGTGCCATTAGAAGCCAAGACTCTATGTATGTAAACTAATCTGGATGTCCTGGAGTCCCAGCGACTACCTGGAGCACTGCTTGTACAGTGGGCAGGTAGAAAGTGCCCTCTGGCGGCCATCCAAAGTTAATGGATGACTAATGGAGCTCACATAAGTTACGAAGCTTTCTGGGGGTCATCCTGACTCCGTGATCTCCTACAAAGCCCTTCTTAAAGTTCTTTATCATGCAATCTAAAACTGTTGGCTTAGAGGAACTTCCCCCCATGTTGACAAATGTAATATACCTGGCAGGATTTTGAGGAAAACCTAATCTCTTAGATATCAGCTCAAGGAGTCAGTCCACAGAAGAATAATGGGTAACCAATAATTTCTCCCTCCCTGTGTATCCTGCCCTGAGTTGGTGGCACAAAGGTGGGTGCACCCTCAAAGGAGGAGACCATTCAGGTGCCCACTTGGCCGAGCATTCCCCAGGGGGAACTTAAGTGCCTCTTAGCATTGATGGATCAGTATAAACCCCTGACCCAGATCAGTCTCGCAGGGAGGGACTGGGTCCCCCAGAGGCAGACACCGCCTTGAGCCATATGAAGTTACCACGGAATCACAAGCTAAGGCCCACTCAGACTCCGTAGCCATGAAGGCCGTGAAGCCACACAATCAAGCCTGAAGCGCAAGTGAATCAGGCCACACACTCATTCACGTTCATTTTTTTCCACCTGGACACTCTCCCGAGGGAGATCTAAGACACCTCTTAGCATTGGCAGGTTGGTATAAACCCCCCACCCAGACCAGCCTCACTGGGAGGGGTCAATCCCTCAGAGACTGGCACCATCTTTCAGCCTTATGAGGTGGTCACGGAACCGCATGTTTTGGACCCTCTCAGGCTCCCTAGTTTGACGACTGTGGAGCTCACTTTTACTTCCTTCAATCAGCAATCATGTATACACAATCACTCACAGGTTATCATAATACCTCCCTTTTCCAGAGTCCCCAGGTCTCCCTATCTGATGCTCCCTTCCTGCGAGCTCTAAGGAGGTGATCAGTCTCTTCTACCCATTAGGGTAGGATTTCCTGCTTGGGGATGGGCCCTGAGGTCTTACCTTTTCCTGTGGCTGATCCTGGTGAGTCAATCAGGTCCTCCAATGACTCTGGTCAGGGCTCGGCCCTCCAGAATATCAGAACGCCAGTCCAAAAGAGAACCTGGAATACTGTCAGGTGGAGCGCCTCCTTGTTCATCTTGGGGCTCCTCTGCTGAGCCACCAGTCCTGCGGTTCAAAGGGGCCAGCGTGGTTGGAATCTCGCTGGGGCCTCCAGAAATATTTCAGGAACCAGTACTCAAGAAACCAAGCACCACACTTAGAGAGTTGGAGAACTCAGGTTTATTATGCCAGTGGGCCCAGAGGAGTTAACACTCCAAGCTCTGAGCCCCAAACAAAGGGATTACAGAGGTTTTATACACAGACAGGCATGATTAAGTGGGTTTATGGGTTGGGGGCTAGGGCGATTGCAAAGATTAGGACAAGGGTGAGTGAGATAAGCTCCAATTTCCAGTATCATGAGTCCCCACTTTCTGAGACCTACATGATCCAGACTTGGCAAGGAGCAAGCTGAGTTACAGAGGTAGAAGGAGAAGGAGGTAAAATTTTAACTCTTCCTCTTCACTGAAAGAGACCTCAGTCAATGGACTTTGTTGTTGTTGTTGTTTTGTTGACTCTTTGTGACCCTATGGACTGTAGCCCACCAGGCTCCTTAATCCATGGATTTCCCAGGCAAGAATACTGGAGTGGGTTGTCATTTCCATCTCCAGGGGATCTTCCCGACCAGAGATCAAACCTGTGTCTCCTGCAAGTCTCCTGCATTTCAGGCAGATTCTTAACTACTGAGCCACCAGGGAAGTCAAGTTAATGGATACACTATAGCAAATCAAACAAAAATCTTTTTACTACTGATTTACATCTTATATTGTTAGTGTTTCAAGTAGGTTTTCTACAACCCTAAAGATTTTTGTTTGATTTGCTATAGTGTATCCATTGACTTAGCTTCCCTGGTGGCTCAGTAATAAGGAGAAAGACATAAATTCTTCAAAGTGTTTGTCTTCATTCAAAGAGGCATCGAATGCTGGACACTAAAAAATATTTTCACAATCTGAAAGTAGAGTGTTATTTTAATTGGTGGAAATGTTTAGGACTCTGAAACTGGGAGATAGCACCTCAGTAACTCTGAGAAAACTGCTCAAATGAGGCAGGTCGGAAAGTCCGGCTGTATACAGGTTTGCAAAAAAGGAAGCAGGCAGTCTGAACATCAAAGATCAGGTATCAAGTTAAGGAATGTAGCATTCTATGTATTGGAAGAGGCAAGCCTCTGGGCTCACTGAATTCACTCCTTTCATGTGCACCTCAGCTATCTGGGGTCAATCCTGTTTCCTTGTTCACCTTGTTTCTTGCATTCCCCCTGCTCCTCTGAATCACCATGGGAGAGGGGGTGTCAGCATCCACTGGATTGCAGTTTGGGCAGCTTTCAATCACATTTGGAGGCCAGAAATCGCCGATGGCTGTGACATTTGTTGTTTACTGATATTCAGGAGATATTTTCATTACACTGCTCAAACATCTAATAAAAAATATCCTGGCTATATTTGTACTCAAAATTTTTGGAGATTTTGTCTGTTACATTAGCTCTTTAGCCAAGCCACTTTGCTTTTGAAACTTGGATTGGCATCTGCAAAGTAGGATGTAATATCTCACAAGGTCCTTTCCAGCCAGTAATCATAACAATAGCATCTACAGAATCACAACCATTAGTGTTACCTGGTCTCTGTACATCAGCATTTTATCCAAAGAGGATCTGAGACTTTGAGTAATTGTTTCAGTGGAAAAAAAAAAAGATGAAATAAGTTTTTTGTTTCCTCTACTGAGAATAATGAAGATAAAGAGAACAGTGAGCAGGCCTGAACATTCTTACTTTTCTTACTTTAACTGATCCTAACTCTGCATGCCTATAAGTAAGTTTGCTTTTCTGCCCCCTAACTGCAGGAGCTACATTTTGCACCTATTATCCTTTGACTGTATGCTAAATACAAACTGTATCTGGTGCTCATCTTTATAGCACACTTTTCCCCTTGTAGTTCTTCTTTCTTACATATCAAAAAGAAGGCCACAGAGCCACAAATTGTCAGACTTGATTACTGGGTTACTGAAACCAGCCTATGACTGATTTTGAAACAAAGCAAGAGGAAGAAAACAAGCTCCTTACACCTTTGTTCCTCATCACTGACTCCTGACTGCAAGCCCTGATCTTACATAAGACTCTATAGCGCTTATGTTGGAGAAGGCAATGGCACCCCACTCCAGTACTCTTCCCTGGAAAATCCCATTGATGGAGGAGCCTGGCAGGCTGCAGTCCACGGGCTCGCTAAGAGTCAGACATGACTGAGCGACTTCACTTTAACTTTCATGCACTGGAGAAGGAAATGGCAACCCATTCCAGTGTTCTTGCCTGGAGAATCCCAGAGATGGGGGAGCCTCGTGGGCTGCCATCTATGGGGTCTCACACAGTCAGACGTGACTGAAGCAACTTAGCGATAGCATAGAGCTCATGAGGTGAGGGCACAGTTCTTGAGGCATGAGCCTACTGTGTTCCCCTCTCCACTGGCTGAGCATTAAAGCCATTTTTCTATTTCCTCCAAACTCTATCTCTATATTTTTTATTCGGTTTCGGTGGGCAAAGAAAGCCAAGCTTTTGGCCAGCAAAGTAATCAGTTCACATTCAACGTGTTGGTACCATCAAGTAGCTCTGAGCTGGAACAGGGAACTGTATGTCCTCCCAATAATCCCACAGACCAGGTGGGATTCAGATTCTGCTTCAGATTCTGAATAGGAACAAAATATGGTTAGTTATAGTTATGGTTAGTTACAGTTCCCATTCCAGGATTTCAGAATCGGGAGATATTTCCATATTAGAACGATCAAATCAGCGAATCTGAAGGGAAACCAATCCTAAATATTCATTGGAAGGACTGATGCTGAACCTCCAATACTTTGGCCACCTGATGGGAAGAACTGACTCATTGGAAAAGACCCTGATGCTGGGAAAGTTTGAAAGCAGGAGAACGGGGCGACAGAGGATGAGACGGTTGGATAGCATCACCAACTGTATGGACACGAGTTTGAGCAAGCTCTAGGAGTTGGTAACGGACAGGGAAGCCTGGCTGTGCTGTCCATAGGGGTCGCAAAGAGTCGGACACGACTTGGCTACTGAACTGAACTGTGAACGTGCCCATCCACATAACTGTTGGCGGCATCAGAAAAAATTAGTTCGGCGGTTTGGCTTCCAAACCAAGGCCAAAAGTGCATGTCACTAACAACAACGCACCGACACTCTCACTTAGCCACACCAGCTCAGGAAGAAAATACGATTGGAGGCCTTAGGAGATGACGCATTTCCTGCGCGCTGCGGAATCCGGAAGCCAAGGAGGTTCGGAAGCGTGGAGGCGGGGCCTGAGGTGGGCGGGCGCCGCTGAGGCTTCCGGCGCTGGCGCTGAGCTTCTGGCGTGAGCTGAGATCCGGGGCGAGGCCTCCTTCCCCGCGGCAGCCTGTGGGGAAGCGGGGGCGGGGCGGGGCGGGCGCTCGGCCTTCTGACTACCCAGGCCGGCCGAGGAAGAGGTGGGCAGCTACCTGAGTTGTGTTCGGTTCGGCGGCTGTGGTTGCGGCCACTGCAGTCGCGCTCTTGCTGCCTCCGCATCCCTCACAACCCACGGCCTCGCCGCTGGCCTGCCGCTTGACCTACGGCCGTTTTGGGCCGCAGAGCCCATGAGAGCGCGGGACCCGCCGCCGCTTTTGCAGCTGAGCTGTAATCCAGGGGCGCCCGGAGCCGACGGAGGCATGACCGCAGCATGAACGCGGAACCTCCTGAGGAGAAAGCAGCGTCGGAAGCGGAGGCAGGAGCCATGCCAGAGAAGCGCGCGGGCTCCCGGGCCGCGGGCGGCAACTCGGTGAGCGTGGGCTTGGAGGCCGGACGCATCGCTCAGCCCGAAACCCGGAGTCAGGGGATGTCGGGCCGTGTAGCGGCCGGAGTCCAGGGCCGTCCAGTGCGGGACTGGGATCTGGTTCCCTTGGGGATGAGACATTGACCGTCGGCTCGGCGCGGGGGCTCTGGCTCTCGGAAAGCTTTTCCTTTTCCGACTCAGCCAGCCGACTTCACTGCTAGGCTTTCCTAGCGTTGCTCACCGCTAGATTAAAATTTAGGCGACTTGGTTGTTTCAGAAGACGCCCGATGTGGGATTGTGAATATAAGTAATTTGATTTTTTCAGAGTTCTCCATACACGTGACAGCGGGTACTGCTTTCATGGTGCATTTCTGGCTTGAGCCAACTTAGAAGATGTGCGAAGAGCATTCAGAACCTGCCTTGGGCCCTGGATCCTGGACCCGGAAGGTGGCGTGGAGGCTGGGCAGCTCCTTCCTGTTCCTTCTTGGTTCTCTAGGCTGTCGCTGCAGTGTTTGGTGAGCAGGATTCAGAGGGAGCTGCCTATCCCAGGGCCCAGCTGAGGAGTTTATTCAGGCCAATCTCTTTAACAGTTTCACGTGAGATTCAGATGACTTCTGAAACACTGGTTTTATTGGCCTGGGTTGGCAGAACAGGCTATGTTCGTGGCGTTTATATGTCTGACGGTGGAACTCTAAGCATAGAGTGTCATTTCTTAAAATATTTTTTTGGAGTTTGTTTTAGACAGGAGACATAGAAATGGTACAATGAATACAAACTAATGCCAACGAGACTTCCAAAGAAAAATAGAAACTTTAGAAAAATTAAATTATATGCAATCGGCTTCGGATTTAATTTGCTTTTAAAGAATGCTAAATGATGTTGAAGACCCCCTTCTGCCCAAATGACTTTTTATTTTTGGAAAAACAAAAACCTTTAAGGGTTCCTCATTTCAAAGATAAGATTTCTGGAAAGTGGGAAGGTTTTTTGGTAGGAGGGAAATTCTGTAGAATTGGCTTTTTCTCGTTTTGTTTTTAATTACATAAAAAGTAGATTTGTTTTCCTGCCGCTTAAAGGAGACCAAATTGCCAGCTCCTCCTCCTGTCTTTCAATCAGTAGACCATAATTACTGACCATTGGCCAAGATACTAACCTTGGAGGTAGCCTCCTTCATCCTTTTCCATCTTTTCATATAATACAGTAATAAGTCTATCTAAGTTTACCAGGTGAAGATTTTAGGTTTGTTTGTTTGTTTATCCTTTCTGCATTCCTGTGGTTCAGTTCCTCAGCATTTTTGAGCTGGATTTTGACTTTGATATTGTTGCTTTACCATCAGGTTGCTCTCCACCTTATTGATTAGTGGAATCAAGAATGTAAATATGATCATTACTGATGTCAAATATTTTCATTGGCTTTCCTTGGCTTATTGTATTAAAAAAAAAAAAAAAAAAACCTGACAACTTGACACATTATAGCATAATGATTAGATGAGCATGCTTGGAATTTCCCTTTCCACCTTTTACTACCTATATAACTTATGGCAAGTTATACAACCTTTCTCAATATTTTGGACATAAATGATTGGTCAGAATGTATAAGTGATCCCTGACTGATAAAGTGTTCAGTTCTCTCCCATGTACTAATCTATACAGGAACTAGACCCCAACCTAAAAATTAAAATTGGTAAGTTTATGTGCTTAGAGCAGAAACTTTTGAGAGATGTGTATTCAATGAAACTGATAGGAGTCTTGTTGCTAATTAGGAATAAATAGATTCCTGTCCAGTCTTCCCTTGTCTCTGAGGGTGCATCTAGTCAGTATTGATAAATTGCAGCGAATACTGACAATGAGTTTTGGTGCTTGCTCTGTTCAGTGAGACCAGTAGAATGGGCAGGTAACAGAGTTCAGCCAGTGGCACATTTTGTAATGTGTGTGGCCTGGGAAAGAAGTGAATGCCTTTAATATGCTCATGTCATATGCCAGTACCCCCAAATCATACGTCTTTCCTGCTTGTAGTTTCTTTCTAGTGTTGCTAACAGGTGCTACATTCTTTGCCTCCACCGCTCCCCCCCCCACCACGCCCCCAGTTGTTTAGCAACTAAACAAGAAGAATTGATTTATTTTGATGTGTTGGAATTTCCTTATACCTTGATTGTGTAAGAGTGCATTCATCATTTCAGGTTCTTAGATGTTACTAATAATCACAAGCAAGACTGCACATGTCCAGGGATTTGGTTGAACCGTTTTCTATCTTGTTTGGCAAAGAGATGTGTTGACCTGAATAATAGAAGGGAATCATCTATTTATTCTAAAAGATCATTGCATTCTAGAAAAGGGAGGTGTGTGTAACAAATAAGTTCTTGTTTTAGTGTCCTTTCTTTGCTCTGTCTCTCCCTAGCTGTATGTGTATGTGACACCTTGAAATATTGTGTCAGAATTATTTGCATTATCATTGAAAGCGTATTGCCTATTACCAGGTAAAGAGAAATTCCTTTTGGAGTCATTTACCTCTGAGCATCTAATGAGAATTAAAGATTTTCTGCAAAGAAAATACAACTGAATTTAGCATACGGTATTTCACAATGTTCATGAACTACATAGACGCAACCTTTATGTCCACTGACAGATGAATGGATATAGAAATTGTATGTATGCATGATGGAATATTACTCAACTATAAAAAAGAACACATTTGAGTCAGTCCTAATGACGTGAAGGAACCTAGAGCCTATTGTGCAGAGTGAAGTAAGTCAGAAAGAGAAAGAAATATTGTATATTAACGCATGTGTATGGAATCTAGAAAGATGGTACTGATGAACCTACTTGCAGAGCAGCAGTGGAGATGCAGACATAGAGAGCAGACTGGTGAACACAGTGGGAGAAGGAGAGGGTGGGATGAATTGAGAGAGTGGTATGGAAACACGTATACCACCATATGTAAAATAGATAGCCAGTGGGAATTCGCTATGTGACACAGAGAGCTCAGCCCAGTGCTCTGTGACAACCTAGAGGGGTGGGAGATGGGAGGGAGGGAACAGATGTATGCCTGTGGCTGATTGATGTTAATGTACCAGCACAATGCTGCTGCTGCTGCTAAGTTGCTTCAGTTGTGTCCGACTCTGTGCGACCCCATAGACGGAAGCCCACCAGGCTCCTCTGTCCCTGGGATTCTCCAGGCAAGAACACTGGAGTGGGTTGCCATTTCCTTCTCCAATGCATGAAAGTGAAAAGTGAAAGGGAAGTCGCTCAGTCATGTCCGACTCTTAGCGACCCCATGGACTACAGCCTACCAGGCTCCTCCATCCATGGGATTTTCCAAGCAAGAGTACTGGAGTGGGGTGCCATTGCCTTATTATAAAGCAATTATTCTCTAATTAAACCTTTAAAAAAAAAGCCAGTACTAGGATACCAGTTAAGATCCCTGATGGATGGCTTCTCAGGATCAGTGCCATTCTGGTTACATTTGATGTCTATTTAGTTGATTTTCCTCAGATTGTTTCAGAGAGGGCCCCTGTACAGACTAATTTTGATTTACAGGAACAAAAATGTCATATGGGAAAAATGGAAATAATATCAAAGAGCAGTTTGTTAACAAAACAAACAAACAAAAAGGCTGAAATCACTAGATATGTTTTGTTTGTAAAAAATTAAAAAGGGGACTTCCCTGGTGGTCCAGTGGTTAAGACTCCTCACTTCCACTGTAGGGGAGCACTGGTTTGATCCTTAATCAGGGAACTAGGATCCTGTATCCCACATGCTGAGTGGTATAGACAAAAAAAAAAAAGTGAAAGAGGTCCTATGGACATTTTAGGGGAAATTTATTTTAAAATCAGCTTTTGGTTCTTAACACTATTAGGAATCAGTATGTCATTTCAGTAATAAAACAGTACTGGGACTGGAAAATCCTATGGACGGAGGAGCCTGGTAGGCTGCAGTCCATGGGGTCGCTAAGAGTCAGACACAACTGAGCGACTTCACTTTCACTTTTCACTTTCATGCATTGGAGGAGGAAATGGCAACCCACTCCAGTGTTCTTGCCTGGAAAATCCCATGGACGGAGGAGCCTGGTGGGCTTCCGTCTATGGGGTCGCACAGAGTTGGACACGACTGAAGCGACTTAGCAGCAGGGACAGTAGTGCAACCAAACTCTGTTAAATAAATGGTAGCAGAAAAAAGATTAAAAGCATTCGTTAATGGGTAGTTGATCTATTGCAATTTATGAGTAACTGCATCATGCTTTCATATCAGAGACATTTATGTTTCATATTTAGAATTATGCAGATATCTAGACAGCTTTCTGTTATTAAGCCTCGTCTTTATCAGAACACAGACTTATAGTTGTTTTATTGTTCTTGGACCTGATAAAGGCAGGATTTTTCAGAATTTGCTTCTTTGGGTATCTAAGCATCCTTTCCCTCTGTTTATCTTACCAGATTAAGTCTTTGAAGACAGGGACTACAGATGTGTATCTTTTACTCTAAATATTTAGGCCATCATCAGTAAATGTATTAGAGAAGTAAATCAGTCAAGTTTAAACCAGCAATTATGATTATCAGTGAAATTAACTTGTTGCTGTTATATGATGTTTTGATTGACCTTATAAAACAAATTGGAGAGTTCTGTTTTATTCTCTAAAGAGTTTGTGTAAGATTGATAATACGTTTACAGAACTTTGTAGTTCTTCACTTTTTTGGGCTAACGTAGTTTTACAACAATTCAGATTTTCTGTTTGATTTTTTATTTTTTTCTGTCAGTTTTAGTAAGTTGTATTTTGCTAGGAACTTGTCTGTTTCATCTAAAATTTCAGATTAATTGGCATAAAGTTGTTCCTAACAGCCTCTTAGGCTCTTTTTAATTACTGTTGGATCTTTAGTCTTTTTTTTTTATTGCTGATATTGGTAATTTTTACCTTTAAAATACATTAATTCTCTGATGTCTTCTGGATAGTCACAAGTTTTTCAAATGGCAATAATTTCATGTCTTAGTCCTGTATTTCTGTATTATATGAATTAGACTATTGAGGAAAACATTCAGTAGTGATGATAAAAGTGTACAACCTCCACTTAACAGGAGTATATATATTTTTCCACTGTCATGTATGGATATGAGAGTCGGACCATAAAGAAGGCTGAACACCGAAGAATTGATGCTTTAGATCTGTGGTGTTGGGGAAGACACTTGAGAGTCCCTTGAAGTGAAAGGAGATTAAATCAGTCAGTCCTAAAGATGCTGAAGCTCCAGTACTTTGGCCACCTGATGCAAAGAGCCAACTCATTAGAAAAGACCCTGATGCTGGGAAAGATTGTAGGCAAGATGAGAAAGGGGTGACATAGGACGAGATGGTTGGATGGCATCACTGGCTCAATAGACATGAGTTTGAACAAGCTCTGGGAGATGGTGAAGGACAGGGCAGCCTGGTGTGCTGCAGTCCATGGGCTCACAAAGAGTTGAACATGACTGCATGACTGAACAACAACAACAAAGTGTTCAATTGTATGGATATATCACAGTGTGGTTTTTCGTTCATCCCTTGGTAAACATTTCATTTATCACCAGTTTGGGGCAGTTACAGATAAAACTGCAATGAGCAGTCATCAACCAATCTTTGTATGAACTATACCTTATTTTCTTTTAAGTAAATATCATACTTAGGAGTAGAATGGCTAGAACATATGGTAGGTGTATTGTTTAACATTTTAAGGAACTGCCAAACTACTTTTAAATTCTAAATTTTTAATTTAAAATTTTCTATTGCCACCAGCCCTGTGAGAGTTCATTTGCATCCTCATCAACCCTTGGTCAGTCAATTTTCATACTTCTGTTAGATCTGTAGTAGTGTCTTCCTGTGTTTTTATTTTGCATCTCTCTATGGCTAATTTTATTCAGCATCTTTCCTAAGCTTACTTGCCATCTGTATATCCTCTTGGTGAGGTGTCTATTCACCTCTTATGCCTTTTTATTTATTGTTTTTGTGTTATTATCTTATAATTGAGATATAAGATAATATTTATTTTTTTTTATTTATTTGGGTTACAAGTCTTTTATCAGATACATGTTTGCAAATATTCTGAGCAGATATTTTAATTTTGATGAAGTTTTAATTTTATCAGTATGTTCTTTTAAGGATTGTTTTTGTTTTCATATCTAAGAAATCCTAACTCAATATCACAATTATTTCCTTTTATATTTTTAAAATCTTTTTAGATTTTACAGTTAGTTTTATGACCCTTTTTGAGTTTATTTTTATATGGTGCAAAGTATGGATGGGAGTTCTTTTTTTGTATATGGCAATGAATTGTTTTATCATCTGTTGAAAAGACTTATTCATTGAATTGCCTTTGTACCGTTGTCAAAATTCAGTTTTCCCATATGTGTGTCAGTCTGTTCTGGATTCTCTATTTTGTTAATTGATTTGTTTATCTTTACATCAATACCATTCAATCTCTATTACTGGAGATTCATAATAAGATTTGAAACAAGTCGAGTTTGTCCTACATCCTTGTTCTTCTCTTTTAAAATGATTTTGGCTATTCTGTTGTCATGTCCAACTCTTTGAGACCCCACGGACTGCAGCATGCCAGGCTTGTCTGTCCTTCACTGTCTCCCAAAGTTTGCTCAAACTCATGTCCATTGAGTTGATGATGCCATCTAACTATCTCATCCTCTGTTGCCTCCTTGTCCTCCTGCCCTCAATATTTCCCAGCATCAGGGTCTTTTCTAATGATCAGGCTCTTTGAATCAGGTAGTCAAAGTATTGGAGCTTCAGCATCAGTCCTTCCAGTGAATATTCAGGGTTGATTTCCTTTCAATTCAGTTCAGTCACTCAGTCGTGTCCGACTCTTTGCGACCCCATCAATCGCAGCACGCCAGGACTCCCTGTCCATCACCAACTCCCGGAGTTCACTCAGACTCATGTCCATCGAGTCGGTGATGCCATCCAGCCATCTCATCCTCTGTCGTCCCCTTCTCCTCCTGCCCCCAATCCCTCCCAGCATCAGAGTCTTTTCCAATGAGTCAACTTTTCGCATGAGGTGGCCAAAGTACTGGAGTGTCAGCTTTAGCATCATTCCTTCCAAAGAAATCCCAGGGCTGATCTCCTTCAGAATGGACTGGTTGGATCTCCTTGCAGTCCAAGGGACTCTCAAGAGTCTTCTCCAACACCACAGTTTAAAAGCATCAATTCTTCGGCACTCAGCCTTCTTCACAGTCCAACTCTCACATCCATACACGACCACAGGAAAAACCATAGCCTTGACTAGACCAAACTTTGTTGGCAAAGTAGTGTCTCTGCTTTTGAATATGCTATCTAGATTGGTCATAACTTTCCTTCCAAGGAGTAAGCGTCTTTTAATTTCATGGCCGCAGTCACCCTCTGCTGTGATTTTGAAGCCCAAAAAAATAAAGTTTGACGCTGTTTCCACTGTTTGCCCATCTATTTCCCATGAAGTGATGGGACCAGATGCCATGATCTTCGTTTTCTGAATGTTGAGCTTTAAGCCAACTTTTTCACTCTCCACTTTCACTTTCATCAAGAGGCTTTTTAATTCCTCTTCACTTTCTGCCATAAGGGTGGTGTCATCTGCATATCTGAGGTTATTGACATTTCTCCCAGCAATCTTGAGTCCAGCTTGTGCTTCTTCCAGCCCAGCGTTTCTCATGATGTACTCTGCATATAAGTTAAATAAGCAGGGTGACAATATACAGCCTTGACGTACTCCTTTTCCTATTTGGAACCAGTCTGTTGTTCCATGTCCAGTTCTAACTGTTGCTTCCTGACCTGCATATAGATTTCTCAAAAGGCAGATCAGGTGGTCTGGTATTCCCATCTCTTTCAGAATTTTCCACAGTTTATTGTGATCCACACAGTCAAAGGCTTTGGCATAGTCAATAAAGCAGAAATAGATGTTTTTCTGGAACTCTCTTGCTTTTTCCATGATCCAGTGGATGTTGGCAATTTGGTCTCTGGTTCCTCTGCCTTTTCTAAAACCAGCTTGAACATCAGGAAGTTCACAGTTCACATATTGCTGACTAATTTGGTCTCCTTGCTGTCCAAGAGTCTGTCAAAGTCTTCTAAAGCACCGCAGTTCGAAAGTACCAATTCTTTGGAGCTCAGCCTTCTTGATGGTCCAACTCTCACATTCTTACATGACTACTGGAAAAACCGTAGCTTTGACTGTGTGGCCCTATGTCAACAAAGTGATGTCTCTGCTTTTTAACATGCTGTCGAGATTTGTCATAGCTTTTCTTCCAAGGAGCAAGTGTCTTTTAATTTCATGGCTGCTATTCTGAGTCCTTTGTGTTTTAGAATTACAAAATCAGCTTGTCAGTTTCTACAAAAAAGTCAGCTGATATTTTCATTGGGATTATGGCAGTCCAGAAAATCAGTTTAGAAGGAGTTGAAAAAGTATAGATCCATAAACAGGGTATCTCTCCATTTATTTTATATCTTTAATTTCTCAGCTGTGCTTTATAATTTTTAATAGTTCTTTTGTGTCACTTGTCACACTCATACCTTACGTGTAATGTAAACGTACGATGAAAGTGAAGTATAAGTCA
Organism: Bos taurus; assembly: GCF_002263795.3. Classification (NCBI taxonomy): domain Eukaryota; kingdom Metazoa; phylum Chordata; class Mammalia; order Artiodactyla; family Bovidae; genus Bos; species Bos taurus. Next base: position 253,338 of record NC_037335.1, read on the forward strand.
CTCAGTTGTGTCCGACTCTTTGTGACCCTTTGTGACTCTTTGTGACTATACAGTCCATGGAATTTTCCAGGCCAGAATACTGGAGTGGGTAGCTGGTCCGTTTTCCAGGGGATCTTCCCAACCCAGGGATCAAACCCAGGTCTCCCACATTGCAGGTGGATTCTTTTCTAGCTGAGCCACCAGCGGAGCCCAGATGTACTATAAATGTAAATTACTAAGAAATTTAAAGTTCCCAATTGTTTATTGTGAACCAATGTATACAATTGATTTAAAAATTTTTTTAGTTGTGATATGTGACAAAATTTACAATTCAGTTATTTGGACAGTACAGTTAAAACTGTCAAGTTTAATTATTTTTAACTGTACAATTCAGTAGTGTTAAGTATATTCATATTGTAGTGCAACCAATCTCCAGAACTTTTTCATCTTCTAAAACTGAAACTATATCTGTTAAATAGCACCTTCCCATTTACCACAACTCCTGCTAACCACCGTTCTGCCTTAAGTTTCGAAGTATTGACTAGATACTTCATAAGTGGAATCACATACATTGTCATTTTGTGACTAGTTTATATCCCTTAGTATAATGCCCTCAAGACATGTTGTCTTTAAGATTGTTGAAGGCATGTGTGGCATGTATAAGGATTTCCTTCAAGACTGAATAATTCCATTTTCTGTATATGTAATGGAAGAAGTTTTGTTCTTCCATTTATCTGTTGATGAACATGACATTGCTTCTGTTTTTTGGCAATTGTGAACATATTTTTGTTTCAGATAGTGGCCATCCTGATTTGTGTGAGGTGATACCTCATTTTGATTATGTAGTTTCCTAATGATTAGCATGTTGGACATGTGTTTTTGTTTGTTTGTTTTTTAAATTATGGGGTGTTTCTTTTCTTTTTTTTAGATTTTTTACTGTGATGTGGACCGTTTTTACAATCTATATTGAATTTGTTACAATATTACTTCTGATTTATGTTTTGACTACAAGGCATGTGGAATCTAGCTCCCTGACCATGGATCAAACCTGCCCCTCTGCATTGGAAGGTGAGATCCCAACCACTGGACCACCAGGGAAGTCTCAAGAATCTTCTCATATGTGTGTTGGCCATTTGTATATTTTCTTTGGAGAACTGTATAGTCAAGTCCTTTGCCTCCTTTTAAATTGGGTTATTTGGGTTAACTCTTACCAGATGCACACTTTACAAATGTTTTCTCTATAGGTTGTCTTTCACTGTGTTGATCTTGTCCACTGATGTACAAGTTTTAAATTTTTATAAAGTCCAGTTTTATCTGTTTTTACTTTTGTTTTGTGTGTTTTTTGGTACCATATCCAAAAAAAATCATTGTCAAATCTAGTATCATGAAGCTTTTCTTCTGTGTTGTCTTCTGAGAGTTTTAGAGTTTTAGGTCTTATGTTTAGGTGTTTTTTTTTTCTTTCCTGATTATCTTAAACTACTAATTTATTTCTCTCCATAGGTCTTCAGTTCATTTTAAAAGTTTGTAATTTTAATGAAGCCCAATATCTGTTGTTTCTTTTGTTGCTTGTCATTTTGGAGTCGTGTCTAAGAATCCATTCCTAAATCCAAGATTTACCTCTGTTTTCTAGGAGTTTTATGGTTTTAGCTTAGGTCATTCATCTATTTTGTGTTAATTTTTGTATGTGGTGTGAGGTAGGGGTCCACCTTCATTCTTTATATGTGGAAATTGAATTGTCTTAAGCACAGTTAGTTGGAGAGACTGTTCTTTGCTCATTGAATGGATTTGACACTGTTTTTTGGCAACAGTCAATTGGATGTGCAGCTGCTAAGTTGCTTCAGTCGTGTCCTACTCTGCGACACCATAGACGGCAGCCTACCAGGCTCCCGTGTCCCTGGGATTCTCCAGGCAAGAACTCTGGAGTGGGTTGCCATTTCCTTCTCCAACGTGTGAAAGTGGAAAGTGAAAGTGAAGTTGCTCAGTCGTGTCCAACTCTTAGTGACCCCATGGACTGCAGCCTACCAGGCTCCTCCATCCATGGGATTTTCCAGGCAAGAGTACTGGAGTGGAGTGCCATTGCCTTCTCCACAATTGGACATAGATACAGGAATTTCTTTGTGGACTCTCAGTTTTATTCAGTTGGTATGTATGATAGCCTCCTTCTTGCTTCTATATTGACAAGTTCCGATATACTATGATCTTTGAGTTTGGGGTTATGCGTGGGACAACCTTATATTTTTTCCAGTTGGCAGCAGATGACCTGATTGACAAAAGTCAGATGTCCTCATTCATCTGAACTTTTCAAGCCATGTTGGGAAAGCAGTTGAAGGGGTTGGTGAAAATAATCTTTCACCTAGGTACACACTGTCTAGGGCAGACTTCTTAGTTCTGGGAAAGAAATGGGTGAGTAAATAAAGGTCTATGCTTTACTTTGCCTGAGAAACTGTCTACCTTTGACTTCTATTATCCCTTAACTGAAGTTGTTGTAGTCCAGGCTACCTGCTTTATATATGTCCTGATTCTATTTGTGGAGAAAGAAAGGCAGTATAAGTAATACAAATGGTTAGTAGCATGTACTCTGGAGGTATGTGACTCTCCAGATGTAATACCAGCTTTGGCACTTATTAATCACGTGAATTGGGAAATTCCTTAAATTCTGTGCGTCTGAGTTTTGTCATCTATAAAATGGGGACAATTCCTATCTCAAAAGATTATAGTTAGAATAAAATGATAGTTATGTGCTTTTATCAAGGTGTCTGTTGCTCTAAAAGGATAATTTTTGCCTGTTTATATCTCAGGACCTTTTGTAATAGACTGTCCCTGACCTGTGTTCCTGTCCTTCATAGTGTTTATTTCCATTTTAAATTGTACATTACATGAAGTGGGAGCAGGGATAGTTTCTTCTATTGCTACTATTATTCTAAGAATCTAGCTGACATATAGCAGAACTCAGCAAATATGTGTTGAATGAATTGATCTCTTGGAGTGATTGATGTTTTTCTTTTGGCTGTGCTGCTTGGCTTATGGGATCTTAGTTCCCCAAACTGACTAAGGGCAATAAAAGTGCCAGGTCCTGGACTGATAGGGAACACCCTGGAGTTGAATATTTTTATTGTTAAAGAATGCTGGTGGAGGTGGGTGGGAGGGAGGCTCAAGAGGGAGGGGATATATGTATATTTAATAACTGATACACATTGTACAGCAGAAGCCAACACAACATTGTAAAGCAATTATCCTCTAATTAAAACTAAATATTTTCAAATAAAAAAAAAATAGAATCCTGATAGAAGTAGAATATTTACAAAAGCAGTTCTTGGGATCTTGATTTGCTTTAAGTTGGGTGGCATTTGGTAAATTAAGTTGGAGAATTTGATGAGGAAAAAGTTATTTTATATATATCTTATGTATTCTTGATCTTACCAACTGTGTCATTTATTCAGCTATTTAATGTAGAACTGAGAAAATTTTTATAATTTCTGTGGAAATTATTTCAGCTGAAGAAATAGGCAGTAAAACTGCTTTTCCAACTTGCATTTCAATATTTAATAATGTTAGGAGAAAGAAAAGCACACTTTTAGGTAATAGTCATTTACTTGTTTTTTAAAACCATTTGTGTTCTTCTCCTTGTGTTTGTATTTTAAAAGCTTTCTAATAAAAAAATTATTTTTGATGGGGCATTTTACTAACCAGGTAGGTACAAATGATATAGGCAAAAAGCATATGTAAAAATTATTAAAATATTGAAGGCTCATAGTGAAACATTTTTCACATACGTCTTTTATAGTGATGCAGAGATGGCTGACTGAATCTTATGGCAGTAATTTCCAACTCTGGAGTACCAACTTTTAATTAGAATATATTTGTTCAGAAGTATAATAGAGACGATAGTTTATATAGTTACAGACTTGGTTCAATCTCAAATATTTTCATTTTTAACAGGTTAAGTGTGCATGATGCAATAATGTATTTGATAAAGGGATTTATTATTGTACATAAGTCCAGGAACAGTGTGCTTAGCTTAGCAGTTTAATATCACCTCTTGGTGTGCCTCGAAGGCTCACTGCATTCACAGACTTTGCTTTTTTCAGTATGTTGACTTCTGGTCTTTAGGATCAACCCATTGTGGTTTCAAGATGGCTAACTGCTCAAGTAACATGTCCTTACACAGTAATGCCCCTAAACTGGGTGGGAAGAGGTATTTCACTGTGGTTTTGATTTGCATTTCTCTGATGGCTAATGAGTTGAGCATCTTTTCATGTGCTTATTGACCACTTGTTTGTCTTCTTTTGCCCATTTTTAAATTGGGTTGTCATTTTATTAGTGAGCTCTAAGAGCTCTTTATATATTATTATATCAGATCCTTTATCACAGGGATCCCCAACCTTCCAAGATCTAATAATGCCTAATGGATCTGGGGTGGAGCTGATACAATATTAATAGCAATAAAGTACACAATAAATGTAATGGTGCTTGAATCATCCCAAGATCAACCCCACCCCCCACACCATGGAAAAACTGTCTGGTCCCTGGTGCCAGAAAGGCTGAGTACTGCTGCCTTATCAGATACGAGTTTTGCAAATATTTACTTCCATTCCATTTTCATTTTATAGAGCACAAGTTTTAATTTTGCTTCAAATTTTTTTCTTCTAGTTTTATTGAGATATAATTGATACACAGCATCTGTAAGTTTAAGGTGTACAGCATAATGACTTGACTTATATATATATATATATCATGAAATGGTTATCACAATAAACTTAATGAGCATCCATCATCTCATGGATGCAAAGTTAAAGACAAAAATTTTTTTGTGTGATGAAACTCTTAGGACTTACTATCTTAATTTTCATACAGTGGTGTTCATTATATGTATCATATTGTATGTTATATTCCTAGTACTTATAACTGGAAATTCATACCTTTTGACTTCCTTATGCAATCCCTCCCCCCAATCTCTGGTAACCACAGATTGGCTCTCTTTTTCTATGAGTTTGTTTCTTTGTTTTTGAAGTAAAACTGACCTGGAACACTGTGGGAAGATCCCTTGTAGAAGGGAATGACCACCCACTTAAGTATTCTTGCCTGGAGAATCCCATGGTCAGAGGAGCCTGGCAGGCTACAGTCCATGGAGTTGTAGAGTCGGAATGACTGAGTGACTAACGCTTTCTTTCTGTATTTAAGTTGCTGATCTCTTAAGTTTAAATACATCTTAGCAACACTGCATTTTTATTCCTGTTACCCTACAGTTACTGTTTTTGACATTCTATTTTACATCTTTTTGTTTTCTATATCCCTTATCTGCTTATCATAGATAGATGATTTTGCTAATTATTGCTAGCCGATTTTGCTAATTATCCCTGCTGGCTTTATACATGGCTTATTTATTAGCTGCTTTGTGTTTATCTTTACAGATGAGACTTTTCATTTTACATTTTCTTGTTTCTAGTTGTGGCCTTTGTTTTCTAGCTTAGAGAAGTCCCTTTTAACACTCTTGTAAAGTTGATTTGGTGGTGTTGAACAAGCTTTTGCTTGTCTGTAAAACTTTTGATCTTGCCATCAAATCTGAATGAAATTCTTTGTAGGTCTTTTTCCTTTCATCATTTTAAATATTGTGCCACTCCCTTCTCATCTGCTTAGTTTAGGCTGAGACATCAGCTGATAGCCTTATGGTAGTTCACTTGTACTTAACTTGTAGCTTTCAGTATTCTCTCTTTATTTTTGCCATTTTAATTACTACTTATCTTGGTGTGGTCCTCTTTGGGTTGACCATGTTTCAGATGTCCGTGATTCCTGGACTGTTTGGGATGTCTCTTTCCTTTCCCCAGTCAAGGAAATGTTCAGCTATTGTTTCTTCAAGTAAGTTTTTTCTTTTCTCCTTCTGGGCCCCTGTAATACTTGTATTATAGTATGCTTGATGTTGTCCTAAAGGTCTTTTACATTGTGCTCCTTTTTTTCTGTTCTTCCTTTTTTCAGTTGTGCTTTAGTTTTTTCTACTAAGCTTTCAGCTTGCTGATCCGTTCCTCTGTACCATTCTCTCTCGTTCATTCCTTCTAGTGGATTTTTCATTTCATGCATTGTATTCTTCATCTCAGGTTGGCTCTTCTTTATATTTACTTGCTATTATATATGCATAAAAGTTTAACTCTTTGTTAAACACAAATTTTTTATTTTAATGGAGTCCACCATAACTTTTTCTTGCATGGATGGTGATGATAATATTGTGTATACAAGCTTATCATGAAACTAAGGGACCTAATTTTGGAGTCTGTGATCTATTTTGAATTACTTTTTTTAAAAAATTAATACTATATATATACATAACGTGTTGAATGTTTTTAAATGTATGGTTCAGTGACATTTGAATACATTAGAATTGTTATGCAACCATTACTATTGTCCATCTCCAGAACTTTTCATTATCCCAAACTGAACTCAGTCAGTACCCATTAAACTATTAACTCCCCATTTCCCTGTCCTCCCAGCCCCTGGCAACCACTGTCTACTTTCTGTCTTTATGAATCTGACTACTTTAGGTACCTAGTATAAATAGAATCATACAGCATCTGTCCTTTTATGACTGGCTTATTTCACTTAGCATAATCTCTTCAAGGTTTATCCATGTTGTAACATATCAGAGTTTCCTGTCTTTGTTGCTGAAAAATATTCCATTACATTCATATAGCATATTTTGTTCATACATTAATACACCAGTGGACACTTGGGTGGCTTCTACCTTTTGGTTGTTGTGAATAATGCTACTACGAATGTAGATGTAAATACCTCTTTAAGACCCTGCATTCAGTTCTTTTGCATATAGAAAGTAGAATACTGGATCTATTTTAAATTTTATTAGGAACCCCATACTGTTTTTCACAATGGCCGTAGCATATTACATTCTCACTAATAGTGCACCAGGGTTCCAATTTCTCTGTATCTTTGTCAGCACTTGTTATTTTCTGGTTTTAATTTTTGTTTTTCACTCTTAGACATCCTAATAAACACAAAGTAATATCACATTTTTCTTTTGGTTTTCATTCCCTAATGATTAGTGATATTGAGCACCCCTTCATGTATTTATTTCTTCTTGCCCAATTTTTGATTTGTGTGTGTGTGTGTGTGATATGCTCTGGATATTAATCTTTTATCTGATATGTGATTTGCAGATTCTCCTATGAGTTGTCTTTTCCTTCTGTTAATAATGTCCTTTGATACAAGGACATTAAATACAAAAGGTTTGTATTTTTTTTTTTTTTGAGTATAATTATTTTTATTTAGAGTTGTAGGTAAGGCTATCAACATATGGATTTCTTGTATTACTTTTTAAAAAAATTTTAATTGGACAATACTTATCTTACAGCATTGTGATGGTTTTTGCCATACATGAATCAGCCATAGGCACACATATGTTCCCTCCCCTGAACCCCCTACTTCCCACCTTCCTCCCCATGCTGTCCCTCCACATTGTCACAGAGCAGCAGAGAGGTTTGTGTTTTGATCAAGTTCAGTGTATCTATTTTTTTCTTTTTCTCTCGGTGTTACTATCCAATAAATCATTGCCAAGTCCAGTGTCATGAAGCTTTTGTTTTATGTTGTCATCTAAGTTTTATAGTTTTAGCTCCTATGTTCAAGGCATTGATCCATTTTGAGTTTGTTTTTTGCACATGAGAAAGTGAAAGTGAAAGTCACTCAGTCATGTCCAACCCTTTGGAATTCTCCAGGCCAGAATACTGGAGTGGATAGCCTTTCCCTTTTCCAGGGGAATCTTCCTAAAGCAGGGATTGAACCCTGGTCTCCCGCATTGTGGGCAGATTCTTTACCAGCTGAGCCACCAGGGGAGCCCTTTCTATACATGATGTAAAGTAAAAAGGTCTCCTTTGTTCTTGTGCATGTGAATATCCCACTTCCCTAGCACTGTTCGTTGAAGAAACTGTTCTTTCTCAATTGAATGGTCTTAGCACCCTTATTGCAAATTATTTGACCATTGTGCAAGTGTTATTTCTGGATTCTCTTATACTAATTTGGTCTACATGTCTGTCTTTATCACAGTACCACACTGTTTTGATTATTTTTGTATTGGGTTGGCAAAAAAGTTCATTCTGGTTTTTCCGTAAGATGGCTCTAGTAGTGCTTAGTTGTCTTTAAGTTCATTTAGAACAAGTTTGTTAGATTTTATTGTGACAGCTCTTATATCAGTATGCATTTAATAAAAAACCAAAATTGGTGAATTTTTGTGTAGCTATTTTAATATTGAAGATGGAAAAAACAACATTTTGGACACTATGCTTTATAATTTCAAGAAAGGTAAAAATGCAACTGAAATGCAAAACAAGAAAAAAAAAATACGTGCAGTGTTTGGAGAGGGTGCTGTGACTGACTGAATATGTCAAAAGTAGTTTCCAAAGTTTTATGCTGGAGATTTCTTGCTGGACAATGCTCCACAGTCAGGTAAACCAGTTGAAGTTGAAAGCAATTAAATCAACACATTAGTCGAGAACAGTCAATGTTATGTCATGCAGGAGATAGCTGACACATTCAAAATATCCAAATCAAGTGTTGAAAACCATTTGTACCAGCTTGGTTATGTTAATCACTTTGATGTTTGAGTTCCACCTAAATTAAGCCAAAAAAATCTTGACTATATTTCTGCACGTGATTCTCTACTTAAACATAATGAAAACATTCTGTTTTTAAAACAAATTGTTACAGGTGATGAACAGTGGGTAGTGTACAATAATGTAGAAGTAAAGATATTATGGGGCAAGCAAAATGAACCACCAAGCAAATGAAAACCAAGGCTGGTTTTCATGCAAAGAAGGTGATGTTGTGTGTATGGTGGGATTGGAGGGAGTCTTCTATTATGGCTCCTTCTGGAAAACCAATTGATTATTTCCAACAAGTACGGCTCCAAGTTAGACAAACTAAAAGCAATACTTGACCAAAAAGCATCTGGAATTAGTCAACAGAAAACACATACTCTTCCATCATGATAACGCAAGACTGCATGTTTCCTTGGTGACCAGGCAGAAACTGTTGCATCTTGGCTGGGAAGTTCTGATTTATCCACTATATTAGCCAGACATTGTACTTCCAGATTTCCATTTATTTCAGTATTTATAAAATTCTCTTAATGGAAAAAGTTTCAGTTCCATGGAAGACTGTAGAAGGCACCTAGAGCAGTTCTTTGCTCAAAAAGATAAAAGCTTTGGATGATGGAATTTTGAAGTTGCCTGCAAAATGGCAGAAGGTAGTGGAACAAAATGGTGAATACATTATTCAATAAAGTTCTTGGTGAAAATTAAAAATACGTCTTTTATTTTTTAACTTAAAAGCCAAAGGAACTTTCTAGCTAACCCAGTAATATGTTTTCAAATCAGGAATTGTGAGAACTACAGGTTTGTTCTAATTTTTCTAGATTTCTTTTGGCTATTCAAGGTTCCTTGAGAGTTCCGTATATGATCACAACATCTTAAATAGAAATACTTTTGATCCTTCCTTTCCATTTTGAATTCTTTTTTTTCTTCCCTAATTACTCTGGCTAGAACTTCCACTACTGTGTTGAATATAAACTGTGAAAGTGGGCATCTTCCTGATCTTGGGTAAAAAGTTTTTTCCACCTTTGACTATTTTGATGTTAGGTATGGATTTTGCATATGTGCCCTTTATTATATTGAGATAGTTTCCTTAGATGCTTGTTTTTTGGATTTTTTTTTTTTTTAACCATAGAAAGGTGTTAATTTTGTGGATGCTTTTTCTGCATCATTTGAGGTTGAGCATGTGAGTTTTTCCCCCTTCATTTTGATGTGGTGTATGTCATTGGTTGCTTTTCATATATGAACTGTTTTTACATTCCAGGAATAAATCTCACTTGGTCATGGTGTATAGCTCTTTTAGTATGCTGCTGCATTTGGTTTGCTAGTATTTTGTTAAGAACTATTGCATCAACAACATAGGAAAACTAGTCTTTAGTTGTCTTTTCTTGAAGTGTGTTTGTCTGACTTTATACAGGTAATGCTGTCATCATAGAGAGGCTTCATAGAATGTGTTCAGTTGTGAGAAGAGTTTGAGAGGGATTGGTGTTCTTTAAATGTTTGGTTTAAAGTGAAGCCATCAGATTCAGGGCTTTTCTTTGTCAGGAGGTTTTTGATCGCTGATTCATTCTTCTTACTAGTTCTAGGTCTGTTTTTATAATCTGTTCTTGATTCAGCCTTAGTAGATTTTGTGTTTCTAGGAATTTGTCCCTTTCAACTAGTTTATCCAATTTGTTGGCATACACATGCCTAAGTACTGAGTAATCCCTTGTGACATTTCTTTTATTTCTGATTTTAGCAATTTAAGTCTTCCCTCTATTTTTCTTGTTAGTTTTGCTAAAGATTTGCCAATATTTTGATATTTTCATAAATATCAACTTCTGATTTTGTTGCTTTTCTATATTGTGTTTACTTTTTCTATAATCTGTGCTTTCTTTCTTTCTTTCTTTCTTTTTCTTTTTTGCTTTGTGTTTGGTCTTTTCTAGTTTCTTACAGTGAAAAGCTAGATTCAGTTCAGTTCAGTTGCTCAGTCGTACCCGACTCTTTGCGACCCCATGAATCGCAGCACGCCAGGCCTCCCTGTCCATCACCAACTCCCGGAGTTCACTCAGACTCATGTCCATCGAGTCGGTGATGCCATCCAGACATCTCATCATCTGTCATCCCCTTCTCCTCCTGCCCCAAATCCCTCCCAGCATCAGAGTCTTTTCCAATGAGTCAACTCTTCGCATGAGGTGGCCAAAGTATTGGAGTTTCAGCTTTAGCATCAATCCTTCCAAAGAACTGACTTCAAATCTTCTGTTATCAGGCATTTACAGCTATAAGTTTGCTTCTAAACACTGCTTTAGCTGCACTCAAGAAGATTTGATATGTTTAACTTTTCCTTCATCTGATAGTTTGGTAACTTGTCTTGTGAGTTCATCTTTCACCCATCATCATTTTTAGGTGTACATTGATTAATATTCACATTTATGAATTTTCCAAATTTTTGTATGTTACTGACTTCTGGTTTCATTTCATTGTGGTCAAGAATATACTTTGTGTGATTTTTAATTCTTTAAAATTTATTCAGACTTGTTTTATAGTTTTTCATGTGCACATGAGAAGAATGTGTATTCTTCTGTAGTAGGGCAGGATACTCAACATCTGTCAGGTCTAGTTAGTGTACAGTGTTGGTGAAATCTTCTGTTTATTTGTCAATCTTGTCTAATTGTTCTATCCATTATTGGAAGTGGATATCAAAGTCTCCAGTTAATTGTTGATTTTTCTGTTTGGGCCTTTTTTAAAGGGTGTCGGTGCCAGTGGATGAGGGTGGTTGACTTAATGTTGCACACTATAAATATCTTTGATATTGATTGTGAGTGAAGTTGCTCAGTGATGTCCAACTCTTTGTGACCCTGTGGACTGCAGCCTGCCAGGCTCCATCATCCATGGGATTTTCCAGGCAGTAATACCAGAGTGGGTTGACATTTCCTCCTCCAGGGGATCTTCCCAACCCAGGGATCAAACTCTGGTTTCCCACATTGCAGGCCGAATCTTTACCATCTGAGCCACCAGGAAAACTGTTTATATTGATCGTAAAGGGGTTCTGTAAATAAATATGACATATCACACTTTTAATGAAAAGTACAAAAGGTAAACAATTCATAGAAAAAAAAATACAATGCCTAATAACCATAGGAAAGAAGCTCAATTTCATTTGTAATCAGGGAAATCCAAAATAGAATGAGATAATCATTTTTTAAAATCTAACAAAAATGTGAAACTTATTAGTAATCTTAGAATATGAGGAGATAGGTATTTTCAAGCACTCTTGATGTGGCAAGTTGTTTTCTTAATTTTTGGTAACTTAATAAATTTTTGGTGTTTTTACTGTTTTGTTATGAATATACCCATGTATTTATCACCTTATTGTATATGAAACACTATCTCTTTTTTTTTTTTTTAGCTATAAATTTGTTTAATTTTTTAGTTGCAGGTAATTGCTTTACAGAATTTTGTTGTTTTCTGTCAATTCTCAATATGAATCAGCCATAGGTATACATATACCCCCTCCCTTTTGAACCTCCCTCCCATCTCCCTCTTCATCCCACCCCTCTAGGATGATACAGAGCCCCTGTTTGAGTTCCCTGAGACGTAAGAGCAAATTCCCACTGGCTATCTATTTTATATATGGTAATGTAGGTTTCCATGTTACTCTCTCCATACATCTCACCCTCTCCTCCCCTCTCCCTGTGTCTGTAAGTCTATTCTCTTTGTCTGTTACTCCACTGCTGTCCTGTAAATAAATTCTTCAGTACCATTTTTCTAAATTCCATATATTTGGATTAGTATACAATATTTATCTTTCTCTTTCTGACTTACTTCACTCTGTATGATAGGCTCTAGGTTCATCCACTTCATTAGAACTGACTCAAACGCGTTTTTTTTATGATTGAGTAATTACTTTGCCAACAAAGGTCTGTCTAGTCAAGGCTATGGTTTTTCCAGTGGTCATGTATGGATGTGAGAGTTGGACTGTGAAGAAAGCTGAATGCCAAAGAATTGATGCTTTTGAACTGTGGTGTTGGAGAAGACTCTTGAGAGTCCCTTGGACTGCAAGGAGATCCAACCAGTCCATCCAAAAGGAGATCAGTCCTGGGTGTTCATTGGAAGGACTGATGTTAAAGCTGAAACTCCAATACTTTGGCCACCTCATGCAAAGAGTTGATTCATTGGAAAAGACTCTGATGCTGGGAGGGATTTGGGGCAGGAGGAGAAGGGGATGACAGATGATGAGATGGCTGGATGGCATCACCAACTCGATGGATATGAGTTTGAGTGAACTCCGGGAGTTGGTGATGGACAGGGAGGGCTGGCGTGCTGCGATTCATGGGGTCGCAAAGAGTCGGACACGACTGAGCGACTGAACTGAACTGAGCTGAATATTCAATTGTGTATATATACCACAGCTTCTTTATCCATTCATCTGTCGATGGACATCTAGGTTGCTTCCATATTCTAGCTATTGTAAGTAGTGCTGCAATGAACAATGGGATACATGTGTCTTTTCCAGTTTTGATTTCCTCAGGGTATATGCCTAGGAGTGGTATTGCTGGGTCATATCGTGGTTTTATTCCTAGCTTTTTAAGGAGTCTCCATACTGTCTCCTATAGTGGCTGTATCAATTTACATGCCCACCAACAGTGCAAGAGCTTCCCCTTTTCTCCACACCCTCTCCAGCATTTATTGTTTGTAGGTTTTTTGATGATGGCCATTCTGACCACTGTGAGGTGATATCTCATTGTAGTTTCAATTTGCATTTCTCTAATAATGAGCAATGTTGAGCATCTTTTCACGTGTTTGTTAGTCATCTGTATGTCTTCTTTGCATAAATGTCTGTATAGGTCTTTTCCCACTTTTTGATTGGGTTGTTTGCTTTTCTGGTATTGAGTTGTATGAACTGCTTGTATATTTGAAATTGATCCTTTGTCAGTTGTTTCACTTGCTATTATTTTCTCCCATTTTGAGGGTTGTCTTTTCACCTTGCATATAACTTCCTTAGCTGTATAAAAACTTTTAAGTTTAATCAGGTCCCACTTGTTTACTTTTGTTTTTATTTCCATTACTCTAGGAGGTGAGTCATAGAGGATCTTGCTGTGATTTATGTCATCGAGTGTTCTGCCTATGTTTTCTTTTAAGAGTTTTATAATTTCTGGTCTTACATTTAGGTCTTAAATCCATTTTGAGTTTATCTTTGTGTATGGTGTTAGTAAGTGTTCTAATTTCAGTCTTTTACATGTTGCTGTCCAGTTTTCCCAGCATCATTTATTGAAGAGGCTGTCTTTGCCTTATTGTATATTCTTGCCTCCTTTGTCAAAAATAAGGTACCCATAGGTGCATGAGTTTATTTCTGGGCTTTCTATTTTGTTCCTTTGGTCTGTATTTCTGCTTTTGGGCCAGTAGCATACTGTCTTGGTGACTGTAGCTTTGTAATATAATCTGAAGTCAGGAATGTGGATTCCTCCAGCTCCATTCTTCTTTTTCAAGACTGCTTTGGCTATTCAGGGTCTTTTGTGTTTCCATATGAATTGTGAAATTTTTTGTCTAGTTCTGTGTAAAATGCCATTGGTAATTGGATGGGGATCGTATTGAATCTGTAGACTGTGTTTGGTAATATAGTCATGTTCACAATATCAATTGTTTCTACTCAGGAACATGGAATGTCTGTCCATCTGCTTTTGTCATCTTTGATTTCATTCATCAGTATCTTATAATTTTCTTTGTACATTTCTTTTGTCTCTTTCGGTAACTTTATCTCTAGATATTTTATTCTTTTTGTTACAGTGGTGAATGGGATTGATTCTTTCTCTTTTGATTTATTATTGTTAGTATATAGAAATGCAGGTGATTTCTCTGTATTGATTTTGTTTCCTATGACTTTTCTAAATTCACTGTTTAGATCTACTAATTTTCTGATAGTATGTTTAATGTCTTTGGTGTACTATTATGTCATCTGCACACAGTGAGAATTTCTTTTCTGATCTGGATTCCTTTTAATTTTTTTCTTCTCTGATTGCTGTAGCTAGCACTTCCAAAACTATGTTGAATAATAGTGATAAAAGTTGACACCCTTGTCTTGATCCTGATCTTAGGGGGAATGCTTTCAGTTTTTCACCATTGAGAATAATGTTTGCTGTAGGCTTATCATGTATGGCCTTTACTATGTTGAGGTAAGTTCTGTGCCCATTATTTGAAGTGTTTTAATCGTAAATGGGTGCTGAATTTTGTCAAAGGCTTTTTCTGCACCTATTGAGATTATCATATGGTTTTTATCTTTCAATTTGTAAATATGGTGCATCACATTGATTGATTTGCGTATATTGCATATATTTTTTGCATCTCTGGAATAAACCCAACTTGATCTGGTTTATAAGCTTTTTGATATCTTGTTGAATTCTGTTTGCTAAAATTCTCTTGAGGATTTTTGTTTCTATGTTCATCAGTGATATTGGCCTGTAGTTTTCTTTTTTGTGTGTTGTCTTTGTCTGGTTTTGATATCAGGGTGATGGTAGCCTCATAGAATGAGTTTGGAAGTGTTCCTTCCTCTGCAGTTTTTTTAAAGAGTTTTAGAAGGATAGGCATTAGCTCTTTTTTAAATGATAGAATTCTCCTGTGATTCTGGTCCTGGGCTTCTGTTTTTTTGGGGGAGATTTTTCGTCACAGTTTCAATTTCAGTGCTTGTAATTGCTTTGTTTATCATTTCCATTTCTTCCTGGTTCAGTCTTGGAAGGTTAAATTTTTCTAAGGATCTGTCCATTTCTTCCACGTTGTCCATTTTATTGCTGTGTGTTTGTTCATAATGATCTCTTAGACTTCTTTGTATTTCTGCATTGTCTGTTGTAACGTCTCCTTTTTCATTTCTGATTTTGTTGATTTGATTAGTCTCTTTTTTTCTTGATTAGTCTGGTTGAAGGTTTGTCAATTTTGTTTATCTTCTCAAAGAACCAGTTTTAAGTTTTATTAATCTTTACTATTGTTTCTTTCATTTTCAATTATTTCTGCTCTGATGTTTATGATTTGTTTCCTTCTGCTAATTTTGCAGGATGGAGGGGGGTGTGTGGTTTGTTCTTTTTCCAGTTGTTTTAGGTGTAAACTTACATTGTCTCTTTGATGTTTTTCTTATTTCTTTAGGTAGGATTGTATTGCTGTAAACTTCCCTCTAAGAACTGTTTTTGCTACATCCTGTAGGTTTGAGTTGTCTTGTTTTCATTGTCATTTATTTCTAGAAATTTTTTTATTTCCCTTTTGATTTCTTTATTAACCCGTTGGTTATTTAGAAACGTATTGTTTAATCTCCATGGGTTTGTGTTTTTTACAGTTTTTTTTTTTTCTTGTAATTGATATCTAGTCTCTTAGCATTGTAGTCGGAAAAGATGCTTGATATGATTTCAATTTTCTTAAATTTACTGATGTTTGATTTGTGACCCAAGATGTGGTCTATCCTGGAGAATATTCCATGTGCACTTGAGAAGAATGTGTATTCTGTATTTGGATGGAATGTCCTGAAGATATCAATGAGATCCATCTCATCTAATGTATCATTTAAGACTTGTGGTTCCTTATTAATTTTCTGTTTTGATGATCTGTCCAGTTCATTGGTGTGAGTGGGGTGTTAAAGTCTCCTACTATTATTGTGTTACTGTCAATTTCTCCTTTTATGTCTCTTATTGTTTGTCTTACATGTTGAGGTGCTCCTATGTTGGGTGGATAGATATTAACAATTGTTATGTCTTCCTCTTGGATTGATCTCTTGTTCATTATGTAGTGTTCCTAACCTCTTGTAATAGTCTTTATTTTAAGGTCTATTTTGTCTGATATGAGGATTGCCACTCCAGCTTTTTTTTGCTTTCCAATTGCATGGAATATATTTTTCCATCCTCTCACTTTCAGTCTATATATGTCTTTAGGTCTGAAGTGGGTTTCTTATAGACAGCATATATATGGGTCTTGTTTTTATATTCATTCAGCCAGTCTGATTCTTTTGGTTGGAGCATTTAATTCATTTACATTTAAGGTAGTTATTGATATTCCTATTTCCATTTTTTTAATTGTTTGGGCTTGATTTTGTAAATTGTTTTCTTCTTTTGTATTTATTGACTATACAAGTCCCTTTAATATTTGTTTTAAAGCTGGTTTGGTGGTACTGAATTCTCTTAACTTTTGCTTGTGCTCAAAGCTTTTGATTTCTCCATGAATTTTGAATGAGATCTTTGCTGGGTAGAGTAATGTTGGTGGTAGATTTAAAAGGGAATTTCAGTACTTTAAATATATCTTACCATTCTCTTCTGGCCCACAGTTTCTGCTGAAAGATCAGCTGTTAAACATATGGGGTTTACCTTGTATGTTACTTGTTACTTTTTCCTTGCTGCTTTTAATAAATTCTTTCTTTGTGTTTAATCTTTGTTAGTTTGATTAGTATGTGTCTTGGCGTGTTTCTCCTTGTGTTTATCCTGTATGGGACTCCTTGTGCCTCTTGGATTTGATTGACTATTTCACTTTTCCGTGTTGGGGAAATTTTCAACTATAATCCCTTCAAAAATTTTCTCATACCCTTTCTTTTCTCTTCTTCTGGGACCCCTCTTTTCAAATGTTGGTGTGTTTAATATGGTCCCAGAGATCTCTGAGACTATCCTCAGTTCTTTTCATTCTTTTTATTTTATTCTGCTCTTCAGAAGTTATTTCCACCATTTTATGTTCCAGTCACTGATTTGTTCTTCTGCTTCAGATATTCTGTTATTGATGTCTTATAGTGTATTTTTAATTTTAGTAATTGTGTTGTTTGTTCTTTAATTCTTCTAGGTCTTTGTTAATTGATTGTTGTATTTTCTCCATTCTATTTTCAAGGTTTTTAATCATCTCTACTATCATTACTCTGAATTCTTTTTTAGGTAGCTTGCCTATTTCCTCTTCATTTATTTGGACTTCTGTGTTTCTAGTTTGTTCCTTCATTTGTGCAATATTTCTCTGCCTTTTCATTATTTTTTTTAAAACTTCCTGTGTTTGAGGTCTCCTTTTTCCAGGCTTCAAGGTTGAATTTTTTCTTCGTTTTCATTTCTACCCTCCTCAGTTTGGTCCATTGGGTTGTGTAAGCTTCATGTAGTGTGAGATTTGTGCTGAGTTTTTTGTTTGTTTTGTTTTCTTTTGTCTTGTTTTTCCTCTGATGGACAAGGCTGAGTGAGGTGGTAATCCTGTCTGCTGATTATTGGGTTTGTAGTTTTGTTTTGCTTGTTTTTTGGATGAGGCATCCTGTATGGTGTTTGGGTGATGCCAAGTCTTGTATTCAGGTGGTTTCCTTTGTTTGAGTTCTCACTATTTGATACTTAGGGTTAGTTCTCTGGTAGTCTAGGGTCTTGGAATCAGTGCTCCCACTCCAAAGGCTCAGGGCTTGATCGTTGGTCAGGAATGAAGATTCCACAAGTGGTTTGTTATGGCATTAAGTGAGATTAAAACAAATACCCAAAGATGAAAAACCGAAGATGAACCCCAGACAAATGGCAGTTGCAAATCAGGCGAATAAAAATTAAAATAATGGAATAGAAACATACACATTCAAAAGCAAAATTAAAACAGTCCAACAAAAATAAAGTACAATAAATTGAGCCAGTGAACAAAGGAAACCAAAAATTTTGTCTACCAGTTAAGAATAAAACTAACTAAGCACAAACTGGAAAACAAAACTAAAGCAAGGTGCCAAGTTAGGAATAAAGCAATGAAAACAAAACTAACAAATATGTTCAGGGAAAAGGAAAGAAAGAAAAGAAAAGAATAGACATGCAAAGTTAAATAGAGGTAGATTAAGAATGTTTGTATACAGTAAAGAATAACTGCAAGAGGAAAAGATTAGTAGGAAAAGCAAGCAAAGAAATGTAGAAAAAAATAACAATAGGTTTTAAAAAGTTAAAAGTTAAAATTTTTAAAAGAGGAAAGAAAATAAAAAAGAAAAACTGAAACTCCACAGAACTACAAAAGCCCAATGTAGAGGCAGAGGTTTATAACACTAAAAAGTAATTTAACAACAACAAAAACTCAAACACTTGATTAGATTTCATCATGCCAATAAATCAACAACTACAACAGAGGGGGGGAGAAAAGAAAAAAGAGAAGAAAAAATCCAAAAGAAACTATGGAACAAGTCAAAACATAAGAATAATAAATACATTTCTAGAGTCACTGCTGTCAGAGTCCTTGCCCTTGGTGGGAGTCACGTCCATCTCACCTCCCTAGGATGCCCTGTGCTGATCTCTGGACCTGCTGTGGGGGCAGCTCAGATTCTAATCTGGCCCTGCCCCTATGTGTTCTTGCCAATAATGTCCACAGCTATCAGAACTAGTGTGTTTTCTTTGCTGGGAGCTCTCAATGTCCTTTTATAACACAGACACAGAATCTGCCTAGTTGATCATGTGGATTTATCTGTAACTTGTACAGCTGGTGGGAAGGTTTTGGGTCTTCTTTCTTAGCCACAGTGCACCTGGGTTTCAACTGTGGTTTTATTTCCACCTCTGCATGTGGATCATCCACTGGGTTTTGCTCCTGAGGCTGCCCTGGAGGACTTGCATCTGCCCCAGTGAAAGCCAGGTATGAAGGTGGTGCAGGTGCTTGGGTTGCAGGGGTTCTGGCAGCACTAGGCACTCAGCGGGGTTGGTGGCTAGCGCAGCAGGAAATATAGTGTTCTAGAAGGGTATGGCAACCAGTTTTGGCCTGTACACTCCAGTATTCTTGCCTGGAGAACTCTCCTGACAGAGAAGCCTGGCAGGCCACAGTTCACAGGGTTGCAAAGAGTTGGACACAACAGAAGCGACCTCGCTTGCATAGATGTCAGAGTATTTTTGCATGTGGCAGCTTTGGCTCAGTGAAGGTTGAGCATGAAGGTGGCATAGCTGCCTGGGTCACGGGGACCCTGGCTGTTCCAAGTGTGCTTGGAAAGGACTGCCTCTGCCTCAGGAGTTATGGCTCTATCAGAGTGTTTTTTCGAGCCTTTGGTAGCTGGTGATCAGAAGGCCTCTTTGGCTAGTCTTTCTCTGCAGCCCTGCCCGTTCAGGTAATTAGAGGGCTCCTTTGCTGGGGATCCTTTTCTGTTTTTTGTCATGTCAGGCACATAGAGGGGTCCCCTGGCTGGAGTCCTGCTCTGTAGATTGACACATCAGGTACTTAATGGGGCACGCTGGGTGGGGTCCTACTCCGTGGTTCGCCCTCTCAGGCAGTTGATGGGCCAGCCTCTATGTTGTTCAGCTACCGATGCTGGCGTTTGGAGAGAGAGAGGCTATGGTGATGGCTCCACGCCCAACGCGTGACTCAGCAGTATTGCCTTTCTCCCATGGCTGCCTTGCTTTCCTCTGCAGGCATGTCCCACCACAGTCTCCTCCCTCACATCCCCTCTATCCATCTCTGCGCAGTCAACAGCAGGCCTCGCCCTGGGATTGCTCCACAATCCCTAAACTCCAGCCCCCAGCCGCTGTATCTTCTAGGGCACCTGCGTCCCTGTCCAGGGTATGTATGGCTGTGGCAAGGACTGTCTGATTCTAATTCCATTTAGGCTGCCACAGATCAGGTTTTCACTCTCAGCCTTAAATGTTTCTTCTCTGACTCAGACAGTTACCCCAATGTGGTGTTCAGATCCCTGCTTCAGTTCCCCCACCCGATGAAGGCAGGTCCAGTTTTACTGTTTACTAACACTCCTTTTTTCCCCCCTAGTTCATTCATTCTACCAAGTTTCGCATAGTTCTATATATTATTTTCTGCTGGTCAGGTACTCCTGTCCCTTCTCAGCTGGTGTGCTGCATGCACTTCTGTGTCGAATGTGTATTCCTGATGTATTCATGGAGAGAGATGTACTCCATGCCCCCCTACTCCTCTGCCATGTTGTTCTTGAAACATTATCTCTTTTTCACCTATATTTTGTGTAAACAGGTCTTTAAATATCACCTGAATTGCTTCCCTGGTGGCTTAGATGGTAAAGCGTCTGACTACAATGCGGGAGACCTGGGTTCCATCCCTGGGTTGGGAAGATCTGCTGGAGAAGGAAATGGCAATCCACTCCAGTACTATTGCCTGGAAAATCCCATGGACAGAGGAGCCTGGTAGGCTACAGTCCATGAGGTCGCAAAGTGTTGGACACGACTGAGCAACTTCACTTTCACTCTCTGTGTATTCTTGCCATCTCTTTTTAATCTCTTATGCTTCTGTTAGTTCCTTACTGTTTCTATCCTTTATCATACCCACCCTTGCATGTACTATTCGCTTGATAACTCCAGTTTTCTTGAAGAGGTATCTAGTCTTTCCCATTCTATCATTTTCCTCTATTCTTTGCACTGTTCCTGTGAGAAGTCCTTGTTATCTCTCCTTGGTGTTGTCTAGAACTCTGTTCAGTTGGATATATCTTTCCTTTTCTCCCTTGCTTTTTTACTTCTCTTCTTTCCTCAGCTATTTGTAAAGCCTCCTCGGATAACCACTTTGCCTTCTTTCATTTCTTTTTCTTTGGGATGTTTTGGTCAGTGACTCCTGTACAATATTATGAATCTGTCCATAGTTCTTAATGTACCCTGGTCACCAGGGCTCATCCTTTTATTCATCACTTCCATGTATAATCATAAAGAATTTGATTTAGGTTGTACCTGAATGGCCTACTGGTTTTCCCTACTTTCTTCAATTTAAGATCTGAGCCACAGTCAGCTCCAGGCCTTGTTTTTGCTGACTGTAAGAGCTTCTCCATCTTTGGCTGTAAAGAATATAATCAGTCTGATTTCGGTGTTGACCATTTGGTGGTGTCCTTGTGTAGGATTGTATCTCGTGTTGTTGGAAGAGGTGTTTGTTATGATCAGTGTGTTCTCTTGACAAAAATCTGTTAGCCTCTGCCCTTCTTCATTTTGTACTCCAAGGCCAAACTTGCTTACAATTCTGGGTATCTCTTGAGTTCCTATGTTTGCATTTCAATCCCTTATAATGAAAAGGACATCTTCTTCAGTGTTAGTTCTAGAAGGTCTTATAGGTGTTCATAGAACCATTTAGTTTTAACTTCAGCATCCTTGGTTGGGGCACAGACTTGGATTACTGTGATGTTGAATGGTTTGCCTTGGAAATGAACTGAGACAATTCTGTTATTTTTGAGATTGCACCCAAGTACTGCATTTTGGACTCTTGTTGACTAACCTAATATTCCAGGTTCCTCTGTGTGCTGCTGATCCCCGCTCACAGTGCCGGTGGTCTTGCTCATCCTGTTCATCTGTCTGCATTGTTCGCTGAACCCATGGCAGGCAAGGTGCGAGCTAAGAGGCTGGAAAAAAATGCTAGGTTCCATGGGAACTGCAGATACATTTATTCTCTCCTGGCTGGTGCAGCAGCCATAGCATTAGACAGAACACAACATAACCACACACAACCCTTCAGGGCTTTTCCAAGTGAAGTTTTTACTGGTGTACCTCACAGAGTAGCCCATGACCAAGCAAGTACCTCGTGATGCACATGTGCAGCACTGTAAGTGATCTCAGATGTTCCATAATTGTGCAGGGTCATTGTTTACAGAGCATGGGGCGAGAGAGCCTGACCACACCATCCTGGCTACTTTGCTCTTTCCCCACACTATGCAGTACTGTTCTTTATAGCATCAGAGTTTACTTTCACCACCAGCCACCATCACAGCTGAGCATTATTTCTGCTTTGGCCCAGCTACTTCATTCTTTTTGGAGCTATTTGTAATTGTCTTCCACTCTTTCCCAGTAGTATCATGAAGTCGCTCAGTCGTGTCCTACTCTTCGTGACCCCATGGACTAGCCCACCAGGCTCCTCCATCCATGGAATTTTTTAGGCAAGAGTACTGGATTGGGTTGCCATTTCCTTCTCCAGTAATATATTGGACACAATCTGACCTGGCGGGCTCATCATCTGGTGCCATATCTTTTTGCCTTATATTGTTCATGGAGTTCTCATGGCAAGAATACTGGAATGGCTTGCCATTCCCTCCTCCAGTGGACCACATTTTGTCAGAACTCTCCACTATGACCCATCCATTTTGTGTGGCCTTGCATGACATATGCCCCATTGCCATGACAAGGCTATGATTCATGAAGGGACGTAATGACTTTAAGCCCATTAATAGTTAATTGCCTGGACTTACTATTTCATTGAGCTTACAAAGTGTGAAGATAATAAGTTAATCATTCCTTTTTCATTCATTATCAAAATTCTTAAAAAAAACTTTAGCTAATCAGTGTTTGGTTATCCTGAGATGTAGAAAAGGGGAATACATGCTTCTCTCTCATTTTTTCACACATTTACCAGTTTTCAGAATAATAGCTTAGTTTTCTAACATCCACCAAAGATCTTACATTTCAATTCATGCAGATATTGCCCTTCTTACTCAGTCCTTCCCCACTGGGGGTCCCTTTAGATTGGTTCCTGAATCTTTTGATATGACCATAGTTGTCTATAGCATCTTTGCTTTTGGCAAAATATGTTCCAAGATCGTGTACATTTTTTGACCGAAAACCTTTAGTCAACTTATTGTCAAAAATTTCAATTTTCTTTTAGTGGGAAATGATGTTTCAAGACCACAATCTGTGCTCTAGGAGGTGTTCACTCCTGTTAGGTGGCTCATTTTTTGTACACTTTTTCAGTGAATAGAATTAGGAAATCCTATTTTCCTTTAAGGTAATTATACCACAATCTATATTAATATTTTTAAATCAAATTTAAGATTTCAAGTTTTTACTTCTTTCATTTTACATTTGTATCTTTTTCTCTGAAACAATGAAAATCTTTGTTCATAGAGATAATAGCATGGTAACTTATTTACTGTGCTATTAGATGCATTTGAAGTTTCAGAAAATAAAAGTGTTTCTAGTATCACCAGGATTACTTTAAAACAGCTTACTTTGTGTGTGTGTGTGTGTGTGTGTGTGTGTGTTTCTAATTTTTTGGATCCTTAGGACGTGCATTCAAATTCTGTATTTTAAAAAGCAACTAAACAACACCTTGATACACAGGTTGATTTATTTCATTTGGATTTAATTATGTTTTAGGTTCAGATGGTAAAGAATCTGCCTGCAGTGCAGGAGACACAGGTTCAATCCCTGCGTTGAGAAGATCTCCTGGAGAAGGGAATGGCTACCCACTCCAGTATTCTTGCCTGGAGAATTCCAGGGACAGAGGAGCCTGGTGGGCTGCATGGGATCACAAAGAGTAGGACATAACTGAGTGACTTTCACTTTCAAAGCATCTATAATCCTTTGTTCCAAAAGCAAATATATAAAACAAGATGTGAAATTTTACTCCATCTGTCACTCCCATTTCTCTCCCTCCTTCTCATGTATGTAACTGGTTTTCTTTGGATACTGCTTTGGATGCTTCTTTCCACCTATGTTTTGTATTTTATTATAACCAAATGTATGTGTGTGCATAGGTATTAATAGTATTTGATCTCTTGGATTAAAAAGTACTGTATGTGCCTTGCTTTTTTTACTTAACAACATATTCTGATCATTGCTACGAAGCAATATGTTATCACTGTATAATACTCTAGTGTGTGGATTTACTATAGACTATTCTGGTAGTACTTTACTGGATGAACTGAGTCCCTTGACGGGGAAACCCTATTGAAGTGTTGCAGAGCCCTGTCTATATGACACCTCATATTATTCCTGTTTTGTCTTTGGCACAGATCCCTAAAGTGGAATTGTTGCTTTGAAGGATAAATATGTAAGTAATTTTGCTAGATGTTGCCACATTGTATGATTTTTCATGCGGTTAGCAATATGAGGGAATATTGTCAAACTTTGGAAGATTGCCTGATCTGACAATGAGACATTATCTGAGTAAAGCTCAATTTGCAGTTTTCTTATTATGAATGAAGTTGTTGAAGGGCTATTTGATACAATACCTTATTCTATGAACAGTTTGTCTTTTGCCCATCTTACTGTTGGGTTTTTAGTCTTCCTTGATTTTTTTTTTTTAAAGAAGCATTGTGTGTGTTAGAGACATTTGTTGATTAGCTCATGTAATCTGAAGTGTTTTTGTTTTTTTTTTCACTCACAGTTTATATTGCTTTTTTATTATAATATTTCTTATTGATTATAACTTAAAGTGTGTTTAACCTTTGCCCCTACAATTCCACTTTCAGGAATTTATCCTAGAATACTGTACATTTGTATATATAAAAGGACATTAATTGTCCCAGCAGTTCTACTCCTTAATGCATAGCCAAGAGAATTATGTTCTACAAAAATGTGTACATCAGTGTTTATACTAGCATTATTTGTAATAGCCAAAGGTAGAAAGAACTCGTGTCTATTAAACTGATAAATGAATAAGCAGAATGCAGTACATTCACATAATGGAATATTATTTGGCCATAGAATTGAATAATGAACAATGATGAACTTTGAAAATACTATGCTGGATGGAAACAGCAAGACACAATAAGCCACATGTTGTATGATTCCATTTGTGAATTCTATTTATATATGATTCTAGAGTAGGCAAATCTGTAGAGACAGATTTAGAAGTTAGATTGTTACTAAGGGATGGGGTGAGGAGAAAATGGGGTATGGGACTTCTTTTTGGGTAATAGTTTTAAAACTTTGTGAATATATGGAGAGGTGAATTTTATGAGAAGCAAAAAGCAAAGGAGAAAAGGAAAGATGTAAGCATCTGAATGCAGAGTTCCAAAGAAAAGCAAGAAGAGATAAAAAAAAGCCTTCCTCTGCGATCAATGCAAAGAAATAGAGGAAAACAACAGAATGGGAAAGACTAGAGACCTCCTCAAGAAAATTAGAGATACCAAGGGAACATTTCATGCAAAGATGGGCTCAATAAGGACAGAAATTGTATGGACCTAACAGAAGCAGAAGATATTAAGAAGAGGTGGCAAGAATACACAGAAGAACTATACAAAAAAGATCTTCACAACCCAAATAATCACGATGGTATGATCACTCACCTAGAGCCAGATATCCTGGAATGTGAAGTCAACTGGGCCTTAGAAAGCATCACTACGAACAAAGCTACTGGAGGTGATGAAATTCCAGTTGAGCTATTTCAAATCCTGAAAGATGATGCTGTGAAAGTGCTGCACTCAATGTGCCAGCAAATTTGGAAAACTCAGCAGAGGCCACAGCTCTGGAAAAGGTCAGTTTTCATTCCAATCCCAAAGAAAGGCAATGCCAAAGAATGCTCAGACTACCACACAACTGCACTCATCTCACACGCTAGTAAAGCAATGCTCAAAATTCTCCAAGCCAGGCTTCAGCAATACGTGAACCATGAACTTCCAGATGTTGAAGCTGGTTTTAGAAAAGGCAGAGGAACCAGAGATCAATTTACCAACATCCACTGGATCATGGGAAAAGCAAGAGAGTTCCAGAAAAACATCTATTTCTGCTTTATTGACTATGCCAAAGCCTTTGACTGTATGGATCACAATAAACTGTGGAAAATTCTGAAAGAGATGGGAATACCAGACCACCTGACCTGCTTCTTGAGAAATTTGTATGAAGGTCAGGAAACAACGGTTAGAACTGGACATGGAACAACAGACTAGTTCCAAATAGAAAAAGGAGTACGTACGTCAAGGCTGTATATTGTCACCCTGCTTATTTAATTTATATGCAGAGTACATCATGAGAAACGCTGGGCTGGAAGACGCACAAGCTGGAATCAAGATTGCCGGGAGAAATATCAATAACCTCAGATATGCAGATGACACCACACTTATGGCAGAAAGTGAAGAGGAACTAAAAGCCTCTTGATGAAGGTGAAAGAGGAGAGTGAAAAAGTTGGCTTAAAACTCAACATTCAGAAAACGAAGATCACTTGGGCATCTGGTCCCATCACTTCATGGCAAATAGATGGGGAAACAGTGGAAACAGTGTCAGACTTTTTTTGGGGGGGCTCCAAAATCACTGCAGATGGTGACTGCAGCCATGAAATTAAAAGACGCTTACTCCTTGGAAGAAAAGTTATGACCAACCTAGATAGCATATTCAAAAGCAGAGACATTACTTTGCCAACAAAGGTCTGTCTAGTCAAGGCTATGGTTTTTCCAGTGGTCATGTATGGATGTGAGAGTTGGACTGTGAAGAAAGATGAGTGCCAAAGAATTGATGCTTTTGAACTGTGGTGCTGGAGAAGACTCTTGAGAGTCCCTTGGACTGCAAGGAGATCCAACCAGTCCATTCTGAAGGAGATCAGCCCTGGGTGTTCTTTGGAAGGAATGATGCTAAAGCTGAAACTCCAGTACTTTCGCCACCTCATGCCAAGAGTTGACTCATTGGAAAAGACTCTGATGCTGGGAGGGATTGGGGGCAGGAGGAGAAGGGGACGACAGAGGATGAGATGGCTGGATGGCATCACTTACTTGATGGACATGAGTCTCAGTGAACTCCGGGAGTTGGTGATGGACAGGGAGGCCTGGTGTGCTGCAATTCATGGGGTCGCAAAGAGTAGGACACGACTGAGCGACTGAACTGAACTGAACTGAAACATTTTTAGTGATTATCACTAACCAAATCATGAGAGAACATTAGACGAATTCAAATTGAAGGGCATTCTACAAAATAACTGCTAAGTATATACCAGTACTTCTTGAAAGTGTTAAGATCATGAAAATATAAAATAAAAATCTTAGGAATCATCTCAGATTGGAAAAGTCTAAGGAAACATGAGAACCAGTTCTCATGAGTCTAAACATGAGTTTAGAGTTTTAAACTCATAAACATGAGTCTAAGGAAACATGAGAAAATGCAGTGTGAAATCGTTGATTAGACCCTAAACTAGGAAAAATAAATTAGTGGAGAAAAAGTGAATTCACATAAGATTCATGAATTAGCTAAAGTAGCATAGTGATGTTTGCCTCCAGATTTGAATAATTATACCATAGTTATTTAATATGTTAACATTTGGGGACACTCGTAAGGGATATACAAAGACTCTACTGGTTTCTGTATCTTTAAAATTATCTTTAAAATGTTTTAAAATAAAAATTATTATTTCAACAACATTAAAAAAGACAAAACTCCATTGATGTCCATCAACATGGAATGGGTAAAATAATGGTATTTTCATACAGTGGAATACAGTTTATCAGCTACAGAGAACAAGAATTTGTATACAGTGACATGGAAAAATAGGTTAAGGTATTCATAAAAAAGAAAGAAGATACATTTTCTGTTACCATTTATGTAAAAGAATGTTTTTACCTATAATGTACATGTGTAAAAATATTGACGGATTTCTAGCATCGTGATTGCCTATGGAAAGTAGAACATATATTAATTAATATATTCCCTTACTTTAATGTTTTATGACTTTCGTATGTTCATGTAACAGTTGTAAGGTTTTTATGTATGTCTATTCCATAAAAAGGAATGCAGAAAGATAATTAACTCATTAGCGATAGCTTACGGTGAATGGTGTGTGAATTCAAAGGAGAAGGTCTCCGAAGGAGAAGAATTCACTCTGGGACCAAAGACGTAGCCTCAGTCATTCAGAGCTTTGTGTAGCAGAGATTTTATTAAAGTGAAAGAATAGAGAAGAGCTTTCAGTGAAAGGCACTGGAAGGGGATAGGAGTATACCCACCCTTGCTGCTTTAGTGGGATATTATATATACCTCAAGGTATATATATCTCAAGGCAGTGAAAGTTTTACCAGGCTCCTCTCCCTCAACATACATCTTGAGATAACATCAAAACAAGATTAATCAAGGGGAACAGGTCTCTGAACAAGATGTCTTTGGTTGGGATATATTGTATCCATATAATCAAGGGCATAGGTTTTTGAAGAAAAATAGGTTTCTGAATAGGTACATTGTTTTGTTGTATAATCATTAGCTCTGGGGTTAGAGTTAGTCTTAGACAAATAGATTGTTGCCATAGCAGCTCACAGGCCTAAGGGGAAAGAATGTAAAAAAGGGTTGCCTCCTCCTCTTCCTCAAGGGCCCTGGACTCTCTATCAACCTACCTAAAAATTAACTGTCTTAGTATTGAAAATTATGACCAACCTAGATAGCATATTTAAAAGCAGAGACATTACTTTGCCAACAAAGGTCTGTCTAGTCAAGGCTGTGGTTTTTCCAGTAGTCATGTATGGATGTGAAGGTTGGACGGTGAAGAAAGCTGAGTGCTGAAGAATTTATGCTTTTGAACTGTGGTGTTGGAGAAGACTCTTGAGAGTCCCTTGGACTGCAAGGAGATCCAACCAGTCCATCCCAAAGGAGATCAGTCCTGGGTGTTCATTGGAAGGACTGATGTTGAAGCTGAAACTCCAATACTTTGGCCACCTCATGCGAAGAGTTGACTTGTTGGAAAAGACCCTAATGCTGGGAAGGATTGGGGGCAGGAGAAGGGGACGACAGAGGATGAGATGGCTGGATGGCATCACCAACTCAATAGACATGGGTTTGGGTAGACTCTGGGAGTTGGTGATGGACAGGGAAGCCTGGTGTGCTGCAGTGCATGGGGTCACAAAGAGTCGGACACAACTAAGCAACTGAACTGAACTATTAGTCTCTACTGTTTAACTCTCTTATTAGTCTCTACTGTTATATAAAACATTAAGATAAAAGAGAAGTGCTAAGTCCAAGTATTTAATTCCCTTAATAATGCCTTTCATGTATTTGATATTTTGGCTTTTTGTGTTAAGCTCATTAGGTAACTTTTAGGATTATATGTGCAGTGATTCATTGGCTGATTGCTGTGTCTGGCTTTGAATGAAGTCCAGGGAGTACTTGTTTTGCATTGTGTATTGTTTTGATGACTAGTTACAAACTCCTGTGGTCAGAAGGTAAAGAGTCTGCCTGCAGTACAGGAGACACAGGTTTCATCCCTGGGTTGGGAACATCTCCTGCAGAAGGGAATTGCTAGCCACTCCAGTATTCTTGCCTGGAGAATTCCATGGATGGAGGAACCTAGCGGGCTACAGTCCATGGGTCACAAAGAGTCAAAGACAACTGGGTGACAAACATTTTCACTTTTTTACAAACTCCTGTGTAGCCAGAGTGATGTTAATCCTCTAGGTATGTCTCCTGAGGAGAGAATCACAGTAGGCTTAATTAACAGAGCTGAGAGTTGAAGTTGTTTTCCTTCTTAAGCATACAATCTTAATTCCTCACATTAAAAAATAAAAAAAATGAGTGCTTACTCTTTTCCTATAATGAGTAATACACAGTCTTTTAAACAGAATGCTATGGACCATGCTTTTGATTTACTTACAAGTTAACTTTGAATATCCTAGGAAAATCATCACTAAGTTAAAAAATAACTCCTGTAGAAAGCACCCTGGAGCACCCTGTGTGTGAAAGGAAACTCTAAAACAAGTCTAGACCTTTGGCTGCTCTTGGATGTCTCTATCTGGGGTTTATGTTTGAAAGAAATAGGTCTTAATCTATATGGGCCTCTCATCATCTTTAATAACACAGAGTCCCTTTCCTTCAGTTTCAGCCGCTTTTATAGATCTTCTTCTCCAAAGGAGGAAAATAATGCTCTTTGGGGGTCTCTTACATGATTTTGAATATTCATATGCATATATATGTGTGTGTAAGTGAACTCACTCAGTCGTGTCCAACCCTTTGCAACCCCACAGATTATAACTTACCAGGCTCCTCCGTCCATGGAATTTTCCAGGCAAGAGTACTGGAATGGGTTGCCATTTCTTCCTCCAGAGGATCTTCCTGACCCAGGAATCCAACCCAAGTCTCCCGCATTGCAGGCATATATATATGTACATATAAACTTTCTTTAATTGTGGTAAAATATAGATAACATAAAACAATTAAGATGTTAAATTTTAAGTGTACAGTTCCATAGTATTAAGTATATTTGCATTGTTAACAGAACATTTTCATCTTGCAAAGTAAACTATACCCAGTAAATAACAATTTCCTCTTTCACCATACTCCATCTGTCATCCACCATTCTACATTTTGTTTCTATGTTCAGCTACTCTAGATACCTCATATAAGTGGAACCATAAGGTATTTGTTTTTTAGTGTGTGTGACTGGTTTATTTCACTTAACATAGTGTCCTCAAGGTTCATTCATGTTGTAGCCTGTTTCACAAGTCCAGATGTCACTCTCGTTCCCCTGCTCCCACCACCGTTCAGTTCAGTTCAGTTCAGTCGCTCATTCGTGTCCTACTCTTTGTGACCCCATGAATCGCAGCACGCCAGGCCTCCCTGTCCATCACCAACACCTGGAGTTCACTGAGACTCATGTCCATCAAGTCAGTGATGCCATCCAGCCATCTCATCCTCTGTCGTCCCCTTCTCCTCCTGCCCCCAATCCCTCCCAGCATCAGAGTCTTTTCCAATGAGTCAACTCTTGGCATGAGGTGGCGAAAGTACTGGAGTTTCAGCTTTAGCATCAATACTTACAAAGAAATCCCAGGGCTGATCTCCTTCAGAATGGACTGGTTGGATCTCCTTGCAGTCCAAGGGACTCTGAAGAGTCTTCTCCAACACCACAGTTCAAAAGCATCAATTCTTCAGCGCTCAGCCTTCTTCACAGCCCAACTCTCACATCCATACATGATCACAGGAAAAACCATAGCCTTGACTAGGTGGACCTTTGTTGGCAAAGTAATGTCTCTGCTTTTGAATATGCTATCTAGGTTGATCATAACTTCCTTCCAAGGAGTAAGTGTCTTTTAATTTCATGGCTGCAATCACCATCTGCAGTGATTTTGGAGCCCCCAAAAATAAAGTCTGACACTGTTTCCACTGTTTCCCCATCTATTTCCCATGAAGTGATGGGACCGCATGCCACGATCTTCGTTTTCTGAATGTCGAGCTTTAAGACGACTTTTTCACTCTCCACTTTCACTTTCATCAAGAGGCTTTTTAGTTCCTCTTCACTTTCTGCCATAAGAGTGGTGTCATGTGCATATCTGAGGTTATTGATGCTTCTCCCGGCAATCTTTATTCCAGCTTGTGCGTCTTCCAGCCTAGCATTTCTCATGATGTACTCTGCATAGAAATTAAATAAGCAGGGTGACAATATACAGCCTTGACATACTCCTTTCCTATTTGGAACCAGTCTGTTGTTCAATGTCCAGTTCTAACTGTTGCTTCCTGACCTGTATACAAATTTCTCAAGAGGCAGGTCAGGTGGTCTGGTATTCCCATCTCTTTCAGAATTTTCCACGGTTTATTGTGATCCATACAGTCAAAGGCTTTGGCATAGTCAATAAAGCAGAAATAGATGTTTTTCTGGAACTCTCTTGCTTTTCCCATGGTCCAGTGGATGTTGGCAATTTGATGTCTGGTTCCTCTGCCTTTTCTAAAACCAGCTTGAACATCAGGAAGTTCATGGTTCACATATTGCTGAAGCCTGGCTTGGAGAATTTTGAGCATTACTTTACTAGCGTGTGAGATGAGTGCAGTTGTGTGGTAGTCTGAGCATTCTTTGGCATTGCCTTTCTTTGGGATTGGAATGAAAACTGACCTTTTCCAGTGCTGTGGCCACTGCTGAGTTTTCCAAATTAGCTGGCATATTGACTTCCGCACTTTCACAGCATCAGCTTCCAGGATTTGAAATAGCTCAACTGGAATTCCATCACCTCTGCTAGCTTTGTTCGTAGTGATGCTTTCTAAGGCCCACTTGACTTCACATGTGAACTAATTTTTTGTAGCTTAGTGTTCAAAAAATAATTTCTCAGAAATTCTTGTTTCTCTTTGTAACCACAAAAGTGAAAAGTGAAAGTGAAATCGTTCAGTCGTGTCCGACTCTTTGCAACCCCATGGACTGTAGCCTACCAGGCTCCTCCGTCCATGGGATTCTCCAGGCAAGAATACTGGACTGGGTTGCCATTTCCTTCTCCAGGAGATCTTCCCAACCCAAGGATTGAACCCGGGTCTCCCACATTGCAGGCAGACGCTTTACCATCTGACCCACCAGGGAAGCTCGTAACTGCAAACACTTATAATAAATATAATGATTACTCCATCTATTTTTTAAAATAGAAGTAAAAAAGGATGTTTGTGATGGAGGTTATTCTTTAATCTCACACATTTTTCATTGTGTTGTGTTTGGACTAAGGGTGAGATTGGGGAGTTAGAGGAGACTCAAAACAGTCTTGAGTTTAATCATGAGGGCAAGGGGGTGG
Organism: Bos taurus; assembly: GCF_002263795.3. Taxonomy (NCBI): domain Eukaryota; kingdom Metazoa; phylum Chordata; class Mammalia; order Artiodactyla; family Bovidae; genus Bos; species Bos taurus. Next base: position 285,975 of record NC_037335.1, read on the forward strand.
TGTTTATATCAGTTCCTATTAGTATTTGCTTTTTATAAGCAACTACCCTAAAATTTATTGACTTAAAACAAGTATTCTTTGGATTAGCAGTTTCAGTTAATCTCAGTGTGGGGTTCTTCACTGCATTTTTCTTTTGGGGCGGGGGGTAGAGGTGGAGGGAGTTACTCATACTTTTTCAGTCATCTGCTGGCTTGATTGGAGTTGGATGATCTCAGCTGGCCTTGCCCCTGTATCAGGCCCTTGGTTTATCTAGATGGCCTCATAGGGAGAGTCTCATATGCTCCCATCCTTGTATGCCTAGATGGGATTTCTCTGAAGGCCTCTGGAGGCCTTCATCAGAGGTATGTGTTGTTACTTTATCTGATATATGTTGGTTAGATCAAGTTGCTAAGCCCCTCCATATCTCAGGAAGTGGAGAAATAAACCTAATGGAATTGACAGCACAGTCATACTATTAAAAGGTTTAGTGTACAGGAATAGGAACAATCTGTAGTTCATTTTTTGAAGTCTTCTACAGTTCTTCCCTGTAGCTGAAATGGTAAAGAATCTGCTTGTGAGACAGGAGACCAGGGTTCAATCGATCCCTGGGTTGGGAAGTTCCTCTGGCAAAGAGAATGGCAGTCCACTCCAGTATTCTTGCCTGGAGAATTCCATGGACAGAGAAGCTTGGCGGGCTACAGTCCGTGGGGTCACAAAGAGTTGGACATGACTAAGCAACTAACACACATACACACACAGGACTAATGGGATGAGATTTGTATTTTAGAATGATCACTGTTGAGTGTAGTGTCAAGAAAGATTTGGAGCACGTAGTGAGTCAAGAGTCAAGGTGGGATCATCATCTGTGGGAGAGATGTGAATGTGTAAAGACATCACATGCTTTTCATCCTGTGCTTCAAAATATCTCAAGATGTCCCATACTGATTTATAAAGGGGCAAAATGCAGAGGGATTTAAGTTGGCTTAAAACTCAACATTCAGAAAACTAAGATCCTGGCATCCGGTTCCATCATTTCATGGCAAATAGATAGGGAAACAGTGAAAGACTTTGTTTCTGGGGACTCCAGAATCACTGCAGATGGTGACTGCAGCCATGAAATTAAAAGACTCTTGCTCCTTGGGAGAAAAGCGGTGACCAACCTAGACAGCATATTAAAAAGCAGAGTTTGCTGACAAAGGTCCATCTAGTCAAGCTATGGTTTTTCCAATAGTCATGTATGGATGTGAGAGCTGGACTGTAAAGAAAGCTGAGCGCCGAAGAATTGATGCTTTTGAACTGTGGTGTTGGAGAAGACTCTTGAGAGTCCCTTGGACTGCGAGGAGATCCAACCAGTTGATCCTAAAGGAAATCAGTCCTGAATATTTTTTGGAAGGACTGATGCTAAAGCTGAAACTCCAGTAACTGGCCACCTGATGCAAAGAACTGACTCTTTTGAAAAGACCCTGATGTTGGGAAAGATTGAAGGCAGGAGGAGACGGGATGACAAAGGATGAGATGGTTGGATGGCATCACCGACTCAATGGACATGAGTTTGAGCAAGCTCCTGGAGTTGGTAATGGACAGGGAAGCCTGGCATGCTGCAGTCCATGGGGTCACAATGAGTTGGACACGACTGAGTGACTGAACTGAACTGACTGATGACTGAAAATGGAGAGGGGAGACATTGAACTGATCCAGAGAGGTTTTGCTACATCATGCTCAACTGGAAATAATTAAAAGTTTAGTAAATCGTTTCTAATTAGATCATAATTTAAAGAAGCATGTGCTGCTTTTTTCATCAGCATACTAGACACGGAGAACTTACGGAAGAATTGGAAAGAAAGCAGATTTATTTTTGCCACCGTCTCCTATATAGTTGCCTACACAAAATTCCCACTATATCAAGGCCTGGCTGTCAAGATTTGCTAGGGATGAATGATAATTAAGGTAGTTTACATGGAGATGAAAGAAAGTGTTTGCATTTTAGAAGAGATGTAAATTTAAACAAATTTTAACTGACAGATATAAACATTTACTATTTGAACAAAAGGCGGGTTGTCTATTTTTTTTGCAAGGTGTTAAACACAGCATAATTGTCTAATGGTATATGCCCGCAAACTGAGTGCCTGTTTTTATATTTAATTAGCATTGTAGCCACGTGGATCTCTATCCCAGTGGTCTTCATAAATAGAACTTGCCTGGGAAAGAGTACTACACTAAACCACAGAAACTGCAAATGAGAAAAAGGTGACCCTCCTTTGCTTCCTAGTGTGAGCAGTTTTCAAAGGTTTTGGGGTGTTTTTATTTGCTTTTTAAAAAATTCTGTGTGCATGATGATTGATAAAATGAATGATTTACAATGATAGTTATGCAATTTGTTGACATATATTCATCCACGTTTTGAGAATAGATTCTTTGCAGTGTGGGGTGGGTAATTTAACCGTAGATAATTTGGAAATTATTGGTAAATGCATATAAGCTATTTACTTTTTAAAATATATTTTTACCATTACTTCTGCTTTTGTTTTCATTCTGTAGATTTTAAAACAAATTACAGATATCTTCTGTTTAAAATTTTAATACATTAGTTTGTGACTCTAAGATTTAAGAACTTAAAGAAGTCTTCAGTACCATTATTACGATGAGTATAAGTCTTGAGTATCACTTAATACCTATTCTATTTCCAAATTTCTATGATTGGGTTGATGAAAAATAAATTGATCTAAGAAAGAAATGAAAATTTTTGTTTGAGCTAAGCATGAGGTTTTTAACCAGGAGGAGCATGTCAGAAAACCCTGAAAATCGTTTGGTCCATACACGGTTATATCATTGCACTTCTTTAGAGGTCAAGAACAGTTATATCCAGTGTTTTTGAGACAGAGGGGCTATACATCAACTATCATATTATTGACAGCTTTCACAATCCATATCAGAGAGCCGTGTGACCCCTTATCAAGAAAGAATGTTATATTTAAGGTGTTATCTTAGGAGAATATTGCCATTTATGGATGAGGGGAAATTTCTACTGATGGGAAAGATTTGGTTGATGCATAAGGCAGACAAACTATCCACAGTGGGGAGAGGGGAGGCCAGAGGGCAGAGAAAATTTATTATGTTTAATTTTTTTTTATCTTGGTTTAAAATGTGAGTTTTACTTCACAGTTGACTCCGTTTTTCCCGTTGGTCAAAACCCAAAGTCTACACGTTGCTTTTGGCTAGTATTGGTCAAATTTGTTTTACTCTGTATACTAATGTAGTATGTGGTTCTTTTTATACTCTCCATACCATGTCTTTGAGGAATATGGGTCATTTTTTCTAAATTCTAGATTTTGTGGTGTAAGAGACCAGAGAAAAACCATTACTTTCCAAAGAGCTCCTTCTTCCATCTCACCTGCATTTTGTTGAGGGCTTGTTATAGTGGGTTGCACTATTTGGAGTACATCTCTGAACAAAACAGATTTTAAAAATCCATTTCCTTCATGGCATTTACATTTCCAGTCTAGGGGAGGTAGACAGTAAACAAAAATGAAGTTTGTTAGACCTCTTGTAGAGAACCATAGCAGATAACAAAGGAAATAGGGAGTGTAGGACCATGTTGGATGTGTCAGATGTGTGGTTCCATGCAGTAGGAGCCAGGGAGGGTCCAGAAGAGGATCAATTTACATTTAAATGGTTGCTCTGGCTACCTTGCAAGAGATGAAGGAGCTAGGATGAAAAGCTACTCTATAGTTGGTGCAGTTACAACTCAGATGGGACTTGAACCCACCTCTGTTTTAATTGAGATCCCACACCTGGGCTCAGGACTTAATGAAGCTTGGGTTCTTAATGTTGTGTTACAGAAGGAGTTTAGTGATGGACAGACAGAGTCATGTCCGACTCTGCAACCCCATGAACTATAGCTCGCCAGGCTCTTCTGTCTTCCACTGTCTCTTGGAGTTGGCTCAGATTCATCTCCATTGAGTCAGTGATACTATCTAAGCATCTCATCTTCTGCTGCCCCCTTCTCCTTTTGCATTCATTCTTTCCCAGAATCAGGGTCTTTTCCAGTGAGTCAGCTTTTTGCATCAGGTGGCCGAAGTATTAGAGCTTCAGCCACAACCCTTCCCATGAATATTCACAATTGATTTCCTTTAGGATTAACTGGTTTGATCTCCTTGCCATCCAAGGGACTCTCAAGAGTCTTCTCCAGCGTCACAGCCAGAAAGCATCAATTCTTGGATGCTCAGCCTTTATGGACCAACTCACATCCTTATATGACTACTGGGAAAACATAGCTTTGACTATACAGATCTTTGTTGGCAAAGTGACGTCCCTGCTCTTTAATATGCTGTCTAGGTTTGTCATTGCTTTCTTTCCAGGGAGCAAGTGTCTTTTAATTTCATGGCTGCAGTCACTATCTACAGTGATTTTGGGACCCAAGAAAATAAAATCTGTCACTATTTCCACTCTGTCCCCTTCTATTTGCCATGAAGTGATGGGACTGGATGCCTAATCTTAGTATTTTTAATGTTGAGTTTCAAGCCAGCTTTTACACTCTCCTCTTTCACCCCCATCAAGAAACTCTTTAGTTCCTCTTCAGCTTCTGCCATTAGAGTGGTATCATCTGCATATCTGAGGTTGTTAATATTTCTCCCTGCAGTCTTGATTCCAGTTTGTGATTCATCCAGCCTGGTAGTTCACATGGTGTACTCTGTGTATATAAGTTAAATACACAGGGTGACAATGTATGGTCTTGTCATGCTCATTTCCCAATTTGGAACCAGTCATTACATGTCCGGTTCTAACTGTTGCTTCTTGACCTGCACATAGGTTTCTCAGGAGACCTAGTTGATTCTAACCAGTTTATGTTCTATATATCCTAGGCTATGTCATTCTTCTAAAGATTGTGCCCTCTACCCTCCTGTTTCAAAACCTGGTTTGAAGGTTGTGTTATAATAAAGATCTTCCTTTGTTTTAATTGTTTGGTGCTTAAATGGTCCTTTTTTGTTTTTAAAATTTTGTAAAATGCTTTCTGTTTTGCAAATGTCTTATTTAAGTGGCATTTAAAACTACTTATTAGTTGTTGCAAATATCTAGAAATTTACAAATTTGGATTTTTAATAACAATTGTTCTTGGCCTGAAAATTTTGAAAATTTTCAAAACAATAAAAAATTAGAAGAAGAGTAAAATGAATAGTCATTCCCTTCATCAAGGCTCAACAATTAACAAAATTAAATTTTGTGACATTTGCTTTCAAAAGTATACATGTACCTTCTTTTTTGATAAATCATTTGATAGCCGTAAGTTGCAGTAACATTAATGCCATATGATTATCTAATATATATTACATATTCAAATTTTTTCCTCTCATCTCCTTTTTAATCCAGGATCCCCCATTTGGTTGTCATGACTTGTCTCCTTTAATCTGTACTAGTCTCCTACCTTTACTTTGGTCTTTTATGACATTGACATTTCTAAGGAGACCTGGCTGGTTGTCTTATAGATGTCTCATAATCTGAATTTGATCATTTACTCATGGTTAGATTCTAATTAAACCATGCAGATATGCTTTTACCTTTTGAAGTATGAAAAGCATGGGAAGAGTGGGGATTTTACAGAGTCTTTTGTAAGTATCACTTCCAATACAAAATGCTAATAAAGCACTTGATCTTGTAATAACCATTGTCACAGAGTCAAAGAACATTAATTCAGTGGACTTTTAGATTTTATCTCCAGAGTCATAAACTGAAGAAAATTAGAATAGGCAGTTTTAAAACAAAAGGGAAACAGAAAGCTAGATTTTGACACCTTTATGTATCAAAGTGTGTTTTCAGATTTGACCTAATCCTTATTGTTCCTCCCCCAGCTCCTATCATTTTAAATCATCTATGCTGCCCCTGAAGCTTTTTAGTGTTGACTCCCTGTCTGCCTCTCTCAAGTAACAAGGGCAACTTCAGACTTAGGCCAAATGGCTAAGGAACCCTTAATTAGTGTCTTCAGACAGAATATTCAGGTCCTGGAACCTGAGTCTCTTAAAGACCCAGTTGATTTTCTACCAGAGTTCCAGTGATTTGCATTGACAGGCCAAGTAGAAAGTGTATAATCTTGACATCTTCCATAAGGGAAGATGAAGAAATCAGGGGTACCACAGAATGAAGCTTTATCTTAAATAATATCAGTTTAGTTTAGTTGCTCAGTCGTGTCCGACTCTTGGCGACCCCATGGACTGCAGCATGCCAGTCTTCCCTGTCCATCACCAACTCCCAGAGCTTGCTCAAACTCATGTCTATTGACTCAGTGATGCCATCCAACCATCCCTTCCTCTATTGTCCCCTTCTCCTCTTGCCTTCAGTCTTTCCCAGCATCAGGATCTTTTCTAATGAGTCAACTCTTCACATCAGGTGACCAAAGTAATGGAGTTTCAGCATCAGTCCGTCCAATGAACATTCAGGACTGATTTCCTTTAAGATTGACTGATTTGGTCTCCTTGCAGTCCAAGGGACTCTCAAGAGTCTTCTCCATCACCACAGTTCAAAAGTATCAATTCTTTGGTGCTCAGCTTTCTTTATGGTCCAACTCTCACATCCATACATGACTACTAGAAAATAGGTAGGACCTACCCATATTATTTAATATTATTTAATATGGGTAGGTCCTAAGTTTATACAGTTTGTGTGTGTTAAGTACCATTTTAGGATAATGGGTTTCTTTTAACTGTTTACTGTTTTTCATAATAATTTTCCTCTTTTTTTTTAGCTACAAGGCTTTGGCCGACCAAGTGTATACCATGCTGCTATTGTCATCTTCCTTGAATTCTTTGCATGGGGCCTGTTGACAACCTCAATGTTAACTGTAAGTATTCCTGAATCAAGTCCTTGTTTATGAGAGCAGAGACATCCTTAAGCATATGAGCTGTATATCTAGGTATGTGTTTGAGAGTAGCTCTTGACAGTAACTTAAGACTGTTTAATTGTGTTGTTTCCACTGTAGACTGTGAACCACTTGCAACAAAATATCTGCTTATTAAATATTCTTGGATAGCAGGACTACTTCCATTGAACCAGAATCTTGGGAGTGCTTGTGTATGAACTCTAGTCTGCATAGTTAGGAACATCTTTTAGAAGTCCTAGAGGAAAACATTGCAATGCTTTGTTGAAGTTTGTAACTTACTTAGTATGGGTGTAACAGCCTTTGAGTTAAGAACATAGTAATAGGAGATTGGTAAGTACTATATAACAGTGACAGTGATGAATGAAAGAATGAAGAATTTCCATTTTTGGTAGCTGACCTATAGCCATTTCTTTGCAGAGACCATTTAATCCCTTAGCAAGAACTTGGAGGTCTGATATATGATGTGGTTAGAGGAAAGGGAAATGCTGAAGAAAAGATTGGGGTGCAGACTTTAAGTGACTAGTAACTACTTAACACTCGGTTTTAATAAAGGTATTTTTAAATTGGCCTTAAGAGTTCAGTTGTCTTAAATTGTTTTATAAAATTCATTGTTGATTAACTCTTCCCAGTCACCATTTTGCCTTACCAGAGAATCCCTTTGGATCTAGGTAAACTTTGTTCCCAAATTAGGTTTAGAAAATAGAGAACTTGAGAGGGTGACTATTACCTTTATATATTACATTGCTATACACTTTTTAAAGTTTTTAATTCTTCTAGCACATTTAAAATTACGTCTTGGATGAAATAGTAAGGTTAAACTGCCGGTGTTTTTAACTCTCTGTTTTATTCTTTTTCATTGCATTACCTTTTTCTTCATTAATCCTTTACTGTAGAAGGTTATTGGTTATTAGTTAATGAGGGATAAGTGGTCTCCATTTCAAGTTTCATGAGATCCTGCCTGCCGTGTTCTTCACTATGTCCCTAGTGCCTAGGGCTGCCTGGGACAAAGGTGTAAAATGTGCATTTTCTTTGAACAAATGTACGTGTTACAGGCATATGTGTCTTGAGTGATTGCTTCTCTAAGACATATTTTTAATATAAATATAGACACACCAGTCTATTCATTTTAACAGAGTGTTATAATTTAATTTTTGACCCGTGTTTTCTGATTCCCACCCCCTCCCAGTGTCTTTAGGTTACAAAGTTCAAAATAGTGCTTTTCTGATGCAACCAGTTGTCTATACTTGTAGTTATTCAGCAGGTTTCTCAATGCAGAAGTTATTCTGTAACCATTCTTTCTTTGTTAAAAATTCAAATTGAAATGAGGAATATTTTAGTATTTTTGATATCCTGTGAGAATTCTAAAACCACCTTCCAGACAATTAAAATCCTTGGGAAATTTTGAACCTATACCACATTATTGGTCAGTCAATCAGTCAGTTCAGTGGCTCAGTCGTGTCCAACTCTTAGTGACCCCATGAACCGCAGCACCCCAGGCCTCCCTATCCATCACCAACTCCCGGAGTTTACCCAAACTCATGTCCATTGAGTTGGTGATGCCATCTAACCATCTCATTCTCTGTCATCCTCTTCTCCTCCTTCCTTCAGTCTTTCCCAACATCAGTGTCTTTTCAAGTGAGTTAGGTCTTCGCATCAGGTGACCAAAGTATTGGAGTTTCAGCTTCAACATCAGTCCTCCCAGTGAATACCCAGGACTGATTTCCTTTAGGATGGACTGGTTGGATCTCCTTGCAGTCCAAGGGACTCTCAAGAGCCTTCTCCAACACCACAGTTCAAAAGCATCAATTCTTCTGCCCTCAGCTTTCTTTATAATACAACTCTCACATCCATACATGACTACTGGAAAAACCATAGCCTTGACTAGACAGACCTTTGTTGACAAAGTAATGTCTGCTTTTTAATATGCTGCCTAGGTTAGTCATAACTTTGCTTCCAAGGAGTAAGCGTCTTTTAATTTCATGGCTGCAATCAGCATCTGCAGTGATTTTGGAGCCCCCCAAAATAAAGTCTGACACAAAATAAAGTCTAAACACTATGTTTCCCCATCTGTTTGCCAAGAAGTGATGGGACCAGATACCATGATCTTAGGTTTCTGAAGAGCTTTAAGCCAACTTTTTAACTCTCCTCTTTCACTTTCATCAAGAGGCTATTTAGTTCTTCTTCACTTTCTGCCGTAAGGGTGGTATCATCTGCATATCTGACGTTATTGATATTTCTCCCGGCAATCTTGATTCCAACTTGTGATTCTTCCAGCCCAGCGTTTCTCATGATGTACTCTGCATATAAGTTAAATAAGCAGGGTGACAATATACAGCTTTGACATACTCCTTTCCCGATTTGGAACCAGTCTGTTGTTCCATGTCCAGTTATAACTGTTGCTTCCTGACCTTCATACAGGTTCCTCAAGAGGCAGGTCAGGTGGTCTGGTATTCCCATCTCTTTAAGAATTTTCCACAGTTTGTGGTGATCCACACAGTCAAAGGATTTGGCATAGTCAGTGAAGCAGAAATAGATGTTTTTCTGGAATTCTCATGCTTTTTTGATGATCCAGCAGATTTGGCAATTTGATCTGTGGTTCCTCTGCCTTTTCTAAAAGCAGCTTGAACATTTGGAAGTTCATGGTTCACGTATTGCTGAAGCCTGGCTTGGAGAATTTTGAGCATTATTTTACTAGCGTGTGAGATGAGTGCATTTGTGCAGTAGTTTGAACATTCTTTGGCATTGCCTTTCTTTGGGATTGGAATGAAACTTGGCCTTTTCCAGTCCTGTGGCCACTGCTGAGTTTTCCAAATTTGCTGACATATTGAGTGCAGCACTTTAACAGCATCATCTTTTAGGATATGAGATAGCTCAACTGGAATTCCATCACCTCCACTAGCTTTGTTCATAGTGATACTTCCTAAGGCCCATTTGACTTCACATTCCAGGATGTCTGGTTCTAGGTGAATGATTACACCATCATGATTATCTGGGTCATGGAGATCTTTTTTGTACAGTTCTTCTGTGTATTCTTGCCACCTCTTCTTAATATCTTCTGCTTCTGTTAGGTCCATACCATTTCTGTCCTTTACTGAGCCCATCTTTGCATGAAATGTTCCCTTGGTATCTCTAATTTTCTTAAAGAGATCTCTAGTCTTCCCTATTCTGTTGTTTTCCTCTATTTCTTTGCATTGATCCCTGAGGAAGGCTTTCTTATCTCTCCTTGCTATTCTTTGGAACTCTGCATTCAAATGGGTATATCTTTCCTTTTCTCCTTTGCTTTTCGCTTCTCTTCTTTTCACAGTTATTTGTAAGGCCTCCTCAGACAACCATTTTGCTTTTTTGCATTTCTTTTTCTCGGGGATGGTCTTGATCCCTGTTTCCTATACCTTGTCATGAACCTCTGTCCATAGTTCATCAGGCACTCTATCAGATCTAGTCCCTTAAATCTATTTCTCACTTCCGCTGTGTAATCATAAGGGATTTTATTTCCGTCATACCTGAATGTTTTAGTGGTTTACCCCACTTTCTTCAATTTCAGTCTGAATTTGGCAATAAGGGGTTCATGATCTGAGCCACGGTGAGCTCCTGGTCTTGTTTTTGTTGACTGTATAGAGCTTCTCCATCTTTGGCTGCAAAGAATATAATCAATCTGATTTCGGTGTTGACCATCTGGTGATGTCCATGTGTAGAGTCTTCTCATGTTGTTGGAAGAGGGTGTTTGCTATGACCAGTGTGTTCTCTGGGCAAAACTCTATTAGCCTTTGCCCTGCTTCATTCTGTACTCCAAGGCCAAATTTGCCTGTTACTCCAGGTATTTCTTGACTTCCTACTTTTGCATTCCAGTTCCCTATAATGAAAAGGACATCTTTTTTTGGTGTTAGTTCTAGAAGGTCTTGTAGGTCTTCATAGAACTGTTCAACTTCAGCTTCTTCAGCATTACTGGTTGGGGCATAGACTTGGATTACCATGATATTGAATGGCTTGCCTTGGAAACGAACAGAGATCATTCTGTTGTTTTTGAGATTGCATCCAAGTACTGCAATTTCAGGCTCTTTTGTTGACCATGATGGCTACTCCATTTCTTCTAAGCGATTCCTGCCCGCAGTAGTAGATATAATCGTCATCTGAGTTAAATTCACCCATTCCAGTCCTTTTTAGTTCTCTGATTCCTAAAATGTCGACATTCACTCTTGCCATCTCCTGTTTGACCACTTCCAGTTTGCTTTGATTCATGGACCTGACATTCCAGGTTCCTATGCAATATTGCTCTTTACAGCATCGGACCTTGCTTCTATCACCAGTCACATCCACAACTGGGTATTGTTTTTGCTTTGCCTCCCTCCCTTCATTCTTTCTGGAGTTACTTCTCCACTGATCACCAGTAGCATATTGGGCATCTATTGACCTGGGGAGTTCATCTTTCAGTGTCCTAACTTTTTGCCTTTTCATACTATTCATGGGGTTCTCAAGGCAAGAATACATAAGAGGTTTGCCATTCCCTTCTCCAGTGGGCCACATTCTGTCAGCCCTCTCCACCATGACCCCTCCATCTTTGGTGGCCCCACACGGAATGGCTTAATTTCATTGAGTTAGACAAGCTGTGGTCCTTGTGATCAGATTGGCTAGTTGTCTGTGATTGTGGTTTCAATCTGCCCTCTCACACCTACCATCTTACTTGGGTTTCTCTTATCTTGGACGTGGGGTATCTCTTCATGGCTGCTCCAGCAAAGCACAGCCGCTGCTCCTTACCTTGTACGTGGGGTAGCTCCTCTCGGCAGCTGTCCCTGAGCTTCGGTGTTTGGTAGCTCCTCCCAGCCGCTCCTTGGACGTGGGGTAGCTCCTCTTGGCCACCCTGACCTTGGACGTGGGGTATCTCTTCTTGGCCCCCCTGACCTTGGACATGGGGTACCTCCTCTTGGCTGCTGCCCCTTAACTTGGGCATGGGGTAGCTCCTCTTGGCTGACGCCCCAACCAGGAACATGGGGTATCTCCTCTAAGCCGTCCTGACCTTGGATGTGGGGTAGCTCCTCTTGGCCACCCCTGTGCCATTGCACAGCCAACCCCCTGCACCTGCGTTGTCACGCACCTGTCCCTCTCCTCCCCTGCGCAGTTGCCAGCTGCTGCCAAATTATCAGATCCCTTTTAAATTTAATTGATTAGCTAAAGTGCCCCAGGGGCCTAGTATATCATCTTCTTTCTTATTGCCCAAAACAGATAATTTTCTTAGGGTTTCTGTGTCCCTGTTAGATCTGGAATGCAATCTTAGAAGGCAGCTAAAATGCTGTTCTACTGCCTCTTTGCAGATTCTGAGCAGTTTTACTGCTTACAAAGATTTGGTTAAAATGATTAGTTTTGTGAGAAGTACAGATTTGCTAGTGTCCCTCTACAGTGTCATAGACAAAGAATTGCTCAGTTAGTGAAAGTGAAAGTCACTCAGTTGTGTCGGATTCTTTGCAACCCAATGAGCTATACAATCCATGAAATTCTCCAGGCCAGAGTACTGGAGTGGGTAGCCTTTCCCTTCTCCAGGGGATCTTCGCAACCCAGGGATCAAACATTGTGGGCGGATTCTTTACCAGCAGAGCCACAAAGGAAGCCCATGTTTTCATGCTTTTTCTAAGCTTTTGGTGTTTATAAATTAAGCTAAATGTCTTTTACTTTCCTGTCTCCTCCAGACTTTACACCATAGTTGGGTAACTTTGTTTGTTTGTTTGTTTGTTGTTGTTGTTGTTGTTTTTGATGTGGGAGAACTGGTTTACTCCTATATTTGAAAAGAAAGATTTGCTCTGGCATACAACCTCCACTTTCTGCCTTTTCTGGTTGGACAGAGAAGTGATAGTATTAGGTTGTTCAAAAAGGAAGGGGCAAATACAAGGTTTGTTTTATGACAGCTGGAGTTTGTTTTTCTCTTCCTTTATGATGGAGTTTACTAATATCCTGTTTCCAGTTCTTGGAATCTTGATTCTGTCATCCACCTTGGTATAATTTCAGGATGATGGTTCATGTGTATTCCTTACCCCTGCCCCAACTTACGCTGTAGCTAGTAGATAGCAAGCACTCTGTTCTGTTTCCAAAAGTCCTGAGATCAGAGTGTGGAGATACAGAGTGGTATATACATAATCATTTTTTGTACAGTCTGACTGCATCCTAACATTCATTAGGACTGTTTTAAGTAGTGTAGAACAATTCATGTCTTTTAAAAAATATATATTTTTTGTTTTGTTTTGGCTATGTCTGGTCTTCGTTGTGGCACACAGGCTCTTCATTGTGGTGTGTGGCCTTATCTCTAGTTGGGGCATGGGGGCTGCCGAGCACATGGACTCTATTGTGACATGTGCATGCTTGGGCTTAGTTGTCCCATGGCATGTGGGATTTTAATTCCGTGACAGGGATTGAATCTGCATCCCCTACACTGGAAGGCAGATTCTGAACCACTGGATCACCAGGGAATTCCCAAGAATTTACTTATTATTTTCTCTGTGAGATTTGTTGCCTCTCTCATGTGGCCATGTCCTAGATTACAGCTTTAGTTTGTTAATTAGGCACCATCAGAAAGGTCTCCACCCCTAATATACTGAAGCAAAACCACAAAGTTGGCCTTACACAATGGCCTTAACCTTCCAGTAGTACTATTAGCTCATACATAAAAATGACTTATCTCTTGTCTTACATTCCTGTTTGATATTCTACCCTCTCATCAAAATGTGTATCCTTTTAGAGTGCCCGATCTCATTTTCATGTAAATAAAGTCATCTGATTAAATTTCTTTAAAAGTTTTAAAGTCTATTTAAATAGAGGATATATTTCAATAAAAATATGCTTAATATTAGTTCTTATGAGTGAAGAATTTTATTTTTTGCAATTTGCAAATTTTCTTTTTTTTTAATTTTTTTTTAATTTTATTTTATTTTTAAACTTTACATAATTGTATTAGTTTTGCCAAATATCAAAATGAATCTGCCACAGGTATACATGTGTTCCCCATCCTGAACCCTCCTCCCTCCTCCCTCCCCATACCATCCCTCTGGGTCGTCCCAGTGCACTAGCCCCAAGCATCCAGTATCGTGCATCGAACCTGGACTGGCAACTCGTTTCTTACATGATATTTTACATGTTTCAATGTCATTCTCCCAAATCTTCCCACCCTCTTCCTCTCCCACAGAGTCCATAAGACTGTTCTATACATCAGTGTCTCTTTTGCTGTCTCGTACACCGGGTTATTGTTACCATCTTTCTAAATTCCATATATATGTGTTAGTATACTGTATTTATGTTTTTCCTTCTGGCTTACTTCACTCTGTATAATAGGCTCTAGTTTCATCCACCTCATTAGAACTGATTCAAATGTATTCTTTTTAATGGCTGAGTAATACTCCATTGTGTATATGTACCACAGCTTTCTTATCCATTCATCCGCTGATGGACATCTAGGTTGCTTCCATGTCCTGGCTATTATAAACAGTGCTGCGATGAACATTGGGGTACACGTGTCTCTTTCCCTTCTGGTTTCCTCAGTGTGTATGCCCAGCAGTGGGATTGCTGGATCATAAGGCAGTTCTATTTCCAGTTTTTTAAGGAATCTCCACACTGTTCTCCATAGTGGCTGTACTAGTTTGCATTCCCACCAACAGTGTAAGAGGGTTCCCTTTTCTCCACACCCTCTCCAACATTTATTATTTGTAGACTTTTGGATCGCAGCCATTCTGACTGGTGTGAAATGGTACCTCATAGTGCTTTTGATTTGCATTTCTCTGATAATGAGTGATGTTGAGCATCTTTTCATGTGTTTGTTAGCCATCTGTATGTCTTCTTTGGAGAAATGTCTAGTTCTTTGGCCCATTTTTTGATTGGGTCGTTTATTTTTCTGGAGTTGAGCTGTAGGAGTTGCTTATATATTTTTGAGATTAGTTGTTTGTCAGTTGCTTCATTTGCTATAATTTTCTCCCATTCTGAAGGCAGTCTTTTCACCTTGCTAATACTTTCCTTTGATGTGAAGAAGCTTTTAAGGTTAATTAGGTCCCATTTGTTTATTTTTGCTTTTATTTCCAATATTATTGGAGGTGGGTCATAGAGGATCCTGCTGTGATGTATGTCAGAGAGTGTTTTGCCTATGTTCTTCTCTAGGAGTTTTATAGTTTCTGGTCTTATGTTGAGATCTTTAATCCATTTTGAGTTTATTTTTGTGTATGGTGTTAGAAAGTGTTGTAGTTTCATTCTTTTACAAGTGGTTGACCAGATTTCCCAGCACCACTTCTTAAATAGATTGTCTTTAATCCACTGTATATTCTTGCCTCCTTTGTCAAAGATAAGGTGTCCATATGTGCGTGGATTTATCTCTGGGCTTTCTATTTTATTCCATTGATCTATATTTCTGTCTTTGTGCCAGTACGATACTGTTTTGATAACTGTGGCTTTGTAGTAGAGCCTGAAGTCAGGCAGGTTGATTCCTCCAGTTCCATTCTTCTTTCTCAAGATTGCTTTGGCTATTCGAGGTTTTTTGTATTTCCATACAAATTGTGAAATTATTTGTTCTAGCTCTGTGAAGAATACTGTTGGTAGCTTGATAGGGATTGCGTTGAATCTATAAATTGCTTTGGGTAGTATACTCATTTTCACTATATTGATTCTTCCAATCCATGAACATGGTATATTTCTCCATCTATCAGTGTCTTCTTTGATTTCTTTCACCAGTGTTTTATAGTTTTCTATATATAGGTCTTTAGTTTCTTTAGGTAGATATATTCCTAAGTATTTTATTCTTTCCGTTGCAATGGTGAATGGAATTGTTTCCTTAATTTCTCTTTCTGTTTTCTCATTATTAGTGTATAGGAATGCAAGGGATTTCTGTGTGTTGATTTTATATCCTGCAACTTTACTATAATCATTGATTATTTCTAGTAATTTTCTGGTGGAATCTTTAGGGTTTTCTATGTAGAGGATCATGTCATCTGCAAATAGTGAGAGTTTTACTTCTTCTTTTCCAATTTGGATTCCTTTTATTTCTTTTTCTGCTCTGATTGCTGTGGCCAAAGCTTCCAAAACTATGTTGAATAGTAATGGTGAAAGTGGACACCCTTGTCTTATTCCTGACTTTAGAGGAAATGCTTTCAATTTTTCACCATTGAGGATAATGTTTGCTGTGGGTTTGTCATATATAGCTTTTATTATGTTGAGGTATGTTCCTTCTATTCCTGCTTTCTGGAGAGTTTTTATCATAAATGGATGTTGAATTTTGTCAAAGGCTTTCTCTGCATCTATTGAGATAATCATATGGTTTTTATTTTTCAATTTGTTAATGTGGTGTATTACATTGATTGATTTGTGGATATTGAAGAATCCTTGCATCCCTGGGATAAAGCCCACTTGATCATGGTGTATGATCTTTTTAATGTGTTGTTGGATTCTGATTGCTAGAATTTTGTTAAGAATTTTTGCATCTATGTTCATCAGTGATATTGGCCTGTAGTTTTCTTTTTTTGTGGGATCTTTGTCAGGTTTTGGTATTAGGGTGATGGTGGCCTCATAGAATGAGTTTGGAAGTTTACCTTCCTCTGCAATTTTTTGGAAGAGTTTGAGCAGGATAGGTGTCAGCTCTTCTCTAAATTTTTGATAGAATTCAGCTGTGAAGCCGTCTGGACCTGGGTTTTTGTTTTCTGGAAGATTTCTGATTACAGTTTCAATTTCCATGCTTGTGATGGGTCTGTTAAGATTTTCTATTTCTTCCTCGTCGAATTTTGGAAAGTTGTACTTTTCTAAGAATTTGTCCATTTCTTCCACGTTGTCCATTTTATTGGCATATAATTGTTGATAGTAGTCTCTTATGATCCTTTGTATTTCTGTGTTGTCTGTTGTGATCTCTCCATTTTCGTTTCTAATTTTGTTGATTTGATTTTTCTCCCTTTGTTTCTTGATGAGTCTGGCTAATAGTTTGTCAATTTTATTTGTCCTTTCAAAGAACCAGCTTTTGGTTTTGTTGATTTTTGCTATGGTCTCTTTTGTTTCTTTTGCATTTATTTCTGCTCTAATTTTCAAGATTTCTTTCCTTCTACTAACCCTGGGGTTCTTCATTTCTTCCTTTTCTAGTTGCTTTAGGTGTAGAGTTAGGTTATTTATTTGACTTTTTTCTTGTTTCTTGAGGTACGCCTGTATTGCTATGAACTTTCCCCTTAGGACTGCTTTTACCGTGTCCCACAGGTTTTGGGTTGTTGTGTTTTCATTTTCATTCGTTTCTATGCAAATTTTGATTTCTTTTTTGATTTCTTCTGTGATTTGTTGGTTATTCAGCAGGGTGTTGTTCAGCCTCCATATGTTGGAATTTTTAATAGTTTTCTCCTGTAATTGAGATCTAATCTTACTGCATTGTGGTCAGAAAGAATGCTTGGAATGATTTCTATTTTTTTGAATTTACCAAGGCTAGCTTTATGGCCCAGGATGTGATCTATCCTGGAGAAGGTTCCATGTGCACTTGAGAAAAAGGTGAAATTCATTGTTTTGGGATGAAATGTCCTATAGATATCAATTAGGTCTAACTGGTCTATTGTATCATTTAAAGTTTGTGTTTCCTTGTTAATTTTCTGTTTAGTTGATCTATCCATAGGTGTAAGTGGGGTATTAAAGTCTCCCACTATTATTGTGTTATTGTTAATTTCTCCTTTCATACTTGTTAGCATTTGTCTTACGTACTGTGGTGCTCCCGTGTTGGGTGCATATATATTTATAATTGTTATATCTTCTTCTTGGATTGATCCTTTGATCATTATGTAGTGACCTTCTTTGTCTCTTTTCACAGCCTTTGTTTTAAAGTCTATTTTATCTGATATGAGTATTGCTACTCCTGCTTTCTTTTGGTCCCTATTTGCATGGAAAATCTTTTTCCAGCCCTTCACTTTCGGTCTGTATGTGTCCCCTGTTTTGAGGTGGGTCTCTTGTAGACAACATATGTAGGGGTCTTGTTTTTGTATCCATTCAGCCAGTCTTTGTCTTTTGGTTGGGGCATTCAGCCCATTTACGTTTAAGGTAATTACTGATAAGTATGATCCCATTGCCATTTACTTTATTGTTTTGGGTTCGAGTTTATACACTGTTTTTGTGTTTCCTGTCTAGAGAATATCCTTTAGTATTTGTTGGAGAGCTGGTTTGGTGGTGCTGAATTCTCTCAGCTTTTGCTTGTCTGAAAAGCTTTTGATTTCTCCTTCATACTTGAATGAGATCCTTGCTGGGTATAATAATCTGGGCTGTAGCTTTGTTTTCTTTCATCACTTTAAGTATGTCTTGCCATTCCCTCCTGGCTTGAAGAGTTTCTATTGAAAGATCAGCTGTTATCCTTATGGGAATTCCCTTGTGTGTTATTTGTTGTTTTTCCCTTGCTGCTTTTAATATTTGTTCTTTGTGTTTGATCTTTGTTAATTTGATTAATATGTGTCTTGGGGTGTTTCTCCTTGGGTTTATCCTGTTTGGGACTCTCTGGGTTTCTTGGACTTGAGTGATTATTTCCTTCCCCATTTTAGGGAAGTTTTCAACTATTATCTCCTCAAGTATTTTCTCATGGTCTTTCTTTTTGTCTTCTTCTTCTGGAACCCCTATGATTCGAATGTTGTAGCGTTTAATATTGTCCTGGAGGTCTCTGAGATTGTCCTCATTTCTTTTAATTCGTTTTTCTTTTATCCTCTCTGATTCATTTATTTCTACCATTCTATCTTCTAATTCACTAATCGTATCTTCTGCCTCTGTTATTCTACTATTTTTTGCCTCCAGAGTGTTTTTAATTTCATTTATTGCATTATTCATTATATATTGACTCTTTTTTATTTCTTCTAGGTCCTTGTTAAACCTTTCTTGCATCTTCCCAATCCTTGTCTCCAGGCTATTTATCTGTGATTCCATTTTAGTTTCAAGATTTTGGATCAATTTCACTATCATTATTCGGAATTCTTTATCAGGTAGATTCCCTATCTCTTCCTCTTTTGTTTTGTTTGGTGGGCATTTATCCTGTTCCTTTATCTGCTGAGTATTCCTCTGTCTCTTCATCTTGTTTAAATTGCTGAGTTTGGGGTGTCCTTTCTGTATTCTGGCAGTTTGTGGAGTTCTCTTTATTGTGGCATTTCCTCACTGTGTGTGGGTTTGTACAGGTGGCTTGTCAAGGTTTCCTGGTTAGGGAAGCTTGTGTCGGTGTTCTGGTGGGTGGAGCTGTATTTCTTCTCTCTGGAGTGCAATGAAATGTCCAGTAATGAGTTATGAGATGTCTATAGTTTTGGGGTGACTTTGGGCAGCCTGTATCTTGAAGCTCAGGGCTGTGTTCCTTTGTTGCTGGAGAATTTGCTTGGTATGTCTTGCCCTGGAACTTATTGGCCCTTTTGTGGTGCTTGGTTTCAGTGTCGGTATGGAGGCATTTGATGAGCTCCTGTCAATTAATGTTCCTTGGAGTCAGGAGTTCCCTGGAGTCAGGGTTTGGACTTAAGTCTCCTGCTTCCGGTTATCGGTCTTATTTTTACAGTAGTTTCAAAACTTCTCCTTCTATACAGCACCATTGATAAAACATCTACATTAAAGATGAAAAGTGTCTCTACGGTGTGGGTCTCTCAGAGAGGTTCACAGGGTTACATGGAGAAGAGAAGAGGGAGGAGGGAGTTAGAGGTGACCCAAATGAGATGAGGTGAATCAATAATGGAGAGAGTGGGCTAGCCAGTAGTCACTTCCTTATGTGCACTCCACAACTGGACCACTCAGAGATGTTCACGGAGTTATACAGAGAAGAGAAGAAGGAGGAAGGTGACAGAGGTGGCCAGAAGGATAAAAGGGGGGAATGAAAAGGAGGGAGACAGATCTAGCCAGTAATCAGTTCCCTAAGTGTTCTCCACCGTCTGGAACACACAGAAATTCACAGAGTTGGGTAGAGTAGAGAGGGGTTAGGGAGGAGACACAGGCGACCTGGTGGAGAAAAAGGAGGGTCCAAAGGGAGAGAGAGCAGTCAAGCCAGTAATCTCGCTCCCTAGTGAAAAATGGGTCCTGAAGATTGGGTTCTTAAAGGTACAAAATTGGTAACAAATACATAAAAGCAAAAATTAACAATCTAGAGTAGAGTTTGGAATTTCAAAAATACGATGTTAAAGAAAAGAAGAAGGAAAAGAAAGAGAGAAAAAACGAACAAACAAGGTCGCGAAAATTATAAAGAAAGTACAGGTATAAAATTGATAACTAATACCAAAAAGCAAAAATTAAAAATCTAGAGTAGAGTTTGGAATTTCAAAAATACAATGTTAAAGAAAAAAAGAAGAAGAAGAAAAATAAAGAGAGAAAACAAACAAAAACAAACAATGTCACAAAAATTATAAAGAAAATACAGGTACAAAATTGATATCATTCAGATATACAATGTTATATAAAAGAAGAAGAGAAAGAAACAGAGAAGAAGAAAAAAAAGAAGTCACAGAAATTATATAAAAAAAAAAACTATAGGTACAAAATTGATAACAAATACCAAAAAGCGAAAATTAAAAATCTAGAGTAGAGTTTGGAATTTCAAAAATACAATGTTAAAGAAAAGAAGAAGAAAAAAAAAAAAACACGGTCAAAAAATTATAAAATATATATATATGAAGTTTGCTGAAGAAGAAAAAAATAGGGTCTTTTTTTTTTTTTTGCAAAGTAATAGGTTATAAAAGTGAAAATTAAAGAAACAATAGAAGACTTAAATTTTTTTTTTTTTAATTAAAAAAAAAAGAATGATCGTAAAAATAATAAAAATATATCTAGGACTTGCTTGGTTTTGTTGTGGGTGTTGTGGGTTCAGTTCATTTTTGGCTAGTTCCTTGGTCAGACTTATATTTCTCAAGATCTATAGGCCCCTTCCTATGTAGTCCGTAGTAACCACAGGGTTTTGATCTATTGCCTGTAGCTTCCAAGGCGTTTCCCTCTGTTATATCTTCTTCTGTTTGCTAGTCTCTTCAGTATCTGGTTTCCGCCCTGACACAAAGGGGACGGTGGAGGACACTTTTTTTTTTTTTTTTAGGCTTACTTGTTCAGTTGCACTGCGGGGAGGGAGGGAGGGATGCTGCAAACAAATAACACTGGCGTGGGCTTGCAGTGCCTCAGCCACCCTGGGTCTGCCCCCGCTCACGGCGCGTGTAGCCACCCTGCCCACACTGCTCGGGCTCTAGGTTGTTCCGCCAGGAACAATCCGAGGCCGGCCCTGGGTTGCATGCACCTCCCAGGTCCAAGCCGCTCAGGTTCAGGCACTCGGGTAGTCCTCAGAGGCGCAGACTCGGTTGGGCCTGCGTTTTGTGCTCTTCCCAGGTCCGAGCAGCTCAGGTGATGAGGTGTTTGGCGAGCACCAATGCTGAGACTTATCGCCTCCCCGCCACTCGGTTATCTGGGTGTAAAACCGGTGCACCTTCTCAGGCAGATGTTGACCGTCCAGACCCCCAAGAAGTTTTAGTTAGCCAAGAAGCCTGCTTCCAGTTTTATAGATAATGTCTCTCTGGGGCTGCGATTGCCCTCTTCTGGCTCCAGCTGCCTGTCACCGGAGGGGGAAGGTCTGCAGCCAGCTATCTCTGTTCAGTCCTTTGTTCCATGCACAGGCCTGGCGGTCTTAGGTTAGGGCTGGCTTTTTGCGTGGTAGATATCCCACAGTCTGGTTTGCTAGCCCAAATTATTTCACTCAGATAGCGCTCAGGGTATTCAGGCCAGATTCTTACTCTCAGCGATGCAGCCCGCGCCGCGCCTCCCTGCCCAGCCCCCGCTTGCTAATGGCGGATGCAGGCATCTTCGCTGCTTCTCCGCTGGGGGAGTTACCGTAGGGCTCACAATCTGCGAGTTTTAATTGTTTGTTTATTTTTTCTCCCTGTTACGTTGCCCTCTGTGCTTCCAAAGCTCGGCACAGATTCGGCAGTGAGAAGGTTTCCTGGTGTTTGGAAACTTCTCTTTTTTTAAGATTCCCTTCCCGGGACTGAACTTCGTCTCTCCCTCTTTTGTCTCTTTTTTTTGTCTTTAATATTTTTTCCTACCTCCTTTCAAAGAGTTGGGTTGCTTTTCTGGGTGCCTGATGTCCTCTGCCGGCATTCAGAAGTTGTTTTGTGGAATTTACTCGACGTTTAAATGCTCTTTTGATGAATTTGTGGGGGAGAAAGTGTTCTCCCCGTCCTACTCCTCTGCCATCTTGGCTCCTCCCTCGCAATTTGCAAATTTTCTTTTGTAAACTCACCTTTTAGGAATCCTGCTAAAAGTTCAAGGACTCAATATTTCTTCCTACCACCCTGTCTTCTCTCTGTATGGGAAACTGCTAATCCAAAGAATGCTCTTCAAATGCTTCTCTGCCACATTGAGTTTTCCTATACCTTCTTACTTACTCTCAACATATATGTTCATATAACAGACATGTAGCCTATCTCATCAGCTCAACAGTCCAGCCCATCTGCTTCCTTTGCATAACCAGTGTTTTCTCTTGAGAAGTGAGGTGGATGGATGGATAGAGCTGTTTGTCAGGCATTTTTGGCAGAGTACTCAGGCACTTTGAGGCATGATTTGCTCTGCACTTGAAAAGGAAGTAAAGTTCTGACTATAAGCAAATTGACATTGTTTGCTGCCTAAGGTGTTCCAGTCTCATTTTATGTGATTTTGACAATTTCCTAATGGTGTTTTTGACCGTAGTACCCAGAACCTACTGAAAGGTTGCTGCTGCAAGCCGTGAGCTATGCTGCAAATAATGACCTTCAGAGGAGAGGATCTCCATCCAGGGTCAGAGATGAGGCTTGATCACTTGAAGCTTTTGTGTAATAAAGTTTTATTAAAGTATAAAGGAATAGAGGAAGCTTCTGACATAGGCTTCAGAAGAGGGCAGAAAGTGTGCTAGTTTTTGGCAAAGAGTTATATATCTGTTAAAGAATCACCTCAAAACTGAGAGAGTTGTATCAGGCCCCTCTCCCACAACATGCATTTTGAGATGGCATTTGCACAAAGTGAACATCCCCAGCCATAAAACAATTGACATGAATCTTAAAGAAAGGCAGATTTCCAAGCAAATACATAGTTAAAAGAAAACTTTTTATTTTGTATAGAGAAGGAAAAAACAAAACAAAAAAAATCCTCCACTTGCAGTCTGTTTCCTCCACTTGGGGTCCCCTAGCCTTCCTACTAAGCGACTTCACTTTCACTTTTCACTTTAATGCACTGGAGAAGGAAATGGCAACCCACTCCCGTGTTCTTGCCTGGAGAATCCCAGGGACGGGGGAGCCTGGTGGGCTGCCGTCTATGGGGTCACACAGAGTCAGACACGACTGAAGTGACTTAGCAGCAGCAGTAGCAGCAGCCTTCCTACTTGTTACCCTCTCACTACTATTTTGTGTGTCATATAATTAAGTATCATTCACTAAAAGTACCTGTAATACATGATGTATATTTGTGTGCTCAGTCCCTCCATCGTGTCTGACGCTTTGCAGCCCTGTGGATTGTAGCCCACCAGGCTCCTCTGTCCATGGAATTGTTGCAGGAAGAGGCGCCCCTTCCAGGGCCCAGGAGTGGTTTCTTGTCTAACACTTGGAAATGAATTGTCCGAGGAGATACATATACTGACAGAGAAAGATTTTTGTTGGGAAGGGGTGTCTGGATGAAGAGCAGTTGGGTAAGGGAACCCAGGAGAACTGCTCTACCACATGGCTCACAGTCTTGGGTTATATGGTGATGGGATTAGTTTCCAGGTTGTCTTTGGCCAGTCATTCTGACTCAGAGGCCTTCCTGGTGGCGCACATATTGCTCAGCCAAGATGGATGCCAGAGAGAAGGATTCTGGGAGGTGGTTGAATATGTGGTGTCACCTTTTGACCTTTCCTGAACTCTTCCGGTGGTTGGTGGTGGCTTCTTAGTTCCGAGTTCCTTTCCAGGACCTCCTGTCTTAAAACAACTCATGCAAATGGTTACTATGGTGCCTGGCCAGGGTGGGCGGTTTTAGTCAGTGTGCTTCCCCTAACAGAATTTTCCAAACAAGAATACTGGAGTGGGTTGCCATTTCCTACTCCAGGGGATCTTTCTGACTCAGGGATTGAACCTGCATCCCCTGTGTCTCTTGCATTGGCAGGTGGATTCTTTACCACAGAGCCACCAGGGGAGCCCAATGTATTAATATGATGACCTTCTTTTGCACAGCTGACAGTTACCGTGTCTGAGCTAGTCAGATGCAATGATCTTTGTTTGGCATTTATTTCTGGCTTATTGTGTGTTGTATATTGTAATCTGTAGCATGCTTTTATATCTATAAACTTGTGATTGCTTTAAAAAATGATGATTTCCAACTTACCAAGTTAATATAATTTTAAGAAGAGTTGACATGAAAATATCAATGCAGGGTAACTGTTGGTGGGTCTCTTTGTCTTAGAATTTGGTATATAAAATATTTAGTGTGCATTCTAGATTTTTAAATAATTTTGCAGCACTTTTTATATATCATTATATTGCTTTCTGGCATCTATTATATCTAATGGGAAGAGAGTTTTTAGCAAGTATTGTAGTTCACTTGATGTCAGCGGGTCTGTAAACTGTGGTCCACAGGCTTAATCTGGCCCACTACCTGTTTTTATGTGGTCTGTATACTAAAATTTTTCTTTTTTTTGCATTTCTAAAAAGTATGTTTTTGGTCACACATGAAAACTGTATGAAATTCAAATGTGAAATTTTCTTGGACCACAGCAGTGCCGACTGAATGTGAAAGCTTTTGTTTTCCAGTGGCAGAGTTGAGTAGTTGTAACACACACCATCTTACCTAAAATATTTATCTTATGTTTGTGTTCCTTTACACAGTAAGTTTGTTGGTCCCAACTATAAGTAGTAACTCATTTTCTTTTTCGTTCTGCTTTAGAGATTTTTTCTTTTGTCTTCAACAGTTTCTGCTGTAATGTGTCTAGGCGTTGAACTGTGTTTTGTTTGTTTGTTTATTTGTTTTTTTAGCCATGTATTGCAGCTTGGAGGATCTTGCTTCCCTGACAAGGGGTTGAACCTGGGCTATGGTAATGAAAGTGCAGAGTCCTAAGCACTGGACCACCAGGGAATTCTCTTTTTGGGTTATTCACTTGGGACTTGTTTAGCTTCTGAGGTCTGTAGATTTATATATATATGGCTTCCCAGGTGGCACTTTTGAAACCACTGATTCAGCAATTTTGATGTAGCAATCCATTGATGCTTTTGAACAGTGGTGTTGGAGAAAATTCTTTGAGAGTCCCTTGGACTGCAAGGAGATCAAACCAGTCAGTCCTAAGGAAATCAGTCCTGAGTATTCATTGGAAGGATTGATGCTAAAGCTGAAGCTTCAATACTTTGGCCACCTGATGTGAAGAACTGACTTACTGGAAAAAAAAAACCCCTGATGCTGGGATAGATTGAAGGCAGGAGGAGAAGGGGATGACAGAGGATGAGATGGTTGGATGTCATCACCAACTTGGTAGACATGAGTTTGAGCGATCTCCAGGAGTTGATAATGGACAATAGTTGGACACGACTGAGTGACTGAAATAAACTGAGGTGGTGCTAGTCGTAAAGAACCCACCTGCCAGTGCAGGTGGATGTAAGAGATATGGGTTCATTCCCTGGATAGGAAAGATCCGTTGGAGAAGGAACTGGCAACCCACTCCCATATGTGTGTGTGTGTGTGTGTGTGTGTATATATTTTTTAATCAAATTTGGGAAGTTTTGGCCATCATTGTTTCAAATATTTTTGCTGCCCTTTCTGTCTTTTCCATTCGGGACTCTCATCATACTTGAATTGTTACAGGTGTCAAGGGACTGGGAGGTGAAGTTCATCTCACCTGCTTGACCAGAATTTTCACTTTTTTCAGAATTAAAAATTTTAATTTTGGTATGACAGAACAGAAGGTCAACAAATTCTGTCCTAATAAAGCTGGACAAAACAATCACAAACAACCATTTCAGTACTCTGGAATTCAACCAGAGGAAGACAACAAACTGAGAAGCACTTACTTATTAAGCTATTCAACTTCAGGCAACAACACTGATTTTGCAGTTTTGAGCTATATCCTTTTGTTAAATTGTAACTGTGAGTGTAACTGTTTCTGAGTCCTGTGACTCCTTTTGACAAACCACAGGAATCCATTCTATTGTTGATGGACACGGGTTCCCTGTGTTTGCCTATTACACATACTGGTTTTATGGTATTTCCTGTATATGTCTGTTGGTGAATGTGTATACGTTTTTTTCTTCTTTATACCTAGGAATAAACTGCAGAGTTTTGTTCAGTTTCCTATATACTGCCAAAAGTTTCCAGAGTGGTTGAATCAATTTACCCTCTAGTAAACCAGGCTCTACATCTTCACCCACAATTGTTATTTCATTGTTAATGATTCTGATGTGTACAGTGTGGCCTTATTTTCCATCTTCCTAATGATCAATGAAGTTAACGTCCTTTATATATATTTGTCTTGTGACTATGTTTGTGAAGTGTCAGCTCAAGTATTTCATCCATTTTAAATAATTGTGTTGTCTATTCTTTTCTCATTATGTGTAGGATTTCTTTATATATTCTGTATATAAGTTATTTTATTTTTTTTTTTTCTACATGTATGTAGGTTTGTTTTCCCTTCATGGATCACAGCCTTGCTGTGTCAAAGGGGCTTGTGTAACTCCATGAATTTATGAGCCATGAACTGCATGGCTACTCAAGATGGACAGGATATAGTGAAGAGTTCTCATAGGACGTTGTCCACTGGAGAAGAAAATTGCAACCCACTGGTTCCAAATAGGAAAAGGAGTATGTCAAGGCTGTGTATTGTCACCCTACTTATTTAACTTATTTGCAGAGTACATCATGAGAAACGCTGGGCTGGAAGAAGCACAAGCTGGAATCAAGATTGCTGGGAGAAGTATCAATAACCTCAGATATGCAGATGACACCACCCTTATGGCAGAAAGTGAAGAGGAACTGAAGACCCTGTTGATGAAAGTGAAAGTGGAGAGTGAAAAAGTAGACCTAAAGCTCAACATTCAGAAAACTAAGATCATGGTATCTGGTCCCATCACTTCATGGGAAATAGATGGGGAAACAGTGTCAGACTTTATTTTTTGGGGCTCCAAAATCACTGCAGATGGTGATTGAAGCCATGAAATTAAAAGACACTTAGTCCTTGGAAGGAAAGTTATGACCAACCTAGATAGCATATTCAAAAGCAGAGACATTACTTTGCCAACAAAGGTCCGTCTAGTCAAGGCTATGGTTTTTCCAGTAGTCATGTATGGATGTGAGACTTGAACTGTGAAGAAAGCTGGGCGCCGAAGAATTGATGCTTTTGAACTGTGGTGCTGGAGAAGACTCTTGAGAGTCCCTTGGACTGCAAGGAGATCCAACCAGTCCATTCTGAAGGAGATCAGCCCCGGGTGTTCATTGGAAGGACTGATGCTAAAGCTGAAACTCCAATACTTTGGCCACCTCAAGCGAAGAGTTGATTCATTGGAAAAGACCCTGATGCTGGGAGGGATTGGGGGCAGGAGGAGAATGGGACAACAGAGAATGAGATGGTTGGATGGCATCACCGACTCGATGGACATGAGTTTGCATAAACTCCAATAGTTGGTGATGGACAGGGAGGCCTGGCGTGCTGCAATTCATGGGGTCGCAAATAGTCGGACACGACTGAGCAACTGAACTGAACCCCTGTGATGAAAAGGACATCTTTTTTTGTTGTTAGTTCTAGGAAGTCTTGTAGATCATCATAGAACCATTCAACTTCAACTTCTTTGGCATTAGTGGTTGGGGCATAGATTGGATTGCTGTGATATTGAATCATTTGCCTTAGAGTCAGAGATCATTCTGTTGTTTTTGAGATTGCACCCAGGAACTGCATTTTGAACTCTTTTGTTGACTATAAGGGCTTCTCTTTTTCTTCTAAGGGATTCTTGCCCACAGTAGTAGATATAATGATCATCTGAATTAAATTCACCCAATCTAGTCCGTTTTAGTTCACAGATTCCTAAAATGTCAATGTTTACTCTTGCCATTTAAGTATGACTTGAATCAAATCCCTTATGATTATACAGTAGAGGTGATGAATAGATTCAAGGGATTAGATCTGATAACAGAGTGCCTGAAGGACTATAGACTGGAGATTTGTAAGGTTGTATAGGAGGCCGTGACTAAGACTATCCCAAATAAAAGAAATACACGAAGGCAAAATTGTTGTCTGAGGAAGCCTATAGATACCTGAAGAGAAGCAAAAAACAAGAAAGAAAGGGAGGATAACACCCAGCTGAATGCAGGGTTCTAGAGAATAGCAACAAGAGAAAAGAACGCCTTCTTATGTGAACAAACAGTACAAAGAAATAGAGGAAAATAATAGAATGGGAAAGATTAAAGATCTCTTCAAGAAAATTGGAGATATCAAAGGAACATTTCATGCAAGGATGGGCTCAATAAAGGACAAAAATGGTAAGGACTTAGCAAGGATGGGCTCAATAAAGGACAAAAATGGTAAGGACTTAACAACAGAAGAGATTAAGAAGAGGTCTCAAGAGTACACACAAGAACTGTACAAACAAGGTCTTAATGACCTTGATAACCATGATGGTGTGGTCACTCACCTAGAGCTGGACATCCTGGAGTCTGAAATCAAATGGGACTTAAGAAAGATTACTACAAAGCTAGTGGTTGTGATGGAATTCCAGCTGAGCTATTTATAATCCTGAAAGATGTTGCTGTGAAAGTGCTGCACTCAATATGTCAGCAAATGTGGAAAACTCAGCAGTGACCTCAGGACTGGAAATGGTCAGTTTTTATTCCAGACCCCCAAAGAGGCAATGCCAAAGAATGTTCAGACTACCATACAATTGAGCTCATTTTACATGCTAGCAAGTGAAATGCGCAAAATCCTTCAAGCTACCCTTCAGCAATATCAACTGGGAGCTTCCAGATCTACAAGCTAGATTTAGAAAAGGCAGAGGAACCAGAGATCAAATTGCCAACATTCATTGAATCATAGAGAAAGCAAGGGAGTTCCAGAAAAACATATATTTCTGCTTCATTGACTACACTAAAGCCTTTGACTGTGTAGATCACAATGAACTATGGAAAATTCTTAAACAGATGGGAGTACCAGACCATCTTGCCTGTCTCCTGAGAAACGTAAATGTGGGTCAAGAAGCAGCAGTTAGAATCGGACATGGAACAACTGACTGGTTCAAAATTAGGAAATGAACAACGCTGTAATGTCACCCTGCTTATTTAACTTATATGCACACAGAGTACATCATGGGAAATCCCAGGGTGGATAGAACACAAGCTTTAATCAAGATTGCTGGGAGGAATATCAACAACCTCTGACATTCAGAGGATGAGGTAGTTAGATAGCATCAGCAACTCAGTGGACATCAGTTTGAGCAACCTCCAGGATATAGTGGAGAAGAAAATAGCAACCCACTCCAGTATTCTTGCCTGGAAAATCTGAGGGAAAGAGGAGCCTGGTGAGTGCTGTCTATGGGGACACACAGAGTCAAACACGACTGAAGTGACTTAGCAGCAGCAGCAGCAGCATGATATAGTGGAGGACAGAGAAGCCTGGCATGCTGCAGTCCATGGGGTCAGAGGGTCAGACCTGACCTAGGGACTGAACAACAGTAACAGCAAAATGTTTGTTTATTTTTGAACACTCACATATTTATTGATAATGTCTTTTTCCCTCCTTGAATTACTTTTTCATTCTCTTAATGGTGTCTTTGTATGAACAGAAGTTCATAATCTTTACACAGTTCAATTTACTGACTTTTTTTTTTTTTTTTTTTTTTGCTTCTTATGTTTAGTTGCTTTTTTAAAATCTTGTTTAGGAAGCTTTCTTCCACTAATGAGAACCTACTGTATAGCACGTGAACTCTACTCAATGCTCTGTGGTGACCTAAATGGAAAGGAAATCAAAAAAGAGGGGGCACATATGTAGCTAATTGACTTTTTAGTACAGTAGAAACTAACACAAGATTGTAAAGGAACTATATGCCAATAAAAATTTTAAAAAAGAAACTTTCTTCTTCCCCCAAGATTTATCTGTTTATTTTTCACACACAGATCTTTCATACCGATTCTCAGTCCATGTTTTTTTCATGAACCAGTTTCATGATTTTTTTCTAGAAAAATCATTTTATATAAGGGTCAATTCATTTGGGTTCATATTAATATATAGTTGAACCAGCATTGTTTATTTAAAAAAAACTCTCCCCACTCCATATGTCAACTTTATCATAAATCAGACAGTTATAGTCACATGGACTTATTTTCTGGGTTTTATGTTCTATTTTTGTATATATCCTGTGTCAGTACTATGCTATATTGATTTCTTTAGCATTTTCTTGATATCTTCTATAACTTACGTGACTTGGTTCTTCTTCCTCAGGACTGACTTGGCTATAGCTGGGAATGTAGGGGAGACTGGGGGAGAATAGATAAATGTATATGTAAAAAATAGTAATAAAGAAATTATTTTTTAAAAAAGATTGCCTTGGCTATTATAGGCCTTTTCTATATCCATGTAAATTGTGAAA
Source organism: Bos taurus (assembly GCF_002263795.3). NCBI lineage: Eukaryota > Metazoa > Chordata > Mammalia > Artiodactyla > Bovidae > Bos > Bos taurus. The sequence goes on from NC_037335.1 coordinate 316,344, forward strand.
TCAACTCTTCAATATTCACAAAATGACTTGCTGGGAATTTTGAATGTGGTTGCATTCAGTTCAGTTCAGTCGCTCAGTTGTGTCTGACTCTTTATGTGACCCCATGAACCACAGCACACCAGGCCTCCCTGTCCATCACAAACTGCTGGAGTCCACCCAAACCCATGTCCATTGAGTCGGTAATGCCATCCAGCCATCTCATGCTCCATCATCCCCTTCTCCTGCCCTCAGTCTTTCCCAGCATCAGGGTCTTTTCAAATAAGTCAGCTCTTTGCATCAGGTGGGCAAAATATTGGACTTTCAGCCTCAACATCAGTCCTTCCAATGAACACCCAGGACTCATTTCCTTTAGGATGGACTGGTTAGATCTCCTTACAGTCCAAAGGACTCTCAAGAGTCTTCTCCAACACCACAGTTCAAAAGCATCAGTTCTTCTGTGCTCAGCTTTCTTCACAGTCCAACTCTCACATCCATACCTGACTACAGGAAAAACCATAGCTTTGACTAGATGGACCTTTGTTGGCAAAGTAATGTCTCTGCTTTTAAATATGCTGTTTAGCTTTTTAATATGCTGTTTAGCTGGCATAGCTTTTCTTCCAAGGAGCAAGCGTCTTTTAATTTCATGGCTGCAGTCACCATCTGCAGTGATTTTGGAGCCCAAAAAAAGAAAGTCTCACTGTTTCCATTGTTTCCCTATCTGTCATGAAGTGATGGGACTTGATGCTATGATCTTAGTTTTCTGAATGTTGAGTTTTAAGCCAACTTTTTCACTGTCATCTTTCACTTTCATCAAGAGGCTCTTTAGTTCTTCTTAGCTTTCTGCCATAAGGGTGGTGTCATCTGGAGGTTATTGATATTTCACCCGGCAATCTTGATTCCAGCTTGTGCATCATCCAACCCAGCCTTTCGCATAAAGTATCTCCATAACTCTGCCCGTTCAAGCACTTAGAGGTCTCCCTTGCCTGGAGTCCTCTGTTGTTTGGCACATCAGGCACATAGAGGGGCCTCCCTGACTGGGGTCCTACTCTGTAGATCGGTTCATCAAGCACTTAAAGGGGTGCCCTGGGTGGGGTCCTACTCTGTAGTTCAGACCATCAGTCACCTAAAGGAGCATTCTGGGTAGGGTACTACTTTGTAGTTCAGTGTGTCAGGTATTAGAGACTACGCTGATGGCTCCACTCCTTACACGTGACTCAGCAGTATTACCTTTCTCCCATGGCTGCCTGGCTTTCCTCTGCAGGCATTTCCCACCACAGTCTCCTCCCTCACATCCCCTCGATCTGTCTCTGCACAGTCAACATCAGCCCTCACCCTGGGATTGTTCCACAATCCCTAAACTCCAGCTCTCAGCCACTGCACCTTCTAGGGTACATGCGTCCCTGTCCAGGGTATGTATGGCAGTGGCAAGGACTGTCTGATTCTCATTTTGTTTAGGCTGCCACAGATCAGCTGTTTCACTCTCAGCCTGAAATGTTTTTTCTCTGACTCAGACAGTTGCCCCAATGTGGGGATTGGACTCCTACTTCAGTTCCCCCAGCCACCGAGTACTAGTAACACTCCTGTTTTTCCCCCTAGTGTCTTGATCCTATTGAGTTTTGCGTGATTCTGTATATTCTTTTCAGCTGATCAGGTACTCCTGTCCACTCTTAGCTGGTGTTCTGCATGCAGTTCTGCATCTGAAGGTGTATTCCTGATGTATCCGTGGAGAGAGATGTACTCCATGTCCACATACTCCTCTGCCATCTTGTTCTCTCCTTATAATCAATTCTTTAAGACAGACTTTCCTTACTTGTTTGATGCTTTGCTTTCTTTGGTGCTGATCCTTCTGCAACAGATTGTTTTTAATGCATGTGACATCCCCTTGAATCTTTTGGAGGACACTTAAACTTATTTTAAAGCTTCCTTTTGTTTCCTACTATGGTTTAGTTATTTGGCAGTGAGGTAGATTGTCTTTTATTTCCTGTATTCTTTTTTTGAGTCTTCAAGTGGTTTTCCTCCAATTGTTTTGATGAATTTTATGTATTTTATATTTACAAATGAGAGGGTAGTTCAGGGATTGTTGAAAGAAATGTCTTCTGGGGCTACCCAAGTGTTGTAAATGTGAGAAGTGGGGTAAGAATAGGTTTGTATTATCGGTGGAATGCATATTCTTTCTACCACAGCAGCCACTATCTACTTAGATAATTGGTGACATGGCAATTCAGTACCCATGTTTTGCTTATGGGTTCCTATAAAATGCTAGAAAATTATATATACTTTGGTTAAATTTCCTTGTGATTGTTATTCTGGGGACAGATGGACAGGTCAGCAGCTGTGAGAGCAAATATACCATGGACTTATTTTATAACCTTTTATTAAGCTATTGAATTATGGATGGCATCCATCTCCAGTTTTGTTTTTTGGTCCCCCTGAATCCTGAAAAATTGACCTAAAAGGTCTTTTTTCACCTTAACATGTGACTGTTTTTTCAACTCTAAAGGGTTCATAAAGCCTTTTCCCATCTTCTCTATATCATCCAGAAGTGTTTCACTATTCTTCCAAGTAAATGGAAAATGCTGTAAATTAGATTCATATTTTTTTCTGTTCTATCAGTGATACTAGGTGTGGAAGTAGAAAACAGATATGTGTATGTTTGAATGTAATGTGTGTGTGTATAATATATACATATGTAATATACACATATCCATACAGATATTTATTAGCTTCATTGTTCTAAGTGTCAATTCAGTTCTAAGTTTCTAAAGTTTTTTTTTTAAGAGATAAGCAAATGCTGTCATATTTTTTGTTTACTGTATTCCTTCTCAAGAATAAAGGCAGTATCCTTCTTGAAATTTTTAGCATAGAAAGATATTTAAAATTAAAACTTTGATCTTATTTGAGATATTTAATATACTTTGTTTTTTTAATTTTTATTTTTAAGTTATAAAATATGGAAAAAAAGTTATAAAATATGGTAACACATTTACAGGAGACTTGGAAAATACTGCGGAAAGTTACGTATAATTCCATTATATATTACAATTTTTTGTTTTAAGTAGATGAATTAAGATTTTTCATTGGAGTTTTGATATCAAACCCTCAGAAATTAATAGAATGAATGTACAGAGGCTTCCCAGGTTGTACTAGTGGTAAAGAACCCGCCTGCCGATGCAGGAGACGTGAGAGACTTGGGTTTGATACTTAGGTCGGGAAGATCCCTTGGAGGAGGGCATGGCAACCCACTCCAGTAATCTTGCCCAGAGAATCCCATGGACAGGAGCCTGGTGGGCTACACATGGGGTGGCGCAGATTCAGACATGACTGAAGTGAATGAGCACTACACTTCACAGAGAAGTGGAAGAAGATAATAGGCCTGAAAAGCATTATGAACCGATTTGACATAATTAAGATTTATACAGTTTTCATATAACAGGATCCAAATTGTATTCAAGTTCCCATAGACTGGATATGTTCCAGTGTCTTCTAATTTATAGTCTATGGGAACTTGAATACAATTTGGATCCTGTTATATGAAAACTGTATAAATCTTAATTATGTCAAATCGGTTCATAATGCTTTTCAGAGACATACGACCAGGTGCAGAAATTTCATGGTCTAAAGGTATTGAAATCATACAGACTCTGTTTTCTTATTACTGTGAAGTTATGTTAGTGGTCAGTATCAAAAGATATTTTAAAATAAACCACATTTTTTCAAGTCTAGTGTGACATTTACTAAGAGAGATCTTTGACTTAGCCATTGAACACCACAATAAAATTAGAAGACTGAAAAAACATAGAAGGTGATTGCAGAGAAGAAAGCATTTAAATGAGAAATTAATATCATAGATACTTTTAAAAAATCCCATGTATTTGGAAATTAAATGTCTACTTTTAACTGAGGGGTATATCTAAGATGCCATAACAATGAAAACTAGAAAAAATTTGTGATAGAATAAAAATAAAAAGAGTTTACCAGAATTTGTTGGATGCAGCTGGAGCTGTTCACTGCAATTAAACACAATGTGGGGTCTTGAATAAGGTATGAAAACAAATTAGGGACGCTAACGTAGAGAAATTTTGTAAGATTTGAACAAAATCTGTTAATACTCGATCACATGTTAATCTCCTGGTTTTTTTTTAAAACATAATATTTCTTTATATTCTCAAAATTGGATTAGAAGTTTCAAGCCTCATTCAAAATTATTTTTTAATTACTGCACAGAGAAACCTGGCAGGCTACAATCCATGGGGTCACAAAGAGTTGTACATGACTGAGTCACTCTCACACACACACATGACAAAAAATTAAACTTTTAATGGTAATACTAGTTGCCAAAATATATAAACAATATCAAAATTTTGAATGAATATAAATTAGAAGTCTAGCATTCTATTCATACTAAGTCAAACAAGTGGACTCAAAATATCAAATTTTTTAACTAGGCAAAAATTGTAAGTTTTCTAAAACATATATATATTGTATTATACATACTATATATGTGTGTGTGTATACAAAAGTTTTTCTACTATGATTGGTAACGGCTTGAGAAAGAACATCAAAAAAAGATGGAGAAATTGGAAAGCATAAACTAAATGAAATGGGAGCACTGAGCGTGAAACAGAGAAAAATGAAACACAGTAGATAAAAGTGAAAGATTGTAATGTAGTCCAATCGTTTTTAAGCTTGGCTCCTCATTAGAAACACGTCTGAAACTTTGTAGGAAAAAAAGCAACATGTGAGCATTTGTAGTTTTCAAAAAATTCCAAGATAATTCTGATATGCATCTGGATTTTAAAAAGTGATTGCAGGTTTTTCTAATAAATGATAGTTTTAGTGATAAAGAATTCTATTATTTTCTGTTAACCAATCATGATACAATTATTGTATTAATCAAAAATCACAATAATAGAAGGCTTTTATCAAGTTTTTAGTATCAATAGCCAAACATAGGAGATAATTACAGTTGCAAGCCATAATAGAAACATGATTAACCTAAAAATACTAAATAATTACATACAGTTTGGAGTTAAGTAGAGTGATGTGTTAAATAGAGGTTCATACATGCACATGTTTTCATCTGCCCACCCAGTCTATGTCTTTTGATTGGTGCATTCAGTCCCTTATCATTTAAGGTAATTACTGATATGTATGATCCTATGACAGACCTACTCAGTGTGTTGAAAAGCCGAGACATCACTCTGCCTACAAACGTCCATATGTTCAAGGCTCTGGTCTTCCCAGTGGTCACGTAGAGTTGTCAGAATGGGACCTTAAAGAAGGGAGAGCACCAAAGAACTGATGCCTTCAAGCTGTGGTGCTAGAGAAGACTCCTGAGAGTCCCTTGGACAACAAAGAGATCAAACCAGTCAGTCTTAAAGGAAATCAACCTTGAACACCCATTGGAAGGACTGATGCTGAAGCTAAAGCTTCAGTATTTTGGTCACCTGATATGAAGAGCTGACTCATTTAAAATAAGTCCGTGGAAAAGATTGAGGACAGAAGGAGAAGAGGGCATCAGAGGATGAGATGGCTGGATGGCATCACTGATACAGTGGACATCAACTTGGGGAAACTCTGGGAGATGGTGGAGGCCTGGCCTGCTGCAGTTCATGGGGTCGCAAACAGTGGACATGACTGGGCAACTGAACAATAACATGATCCTATTACCATTTTCTTAATTGTTTGGGGTTTATTTTGTGTTGGTCTTTTCCTTCTGTTTCCTGCCTAGAGAAAAGTTCCTTTAGCATCGGCTCTAAAGCTGGTATGGTGGTGCTGAATTCTTTAGCTTGTCTGGAAAGCTTTTGATTTCTTCATCAAATCTGAATAAGAGTCTTGCTGGGTAGAGTATTCTTGATTGTAGGTTCTTCTCTTTCATCACTTTAAATATATCATGCCATTCCCTTCTGATACTGCTAAGTCACTTCAGTCGGTCCGACTCTGCGACCCCATGGATGGCAGCCCACCAGGCTCCCCCGTCCCTGGGATTCTCCAGGCAAGAACACTGGAGTGGGTTGCCATTTCCTTCTCCAAGGCATGAAAGTGAAAAGTGAAAGTGAAGTCGCTCAGTCGTGTCTGACTCTCAGCGACCCCATGGACCAGGCCTCCTTGCCTATCTTCATTTAGTTGTTTTTCAGGTGTTTTATCTTATCCCTTAATCTGGGACATAACTTTCTGCTTTTTCATGCTGATTAAGTTTCTGTAATGTGGTTTTTCTTCTAGCAACTGTAGAATTGTAGTTATTCTTGCTTCTTCTGTCTGCCCTCTGATGGAGTTGGCTAAGAGGCTTGTGTAAGTTTCCTGATGGGATAGACTGGTGGGGAAAACTGGGACTTGCAATGGTGGGCAGGGCCATGCTCAATAAAACTTTAATTCAGTTGTCTGCTGATGGGTGGTGGAGTTGTGCTCCTTCCGTGTTTGTTTTTTAGCCTGAGGCTAGCCACCTCTCTGGTAGGGTTAGTGGCAACCTCCAGGAGGACTTATACCAAGGGTCCACTTCCAGGACTGCTGCTGCCAGTGCCCCCATTCCCACGATGAACCCCTGCTGACCCACGCCTCCACAGGAGGCCCTCCAACACTAGCAGGTAGCTCTGGTTCAGCCTCCAGTGGGGTCACTGCTCCTTTCCCCTAGGTCTTGGTGCACACAAGGTTTTGTTTCTGCCCTCTAAGAGTGGAGTCTGTTTCCCCCAGTCCTATGGAAGCCCTGTAATCAAATCCTGCTGGTCTTCAAAGTCAGACTCCCTGGGGATTCCCAGGTCGTTTGCCAGATCCCAGGTTGGGAAGCTTGATGTGGAGTTTAGAACCTTCACAACAGTGGGAGAACTTCCTTGGTATTACTGTCGCCAGTTTGTGGGTCACCCCCCTGAAAGGTATAAGATTTGATTTTTATCATGACTGAGCCCCTCCTGGCATCTCCTGTGGCTTTTTCTTTGTCTTTAGACATGGGGTATCTTTTTTTGGTAGGTTCCAGTGTTCTCCTGTCGATGGTTTTTAACAGCTAGTTGCAATTTTGGTGCTCTCACAGGAGTTGCATACTGGTCTTTCTACTCTACCATGTTGACCTGAAAGTCAGTATACGTTTAAAAAATTAATTAATTAAAATTATTATTATGTGTTTTTTTTTTTTTTGGCTGTGCTGAGTCTTTGCTGCTATGCAGGCTTTTTCTACTTGCTGTGCAGGCTTTTTCTAGTTGCAGCGTGCCAGCTTCTCTTTGCAGCGGCATCTCTTGTTGGCAGAGCACGGGCTCTAGAGCTTGCAGGCTTCCGTAGTTGTGACACACAAGCTTAGTTTCCTGACAGCAGGTGGAATTTCCCTGGATCAGGCATCAAACCCAGGTCCCCTGCATTGGCAGGTGTATTCTCAACCACTGGACCACCAGAAAAGTCCTAGCATTAGGTTTGTTGTGATAACAGTTACTGTCTTTTGTAGTATTATTATTTATATACTGAAAAAATTTTTTGAATTTGAAAAGTTTGGAAAAGTTTGCTATTTTCTTTATAGCTGCTTTATTTTATAAAGGTTTAGTCCTTAGCTTAGTAGAAAAGAAGTTATTGACTTGTTTTGTTTTACTTCTTTATTAAAACTTTACTATTTCATTATCTTTTTTTAATAGGAAAAAGTAGAAAAGTTTTAAAAAGCACATATTAAAAAATTTTAGAGGAACTGCCTGCATCGTTGCTTTATTACCCAGAAACAGTTTCTCATACTTTCAGAAATTCCATTGCCCTGCCATGCCTGCTGCTCAGTCATATCTAATTCCTTTAGAGCTATATATTTTAATATGCAGTTCAGTAAATCCATGTTATGTCATTCATACATGGATATGTTGTTGTTGGTTTCTCAGTTGTGTCCAGCTCTATGGGACGCCATGGACTGCAGCACACCAGGCTTCCCTGTCCTTCACTTTTGCACACACTCATGTCCATTGAGTCGGTGATACCATCCAACCATCTCATCTTCTTTTGCCCCCTTCTCCTCTTGTCCTCAGTCTTTCCCAGCATCAGTCTTTTTCAGTGAGTCAGTTCCTTGTATCAGGTGGCCAAAGTATTGGAGTTTAAGCTCCAGCATCAGTCCTTCCAATGAATATTTAGGGTTGATTTCCTTTAAGATTGACATGGATATGGTCTTGCCAAATTAAAGAGTTAATTTCTTAATGCTAGATACATTACCTGCATAAGTGAATGCGTATTTGGATCATCTTGAATGTAGAACTGTTTTAGGGGACACCAGAGGTCTGCGAGGTGAGGATTAAACTGGGGGCAGCAGAGGTGAATAGAATTACTGTCCCTTTGACAGAGTGAAGGCAGTCCTGGAGTTACTGGTGTAGTGTTCACCAGCGCTCCCCCAACCCTATTTTTTTCCACTGGTAAAAACTGTAAGGAAACCCATAGACAAGGGGAGTTTGAAAACTACCTGTTAAGCTCTCAGCCTTCGTCTGACGGTGTATAATAGGGAAAAAGTGGGGCTAAAAGACTGGATAAGAGAAATATTTTTCATATCAGAAAATGTTTTTGACACACCAGGGATCAGAGAAACATTTTTTAAAAATATACTGACTTATGTTTTGCTATTTTACCATATTTCTATGATGCATATGATAAATCATTAAACAGTTCTAATATTGATTAATATTCCCTTTTACGATTTCTGTATCTCTGTATTCTATGAAATTTGTTATTAGGAAAGATTTTTCTGAAAACTGATTTTGCACTTGAATTATTTGTTGTCCTTTGTCTTTACTATTTTTTGTTTGTTTGTTTTTCAGTACAGTTAGTAGAGTTCAAATGCCACTAGCTGTGATGGCAAATCTTTTCTAACCTATAAAAATTATGTTATTAAGGGATAGATTTGAAATCATTTCTATGGATACATCTTAATTTGATTTTTTTGAAAAACCTGTGGAGATAAACTGTCTAAAGTTAGAGGCTAGTCACTCTGTCCTTCCCCCTGTTTTTGTAATTCATAGGATTTCAGGTGCATAGAAATAGATTAGTCATAACTGTCTTCATGATACATAGGTTTGTTTCACTCATGGAATGAAACATTTAATTAAACATTCCCCCATTTGTTTTATCCTTATTTTGTTTTTAAAATTTATTGCTGCAACATAGTTTTTAAGGATGTGTTGAATACTGGTGAACCCATGTATAACCCAACAATTTATTTCTGTGTCCGCTTTGCCTATCTCTTTCTCTACTCCCCATCCACAAAGATAACTACAATTCTGAATTTTTTTTTTGTTTGCTTATTTTCTAGATTTAGATCACATTATTATATATATAAATACATGGATGTGTCTGTGTTATTTGATTCTGGTTATTTTTGAACTTCTAAAAAGGGCATAATGTATAACATTCATGTTGTCTTCTGGGGCTTCCTTTTTTCTATTGTACACTGTTAATTTATAGGAGAAGGCAGTGGCAGCCCACTCCAGTACTCTTGCCTGGCAAATCCCATGGGCAGAGGAGCCTGGTAGGCTGCAGTGTCTGGGGTCGCTAAGAGTTGGACACGACTGAGCGACTTCCCTTTCACTTTTCACTTTCATGCATTGGAGAAGGAAATGCAACCCACCCCAGTGTTCTTGTCTGGAGAATCCCAGGGACGGGGGAGCCTGGTAGGTTGCCATCTCTGGGGTCGCAGAGTCGGACACGACTGAAGCGACTTGGCAGCAGCAGCAGTGCAAATTATGAATATTTGTTTCTAGTTTTTCCATTGTTTATACAGTGCTGCTATAAACATTCTGTACATGTCTTGATGTTCATTTGCTTGATTTTCTTTTTCTGGTTAAACATGGGATCACAGTTTATACAAAAGTTCAGTTTATCCATTTTTATCTAGTTCTATTTAGTTGCTTTTAACTTCATTAGAAAGTTTTGTAAAATTGTATTGTGATGGTTGTCATAACAGCATGAATTTTTTAAAAAACATCAAGATTGATGAATTTTTTTGTAGCCATTTTAATATTGAAAGTGGAAGGAAAAAAGCAACACTTTTTGGATATATTATGCTTTACTATTTCAAGAAAGGTAAAAACACAACTGAAACACAGAAAAAAGACTTGAGCAGTATATGGAAAAGGTGCTGTGACTGTTGAATGTATCAAAAGTGGCTTGCCAAGTTTCATACTGAGATTTCTTGCTGGATGGTACTCCAAAGTCAATGTTACAGCACATGGGAGAGAGCCAACATACTCAAAATATCCAAACTAGGCACTGAAAATCATTTGCACCAGCTTGGTTATGTCAGTCACTTTGATGTTTGGGTTCCACACAAGTTAAGCAAAAGAAAAACCCTTCTTGACTGTATTTTCACACTGGATTCTTTACTTAAATGTAACAAAAATGTACCAGTTTTTTAAATTGTGATGGACAATGAAAAGCAGATACTGTACAATAATGTGAAATGGAGAAGATTGCTGGGCAAATGAAATGAACCACCACCAACCATACTGAAGGCTGGTCTTCCTCCAAAGAAGGTGATGTCATGTATATGGCAGGATTGGTATGAAGTCCTTTATTATGGACTCTCTATGGAAAACCAGACAATTCCAGAAAGTACTGCGCCCATCGAGACCAACTGAAAGCACACAATGAAAAGCGTACAAAATTAGCCAACAGAAAATGTGTAATCTTCCATCAGGATAATGCATGTTTCTTTGATGACCAGGCAAAAATTGTTATAACTTGGCTGGGAAGTTCTGACTCATCCAATGTGTTCACCAGACGTTGTACTTTCAGATTTTGACTTATTTCAGTCTATACAAAATTATCGTAATGGAAAAAAATTTGAATTCCCTGAAAGACTGTAGAAGCCACCTGTAACAGTTCTTTGCTCAAAAAGATAAAAAGTTTAGGCAAGATCGAATTACGAAGTTGCCTGGAAAATGACAGAAGATAAGTGGAACAAAATGGTGAATACATTATTCAATAAAGTTCTTGGCAAAATGAAAAATGCGTCTTTTATTTTTACTTAAAAACTGAAGGAATTTTTTGGCAAACCCAGTATGAGTGAAGTGATCCTTTGGTTCCAAATCCTGTGATTCAAATTCTGGTTTTAGACCACACTTTTTTTGCCTTTTAACTGGTATATTAAGTCTTCGTGAATTCAGTTACTTCATTATTTTTTTCTATGTACTGCAGTTCTAAGTTGTCATTTTGTTCCTTTTTGCCTTCATTTGCATTGAATAGTTAGGCTAACTTTTCTTCTATTACATTAGAAGTATTCTACTCTATTCCTGTTATTTTTGTGGTTTCTATAGCATTACATGTAAACTTATCAAAGTACTATTAATCAATATCTTTAATTTTATATAATATTAACATGTTATTGTTCAGTTGTTAAGTCATGTCCAACTCTTTGCAACCCCATGGACTGCAGCATGCCAGGCCTCCCTGTCTGTCACTGTCTCCCATTGTTTGCCCAAGTTCATTTCCATTGAATCAGTAATGCTGTCCAGCCATCTCATTCTCTGCCTCCCTCTTCTCCTTTTGCCTTCCATCTTTCCCAGCATCAGCGTCTTTTCCAGTGAATTGGCTCTTTACATCAGGTGGCCAAAGTATTGGAGCTTCAGCTTCAGCGTCAGTCCTTCCAATGAATATTCAGAGTTGATTTCCTTAAAGATTCCTTTAGGATGTCCAGCATATTAGCATAAATGAGGTAAATGAGTATTATTAAGTATTTTGTTTTTGTTGTTTAGTCACAAAGAGTTGTTTGCCTTCTTGTGACCCCTTGGACTGTATAGCCCATCAGGCTTCTCTGCCATGGGATTTAGCAGGCAAGAATACTGAAGTGGGTTGTCATTTCCTTCTCTAAGCTTTTTTTTTTTTTTTAACTTCAGACTTAAAGCTTTTTACTTTGTATTGGCATATAGCCAACTGATTAACAGTGTTGTCGTAGTTTCAGGTGAATAGTGCAAGGATTCAGCCATACATATACATATATCCATTCTCCCTCAAACCTCCCTACCATGCAGGCAAGCACATAAAATTGAGCAGAGTTCCATGTACTATACAACAGGTCTTTGTAGCCTGTCCATTTTACATGGTCATGTACACACTGCTCTATGTAAAATCCAATTTAATATTTTACTTCTGTATAATTGAAAATAAAAACTATAAGACCCGTTATTTTTGTTTTGGTAGCATCCCTGTTCATTTATATACTATTTTCCATGATCTTTATTTTATTTTGCATCTTGAACCTTATTTATACCTCTGTCAATTTCCTTCTCCTGGAAGTATTTTTTTTTTTTTAATAAATTCAGTTCAGTTCAGTTCAGTTGCTCTGTCGTGTGTGACTCTTTGCGACCCCATGAATTGCAGTACACCAGGCCTCCCTGTCCATCACCAACTCCCAGAGTTCACTCAAACTCACGTCCATTGAGTCGGTGATGCCATCCAGCCATCTCATCCTCTGTCGTCCCCTTCTCCTCCTGCCCCCAATCCCTCCCAGCATCAGGGTCTTTTCCAATGAGTCAACTCTGCGCATGAGGTGGCCAAAGTACTGGAGTTTCAGCTTTAGCATCATTCCTTCCAAAGAACACCCAGGACTGATCTCTTTTAGAATGGACTGGTTGGATCTCCTTGCAGTTCAAGGGATTCTCAAGAGTCTTCTCCAACACCACAGTTCAAAAGCATCAATTCATCCACCTCATTAGAACTGATTCAAATGTATTCTTTTTAATGGCTGAGTAATACTCCATTGTGTATATGTACCACAGCTTTCTTATCCATTCATCTGCTGATGGACATCTAGGTTGCTTCCATGTCCTGGCTATTATAAACAGCTCTGTGATGAACATTGGGGTACACATGTCTCTTTCACTTCTGGTTTCCTCAGTGTGTATGCCCAGCAGTGGGATTGCTGGGTCATAGGCAGTTCTATTTCCAGTTTTTTAAGGAATCTCCACACTGTTCTCCATAGTGCTGTACTAGTTTGCATTCCCACCAACATTATACAGAGTGAAGCAAGCCAGAAAGAAAAACACCAATACAGTATACTAACGCATATATATGGAATTTAGAAAGATGGTAACGATAACCCTGTATGCGAGACAGCAAAAGAGACACAGATGTATAGAACAATTTTGGACTCTGTGGGAGACGGAGAGGGTGGGATGATTTGGGAGAATGGCATTGAAACATGTATAATATCATATAAGAAACAAATCGCCAGTCCAGGTTCGATGCAGGATACAGGATGCTTGGGGCTGGTGCACTGGGATGACTCAGAGGGATGGTATGGGGAGGGAGGTGGGAGTGGGGTTCAGGATGGGGAGCACGTGTACACCTGTGGCAGATTCATGTTGATGTATGGCAAAACCAATACAATATTGTAAAGTAATTAACCTCCAATTAAAATAAATAAATTTTTAAAAAAGAAGCATCAGTTCTGCACTCAGCTTTCTTCACAGTCCAACTCTCACATCCATACCTGACCACTGGAAAAACCATAGCCTTGACTAGGCGGACCTTTGTTGGCAAAGTAATGTCTCTGCCTTTGAATATGCTATCTAGATTGGTCATAACTTTCCTTCCAAGGAGTAAGCGTCTTTTAATTTCATGGCTGCAGTCACCATCTGCAGTGATTTTGGAGCCCCCCAAAATAAAGTCTGACACTGTTTCCACTGTTTCCCCATCTATTTGCCATGAAGTGATGGGACCAGATGCCATGATCTTCATTTTCTGAATGTTGAGCTTTAAGCCAACTTTTTCACTCTCCTCTTTCACTTTGATCAAGAGGCTTTTTAGTTCCTCTTCACTTTCTGCCATAAAGGTGGTGTCCTCTGCATATCTGAGGTTATTGATATTTCTCCCGGCAATCTTGATTCCAGCCTATGCTTCTTCCAGCCCAGCGTTTCTCGTGATGTACTCTGCATATAAGTTAAATAAGCAGGGTGACAATATATAGCCTTGGTGTACTCCTTTTCCTATTTGGAACCAGTCTGTTGTTCCATGTCCAGTTCTGACTGTTGCTTCCTGACCTGCATATAGGTTTCTCAAGAGGCAGGTCAGGTGGTCTGGTACTCCCATCTCTTTCAGAATTTTCCACAGTTTATTGTGATCCACACAGTCAAATTAGCCAAGTCTATAAGTTAGTAAACTCATTACTATAAGTTAATAAACTTGTTTTTGCCAAATCGAAAACTGTGGATACTTGCCTTTGTGTCAGAGGACATTTTAACTGGGTATACAATTTTAGGTTGGCATTTGTCTTATGTTTCTTACTATCCTGATGATAGAATAGCACACTCCTTGTCTCGGTTCAAAAATGTTAGTCTTAAGAAATAATCTAACTGTTGTTCCTTTGAAAGCAATCTGTTATTTCTGTTTTAAAGAATTTTTTTTACGGTTCTCTATAATTTTAATTTGATTGCACATGTGGATTTCTTTTTATACTGCTTAAAATTTGATAGGTTGCTTTAATCTCTTCATTGATGTCTGTCATTGATTCAAGTACATTATCAATCATCGGCTTCTAAAATATTGTCTCTGCCTCACTGTTATTACTGGGCTAGTTTAAATTGTTAGACTTTCTTATTGGATCCTCTGTGTCTCTTACTTTCTGTCTTATATCCTGTCTATTTGTCTCTGCTGCATTCTGGATAACTTCTTTTAACCTAACTTTTGGTTCAGTTATTCTCTCTTATCTTGTTAAACATACCCATTGAGTTTTTAATTTAGTTTTTTCTGTTCTAGACTTTTGTTCTTTAAATCTGCTACAAAGTTTCAAGGTTACTTTATATGTCTTGTAACACAGTAAGCATGCTATTTTTAAAGTCTGTTAAATAATTCCAAAACATGAGGTCTTTGAGTGTTTGTTATGTATTGTTTGCTGTTTTCTTGTTCATGATGTCTCATTTACTTTTGTATCTGATTACTTTTGATTATGTTCTTGTCTTTATATTTGAGAAAGTACATATATGGTTGATGTGAAAGCCTGAGTGATGGCCTTTTCAGAAATAACTTTAGATTTTTTTCTTCTAAACATCTGGAGAGGCTTCCAGTCTGGATCAGTAATCCAAATTTAAGGTTTGAGGTTTCCTGGACTATGTACGTGCCATGAAGCTGGGCTGCAGGCTCATAACTGAGTTGGAGTAACTCTTTGCAGTACATCCTTTAAATTGTTTGTGGTTTTGTAGCAAAAGCAACTGAATCCTGGGCGTACCTTTTTAGGTTCTTTATTTAGATTTCTGCCTCATTATCTTGTTACCTTTTCATACTTTTAAGATATTTTCCATATTTCATTATTCCTTAATATTTTTCATTCCAGGGTTTAGTTACCTAGTCTGCCATTAACAAGAGTCAGAAATCTTTCCCTTTCATTTACTTTAGAATTTTTCTTGATGTTTGTTTGCTTTTTGTAGGTTCTACATGAAACATTTCCTCAACACACATTCCTCATGAATGGTCTCATTCAGGGTGTAAAGGTAAGAACAATTTTTGTTTGGTCCACAACAAACCGAAGCCAGGAATCCTTGATAGCATAACTCTGGAAGTTTAAATAGGACTCTGGAAAACTATTACCATTTGTAAATCTTGTAAATCAAATTTTTAGTTGAATTATCAAAGTCAAAATACAACCCAAATCCATAAGGCACTGCCTTATTTTTATTAACATGTACAGAGCAGAATTAACATGTACAGAAGGGTAGAATTGTGTGAACTTTTAATTCCTCTATTAACAGAATAAAATCAGTCTTAAAAATCGGTCAAGTATTAATGTCTTCTTTTGAGATAGAGATTGAAGAAGGAGTCATCAAGATTTAGTTGGATGTAAAGTCTTATGGCAAGGCTGGTGTTCTAGACACAATTTTCTGAGCTCTCAACCACTCGACATAATTAGCCTTAGTTCATTGTTTAAATTTTAATGTGATATTTGTCAGAAAAGCTTATAAATAAGGGGTTAAAATATAATGCTGTGTTCCAGTCCCAATTTGTAGTAAAATATATGTGTTCAGCATCTAATTTGTTCTTTTCAAGTTACGTAATATCAGTCTACATAATTTTATGTTGTGTTGAAAAGCACACTTGAAATTATACCATAGTACTTTGCTAAATTCAGTCAGAGGAAAGCTTTGAGCAACATTAATTGTAATAAATACTATTTATTCTTTGCCGATTTTCAAAAAGAATTTGAGAATGCTTACAATAATAACATAAGTAAAACAAGACAATTTAAATAAAGTAAAATAAGACATTTTTAATACTCATTGAGAGGAGGAATATTATCAAGAATCTGGTGTGTTTTTATTTAAGCACTAGTTTGTGAGCAGTTTTATCTACATGATCAAAAGAAAAACTAAATGAGAGAGGGCATTGATTACAAATACTACATAAGTTTATCATTATAGTGGATTCTTTGAAAGTTACTCTGTAGATTTTTTTCTTTTATCATGTGGAGCTAATAAAATCTATTTTAGTCTGATTCTACAGAATAAAACCAACTTGGTCTGTGTCCGAAAGCCAAGTGGCGAGCTTATCATACTTTTACTTAGAGATACCCACAATATTGTTGTAAAAAAACACAGAACAAAAAGTATTTAAGTTGATTCAAGGGTGTGGACCAGGACTTACTTAACTTCAGCAACTATTGAACTTCAATCTATTGAACTTAAGGAGTTACATGTTTTAGTAACTGGTCATTGTTTCTCAGATGAGGATATGAGAGAACCCTACAGCCAAGCATAGCTCTATTAAAATGTTTTAATATGGATATGAGCACAGTGGAACAAGTATGGCTTTATATTGCTTTAGCTTTAAATTTCTGTTCTGCATCTTATTAATGGTTACCTTAGTCAGATAATGTAATCTTCCCTTCATTGGAAAGCAATGAGAAAGATAAAAGATCTCTTGTAGGGTGATTATGAGGATTCAATGAGCTAGTATATGTAAAACTATTAGCACTCTACATTCATGTGTTAAATACTTAGTAAATATTGCAAAGAAAAATAACAGAAACTGTTAGAAGGAAAGCCTGATGACCACTTTTCTCACCAGTCTGGGGAAAGATTTTCCTTTTTAGAGTAAGAATTATTCATAAATGAAAAGACTGAGTCATTTACATCAATCTTTAAATTTTGGTAAGTCAAAGCCACCATCATCAAACTTAAAATACGAATGACAAAATGTTATTTATGATAGAAAGAGGAATACATAAAAGCAGTCTCAAAGTAAAACTGTAGGAAAATGACTAATATCCCAGAAGGGCAAAGAAGGATGTAAGCTGGCAGTTTACAAAAGATAACAATCTGAAAATAAGTTTATCACTATTAAGAAATGAGTCCCAAGTTAAATAAGATAATATTTTTTCATGCACATTGGTAAAAAATTTTAAACTGACAAGAACTAGTTCAATTTGTGTTAAATTGTGTCCCCTTGTACTGTTGATGAGAGGATAAATTGGTATAGCTTTTCTGGAAGGCAGTATTTTTAGAGTTAAAAAAATATTCACATATGTTAACAAAGTAATTGCATTTCTAGAAATTTGTTCTTCTCAAATTGAGTTATTCAGAGATTTGGCTAAAGGACTCTTTGTAATAGTAAACGTGTAGAAACTTTTTAAATTCCTTGAAATTAGAAGAATAGATATGTGTGGTATAGACATATAATGTAATATAATATGGTTTCAGTTTTATTTTGACCAAAATAAATGTAAGTAAGCAGGGAGGGAAATGATTAAAAAGGAATCACCTGAAGTTTGAAAGGATGTGGATTTATGGATGATTTTTAATTTTCTTCCTTATATATTTTGTTCATCTTTGTAGATTTTCTACAGTTAACTTTCACTTTGTAAGTTTACTATCATAATGCATGGAAGAGAAGTTTTAGATTTGGGGTGAACATCAATAAAGTATACAAGAGTAACCAGTTTTGGTTTGTGAATTCTCCAATTGGGCAGGGGGTTGTTTGTTTGTGGTTTTGGTTATTGCAGCAGCTTTGTTGAGATATAATTCACCTACCATGCAAGTCATAAAGTGTATGTATGGTTTTTTCATTATACTCAGGGTTGTGCAGCCATCAACACAGTCAATTTTATCACATTTTCATTGCTCCAAAAATAAATCCTGTACTCCTCATTCCTCCCTAACCTCAAGCACAAATCTACTTTCTCCCTCTATTGGTTTGTCTATTCTGGACATTTCACATAAATGGAATATACAGTATGGTCTTTTATTACTGACTTCTTTTCTTATGGTGTTTTCAACTTTCACCTGTAGTACTTATTAGTACTTTATTCTTTTTACAGCCAAACAATATTTCACTCTGTATCCATACCACAGTTTATCCATTTATCAGTTGATAGACATTCGGGGTTGTTTCTGGTTTTTTATATTATTGTGAATAATGCTGCTGTGAACATTTGTATACAAGTTTTGATATGAACATTGTTTTCACTTTATCATAGGTACATTGCTAGGAGTAGAATTTCTGGGTCATATAGTAATTTGAGTTTCTAAAAATTGTGTTTTCAAATTAATTTCTTTCTTAACCCTATTTCTGACAAGTAATTTATGTTCCTCATCTCCTAGACTTCTGACAGATAAGTGGCTCAAGCCAGGGACAATTTCTTCTTTCTTTCTATACTTAACTCCTTTAATGATGTCATCAGACTTAAGACTTTAAACTCTCAAATAAGTATCTTCCTAGACCTTGGGCTGGAACTTTAGACTTTGTGTATTCAGTTGCCTAATTGACATCTGTACTTCCTTGCATAATAAGTATTTGAAAGTTAACAGCTCCAAAACTAAGTTCCTGGTCTTCCCCTCCAGCCTGACCAACTCATAAGTCTTCCCCATATTAGTTACTTGTCATGCCATTCTTGCTTATGCCAAAATTCTTAGAATCAGTCTTCTTTCTCTTCCATACATATCCCAAACCCAATCCATCAGCAAATTCTGTTATTCTACTTCAAAACAGAACCATCATCAAAACTCTACTTGTTCCCTTTTCAGTGCTGTGTGTACTGTGCTTAGTGGCTCAGTCGTGTCTGACTCTTTGCAGCCTGATGGACTGTAGCCCACCAGTCTCCTCTGTCCATGGGATTCTCCAGACAAGAATACTGGATTGGGTAGCCATGCCCTCCTCCAGAGGATGTTCCTGACCCAGGGATCAAACCCATGTCTCCTGCATTGCAGGTGGACTCTACCATCTGAGCCACAAGGGAAGTCCAAGAATACTGGAATGGGTAGCCTGTCTCTTCTCCAGGGGAACTTCCCAACCCAGGAATCAAACCAGGGTCTCCTGCATTGCACATGTATTCTTTACCAACTGAGCTACCAGGGAAGCCCTTTGGTAGAGATCATGATCAAATATAAACCAGTTTGTGGCATTCTTCTTCCTCTCTTTTATATATATATATATATATATATATATATATAGGCTGTGCCAAGCAGCATGTGCAATCTTATTTTCCTGACCAAGGATTGAACCTTTGTCCCCTGTATTGGAGGCACAGAGTCTTAACCACTGGACCTCTGGGAAGTCCCTGTGGCACTCTTCTTAACCAACCCAACCCAAACCCCCATTTTCTCTTGACAGCATCCTTCTACTCTGTTCCACTTCCTACTGACCTTGCTGCAGCCACAACTTCCTCAGCCTATTTCTGCCTGAGGGTTCTGCAGGTACTGTTTTTTTCTGCTTGCTTTTCCCAGGTTTTGACAGGCTTTACTCCCTAACCCTCAACTCCTCACCTGGATGTTATTTTTTCAGTGAAGGCTTCACTGACTGCCATCTTGAGTAATGTATCCAGTTCTCATCACTCTTAATCCTCTTTCTCTGCTTTTTCTCCAAAGCATTATCTCTCCTTTGACATGCTATATATTTTGCTTTATCTTTATCTTGTTATTGTGTTCTCCTCACTCCTCCTCTTTTAGACTGAAAGTTTCTTAAAGACGTGGATTTTTGTCCAGTTTACTCATTGCTATCCCCAGCATAGTTCTTAGCACTTAACTTCCCTGGTGGCTCAGATGGTAAAGAGTCCACCTGCCAGTGCAGGAGATGTGGGTTTGATCCCTGGGTCTGTAAGATCCCCTGAAGAAGGAAATGGCAACACACTCCAGTATTTTTGCCTGGAGAATCCCGTGGGCAGAGGAGCATGGCGGGCCATAGTCCATGGGGTCACCAAAGAGTTGGGCACAACTTAGCGACTAAACAACAACAAATATTGTTGAATTAAAAGTTCTTCCAGTCTTTTTTCTAGTCCTTTTGATAAAGTCAAGATCCAGCTTACTTAGAGACCGTTAACTATGTTTCTTTTTCGCTTATATCAGCATTTGTTAATTATACCTTACTAATTTCCCCATGACATTAAAACTACATGAAGTACAAGCAGCCCTGTCTTTGCATGTTGTAGTACACACAAATTTCAGTTGCCACAGTTCAGTTAAATAGCATGAGTCTCCCAACACACAATTCAGATTTCCACTACCATGTGTATTAACTGTGAGTAGTTGCATAAAATATAAATAATGACTAACTCCTCAGTCCACAAAACACTATGTCAGTAACAGATGTGCATCATAACCCATTGTGACATTTCAAAGTGTTGGTGACCTGGTCACCGTGCATTTCTTAGTTCACGCGTGTAAAGCAAAACGTGTGTTGTGTTGCCTCTTTGATCCAGTAATATGTTGGAATCTGATCCAAACCTAGAAAGGCATATGACAGTTTTCCAGTTCATAAAAGATATGTGCATCATATAAGACTTTGAAAAAAGACAAGCACAAGTCTTATGACTCTTAATGTTTTTTTTACAAAGAACATTTTAATTATTAATGCTTTAAATTACAGTGTACTAAATAAATACTAGTTTTTCTATTTCTTTCATTTCACTAGACATTTATAAGTGATAGTAAAAGAGTTTTCAGTGTTCTGACAAAAATTTCTGAAAGTCAAAGAATAAATCAGTTTTTCCCATTGATTAAAATAACTACATGGTTTCAGCTTGGAGTCATTTCTTTCAGTTCTATACTACCATGCAAAGTAAAAACTACGTGTATTGTCTGCAATGGTTATATGATACTCCATTGTATGAATAATTTATCCATTTCCCTGTATAAGTGCCTTCTAATTGCACACTATTGAAGATAATCCTGAGTAAATTTTTAAAATAAATCTTTATATATTTTTACTGTTTCCTTAGAAATAGAGTTGTAAAATTATAACTAGTGAGTAGAAAAGTGTGAGCATTTTAAGAAATCTTGAATATATAGTACCACATTATCTCCTAGAGCAATTGTGCCGTTTCACACACCCATCAGCAGTATGTATATCTGTTTCACCATGCTCTAATACAAGTATTACTTTTCAGATCTTTACCAGTTTGATAGCTTGAGAATGATGTCTCACTGTAATTTTATTTGTATTTCTTTAATTACAAATGAAGTTAGGTATTTTTACATTATTTGCTGGCTTCTTTTATGAAGTGCCTTCAGATTCTTTATTTTTCTAGTAAAGATTGTTCAATTCTTAATTTTTCAATAATGAAATTTGTTTTATGTTAATCCTCTCATTTTAATGATTATTAATTTAGTACCTGTTCTCTTAACAGTTATAAAGGGAAAAACTCATACTTAATCATACTTCTCAGGTTTTCAAAGTCCTACTCAAAAATTTTTTCACTAGCAATTTTTATCTTTATGAAATTGAAATATATGGCAGACATTGTTATATGACTAGCAATAAGTTGTGTTAGAGTTCTCCAGAGAAATAAGACCAATGGAATATTTGTATAAAGAGGCTTACTTTAAGGAATTGGCTCACATGATTTTGGGGCTAGCAAATCTGAAATATGTAGGGTAGGGCTGGAAATTTGGCCAGAGTTGATGCTACAGTCCTAAGGCAGAATTTTTTCCTCTGGAAACCTCAGATTTTCCTCTTAAGGCCTTCAACTGACTTAAATGAGACTCCCATATTAATGAGGATACTACCCTTTACTTTGGCTACCCTGGTGGCTGGCTCATTGGTAAAAAATTTGTCTGCCAATGCAGGAGACATGGGTTCAATCCCTGGATTGGGAAGAGCCCCTGGAGAAGGAAATGGCAACCCATTCCAGTATTCTTACCTGGGAAGTCCCATGGATAGAGGAACCTGGCGGGTTATAGTCCATTGGGTCACAAAGAGTTGCACATGACTTAGCAACTAAACAACAAAAATACCCCTTAAAGCCAGTTAATTGTAGATTTTAGATGACATCTACAAATTAGCTTCATGGCAACACCCAAGCTAGTGTTTGACTAAATAACTGGGTACTATAGCCTAGCCAAACTGACACATAAAACTAACCACTAAAGTAGTTTTGACTACACTTCATTGGAAGTATAACCAGGCTGAGATGCTGTGGTTTGACTTAGTAGATGAAGTCAAGTTATTACTGCTGGGTTTAACATGACCAGATGGAGTGACTAATAATATTCTTCATGAAAAGAGTTGGTCTGATTGCCCAGTGTCTACCTTGAAACTTCTTGAAGCTTTCTTCTTTAGCTTATTTTATACTTATTAAAAAACTAGATACTTTCATCAGTGTCCCAAACTAACTAAAACTAAGTGGGCTGGATGTCCAGGATTGGTTTATAGCTGGGTCAATCAGTATGAAGAAAGTGCCTCTAAAGCATGCTGCTTTATTCTTGTCTGGCTTTAACATCACAGCAAGGGGTTGAAAGAGGGGGAAAGTGGAAGACCCAGCAATCCATCCCAGGGCTTGGCCACAGGGATTCACATGGAGTGCTTCTTCTCAGTCTAGACTGGATGGTTAAGTCTGATCAAGGAGATGGTCATGTAGATCCTCTGCCTGAACACTCATACAGGGACATTTAATATGTCAAGAGTTTATCTGAGCCTAGGAATTACTGCTGAACTGTCTCATCCTGCTATTTAATGAATTAAATCATCAACCAGTGCATAGCACAAACACACAGAGAAATTGTTGACTGATGTCTCTAAGAATTAAAAAAATAAAAAACAAGATACTTTTAAAGTCCCCTTTTAGCTACTCTTGAGTATTACTAAGTTCAGAAGTGTTTTTCATACACACACATGCACAATAATCTTGCTTCCTTAATTTGGACAGGAAGTTGGATAAAAACTATCCTTTTAATTATCTGTAAACAAAATTGTAAAGCAACCTACTTGAGAGAGGTGAGTTCATAAATTTTAAATATTGTTTTATAACAGACTGGTAATTTATACATTTATTGAAATGTGCTTAAGAGAATTCACAAGTAGGTAAAGTCTAGTACTTTGTGTGCTTCAGGACAGAGACACTAAAATATGAGTAAGAAAAATAGTGTGATAATTGATTTGAATTATGGGCCGGGTTAATCTCAGGTCTTAGAGCCACCTCAGCCTGAGCTGAATCCTGGTTCTGCTTATGAGCCCTGAGCCTTAGACTAGTTACTTACCCTAGTAGTATACCCATCTCATAGGGTAAGACATTTGTGTGAAAGGCATAGAACAGATTGGCATATAAATGTGCTGTTATTTTTTCTTGGAATCAATTTGAAGTAATGGCCCTATTACTTCTAAGATAAGGGAAAACCTGTGAAAACAGTCTGTTTCTTTATATTTTAATTAAAATTTTGTTTCAGTGAATTTTCCCTATATCCATCTCCTTTTCTCCCTCAATCAAAAGAAAGCATTTCAGCCCTCTTGCCCACATTGGTCTCTCCCAGAAGTTTCAGGATTACTAGCTGTTCTTAGACCTTCCTCGTGCTTTTCAAATCACCTTTCCTGGACTTTAGTCTGTCATGTTTGTCATTTGTCCTATAAAACTGATTGTTGTGCTTCCTGGGAAGAAAAGCTGTGTATTGTGTAGGGTATAATGTGTCCTAGGTCTGAAAGGTGATCCTTGTTTTAGTACTATCTTTTATGTGAAAAATTTGCATTTGTCAGTTATATAAATAAAAAGTCCCATCAGTGTGAAAATTTCTCTTTGATCTCCTTTTAAAAAATGAAAGAGATGAAAGTCATTATTAGTAAAATACTGTATGAAAAATCAAAGTGAATGAATATAATTTTGGGGTAATCTATGTCTGTATGTTGTACATCCTTGTGGCTTACAAAGGATGTCATAAGATGTGAACTTTTTCATTGAAAAATTAAAGTTTTCAGAAGCAGTTAAATGACTATATCTTATTTTTCATGGGTACCATTTTTCTCTCATACTGTGTTGCAGAGTTAATTAAAATATTTGAAGGAAAACAAAACAAAAAAATGTTTTAGTTTTAAAACTTTTTAACGATATTGACACATTTATTTAGTCAAATATTTGTCAGCTGCTTTTGTTAAGGAAAGCATATGCTTAATACTTTTATGATAGCTGTATAAAGTATAAAATTTATGTATTTTTGCTTCGAGTTGTAATTGCCATTCTTTGTATGCTTTAAAAAGTTTATTAAATAATTGCATTTAATTCAACAATAAGCTTTAATTGCTATTTTGTCAAATAAGAGCTTGTAAGGCCATGTCTACCATTATGGCAGAAAGAGAAGAGGAACTAAAGACTCTTTGATGCAAATGAAAGAGGAGAGTGAAAAAGCTGGCTTAAAGCTCAACATTCAAAAAATTAAGATCATGGCATCTGGTCCCATCACTTCATGGCAAATAAATGGAGAAATAATGGAAACAGTGAGAGACTTTCTTTTCTTGGGCTCCAAAATTGCTGCAGATGGTGAATGCAGCCATGAAATTAAAAGATTCTTGGTCCTCGGAAGAAAAGCTATGACCAACCTAGACAGCATATTAAAAAGCAGAGACATCACTTTGCCAACAAAGGTCCATCTAGTCAAAGCTATGGTTTTTCCAGTAATTATGTATGGATGTGAGAGTTGGACTATAAAGAAAGCTGAGTTCTGAATAACTGATGCTTTTGAACTGTGGTGTTGGAGAAGACTCTTGAGAGTCCCTTGGACTGCAAGAAGATCAAACCAGTCAGTCCTAAAGGAAATCAGTCCTGAATATTCATTGGAAGGACTGATGCTGAAGCTGAAATTCCAATACTTTGGCCACCTGATGCAAAGAACTGACTCACTGGAAAAGACCCTGAAAGATTGAAGGCAGCAGTCAGGAGAAGGGGATGACAAAGGATGAAATGGTTGGATGGCATCACCGACTTGGTGGATGTGGTTTGAGCAAGCAGTGGGAGTTGGTGATGGACACAGAAGCCTGGAGTGCTGCAGTCCAGAGGGTCACAAAGAGTCAGACACATCTGAGCAACTGAAGTGAACTGAAGGCCATGTTAGCATTACTGACCAGTTAATTATGCCACCTTAAAAATCTACTGGACTGGGAAGCTAATTTACAAAACTGACATAGTAATTCTTGGTCCACACTGGACTCCTCCACACCATGTTTTATCCAGTAGTCACTGGACCCTGATAGCATGGCTTAGTACATTCAGCCCTTGTTACTTCCAGATTTCATATGTGCAAAATCTGCCTATTCTGCAACCTCTGAGTCAGTACAGTGCTTTCATGTTCATGCATGTGTGGCATGAGGAGGGAGTCTGAGTTGCCCAGCTGCATGTTTCCAGCTGAGATTGGACAAAGGACACTTTTTGTTTCAGGTCTCATACTGTGAGCATGTCCATTTTGCACTATGCATCTTGCATTTTTGTTCCTTTTGTTGACAATTTCTCTGTTTAAAATGACCTCAAGTGTAGTGCCAAAGTGTTGTTAAGTGTTTCTAAGTGTAGGGGGGTGTTGATATACATTATGGAGAAAATACTGTGTTAGATAAGCCTCATTGAGACATGAATCATAGTGCTGATGGCTGAGACATCAGTGTTAATAAATCAGCAGTCTACGTATTAAATAAGTCATCTTTAAAGAGAAATATACATAAACCAAGGTTATATATTGATCAGTTAATTAAAATATGTGACCAGAGAATGGTAGGAATACAAGCTTGTGTTTCCTCTACAACAGCAGTTCCAGATTCTCTTAATTTGGTGTTCCTGGAAAACTTACAGAACATAACCAGTGTAGATAATGAGATAATGAAAGCCAACTATATTTATGCTAAAGGCTAAGATTTTGATGTCACTCTGGTGGTGGTGTTGTTGTTGTTGTTGTTGTTGTTGTTGTTTGCCCATGCTTTGTGGCATGTGGTATCTTAGTTCCCAGACCAGGGATCAAACCTGTGCCCCCTGCATTTGGAGTGTGGCATCTTAACCACTGGACCACCAGGGAAGTCCCAGTCTGGTTTTAGTCTTTAAATATTTTCTCATTTGCAAATCGTGCTTTTCCTCTTTAGGACTGCTGCAGTACTTGCCTAATCAAGGTACAGATATCCTTCTCAATCTACTATTCTAATAATGTGGCATGATAAGATCTAGGACTAGATTGGGTGGTGAAGAAGTAATTCTGAAACAGAAGAAAGTCTTTGATTTTTGAGAAATACAAGTTTTCCCAAGAGGCAAGTATTTTATTAGATTGTATTTCAGCATCATAATAAATGTAGGTTCTCCCAGAGGCTATTTTGAGTATCTGTTGTCACTGAGAATTATTTTTAAAAAATAATTATTTAAGATGACACCACCCTTATGGCAGAAAGTGAAGAGGAACTCAAAAGCCTCTTGATGAAAGTGAAAGAGGAAAGTGAAAAAGTTGGCTTAAAGCTCAACATTCAGAAAACGAAGATCATGGCATCTGGTCCCATCACTTCATGGCAAATAGATAAGGAAACAGTGGAAACAGTGTCAGACTTTATTTTTGGGGGCTCCAAAATCACTGCAGGTGGTGACTGCAGCCATGAAATTAAAAGACGCTTACTCCTTGGAAGGAAAGTTATGACTAGCCTAGGTAGCATATTCAAAAGCAGAGACATTACTTTGCCAACAAAGGTCCATCTAGTCAAGGCTATGGTTTTTCCTGTGGTCATGTATAGATGTGAGAGTTGGACTGTGAAGAAAGCTGAGCGCCGAAGAATTGATGCTTTTGAACTGTGGTGTTGGAGAAGACTCTTGAGAGTCCTTTGGACTGCAAGGAGATCCTACCAGTCCATTCTAAAGGAGATCAGCCCTGGGTGTTCTTTGGAAGGAATGATGCTAAAGCTGAAACTCCAGTACTTTGGCCACCTCATGCGAAGAGTTGACTCACTGGAAAAGACTCTGATCCTGGGAGGGATTAGGGGCAGGAGGAAAAGGGGACGACAGATGATGAGATGGCTGGATGGCATCACTGACTCGATAGACATGAGTCTGGGTGAACTCCGGGAGTTGGTGATGGACAGGGAGGCCTGGTGTGCTGCGATTCATGGGGTCACAAAGAGTCAGACACGACTGAGTGACTGAACTGAACTGAGTGATCTTTTAATGATTTAATAATTGAAAGATTGAGGTCAGGAGGAGAAGGGGGTGGCAGGATAAGATAGTTGAATGGCATCATCTTTTCAATGAACATGAGTTTGAGCAAACTCTGGGAGATGATGTAAAACAGGGGAGCCTGGTGGGCTGCAGTCCATGGGGTCACAAAGAGTCAGACACAACTGAGCAACTGAACAACAATTGTCACTGAGCATTATTTTAAAATAATATTTACTTAATGAATAGATTAAATTACAATTGAAATCCAGAATCTAGATAATAGTATCTTTTTTTTTTTTTTTTTTAGAAACTGCATCATTTTAAATAAAACTTTAATTCTTGGCCTTCTCATGTCCTTTGTTTTAATGACATGCATTCCGTATTTTATTGTATGAAATCTAAAATCAGAACTGTCCAAAAAATTTTCCAGGGTTCTTTGTGTTCAGATTTTGTTACTGTTTTTATGGTGCTTCTTATTTCTATTCTTTTGTCCTCTTAAATTTATTTCCATGTTTTTCTTGACCAGTTCTATACTACCCAAGACCTCGGGTATTTGATATTTTTAGAAAATTTTAAAGCAATGTAAAAGATTTTCTTTTCTAAATTTATAAAACTGATGTTGCAGGTCGTGAATTTCAGCCCTGCTTCTGCAGTTGTTTGGCTCTTAAAAAGATCGTTTAACTCTTTTGATGCAAAAACAGACCAAATGCTGGAAATCCAATGTGTCTTATAAATTGCAGGGTTTGATGCCTTGTTGTTCAGTCCCTCAGTCTTGTCCAACTCTTTGCAATCCCATGGACTGCAGCATTCCAGGCTTCCCTGTCCATCAGCATCTCCCTGAGCTTTCTCAAACTCATGTCCAGCCGGGGTCCAGCCCCGGTGGATCCAGGGAATTCGAAGTGGGGACGGCGTTGGCGAGGATCAGGAAACAATTGCTTAATTAAACGTTAATTAAGGATATAAAGAGTGGTTAAATAAGGATAGCTCAGTGAGGAAATTCAGTGGAGAAAAGAGGCTGAATACTTGGTTTACGTGGAAAGCTAATAAAATTCCAAAATAAGGAATTTACGTCACCTACATAGGCCGCAGGCATCCTCCCGTTCTCCTGAAGAAGAGGAGACACTAAGGCCTCCCTGGCCAGATCTTAGAAGCCCAGGCATAATTAGTAGGCTTGTCAAGCCTCCACGCTCAAGATGGAAATTCAGCCGAAAAGTGAGAGAAAGAACGACATGGGGAGACCAAGTTTCGGTGAACAAGGCCCCGCACTTTATTTTCCAAAGTAGTTTTTATACCTTAAGTTGTGCATAGAGGATAATGGGGAAGTAGGGTCAGCAGTAAGCCAGGCTTTCTTCCTGCAAACTTATCATATGCAAAAGTTTAGGTGATTTACATCATCTTCTGGCCCGGAGGCTGTCAACATTTTAAGATCCTTTTTTCAGAAAACATTTTTCTCTAAAGGTGATTATTCTAAAGTCAGGCACCACCCTCCGAAAGCATTAGATAAAGTTGCATTCCTATAGGGCAAAAGTGTGGTGGGCTATAACAAGAAAAAGAATTAACTCAAGGGTCCAAGTTTACAAACATTAAAGCTACTACTTACATTCCTATACACCAATTATATTAATCAATACACTGCCAGGGACACAGTAGGTAAGGGATATGGAGACTTAGCAGCAAACATTGGCCCAACAAGTGAAAAACCCTTCACCAATACAATTTCTAATCAATCTTTTAACTGCTCAAAGTAATCTGTATTTAGGCAGTTTAGAACATCTCATGCCTCTCACGGTTGGGAGTCTGTGAACAATCACATGTGGCCAGAAGAACCTTCAGGCAGGCTAGAGGACTTCCAAAGGAGTTTGTAGGTTGA
Organism: Bos taurus; assembly: GCF_002263795.3. Classification (NCBI taxonomy): domain Eukaryota; kingdom Metazoa; phylum Chordata; class Mammalia; order Artiodactyla; family Bovidae; genus Bos; species Bos taurus. The sequence goes on from NC_037335.1 coordinate 345,494, forward strand.
AACACTCTTATCACACCCAGGAACTTTATTAACTGGAGCTGTAAGTTAACTCTTTTTCAGAGAGAGGTGGTAGAGGACAGCCCCCTGTAAAGTCAGAGATGTAGGTGAGAGCACAAAGCAGTAAAGTAGGCAGACTCTGGTTTTGGGGGTAGATGCTCGAGAATTTCCAGGGGAACTCCTGAGGCTCGATCCCGCCTTTGTGTATGCCGAGCCTCCTTCCTCATGACCTTTGCCACGGGCGGAGTTCCTCACGCTGGCTCCCGGCACATTGAGTCAGTGGTATCATCCAACTGTCTAGTCCTCTGCCATCCCCTTCTCCTCCCACCTTCAATCTTTCCCAGCATCAGGGTCTTTTCTAATGAGTCAGCTCTTCCCATCAGGTGGCCAAAGTATTGGAGCTTCAGCTTCAGCATCAGTTCCTCCATTGAATATTCAGGATTGATTTCCTTTAGGATTGATTGGTTTGATCTCCTTGCAGTCCAAGGGACTCTCAAGAGTCTTCTCCAACACCACGGTTCAAAAGCATCAGTTCTTCAGCCCTCAGCCTTCTTCACAGTTCTTCAACTCTCACATCCATACATGACTACTGGAAAAACCATAGCTTTGACTGTAAGGACCTTTGTTGGCAAAGTAATGTCTCTGCTTTTTAATATGCTGTCTAGTTTTGTCATAGCTTTTCTTCCAAGGATAGGCATAGATTAATATTTTATTTCAGAGGAGTCAGAGGAGTCCAGTGCTTTTCTCCTAAGCTTACCTCCCCTCCACTTAGTCTTAGTCTTACCTCCCCTTGCTTCAGTTTACCCATCTCCTGGTCCATTGTCTCTGGGTTTACTAGTGGCTGATAGGGGATTAGAATCCTGTTCTTTCTCTTCTCAGCCTTAGAAACATGAGTTGATTGCCTCATAAAAGTTCTCTTCAGCTTACCAAACCTCTTTGCAAGCCTTTATCACCAGACTGTATGGTAGGTACCAAGGGTACAGAGATGAAAGAAAATCGTTTCTCTGACCTTAATCTCAATTTCTAATCTAATAAAGAAGATAGACAAATAACAAGTAATTTGTAATAGAGTATTATAATTATAATAGAAGAGATATGTGCCAGGGTGGGGATAGGAGTTATTTGTTTTGTACCCCTCAGAAACCAATGTGATTAATTCTATTTGAGTAGCTAAGAAAATAGAGGAAGAGGTACTCCTGGCCCAGAGTTGAAAAGAATGACTAGTAGTTTACCAGGTCCAAGTGTGGAAAATGCCTACAAGCACAAGGGCTTTGCAAATGCCCGTTTGCACAAAGGAATGTAGTATGTTGAGAAAACTAAGAAATATTGCATATAGCCAAAGCATAGGATGCATGCTAGGTACTAGATTTTGGAGGGTTCTATCTGTAGGCTGTGCTGAAGATTTTTTTTTTAATGTACTATGAAAATTCAGATATACAAAAGGAGAGAATAAGATAATAAACTTACCCACGTACTCATCACCATCAGCATCTCCCCGCTCTTATCTATCTTGGTTTTCCACCACTCATTTTTAATTTTAGTATTTAAAAGCAGAGTTCAGACACTTGATTTCAATTCTGCACAGTTGAGATTTTAAACAAGGGATCAAAGAACTGAAGTCTGCAGCTCATCAAGGTTTCTCTTGGGGTTATGTGGAGGACAGATTGAAAGGAAGTAGAACCAGGGGCAGGGAACAGTTAGAAGATTATTTTATTTAAATCCAGGCAAGAAATGTTGAAATGCATCACAGCGGGGGATAGACCAAGAGAAGTCATTATAAGAGAATGGTCTGGAAAATCACCATGGGGAATGAAGGAATGATGGGGAAGCTTTGGACAGCTTCTTAGCCAAGATGGGAAGTGTGGGTGTTTGGTCAGATTTATAGGGAACAGTGTTCATGTTAAATGTCCAAGTAGGAAAGTCCATTTGACTGTAGACACAGAACTCAGAAGAGAGATTGGAAAGCTGTTTATAAAGTAGGTGGTGGTGGCCATGCATATAGGCAGAGCATCTAAAGGAGGACAGTGGCACCAACAGAGTCTGAGAGGCAGGCCTGTGGCCACCTCAAAGGGCCCTGACATGAAAAAAGAAATTGATATGGAAGTGGTCAGCCAGCAGAGTGACTAGCAAATAATGAGGAAGTGATAAATGTGAGTTTTTTTTTTTTTTTACTTTCTTTGCTTATGTGTGATGGTGCTCTTGCCTCCCTTTAGCCTCAACTCTTGTGCAACTTTTCATTATCTCTATCCTAAATTCATCAGACAAATAGAATCTACTTCTTTTATGGACATTTAGTATATGCACATTCATCCTGTTTATTCTTATTAGCTTACAAGCCCTTTGAGAGCAGAAGGTATGTATTCATCTGAGTATCTTCATTTCACCACTTAATTCAGAGCTTTGCACGTAATAGATATGCTGTATGTATTTATAAAATGAATTAAGTGTCTGGCTTCTTCCCATACCTTTGTTGTGTGTTCACATTAAGGGCCAGCTGTGTGTATATATATTTCATATCACCTCACTTTTCCAGTTTCACCCAGAAAACAAGCTTTTATCCTTTTCTTCCCTCTCAAATAGCATGCTTACAAATTTTGTTAGAATTAAAAAAAAAAACAAAAAACAGGTTTTATTTAATGTTACAAATTATTCTGTTTCAGAGCCACTAAAATGAATTAGAGCATTTAGAAATTCATTTAGAAAATGAAAATTATAAGTAATTGGGGGAATCACATTATAAATTTGACCCTTGCTTCTGCTTTCTTCTCCAGGGTCTGCTCTCTTTTTTGAGTGCCCCACTCATAGGTGCACTGTCTGATGTGTGGGGAAGGAAGCCTTTTCTTCTTGGCACTGTCTTCTTCACCTGCTTCCCAATTCCACTGATGAGAATCAGTCCATGGTGAGTGACTAGGCCCTCCGTCACGACTGTCTGTTTGGGGTCACATATGGACAATACATCTACAGTGCACTTTTCAACCTTTGCAGAGCAGTTGTACCTGTATTATCATTTGAACTCTTTGCTAATACTGAAAACAAGTAGGCAGTTGCCATCATGCCCATTTTATAAATGAGGACATGAAATTAAGTCTAAGATAGTTACTTAGGTGAACAAATAAAATAAAAGATGTCTCTAAGGGCAGTTGTTTTTGTCATGAGGTAAGTTACATGATTGGGTCCCGGGAGGGGGCAAGCAGTCTGTACTCACTCAGTTGTGGCTCATTTGACTTTGCAGATGTGTTGTTTTTGTCAGCTCATGCAGCAATCCCCCAGGTTTTTGGCACCAGGGACCAGTTTCATGGAAGACAATTTTTCCACAGACAAGGAGGGGTGGTTGTGTGTTTCCGGTTGTAATGCAAGCAGTGGGGAGCCATGGGGAACAGCAGGTGAAGCTTCTCTTGCTCATTGGATGGCCCACTTCCTAACAGGCCACAGTCTGCTGCCTGGGGGTTGAGGACCCCTGTTCTAGGGCACTGACATGATGATAGTTTACATCAAAAGTCAAGAGTCCAACTTTCCTGATGGTCCAGTTGGAATTCTGTCTGCCAATGCACGGGACACGAGTTTGATCCCTGGCCCAGGAAGATTCCACATGCCACTGGGCAAGTAGGCCAGTGTGCCACAACTATTGAAGCCTGCGTGCCATAGAGCTGGTGCCCCACAATAAGCCACCGCAATGAGAAGCCCACCCACCACCACTCGTAAAAGCCTGCATCCAGCAACAAAGACCCAGTGCAGACAAAAATAAATTAATTTTTTAAAGGGGGGCAGGAGTCACTTTAGTGTGTACTGTATTATGTCCAGCAGCCTATTCTAAATCATAATGTGAATTTTAATTTGATCTTATTTTTTCATGATAAATAGGGAGAGAATAATTAGCATGTAATAACCAAAGTCATTTAGTTAATAAAAATGTGTTGAAATTTGTACCTGAGCTGTAACTTAGTTTTTCTGGAGCCCAAAGAATGATATTTTGGTCAGAATTCCTGTTGCTGAGATGCTGTTCCTATGTGAATAACACAGTTTAGAATGGAAGGGTCTTTTGTGTTTTGTTCATTTAGGGTTTAAATGCAACTGATAGATTTGGGGGATACTAAATGTGAATACTCTCATTTGGTTATCTGATAGGAATTTTATGTCAATATTTGTCATGTTCTAAATGTGTTGGGTACCTATAAGGAATCATTTTGGTTCCTACCAGATAGATTTTTTAAAAATATTTTTTGGTATTGATTCTTTCTGTTCAAGAACAAGTCCTGCTTTTCTGATGCATTAGGTTTTTTGTTTTTTCAATGTCCTCTCAATATCTTACAGTTTTTTTATTTAGAATCTTAAAATGATTTTACCTCTTCTCTTCCAGTTGTCATGCAGCTGCTTCTATTGCTTGTATTGACTAATGCATAAAATAAAAATCTTTTATTATTATTAAATAAAAGTAATGATTATGGACCTATCTTCCTTATGTATATGAAGGAAATTTTATGTTTTATCCTTGAGTATCAAACTAGCTTTTGGGTTGAAAAATACTAGTTCCTATTTTGTTTAGAGGTTTTCTTTTTTAAAATCAAGGGAATATCAAGTTTTGATGCCATTAGTATCAGTGGAGATGATTTGAATTTTCTCCTTAAATCTATTACATGATTAATTATATTAATAGATTTCTAATATTGAAACATCATTACATCCTAGAATTAAAACACTACTTTTTGTTCTATGAGATTCTGTTGGCTAATATTTTAACTAGATTTTTGTTAAGCATATATTTTATATGGTAGAAATTTTTTTGTCTTATATTAATTTTTAAAATTCTTCCTGCTTTTGTGTATATGTATTTTTCTCAGCTAAAACTCAGAAATTTAGAAAGTTTTCATTTATGTTCTGGCTATCATTAAAACTAACTTTACTGCATACTCCTACTTTTTCACTTTTTTTAAACTGCATGTACTGACACCCCTTGAGCAATGACAGTATTGGTATGTTTCTACTTCCTCTCCATCTTGATTATAATTTTATTAGTTGTCCTTTATATCTTTAAATATACAGGTATTTTTACAATTTATATTTTGGTTTATAACCTTTACATGATATCTTTGATTTGATTATAAAAGTGTATATACACTACTTCTCTCATGAATGCTTAAAATAACCTTTTTTTTTTAAAATAATCTTTTTATAGGTGGTATTTTGCAATGATTTCCATATCTGGAGTCTTCTCAGTCACGTTCTCTGTGATATTTGCCTATGTAGCTGATGTCACTCAGGAGCATGAGCGAAGTACTGCTTATGGATGGGTAAGATAATAGATTATGTTTTTTAACCAGAGAAATAATAAACATTCTACTAAAAATTTACTAGAAAGTGAGCTTTTATTAAAATAGTGTTAATTATGTAAAGAAAATCCGAAACAGTTGAAATAAAAAAGGAGACTTGTGAGAAACTAAAAATAGCAAGATAGAAATTGCTACGGATTTATCCTTTGGTTTTAGTGTTGGAAGATTGGCAGGATATGTGAGTTGTCACTTGCAAAGTTTTTCTAAATGTGGTCTGATTTGTTTCTTGTTAGCTGATCTCTTAAGGAACCATAAACAGTAAACAGGTGCTGCAATCATAGATCTCTGTGCACCTAATTAGAATTGGAGAGGTGACTGAACCTCAGTTATGTTGATTCATTGTCACTGTATTGCAGGTTATGTGACTAAGACACTTATTTGAATGTAGTACTACAGAAAAAGGACTACATTCATTCAGTAAATAATTTTTGAGTCAATAACAAAAGTTATAGGAGAACTTTTTGGCATAATTGAATATTAGAAAGTCACTTCTAATTTTCTTGGGCAAGATACTGGCATTGTGATTATGTAGGAGAAGAAAGACCTATAAAAGATGGCAGTCTGAAGCCATTTAGGTCAGAATGTCACAACTCTGAGAAATACTTAAGTGGTTCAAGGGGGGAAAATGACAGGTGAGCATTTGTGGGCATGTGTTCAATGTGTGAACCTCTTGGGGTATGTGGGTATGAACAGGGAAAGTTTTCCCTTCTTCCCTTTTAGGTTCTTTGAGTTAAGGGAGTGAAAGTCACTCAGTTGTGTCCAAGTCTTTGTGACACCATGGACTATACAGTCCATTGAATTCTCCAGGCCAGAGTACTGGAGTGGGATAACCTTTCCCTTCTCCAGGGGATCCTCCCAACCCAGGGATCAAACCCAGTTCTGCCGCATTGCAGGTGAATTCTTTACCAGCTGAGCCACAAGGGAAGAGTGAGCAAAATAATTAAATTGACATAAAGTTGGAGAGAACCTGGAGAAGAAAATGGCAACCCATTCCAGTATTATTACCTGGAGAAATCTGAGGAGCCTGGTGGGCTACACAGTCCATGGGGTTGCAAGAGTGAGACACGACTTAACAACTAAAACCAAAGACAGATTAATAGGAGAAAAACAAATTTAATTTCATGTGTGTGGGAGTCTTACAAAGATGTGAGAGGCTCAAGGACTGTCAGCAGGTGAGGCTTATATACCATCCTGAGCTAAGGAGAAAGACTATAGGGGTCTGGGACTTCAAAGGGGAGGAAAATAATTCACAGGAAGATGAGGAGAGCAAATCAAATGTTTGCCATTACATGTAGGTAAGTCTTTCTAATATAAAAAGTTATCTTTAGTACTTAGTATCTTTATCATAGTATTATTAATATCTTTCTAATACAAAAGGTTATCTTTAGTATTTAGTATCTAATGTAAAAAGTTAACTTTAGTATTTACCAGTATTTCTTGGTATAGGTTAACTTTAGTATTTACCAGTATTTCTCCTTTCTAAGCTCTTTTAGGTTTTTATCAGCTAAGTTTAGTCCCTCAGTCCTGTCTGACTCTTAGACCCTATGGACTGCAGTGGGCTATTCTGGGAAAGGTAAAAAGCTTTGCCTGAGTCTCCTGGGTCATAATTGCCTTCTGCTTGAAAACTCAGCAGTGGCCACAGGACTGGAAAAGGTCAGTTTTCATTCCAGTCCCAAAGAAAGGCAATGCCAAAGAATGCTCAAACTACCACACAATTGCACTCATCTCACATGCTAGTAAAGTAATGCTCAAAATTCTCCAAGCCAGGCTTCAGCAATACGTGAACCGTGAACTTCCTGATGTTGAAGCTGGTTTTAGAAAGGCAGAGGAACCAGAGATCAAATTGCCAACATCTGCTGGATCATGGAAAAAGCAAGAGAGTTCCAGAAAAACATCTATTTCTGCTTTATTGACTATGCCAAAGCCTTTGACTGTGTGGATCACAATAAACTGTGGAAAATTCTGAAAGAGATAGGAATACCAGACCACCTCATCTGCCTCTTGAGAAATCTGTATGCAGGTCAGGAAGCAACAGTTAGAACTGGACATGGAACAACAGACTGGTTCCAGATAGGAAAAGGGGTATGTCAAGGCTGTATATTGTCACCCTGCTTATTTAATTTCTATGCAGAGTACATCATGAGAAACGCTGGGCTGGAAGATGCACAAGCTGGAATCAAGATTGCTGGGAGAAATACCAATAACCTCAGATATGCAGATGATACCACCCTTATGGCAGAAAGTGAAGAGGAAATAAAAAGCCTCTTGATGAAAGTGAAAGTGGAGAGTGAAAAAGTTGGCTTAAAGCTCAACATTCAGAAAACAAAGATCATGGCATCCGGTCCCATCACTTCATGGGAAATAGATGGGGAAACAGTGGAAACAGTGTCAGACTTTATCTTTCTGGGCTCCAAAATCACTGCAGATGGTGACTACAGCCATGAAATTAAAAGACGCTTACTCCTTGGAAGGAAAGTTATAACCAACCTAGATAGCATATTCAAAAGCAGAGACATTACTTTGCCAACAAAGGTTCATCTAGTCAAGGCTATGGTTTTTCCTGTGGTCATGTATGGATGTGAGAGCTGGACTGTGAAGAAGGCTGAGTGCCGAAGAATTAATGCTTTTGAACTGTGGTGTTGGAGAAGACTCTTGAGAGTCCCTTGGACTGCAAGGAGATCCAAGCAGTCCATTCTGAAGATCAGCCCTGGGATTTTTTTGGAAAGAATGATGCTAAAGCTGAAACTCCAGTACTTTGGCCACCTCGTGCCAAGAGTTGACTCATTGGAAAAGACTCTGATGCTGGGAGGGATTGGGGGCAGGAGGAGAAGGGAACGACAGAGGATGAGACGGTTGGATGACATCACTGACTCAATGGACGTGAGTCTGAGTGAACTCCGGGAGTTGGTGATGGACAGGGGAGGTCTGGTGTACTGCGATTCATGGGATCGCAAAGAGTCGGACACAACTGAGCGACTGAACTGAACTGAACTGAAACAATCCACATGCCAAAGTGGCACATTTTGGGGTAGCTTATTTTGCTCCCCTTTAGTGTACATTTTGTTCTTCTTTTAAGTCTCTCTGTTTGAAATGTGTATAGTAAGAAGATGGAAGAAGAAAGGTAACCTGACTGGATTGTTTAATGGTTGGAGAGGGACTGAATGCCAGAAACTCAGGTTACTTCTCTCCTGAGTCTTATTCTTTCTGTTAAATTCCACTTCCTGGAAGACAGTAAGCAGTCATTCAGTGTTGACTGAGTGAATAATTGTATGGCTCAGTGATGGACATATATGCCAATTACTGTTGTTCCACAAAACACAACAGTCATTTTTGGTTTGTTGACTTTAGACATCAGTAGTTTAAAAACTTCTCCAAGCCACTTGCCCTCTAGCTACTACTTGCTTCTCCTTCCTTCCTTCTCCCCACCTCCCCTGAATGTTTCTCACGTCATGTCCTAAAACAGAGACATCTCCTGAGTGCTGTGGAGGAGGACAGAGGGAGAAACAGATAGGAAAGCTTCAAAGAAGGCAGGATGTTCAAGGTGGGCTTTTGAAGGGTGGTCAGTGGAGTTGAAGGGTGCCAGAAGCCTCATTTATAACACTTGTGAAGCTTTTCTCAACATTGCAGGAAACACTCATTCCTCTTCAGTTTTATTAGATTTTTGTTCTTTTGCCTTCATCAGAAAAATCCCTCACAAAGCTGTTGTGCTAAGCAGTAGTATTTAAGGAAGGATTTCAGAGAGAGAGTTCTGGAACCAAAATGATCATGACTTAGTTTCCCTATCTCTAGCTCAGTTCTTCATCTGTAAAATGCCAGTTATAATAATGCCTGGTCATAGGTATGTTGAGAGAAGTTAGTTAGAGGAGCTCCCTGCTGAAGTATGCCCTCCAGGCCATAAGGCTACCTGGACTGGACCATAGGACTCAGGGTTTGGCCAATGACTAACCTTTACGTTTAACTCTGTGTGTTAGATGTTGAGATGACAAACCTGAAAAAAGAAAAAGGAAAAAAAGCTTGCAAGCTACCTTACAGATACAGAATAGAATTATGATGATAGAATTAAAAATGTCCTTTGACAAATAATGAGATATTTGTATGCTCCATGATCTTTAGTTCTTTACACTTGGAATGCTATGTAATTAAGGGCAGGAGCTCTGTTTTCTTATTTTTCTAGCACATATAAATACTCAATATTTATTGAACCAGAGAATTCCTGTTCCTCAAATTGGAATTCTATGTACTTCCTTTTTTTCCCCCAGAAATTTTTTAACTTTTGGCTTTTATAATTTTGTTATAATACTGATTTCCAATACATTGTATTTTTACAGTCACTTGGGGGTTATGGATAAAGGAAGAATATCATCGGTTACCCAGGAGTCATAATTTCAGTCATAGTTAATGATTTCTGTAGTTCCTTTTAAAACCCATTAGAAGTTTAGGTGACTGGCTTATAAATGTGCTTTTCACACTCAGTCTGGTTGTAATTTGGAGGCTGTCCACTTAAGCTTCTGAACATTCAGACTACATTTCAAAATAAAGAGAACCTTCTACATGCTTATAGGGAAGCAGTGTGAAGAAGCTTCACATGGATTCAAGTTGTAAGTGTGATCAGTTGACTCAGTGATCTTTGGTATTAGGACCTTGGGGGTGACAGCATGACAGAAACTCCTAGCCCAAGGATTTCTCTAATTAAAAAGCTTTTGAGGTCTCCCTCAACAAATCTTTTTGGATTTTTGTTGTTGTTGTTATATAGCTTTTTCTAAGACTTCCAGGGATTTCCACCCCCAGTTAGTGCTAAGGAAATGGTGAAACAGTGCACAGTTTTGGAAGATGAAATCAAGCCTAGTTTCTGAGTAATTTGTAGATTTTGTTATCAACCCTGCAAAAACTTTTTTTGTTCCTTTCTCTCTGTATCACTGTTCCCTAATTACAGAAGATTAAAATATGTATCGTTTATTTGTGGAGAAGGTTTTACAATTTTTATTTCTAAATAAATCATTTTTTAATTCGTGTAGCTTTCTAGAGTAACTTCTAGAAAGCTACAAGGATTAGAAAGTTATTTAAATTAATTAATAACTTGTGAGCAAATTCTTAAAAGAAAATTACTTTTCATTCTTAAAAGTTGTGTGCAATATAGTCCTTTTGTATTTTTACAGTTAGAGAAGGATGGTTTTAGACCCTAATTGGAAACAGGAGTGTAAGTGCGCACCTGCTGTAGAAGCAACCCTGGGTGAGAGTGTTCTTTCTCCATAGGTCTCAGCCACTTTTGCAGCCAGTCTGGTTAGCAGCCCAGCCATTGGAGCATACCTTTCTGCCAGTTATGGAGACAGCCTTGTTGTGCTAGTAGCCACAGTGGTAGCTCTTCTAGACATCTGCTTCATCTTATTGGCTGTTCCAGAATCTTTGCCAGAGAAAATGAGACCTCTCTCCTGGGGAGCCCGGATTTCTTGGAAACAAGCAGACCCTTTTGCGGTAAATAAAAACATGAAAACACTTACTTTCCTGAATATCTTTCTAAACCATGCAAATAAAAGTGCATTTCTGCAGATTCTATCATCCTAGCAGTTGCTGGTTTATTTTTTTCTCTAGTAAAAATAGAAAAAACTTAATTGAAAATAAGGGACAGAGGTGAACGGTACACCAAAGAATATATAAAATTGATAATTCTTAAGAGTCGGACATGACTGAGTGACTGAACGAAAGTATGTAGTTACCATGAGAGACAAGAGATGCGCTTTTGGTGCACCTTTTGGTCTATTCAGACATCCTGTGTAGAAAAGGATGTAAGGATTTTGGGCAAAGGTATAATATTGAAAAAGTTGTTACTAGTCAGAGAATCTTGTCACTGACCCCATGCCTGGAGCACATTTATTTTTCTGCCAATTGTGTGGGCAAATTTATTATTAACATTTTAAAGAATAAATTTATGTGTAATGAAAAACCTGTAATGTTTGTGGCTTTAAAGGAGTTGTATTATGAGTAAAAAGAGATGCGATTTTCTTAAAAGGTTCTGTAGCAGTGTGTTTTTTTTATTTTTCAGAGGCTGTTCATAGTATGTTCAGGGTTTGTTTCAGTATGTGAACCAGTATTGTTAACAAAGATGAGCAAAAATGTTTTTTTTAAAAAGAGAAAAGACTGTAATATTTGAAATATGTACCTCTGAAATTAGGACTTGTAACGTCCTTAGAGAGGTGGTAATAGATTTAATGTTAAGGCTTACTTCCTTTTTTAATCCATTCATCTTTTGTTATCCACCTTAAGAAATCAAAAAACAGTGAAGCTAATATCCCAGAATATCAGTGACATCAGTATCTATTTGCTTTTTATTTTTCTGTTTCTGTTTCTGCTTATTTCTAGTCACTGAAGAAAGTTGGAAAAGACTCTACCATTTTGCTAATCTGCATCACTGTTTTTCTTTCATACCTTCCTGAAGCTGGACAGTATTCAAGTTTTTTTCTCTATCTCAGGCAGGTGAGTAAGGAATGCTGGAAAATCAGAGATTGGTATCTGTCTTAAAGTGTTTTATGGAAAAACCCCAGGTAGCTCAGCTGGTAAGAATCCACCTACTATGCACGAGACCTGGGTTCAATTCCTGGGTTGGGAAGATCCCCTGAGGAGGGCATGGAAACCCACTCCAGTATTTGTGCATAGAGAATCCCCATGGACAGAGGAGCCTGGTGGGCTACAGTCCGTGGAGTCACAAAGAGTCAGACATGACTGAGCAGCTAAGCGCACAGCGTTGTAAGAGGAAAAAATGTGTTGACTTACTTCTAGTTGTAAATGTAGGTGCTGACATATAATTAGTAGTCAGGAGACCTCTAGTCCAATAATTTTTTAAAATAAAATGTTTACTGTGGGAAAAATTTCCTTGAAAATTATGAGAATTACACAAAAAGAATTAGTAGAAACAGAATTTATTAAATCTTTAATAATATTCATTAAATTTCAGAGAGGTAAAATTTATTTCAGAAGAACCATGACCCCTGGGTCTAATCGATCACATTCAGTTTGCTTAGCCATCTACAGTAGGCCACTATAGGGACTTTCCTTGCAGTCCAGTGGTTAAGATTCCATGCTTCCAATGCAGATGATGTAGGTTCAGTCCCTGGTTGGGGAAGTGAGATCCTACGTGTTGAAACCACCCCCACCTGCCCCCGACACACACAGTCCCCACTAAAAACAAAAACACACCACTGTGGACTTCAAGGTAGGCCACAAATAATGACCAAAGTAATCTTTTCTGTCTTCTGATTTTTCTCCCTTTAAAAGTTTATGCTTCACATTTTCCCCCAAAAGGCAGTTGACTTAAGGCAAGTAAAAAAAGTTTGCTTTTCCAACTGCTGTCTTAGGTCTCTGGGGTTGCTCAGCATTGCAATCCTGCCTTGGTCTTTCACTGATTTCACTGGAAGTCCTTCTCCTAATGGTTTACTCCACTTTTTCAGAGCAAGCCTCCCCCTAAGATAAATTCCTCTATTTTTAGAGATATTTCAAATAAAATTTGTTAAGTTTGCCACTCATGGTTTTCCTGAGAGTGTGAGACTATAATATTTTATATGGTAGAACATTTAAGTAAAGCTTTTTTTTCAAGCAGTTCTTTTTTTGTTTTACACATTTATGGTTGGAGGATGCTGGAGATATAGAGGGAAAAGTAGTGAGATACTGTTATTAGTGTGTGTGTGTGTGTGTGTTTTTATACTTGCTTAGTCAGTCTGTTGTGTCCAACTCTTTGTGGCCCCATGGACTGTAACCCACCAGGCTCTCTGCCCATGGAATTTTCCAGGCAAGAATACTGGAGTGGGGTTTTTCCTAACTCCAGGGAATCTTCCTGATCCAAGGATCAAACCCATGTCTCTTGCATCTCCCACACTGGCAGATGGATTCTTTACTACTGGCGCCCCCTGGGAAGCCCAGGTGTTAAATGTAGAAAATTACATATGCATCTCTAAATGTACATTTAATGTGGAAAATAATGTAGGAAAAATGGGTAAGCCCAAGGAAGAAAGTAAAAAAAAGTCTCCTTTCTTCACATGTATAGTTAATAACAGTGACTATTTTGTTCTCTTTCCATTTTTCCTATAGATATGCTTATATCACCGTCAACAACAACAGTTACAACAAATCAGAATAATTCTGTTGTTCTGTATTTATGCTCACTTTTTAGAGCTAACATATAATTAACACACATGTATTTTTAGTTTAAATTGTGTTTACTTATAAATCATCTATTTTATAAGAAAATATAATATCCAGTATATATTTAATATCGAGTATATATTTAAAACTTTATTCAACAATAAAAAGACATATAACAACTAAAAAAGTAGGCAAAAGATTTTGAATACATATTTCTTCAAGGTAAATATACAAATGGCCAATAAGCACATGAGAGGATGGCTAACACCATTACCCATCAAGGAAATCAAACACACCCGCTAAGAAAGCTGTAATAAAAAGGAAACAACGACCTAGGATATGGAGAAATGGCAACCCTCATACATGCTGGTGTGAATGTAAAATGGAGTAGCCACTGTGGAAAAGAGCCTGGTGGTTCCTCAGAGTGTCCAGCATAGGGTTCCCAGCAAATCTATTTCTAGGTATATAGCCAAGAGAATTGAAGCCAAGAGAATTGAAAACACCTATCTGTACAAAAACTCTTAACACAAATTATTATTCATATAGCTAAAAAGTAGAAGCAAAATAGAAATAGCCTATCTGCCTATTAACTGATGAAATGGATCAACAAACATGATACATCTGTACAATGCAATGTACAGATATTTTTTTTTTGGCAATAAAAAGCAATGAAGCACTGATACATGCTACAACATGGGTGAACTTTGACAACGTTATGTTAAGTGAAAGAACCCAGAACCATATATAGTGTGATTCCATTTGTATGAAATGCTCTGAATAAATACAGAGAGACAGGAAATAGATTACTGACTGGGTGGTGGGGTAGGTTGTGGGAATGGGACTCCTAATGGGGTACCATGTTTCTTTGAAGAGTGATGAGAACTTCTAAAAAGATCATGGTAATAATTGCTCAACTCTGTATCAATACTGTACTGTGCTTAGTTGCTCAGTTGTGTCCAGCTCTTTGGTACCCCATGGACTGTAGCCCACCAGGCTCCTCTGTCCATGGGGATTCTCCAGGCAGGGAGTGGGTTGCTGTGCTGTCCTCCAGGAGTTCTTCCCAACCCAGGGATCGAACCCAGGTCTCCCACATTGCAGGCAGATTCTTTACCATGTAAGCCACCAGGGAAACCCATATCAATACTAAAACCATTGAATTGTGCACTTGTAATGGGTGGATTGTACGGTATTTTTAATTCTACCTCTAGAAATATATTTATTGGGAGAATAAGGGGGGGTGGGCTAGGTTTTGGGGGTTAGTAGATACAAACTTTTACATATAGAATGAATGAACAAAAAAGTCCTACTATATAGTACAGTGTATATGGCACACTGTATATTCAGGGAAAAGAATATAAGAAAGAATGTATAGTATTTATAACTGAGTCACTTTGCTATATAGCACAAGTTAATACAACATTGTAAATCAACTGTACTTCAATTAAAAAATACATATATGGGCTTCCCTGGTGGCTCAACAGTAAGGACTCTATCTGCAGTGCCGGAGACGTGGGTTCTATCCTGAGTTGGGAAGATCCCCTACAGAAGGAAATGGCAACCCACTCTGGTATTCTTGCCTGAGAAGTCCCATGGACAGAGGAGCCTGGTAAGCTACAGTCTATGGGGTTGCAAAAGTCAACATGACTTAGCAACTAAACCACCACCACCATAGAGTCCAATTTTTTTAATTGCATTCGATTAGAGAGTGATGGAATAGTGTTAATGTCAGCAGCACTGGTTTGGGAACCAGAAGTTCTGGCTCTCTTTCATTAGCTAATTGTGTGATTTGAAGCAAGATAATCATTTATGAAGTGTGAAGATTACTTACAATTATTCTTAAAATTTTTCTGGATTTTATGGTTTTAATAGATGGCAAGTTAGCTTTAAAAACTTGATGTTTAAAACTTAAAAGTTTCAGGCATTTCATAGCTGCTCTTAAGATTAAGAGGCTTAGAAATCATTGCTAGCTAACTTTGGCTGCTCATTGGAATAACCATGAGAGCTTTTTAAAACATACCTGTGTCTGGGCCCAGAGAGTCTGATTTAATTGATATCAAGCGAGTTCCAGCATCTCTCTTCTCCCCTTTCCCTTTCTCGGTTGCCCACATGATTTTAATATGCAACCAAAGTTGAGAGCCACTTAACTCTCCAAGTGAACATATTCTATGTTGACAGCATCAAAAATCAAATTTTTCTTTTCTTCATTTTTTTCCCTAGTAGTGGATAATGTTACATAGTTCTTGGTGGATTGTAGAGGGGAAAGCATATGAAAACAGTAGGGAGACCTGTAATAGAAAATATTGTGCTAGTAGTTAATCTTAGTTATATTAAAGTGTGCCTGCTTACAGTGATTTCTCATGGCAGATTTAGCTATAAATTATTGGTTAAATAGGTTTAGCTTTGAGCACCGCCTAAATTTCCATTATCAAGGTTTCATGAACTTTCCTCAACTATTCTATAGCTTTAATGGAACATAACATTTCTTATTATTTATATAATGTCTATATTGCAAAATGTGTTCATTTTCACAGGTCATAGGATTTGGATCTATTAAAATTGCAGCTTTCATAGCCATGGTAGGAATTCTATCTATTGTGGCTCAGGTGAGTGTTATTTTACCCATCCACCCCACTTTTTTTTTTTTTTTTTAACATTTTTAATCTGAAATAACTATAGATTCACAGGAAGCTGCAAAGAGATATTCAGGAAGATTTCTTGCACCCCTACATCAGTTCCGCTCCTTCCCTGCCATGGTAGCATGTTATATAGCTATGAGCGATATCATACCCACTGTATCCACTGATGTGGATACAGATCATAGAATTATTCTCTTTTTAATAAAATCTGGAGGTTGTGATATAGGAGGAATTTAATATAAATTTTTAAAAATTAATTTTTTAATTGAAGTATAATTGCTTTACAGAATTTTATTGCTGTCTGTCAAACATCAACATGAATCAGCCATAGGTATACATATGTTCCCTCCCTCTTAAACCTCACTCCCATCTCCCTCTCCATCCCACCCCTCTAGCTGATGCAGAGACCCTGTTTGATTCCCCTGAGACATACAGCAAATTCCCATTGGCTATCTATGTTACATATGGTAATGTAAGTTTCCATGTTACTCTCTCCCTACATCTCACCCTCTACAGCCCTCTCCCTGTGTCCATAAGTCTATTCTTTATGTCTGTTTCTTCTTCGCTGCCCTCTAAATAAATTCTTTGGTACCATCTTTCTAGATTCTATATATGTGCGCTAGTGTACAATATTTATCTTTCTCATTCTGACTTACCTCACTCTGTATAATAGGCTCTAGGTTCATCCATCTCATTAGAACTGGCTCAAATTCCTTTTTGTGGCTGAATAATATTTCATTATGTTGTGTACCATAACTTCTTTATCCATTCCTTTGTCGATGAACATCTAAGTTGTTTCCAGTTCTGGGGTATGTATGGCTGCGGCAAGGACAGTCTGATTCTCATTCCATTTAGGCTGCCACAGATCAGCTGCTTCACTCTCAGCCTTAAGTGTTTCTCCTCTGACCTAGCCAATTGCCCTAATGTGGGGATCGGATCCCTGCTTCATTTCCCAACCTGCCAAGGGCAGGTCCGGTCCTACTAACACTCCTGTTTTTCCCCCTAGTTCCTTCATCCTACTGAGTTTTGTGTGGTTCTATATATTCTTTTCCATTGGTCAGGTACCCCTGTCTGCTCTCAGCTTGTGTTCTGCAAGTACTTCTGTGTCTGAAGGTATATTCCTGATGTATCCATAGAGAGAGATGTACTCCACATCCACTCCTCCACCATCTCGTTCCTTTTAGAATTTAATATAAATTTTTAGTGCTTTTTAGAATATGTGTGGTTACCCCTAATGCATAGGTTTGGCACATAAAAATTTGCTTTTATAGCCACCAACCACAGTCTTTCTCCACTGGTCTGAAATTAACCAGAAGAATGTTTCAATATTATTTTAATACTGAAAAAAAGTGAAAGGGAAAAACAAGTGAAAATTTGTAAATATTACAATTTTTGCTATCCACAAAACTGAAGAAATATGGTAAGTCATTATGTTAGGATTGTATGTAATTACTTCATGGCAGTTAGAGGGGGAAAAAGTAGAAGTAGTGAGAGATTTCCTCTTCGTGGGCTCTAAAATCACTGCACATGGTGACTGCAGCCATGAAATCAGAAGACATTTCTTCTTGGCAGGAAAGCGGTGACAAACCTAGACAGTGTGTTGAAAAGCAGAGACATCACCCTACTGGCAAAGGTCCGTAATAGTCAAGGCTATGATCTTCCCAGTGATCACGTACAGTTGTGAGAGCTAGACAGTAAAGAAGACAGAGCACCAAATAACTGATGCCTTCCAACTGTGGTGCTGGAAAAGACTCCTAAGAGTCCCTTGGACAGCAAGGAAATCAAACTAGTCAATCTTAAGGGAAATCAACCCTGAATCCTCTTTGGAAGGACTGGTGCTGAAGCTGAAACTCCAGTATTTGGTTATCTGATGTACACAGCAGACTCATTGGAAGAAACCCCTCATGCTGGGAAAGATTGAGGGCAGAAGTAAAAAAAGGCATCAGAGGATGGATGGATGGATGGCATCACCAATGCAATGGACATGAACTTGGGTAAATTTCAGGAGATGATGAGGGACAGGGAGACCGGTGTGCTGCAGTCCATGAGGTTGCAGAGTTTGACATGACTAGGCAACTGAACAACAACAATTAAACGTTTCCCCATCTTTATAAATCAGATCAGATCAGTCGCTCAGTCATGTCCAACTCTTTGCGACGGCATGAATCACAGCACGCCAGGCCTCCCTGTCCATCACCAACTCCCGGAGTTCCCTGAGACTCATGTCCATCGAGTCAGTGATGCCGTCCAGCTATCTCATCCTCTGTCGTCACCTTCTCTTGCCCCCAATCCCTCCCAGCATCAGAGTCTTTTCCAATGAGTCAACTCTTCGCATGAGGTGGCCAAAGTACTGGAGTTTCAGCTTTAGCATCATTCCTTCCAAAAAAATCCCAGGGCTGATCTCCTTCAGAATGGACTGCTTGGATCTCCTTGCAGTCCAAGGGACTCTCAACAGTCTTCTCCAACACCACAGTTCAAAAGCATCAATTCTTCGGCACTCAGCCTTCTTCACAGTCCAACTCTCACATCCATACATGACCACAGGAAAAACCATAGCCTTGACTAGACGAACCTTTGTTGGCAAAGTAATGTCTCTGCTTTTGAATATGCTGTCTAGGTTGGTTATAACTTTCCTTCCAAGGAGTAAGCGTCTTTTAATTTCATGGCTGCAGTCACCATCTGCAGTGATTTTGGAGCCCAGAAAAATAAAGTCTGACACTGTTTCCACTGTTTCCCCATCCGTTTCCCATGAAGTGATGGGACCGGATGCCATGATCTTCGTTTTCTGAATGTTGAGCTTTAAGCCAACTTTTTCACTCTCCACTTTCATCAAGAGGCTTTTTATTTCCTCTTCACTTTCTGCCATAAGAGTGGTGTCATCTGCATATCTGAGGTTATTGATATTTCTCCCAGCAATCTTGATTCCAGCTTGTGTTTCTTCCAGTCCAGCATTTCTCATGATGTACTCTGCATATAAGTTAAATAAACAGGGTAAAAATATACAGCCTTGATGTACTCCTTTTCCTATTTGGAACCAGTCTGTTGTTCCATGTCCAGTTCTAACTGTTGCTTCTTGACCTGCATACAGATTTCTCAAGAGGCAGATCAGGTGGTCTGGTATTCCTATCTCTTTCAGAATTTTCCACAGTTTATTGTGATCCACACAGTCAAAGGCTTTGGCATAGTCAATAAAGCAGAAATAGATGTTTTTCTGGAACTCTCTTGCTTTTTCCGTGATCCAGCAGATGTTGGCAATTTGATCTCTGTTTCCTCTGCCTTTTCTAAAACCAGCTTGAACATCTGGAAGTTCACGGTTCACATATTGCTGAAGCCTGGCTTGGAGAATTTTGAGCATTATTTTACTAGCGTGTGAGATGAGTGCAATTGTGCGATAGTTTGAGCATTCTTTGGCATTACCTTTCTTTGGGACTGGAATGAAAACTGACCTTTTCCAGTCCTGTGGCCACTGCTGAGTTTTCCAAATTTGCTGGCATATTGAGTGCAGCACTTTCACAGCATCATCTTTCAAGATTTGGAATAGCTCAACTGGAATTCTATCACCTCCACTAGCTTTGTTCGTAGTGATACTTTCTAAGGCGCACTTGACTTCACATTCCAGGATGTCTGGCTCTAGGTCAGTGATCACACCCTTGTGATTATCTGGGTTGTGAAGCTGTTTTTTGTACAGTTCTTCTGTGTATTCTTGCCATCTCTTCTTAATATCTTCTGCTTCTGTTAGGTCCATACCATTTCTGTCCTTTATCAAGCCCATCTTTATAAATACAGAACCAGCCTTCTTTATGACACAGCTTACAACCGTATGTGACTACAGAAAAACCATAGCATTGACTATACGGACCTTTGTCAGCAAAGTGATGTCTCTGCTTTTTAATATGCTGTCTATGGTTGTCATAGCTTTCCTTCCAAGGAGCAAGTGTATTTTAACTTCCTGGCTACAGTCACTGTCCACAGTGATTTTGGAGCCCAAGAAAATAAAATCTGTCACTGTTTCCACTTTTTCCCCTTTTATTTGCTCTGAAGTGATGGGACTGGATGGCTTGATCTTAGTTTTTTTAATGTTGAGTTTCAAGCCAACTTTTTCACTCTCATCAACAGGCTCTTTAGTCCCTCTTTGCTTTCCTACCATTAGAATGGTGTCATCTGCATATCTGAGGTTGTTGCTATTTCTCTTAGCAGTCTTGATTCCATCTTGTGATTCATCAAGCTCAGCATTTCTCATGATATACTTGGCATATAAATTAAATGAGCAGGGTGACAATATACAGCCTTCACGTACTTCTTTCCTGATTTGGAACCCGTCAGTTGTTCCATGTCCAATTCTTACTTTGCTTCTTGACTTACATACAGGTTTCTTGGGAGACAGGTAAGGTGATCTGGTATTCCCATCTCTTTAAGAATTTTCCACAGTTTGCTGTTTTCCACACAATCAAAGGCTTTAGAATAGTCAGTGAAGCAGAAGTAAATGTTTTTCTGGAAGTCCCTTGCTTTCTCTATGATCCATCTACTGTTGGCAATTTGATCTCTCATTCTTCTGCCTTTTCTGATCCCAGCTTGAACATCTGAAAGTTCTTGATTCATGTACTGCTGAAGCCTTGCTTGAAGTATTTTAAGCATAATCTTGAAAGCATGTGAAATGAGTGCAATTGTATGGTAGTTTGAACATTATTTGACATTGCCCTTCTTTGGGATGGAATGAAAACTGACCTTTTCTAGTCCTGTGGCCACTGTTCAGTTTTCCAAATTTGCTGATTTACTGAAACAACAACTTCTTATCTCTCCTTGCTATTTTCTGCATTCAGTTGAGTATATCTCTCCCTTTCTCCCTTTCCTTTCATTCTCTCCTTTCCTCAGCTATTTGTAAAGCCTTTCAGACAATCACTTTGCCTTCTTACATTTCTTTTTCTTTTGAGATGGTTTTGGTCATTGACTCCTGTACAGTGTTACAAACCTCCATCCATAGTTCTGTAGTTACTCTACCAGATCAATTGAGTCTATTCATCATCTTCATTGTATAATCATAAGGGATTTGATTTAGATCTTATCAGAATGGCTCAGTGGTTTTCCCTACTTTCTTCAGTTTTAGCCTGAATTTTACAATGATGAGATGATGATCTGAGCCACAGTCAGCTCCAGGTCTTGTTTTTGCTGAGTGTATAAAGCTTCTCCATCTTTGGCTACAAAGAATATAATCAACCTGACTTCAGTATTGACTATTTGGTGAAATCCATGTGTAGAGCCATCCCTTGTATTGCTAGAAGAGGGTGTTTGCTACGACCAGTGCAGTCTTTTGGCAAAAGTCTGTTAGCTTTGGCCCTGCTTCATTTTGTACTCAAAGGCCAAATTTGCCTGTTACTACAGATATCTCTTGACTTCCTACTTTTGCATTCCAGTCCCCTATAATGAAAAGGACATCTTTTTTTGGTGTTAGTTCTAGAAGGTCTTGTAAGTCTTCAGAGAACTATTTGACTTCAGTTTCTTCAGCATTAGTGGTTGGAGCATAGACTTGGATTACTGTGATGTTGCAATGGTTTGCTTTGAAAATGAACTGAGATCATTTTATAGTTTTTATGATTGCACCCAAGTACTGTGTCTTGGACTCATTTGTTGACTATAAGGGCTACCCCATTTCTTCTAAGAGATTCTTGCCCACAGTAGTAGATATAATGGTCATCTGAATTAAATTCACCCGTTCCAGTCCATTTTAGTTTACTGATTCCTAAAATGTCGATGTTCACTCTTCAATCTTGTGCTTGACTACGTCCAACTTGATTCATAAACATAACATTCCAGGTTCCTATGCAGTATTGTTCTTTATAGCATCAGACTTTTCTTTGATCACCAGATACATCCACAGCTAAGTGTCATCCCTGTTTTGTCCAACCCACATAATCCTTTCTGCACCTATTCATAATTGCCCTCTGATCTTCCGCAGTAGCATATTGCATTCCTTCTGACTTGGGGGGCTCATCTTCTGGTGTCATATCTTTTTGCCTTTTCATACTGCTCGTGAGGTTCTCCAGGCAAGAACACTGAAGGAGTTTGCCAGTCCCTCCTCCAGTGGACCACCTTCTCTCAGAACTCTTCACTATGACCTGTCTGTGATGGATGGCCCTGCAGGGCATGGCTCATAGCTTCATTGAGTTATGCAAGCCCCTTCACCACAAGGCTGGGATCTATGAAGGGGCTATATGCTGTTTTAAAGCATGGTAGACCATGTGGAACACTCTTCTGTGATAAGTGTATCTGGAAGAGAAATGAGAATGCCACAAATACCTCATAGGAATACATTCAGGTAAATACCTTTTACTTTTTAACTCTTACCAGTCTGTGTAAATTATGTTAAACTTTCAAGTTGCTTATGATTTTTTTTTTATATTAACTCTGGTTAATTAGCCCAGATTCATCTTTTATCTTATCCCCTTTCAGTCTATCTCACTTACTTTTTTAGCAGGCTCAGAGAGTAAAGAATCTGCCTGCAGTGTGGGAGACCCGAGTTCAATTTCTGGGTTAGGAAAGTCCCCTGGAGAAGAGAATGGCAACTCACTCTGGTATTCTTGCCTAAAGAATTCCATGGATAGAAGAGGCAGGCATTCTGTAGTCCATGGGGTTGCAAAGACTCAGAGATGACTGAGTGACTAATGCATTTTATATTTGTTAAAATCATATTTGTATCAATCCAACTTTGTGAAACTGTTAACTCCCACCAATTGGACTACAAGGAGGTCAAAGCAGTCAATCCTAAAGGAAATCAACCCTGAATATTCACTGGAAGGAGTGAAGCTGAAGCTTTAATACTTTGGCCACCTGATAACAAAGAGCCAACTCATTATAAAAGACCCTGATACTGGGAAACATTGAAGGCAGGAGGAGAACGGGGCAACAGAGGATGAGATGGTTCAATGGCATCAACGACTCAATGGACATAAGTTTGAGCAAACTCTGGGATATAGTGGAGGACAGTGCAGCCTGATGTGCTGCAGTCCATGGGGTCGAAGAGTTAGTGACTGAACAGCAACAAGCAACACATAAACAGATTTTTGGGGAGGAGGCTGAAGGCCCTGAGCCCAAGTCAGTTTGGGAAGCCCTTGAAGCTTCACTCCTTTTGGAGCTGCATCAGTACTATATGGTTTCCAAGGTCTCAGGTCAAGTGGGCTGCAATTAGAGGTTCTTGATCACCATTAATGGGCTTTTCCACAGAGCTTGCATCAGATCTCTGTGCTTATATGATTTCTAATGATTATCCCCTTTGCTTTGCAGACGGTCTTTCTTACTAGCTTGATGAGATCATTAGGGAATAAGAACACTGTTCTCCTTGGTTTGGGCTTCCAGATGTTCCAGTTAGCCTGGTATGGTTTTGGATCTCAAGCATGGTAAGTCTCTCCAATAGATTCTCATGACAGATTGATCTTTTAGAGGAGCTTGAATTAGTTGAGTGTTCGTGCAAAAGAAGCAGGAGTTACTTTACTAGCATAGTGTATTCAAAATTTCAAAAACCCTTTAGCCTTAGTTTGAGGAAGGGTACAGCTAGATAATTCCACATTATTCAGACAGATTACCTTCACCTCAGCAAGCTTCAGTGAGATGTTACTTAACTAAATATATGTATCTCTTTCTCCAGCCCTCCAAAAAAATTTTTATGCCTAATTGTTAAACACATTTGTCAGTTTTTGGTGACAGCACATATAGTCAAAAAGAAAACAAGGAAAAATGACTGATTATGGCAGGATTTACTGCTATAATTAGCTGAGTGACATTGGCCAGTGACATAATCTTTATAATACAAAGTATGTGAGTTAGATGAACACTAAGATCTCCTCCAAAAGCTTCTGTACCCAGAGGCAGTTATTACTTCTAACAGTTAGATTCCTGTTAATAGGAAAGCAAGTCAAATTAAGCCCTGTGCAATAAGAAAAAGTAAAAAGAAGTGAGTACTGTTTTGTTGCGTGGCAAGTTTCCTTATGTGCCTATTACCAAATACTACAGTTCATATCTTCACTTAAAATGTTTGACTTGGTCCTTATTTTCCAACTGGAAATGAATGACACAGTTTAGAACTTTAAATGCTTTAGGTGGTTAGTAGTAGATTCTTCTTGTTCTTGGAAACCTTAATTTTAGTCCTAGGAACTTTGGTTCAACAGCTGATTCTATCAACCTAAAGGGTTTCTCCTTTTAAGTAAGGTTATTCTTGTCATCCCCAAGACAGTCTGGCCAAACAGGTTTTTAGCTCAATTGGCACTGGACTTTGCTCACACTCACGCTTAATACTAACACACATATAAGTTCAAAGGAACATAAGTTCCTTTCATTGAGACAAAGGTCTAAAGGAAGCAGACTTAGAAGTCTGCAAGATGCCATCCTGAACTCCAGGTCTCCATTTTTCTCAGTTGGTTGCACATAACACTTTATTGAGGGTAGGAAACTGAGCAGCCTAAGGGCAGTTTGGAGGCGAGCCTTTGGAAAGTACAAAGAAAAAAGTGGAAAATTGGTGAGAAAAAGTGTGGCTTTACAGAAACAAGAAATCCTTTTGAATTTCATTGAGCTTGCATTTAAAGATGACAATAGAGAAACCAGGAAGAAAAACATATTTTGACAGGTAAGATAAAGAAATGAAACTTTCCCAGCTCATGAAGTGATCAGTATTAGTATAAACAGTGTGCTGTGTAACGTTCTACGTTTAAAAAAAAAAAAAAAAAAACAATTTTCAAAGAGGAAAAAAAATAAATACAACTTAATATAAGACAACAGAAAGCATTTTGTGCTTTTGCCGCTTGTACTCTGAACAGCTCTCTCACTGGGGCTGGCCTGCCGCCTGACCACAGCCTGACCTGTCATTGCAGGATGATGTGGGCAGCAGGGATTGTGGCCGCCGTGTCCAGCATTACGTTCCCAGCAGTCAGTACCCTCGTCTCTCAGAACGCAGACTCAAACCAGCAAGGTGAGGTCACTGTCCCCCTCACTGTTTCTTTCCCTCAGTGGAGATGTACCTGCCAGAATCATGAGCATCTCTGATGTCTTTCCACATCAGCATAGAAACAGGTTACAGCTGTATGGTCCCTGCTGAACAATCATACCTCTTTACTTTGACAAATAGGAAAATTCTCTTTTCCTTCCTGATTTGATTTTATACTCATATTTTTGAAATCTGGACACAGCAAGTCAGAATACTTAGAAATACAACTATCTAATTTCTCTTTTCAGTTTTGACTCTTCTTTTATGTTACTGTCAGAATTTACTAGACTATACTCATATTTTAACAAATATCTGTTAAATAATTGATAGACTAGCTACTAAAACAATGAGTTCTTTATTTAATCACTGTAATCACTGAAGTTTCTTTAATTTGGAATCACTCAAAGTCCATTATTTACTCAGTTTAGAAAATGATTCTCTGAGCAAATAAATCTGCGTAGTTCTTGATATTTGAATTGCAGAGTGAGAGACAAAAGTAAGATGACTCTATAGAGTAGCACTGTAAATGTCTAGACTCTTCATCCTTCTTGTGCCTCTGGCTTCCCTATCAGGTACTTCTTACTGCTGAAATTAATTATTTTTCTTCTCCATCACTTAATGGTTTACCTGACTATAGTCAGAAAATAGTGAATTTTAGAAGAAGAAAAAATTTATGTCTTAGAGATCTTTAAAAAGTTTCAATAAAAAAAGAAACTAGACTGGAAAAGATAGTTTATTGGTTGCACTTATTTTTTCACATTGGAAATTAGCCATTTTATTCATATCTACTTTTGTTTTTTATTTTTTTTAACAACAGATCCATGCTGGTTATCTATTTTAAATATAGCGGTTATCATTTGAAGACCTCAAATCTGTGTTTTATCCTGTTACGGTCACTTAGCTGACAGCATCCTTGGGAGATGCTGTGGTTGAAGTAAAGGCATGAGCTATCTGAAGGATGGGCATTGCCTGGGCTCTAAGAGACTCTTATCTTGTCTCTCAGGGCATGAATTTGCTTTGGCTTCTTTTATGCTTACATGTATTAATACAGATGTTTCTAAATGTCAACAAATAAACTTATTAGAACACAGTATATTAGGTTGAATTATATTTGACTGTTTTTGACTTACAGAAATATCTATCTCATGATTCAAGCTAATTTTTTACCTGCCACATGAGACACCAGAGATACCTAGAAATTGACACTTCTGGAATTTTTCAGTACAGGTGTACTTGGAGTACAGCTATCACTGTGAGGAACAGAATCTGTCAGAAGGTGCTAGAAGCACACAGATTCAGGACCCCTATGGACTGACACTTGGGCAGGGATCCAAGATGCAAAGGACAGATTTTTGTTGTAAAAGCACCATTAAATAAGTAGAAGAGGAAAATCTCAATCCGTAAAAAAGTAGAAATTGCCTATAAATTGAGAGTATTAAAATTTTTCATTTTATCATTCCGTATTTATAGGAAGATCTGTTGTTCAGGAGGGAATTCAGCCTCAAAGGGATTTTAGAGACATTGGTGTCATTTCATATCCTTATAGATCTTAGGACAGGTAGTGAGGAGAGTATTGTAAGGGCATAGAAAAGGACAAGATTTGTACAATGAATGGATATCAGTATGATGGGTACTCAGTCCAGCTTAATCAGTATTTTATAGTTTGAAAAAAAGGGCTCTAAAGTCTCCAATCTTGAGATGCTTTTCTGAGAAGACTGGCTCCCTTTTCTTTGTTCTGACTTAGGAGTTGCCCAGGGTATCATAACTGGAATAAGAGGACTCTGTAATGGACTGGGGCCAGCCTTGTATGGCTTCATATTCTACATGTTCCATGTGGAACTGACTGAGTTGGAACCAGAATTGATTTCTAACAATGCCGCCCTACAGGTAATTTGGTAATAAGCCTAGTTTTTAACAATTGTATCTGATTAGAGCAAAATCTTGTGACCTTAAATTTGGAAAGTGTTCTTATTTTTATAATATTACTATTGTATTTGACAGTAGTGTGTGTTCATTGCTTCTTGAGACTAGGGCGGGATCATTTCAGTGATAATGTCTTATGTAAAATATTTGTCTTGCCTTTGTTCAGATTCTGTTTTCACCTGCATAATTTCTGTGGTCAGAATGCTGTCCTCTGGTGAAACTGAGGCCAAATAAAAGATGAAATAACCTAAACTTCCAGCTACAAATTGAGCTGAAGTGCTTTTTCTACCTTTTATTTGCTGTTACTTCCGTGCTTCCAATCTATGTATAATATAGATTTCTGCACAAAACTGGAATTAATGTTCTTACATATACAGACTGCATGATCTCTGGTCACAGGGCAAGATTAGAGATAAACAGCTGTGCTTACATATTTGGTTAAGCTGTCGGAAAGCAGTGATTAGTTGCCCTCCATTGTATTCCAGACACCAGGCTTTGTTAGAATTTGCCATGACAGTTAATGAACATTTGCTAATGAGAAAGTAACTCACTTTTCAGTGGTGTGGTTTTTATTTTTTTATTTTTTTGGTTTATCCAGTACTAATTTTAGTTTGAAAGGCTAACCAAATTCTTCATCTTCATTTGTTTCCACACCCACCAGGGAGCTGTCATCCCAGGCCCACCATTTTTGTTTGGGGCGTGTATAGTTTTTATGTCTTTCCTGGTTGCTGTATTCATCCCTGAGTACAGTAAAGGTGGAATTCAAAAACACAGCAACAGTATCAGTGGCAGCCTGGCCAACACTCCAGAACGGGGCAGTGATGAGGACATTGAGCCACTACTGCAGGACAGCAGCATCTGGGAGCTTTCTTCCCTCGAAGAGCCTGGGCATCAGTGCACTGAGCTATAAATTCTGCAGAAAGGATTCTGTGGACGCCATCTCTGAGAGCCATGGGGGAGCCACACCACATGGAGACTTCATGGTGCTGGGGCGGGGATACCAGTGGCACCCTTCAGGGCTGAGTTTGAGAAGTAACCACCTCTGTCCCTCTGTCTTCCTCCCCTTCCTCCTCCTGTGCCTCTTACCCCATTCTTTTCCTTTTCATTATACATTAGAACTAAATAAGATTTGAAATATACTTTTCTGCAAGTTATCTGGGATCCACATTCAGACACTCAAAATCTGTGGTAGAAATGATGGCTTTCCTTTAATAATGTCAGTGTAGGAGTGATCATGTCCTTTTCAAAAGGTGCAGGATTGTAATACAACTGCTGTCTCTGACAAAATTTAAGATAAAAAATCCCATATTTTCTCCTTTCCTGTTCCTCTGAACTGTGTGCGTTTATCCCATGACAGTTTGTGAGTGGCTGCTTCAGGAGTTGCTCAGTATCAGGGATCTGTTGCCTTTGTTCTAAGGTCAGCAAAAATCTAGTCTTACTCTCCTTTCTTTCTCTACTTCCTATTCTTGGCTAGAATGAAATTCAGCATATACACCTCTGGATAGTAACAATACTGATTAGTATTATTTAATACTTTTACCAGAGGAAGGAAAATTTTTTAATAAATCTAAATCATGAAGAACTAGCAGTTCAGATTCCTGGACCTAATGTCTTGGTTAGATCCATGGTGATTTTACAGAAGAAAAAGATACATCAAGCATTCTGGTGGCAACATAGAAATTGGAGGGTGCTTGTAAGAAGGTTCTCAACAAGGTAAACATTCCTAAGTGCAGATGAGAGTTAGTAACTGGATGCCAGTGGAGTTTATATCCAAGTTTAGACTCATGTAATGTTTTGTTACTATTTACTCCCACCCACATATCCTGTGTCCTGCTTTTGACTGTATCACATCCCTACCTTAACTGTTATATGTAGGCATTTGTTTTCAGTCTTCGTTTTCATCTGTTATCTGCATTTTAAATCTCATAAGAATATGCACAGCAAATCCCTTCCTAAAATATGGGTTTAGGAAGCTCAGTTTCACAAGTGTCTTGCTAATTTTTCAAGATGTTTTATGGACAAAGAAAACTTTACAGATTTATGTGTTTTGCTGCACGGTAAGTGGAGCATTAACTAGGGCCCATCTTTAACATAGCACTCCTTTGAAAGTTTTATAGGTATGAAATATATGTAGCTATATCATAAGGAGTTTTAATTTTCTTTGATGGGGTGCTGTGTAAATCTTGTATTTATAAATATAATGAAAGTATTGACAGAAAAAATATATATACAACTTTTATAAAGGATTGTGTACTGACTGAATACATTTAAAAGAAAATATATTTTGAAACCTGTTCTGCTATGAACAAAGATAACATATCTTTTTTTACTATGCTGTTGATTTTTAAGTTAAGCTTCCTAATGCATAATAAATTTGCAATGGATACTTTTATGTCTTTTGTATTTCTTTAAAGCAAATGGTACCATTGATCTTTAGGTTCTCCTTTGGGTGACTTTCAGCTAAAATAAGTTTTTAGTCCTTAAGCTAATGCAAAAGATATGTGTATTTTCAAAATTAGTTTCATTTCACAATCTTCAAAATGAGTTCACAACTTTTTAAAAATTTTTCAAAAAGCAGGGATACAAACAGTTAGTTGTACACCCATGTTTATTAGCAGCATTATTCACAGTAGCCAAAAGGTGGAAGAACTCAAGTGTACATTGTTGGGTGAGTAGATGAAGAAAATATGGTATATACAAAAATGGAATATTATTCAGCCTTTAAAAGGATTCTAACACATGTTATAACATGGATGAACCTTAATGTTATGCTAAGTGAAATAAGCAGGATGCATACTTTTGTAACAAAAGGAAAAAAACTGTATGATTCCACTTATATGAAATATCTAGTCAAATTCACACAGAAAGTAGTGGTTGCCAGGACTTGGGGGAAATGGAAGTGGAAAGTTATTATGTAATGGATAGATTTTCAGTTTTGGGCTTTCCCTGTGGCTCAGTGGTAAAGAATGTATCTGCAATTCAGGAGATTCAGGAAATATGGGCTTGATCTCTGGGTCGGGAAGATCTGGGGAAGGAAATGGCAACCCACTCCAGTATCTTGGCTGGAAAATCCCAGGGACAGAGAGGACCCTTGTGGGCTACAGTCCATGGAGTTGCAAAGATTTGCAAGAAAAATTCTGGAGATGGATGGTGAGGCTGGTTGCACAACAATGTAAATGTACTCAATGCCATTGAACTAACCTAAAAATGGTTAAAATGATCCATTTTATTATTAGGTATATCTTGTCACAATTTTTTTAAAACTTAGGTAGATTTTTTAAATTGAGATAGAAGTCACCATTTTAACCATTCTACAGTGTACAGTTCAGTGACGTTTAGTTCATTCACAAAGTTGTGCAACTATTAGCATCAATTCCAGAACATTTCCATCATCCCAAAAGGTAGACCCCATCCCCATTAGCAATCACTACCAATTTCCCCATGCCCATCCCCTGAAAACCAGTAATATACTTTCTGTGTCTGTAGATTTGCCTATTTTGAATGTTTCATATAAATGGAATCATACAGTATGTGACATTTTGTCTGGCTTCTTTTACATACCATGTTTTCAAGGTTCATCCATGTTGTATCATGTGTCAAATTTTATTCCCTTTTGAGGGTGAATATTCTATTTTGTGCATATACCAAATGCACAAAATGGAATTTTCCTTTATTCATTTATCAGTTGATAATATCATTTGGTATTTGGATGGTTTTCACTTTTAATATGAATGTTAACTCTCTGTGAACATTCTTGTCCATGTTTTTTGGTGAGCATATCCTGTTAGGTATATATCAGGGAGTAGAATTACTAGGTCATTTAGTGGAGAAGGCAGTGGCACCCCACTCCAGTACTCTTGCCTGGAAAATCCCATGGATGGAGGAGCCTGGAAGGCGGCAGTCCGTGGGGTCACTGAGGGTCGGACACGACTGAGCGACTTCACTTTCACTTTAGTACTATTTAACCATTTGAGGAACTGACACATCAGCTCCACATTTTACTGTCCTATCTGTAATGTCGGAGAGCTTCATTTCTGTATTTCTTTACCAATACTTGTTAATTTCTGTTTTGTTGCCACTGTTTGTAGACATTCTAGTGGGTTTAGAGCGGTATCTCATGGTTTTGATTTGCATTTCCATAATGACTAATCGTACTGAGCATTTTTTTGTGTCCTTATTTGCCATTTATATATATATATATATTCTTTTTTTTTCTTTTTAAAGAAATGTCTATTCAAATCCTTTGCCTATTTTTGAATCAGGATGACTCTTCTATTGTTGAGTTGTAAGAGTTCTTTATAAATTCTGGACACAGTTCAGTACAGTTCAGTCACTCAGTTGTGTCCTACTCTTTGCAACCTCATGAACCACAGCACGCCAGGCCTCCCTATCCATCACCAACTCCCAGAGTCCACCCAAACCCATGTCCATTGAGTCGGTGATGCCATCCAACCATCTCATCCTCTATCGTCCCCTTCTCCTCCTGTCCCCAACCTTTCCCAGCATCCGGGTCTTTTCAAATAAGTCAGCTCTTCACATCAGGTGGCCAAAGTACTGGAATTTCAGCTTCAACATCAGTCCTACCAATGAACACCCAGGACTGATCTCCTTTAGGATAGACTGGTTGGACCTCCTTGCAGTCCAAGGGACTCTCGAGAGTCTTCTCCAACATCACTGTTCAAAAGCATCAATTCTTCAGCACTCAGCTTTCTTTATAGTCCAACTCTCACATCCATACATGACCACTGGAAAAACCATAGCTTTGACTAGACGGAACTTTATTGGCAAAATAATGTCTCTGCTTTTCAATATGCTGTCTAGGTTGGTCATAACTTTCCTTCCAAGGAGTAAGCATCTTTTAATTTCATGGCTGCAATCACCATCCACAGTGATTTTGGAGCCCAGAAAAACAAAGTCTGACACTGTTTCCCCATCTATTTGCCATGAAGTGATGGGACCGGATACCATGATCTTCGTTTTCTGAATGTTGAGCTTTAAGCCAACTTTTTCACTCTCCTCTTTCACTTTCATCAAGAGGCTCTTTAATTCTTCACTTTCTGCCATAAGGGTGGTGTCATCTGTATATCAGGTTATTGATATTTCTCCCGACAGTCTTGATTCCAGCTTGTGCTTCATCCAGTCCAGCGTTTTCTCATGATGTACTCTGCATATAAGTTAAATAAGCAGGGTGACAATACACAGCCTTGAGATACTCCTCTTCCTATTTGGAACCAATCTGTTGTTCCATGTCCAGTTCTAACTGTTGCTTCCTGACCTGCATACAGGTTTCTCAAGAGGCAAGTCAGGTGGTCTGGTATTCCCATCACTTTCAGAATTTTCCACAGTTTGTTGTGATCCACACAGTCAAAGGCTTTGGCATAGTCAATAAGGCAGAAATAGGTGTTTTTCTGGAACTCTCTTGCTTTTTCCATGATCCAGCAGATGTTGGCAATTTGATCTCTGGTTCCTCTGCCTTTTCTAAAGCCAGCTTGAACATCTGGAAGTTCACGATTCATGTATTGCTAAAGCCTCGCTTGGAGAATTTTGAGCATTACTTTACTAGCGTGTGAGATGAGTGCAATTGTGCGGTAGTTTGGGCATTCTTTGGCATTGCCTTTCTTTGGGATTGGAATGAAAACTGACCTTTTCCAGTCCTGTAGCCACTGCTGAGTTTTCCAAATTTGCTGGTACTTTGAATGCAGCTCTTTCACAGCATCATCTTTCAGGATTTGAAATAGCTCAACTGGAATTCCATCACCTCCACTAGTTTTGTTCATAGTGATGCTTCCTAAGGCCCACTTGCCTTCCAGGATGTCTGGCTCTAGGTGAGTGATCACACCATTGTGATTATCTGGGTCGTGAAGATCTTTTTTGTACAGTTCTGTGTATTCTTGCCACCTCTTCTTAATATCTTCTGCTTCTGTTAGGTCCCTACCATTTCTGTCCTTTATTGAGCCCATCTTTGCATGAAAAGTTCCCTTGGTATCTTAATTTTCTTGAAGTGTTCTCTAGTCTTTCCCATTCTATTGTTTTCCTCTAATTCTTTGATCGCGATCAGCATTGATCAAATTGATCATTGATCGCTGAGGAAGGCTTTCTTATCTCTTCTTGCTGTTCTTTGGAATTCTGCATTCAAATGGGTATATCTTGCCTTTTCTCCTTTGCTTTTCACTTCCTGTCTTTTCACAGCTATTTGTAAGGCCTCCTCAGACAGCCATTTTGCTTTTTTGCATTTCTTTTTCTTGGGGATGATTTTGATTCCTGTCTCGTGTACAATGTCACGAACCTCTGTCCATAGTTCATCAGGCACTCTGTCTATCACATCTAGTCCTTTAAATCTATTTCTCACTTCCACAGTACCCACTGGACACAGTACTCTTGATCAAATGTATAATTTGTGAATTTCTCCCATTGTGTGGGCTCTCTTTTCACTTTCTTGATTGTATCTTGATGCACAAAAGTTTTAGTGTTGATAAAGTCCAGTTTATCAGTTTTTTTTTTCTTTTTGGTGCTTTGTTTGGTGTCCTATCAAGTCCAAGGTTATGAATTAATATGTTTTCTTCCTCTAAAAGAGTTTTATAGTTTGCATTTTCACATTTAGTTCTTTGGCCTTTCTTGAACTTACTTTTGTATGTGGTGTGAGGTAGGATTTCAGTGTCATTCTTTTTTGCACGTGAGTATTTAGTGACTGAGCATCATTTGTTGAAGAGATTCTTTCCCCACTGAATTGTCTTGGCACCCCCTATTGAAAATTAAGTGAACAATGATGTATGGGTCTGTTTTTGAGCTTTCTTGTCTCTTGGTCTATTTTTTCTATCCTAATGGCAGTAGCACACAGTTTTGATTACTGTAGCTTTATCATATTGAGTTTTTAGATCAGAATGTATGAGTTCTCCAACTTTGTTCTTTTTAAAGGTTTATTGACTAGTCGGTGTCCCTTGAAATTCCTCAGGAATTGTAAAACCAGCTTTTCCATTTTAGGGAGGGGAAGGTAGTTGGTATTGAAAGACTTAATTCTTAGGTAGATTGATAAGAAGTCTGGGGGTCCCCAGGAGGAGAAAAGGACAAACTTTTTTTTCCTACATTCCTTCATGTTAGTCACATGAAACATTTTTTTGTTTAAGCCCAGAGCTAATGATTATACAACAAAAAACAATTCATCTTACTTAGGGATATGTTTTTCCTTAAACTCTGTACCAATGATTATATAACAACAAGGTGTCTTGCTTGAGGACATGTTTCTCTTAAGAACCTTCTGACTAATCCTGTCATCTTAAAATGTAAATTCTGGGAGTGGTTCTGGTAGAACCTTTACAAACTTGAGACATTCTTTTGATTTATTGTTAATAACCAACTGAAAAAGTATAAGCTGTCTTGCTAACACTAGTGAGGGGGCATTCTCTGTCCCCCTTCTGATGTCTTATGTCAGAAGCTTTCTGCCTTTTTTCACTGCAGTAAAACTTTTGCCACACAAAAGCTCTGAGTGATCAAGCCTGGTCCCTGATCCTGAAGAAAAATCTTTGGAGATCACCGCCATAAGCTATCAGTATCTTGCTAAGGATTGAACTGAACTTGTAGATCATTTTGGGTGTAGTAAGATAATAATCTTAATAACATTATGCCTTCCTAACCATGAACATGGGGTGTCTTTACATTTAATTTCACTTTTAGACTTCATTTCTCATGTATAAAATGCATCTGATTTTTGTGTGTTGATTGTGTATCCTGAAACTTTGTTGAATTTATTGGCTCCAGTAGTTTTGGGTTTGTGTGTGTGTGTGTGTGTGTTACTCTTAAGAATTTTCTGTCTTAAGGATCATGTTATCTCCAAGTAGGTAGTTTTCCTTTCCAGTTTGGATGTCTTTTATTTATTTTTCTTGCCTGATTTTCTGACTAGAACTTCCAGTATATCTTTGCTTTCTGTCTTCTTTATCTTAGGAGGAAAGCTTTCAGCTCTTCACCTTTGAGTATATTAGTTACAGATTTTTTAATAGACAACCTTTATCATGTTGTGGGACGTTCCCCTTTGTTTTTTGAGTGGAGTTTTTGTTTGTTATTTGTTTAGTTTTGTTTTATGATAAAAGGATGTTGGATTCTGTCAAATGTTTTTTTCTGCATTGAGATGTTTGTGGTATTTTATTCTTCATTCTATTATTGTAGTGTATTACATTGGTTGGTTTTCATACGTCGATCCACTCTTAAATTACTGGGATAATTCCCAGTAATTATCCCACTTGGTCATAATCTTTAATATGTTGCTGGATACCTGCACATTTTTTACTTTTTAAAGATTTTTTCATCTATATTCACGAAGAGTATTGGACTTTTCTAATGATGTCTTTCCAGCTTTGGTAATGCTGGTTTCATAGAAAATGTTTCCTTCTCTTCTGTTTTTGAAAGAGTTTAAAAAGAATTAGTGTTGATAGTACTTTAAACATTTGATAGAACACTACAGTATTAAGTTACCCCACACCAGGTATTTGAACAGAGAATTTAATATAAGGAGTAGTTAACTATACTGTTAACTAGGCAACCAAAAGAGTGAAGCGAGAACTCTAAGGCAGTGGGTAGTGGCTCTCAAATTTCGACATGCATCAAGGTCAACTGGAGTGCTTGTTAAACACAGATTTCTGCTCACACTATCTGAGTCACTGACTCAGCAGGTTGGATAGTGCTAGAAAATCTGCATTTCTAACCAGTTCCCAAGACGTGCTGATGTTGCTGATTCTGGGACCACAGTCTGAGAAGCATGTATCACGGGGTTAACAACTGTAGTTTATCCAGAATGAGGGAACAAAGGGAACAAATTTGAATTATTAAAATCTTAGGGAAGATTCTCCATGTGGTTGGGTCTCAGACATCTTCAAAGAACAACTGATGGTGTTTCTAGGCCTGGAAGTAAGGTGTGTATGGAGGTGATACAGTGTACCCGGGGTTCTGTCCATGATGAGAAAACTGAAAACTGGATTTAACTGCTGCTATGGGAAGGAACTACCTTTGCCAGGGTAAAGAAATTGTTGGTATGAAGCTATGAGAAATGAGAAGACAGGAGGGAGTCAGTCAGTGCCCCTTCCTCTTCAGTTTGCAGCCTCCTTCTAAGCACCCTCCATTGGTAGAGCTAACATATGAGCTGACAAAAACAGAATGGGCATGCCAACTAAAGGGCAAGTTGGAACTGAAAGACCGTAACTGAATCACTGGTTGCTACAACTGGTGTGAGCTCCTGTGTGGCCACCAACAAACTCCGTTCTTCTATTTAATGAGATGTAACTCTTATTTGCAAGTGATGCATCCGCCCTGTCCACAAAATTAGGAGGCACAAAATCTTAGTAGTGAGTTATCTGTCACTGAACTATGTTGATTACTTCTCAATCCCCAAATAATCATAGTCCCATTTGAAAATTCTTTTAACAAAAGGTATAATTAACCTGCAATAAAACTTGTATAAAATCAGAAGAGAAGAAAATGCTAACTCTACATGTACACACACACCAGCAAAAGGAAGGAGATGATAGTCACCTGTCCTGTCCTCGCTTCTGTGACTGGTCACGTGACCTTCGGTTCAGTTCAGTCACTCAGTTATGTCTGACTCTTTGCAGTCCCATGGACTGCAGCACACCAGACTTCCCCTGTCCATCATCAATTCCCAGAGCTTGCTCGAACTCATGTCCATCGAGTCACTGATGCCATCCAACCATCTCATCCTCTGTCATCCCCTTCTCCTCCTGCCTTCAATCTTTCCCAGTATCAGGGACTTTGACAATGAGTCAGTTCTTTGCATCAGATGGTGAAAGTATTGGTGCTTCAGCATCAGTCCTTCCAATGAATATTCAGGACTGGACTGGTTGGATCTCCTTGCAGTCCAAGGGGTTCTCAAGAGTCTTCTCCAACACCACAGTTCAAAAGCATCAATTCTTCAGTACTTAGGTTTCTTTATAGTCCAACTCTCACATCCATACATGACTACTAGAAAAACCGTAGCTTTGACTAGACAGACGTTTGTTGGCAAAGTAATGTCTCTGCTTTTTAATATGCTGTTTAGGTTAGTCATAGCTTTTCTTCCAAGGACAAGCATCTTAATTTCATGGCTGCAGTCACCATCTGCAGTGATTTTGGAGCCCAAGAAAATGAAGTCTGTCACTGTTTGCATTGTTTCTCTATCTATTTGCCATGAAGTGATGGAACCATATCCATGATCTTTGTTTTTTGAATGTTATGTTTTAACTCAACTTTTTCACTGTCTTCTTTTATATTCATCAAGAGACTTTTTAGTTCCTCTTCACTTTCTGCCATAAGAGTGGTGTCATCTGCATATCTGAGGTTATTGATATTTCTCCCAGCAATCTTGATTCCAGCTTGTGCTCCATCCAGCCTGGCATTTTGCTGATGTACTCTGCATATAAGTTAATTAAGCAAGGTGACAATATACAGCCTCAATGTACTCCTTTCCCAATTTTGAACCAGTCCCTTGTTCCATGTCTGGTTCTAACTGTTGCTTCTTGACCTGCATACAGATTTCTCAGGAGGCAGGTAAGATGGTCTGGTATTCCCACCTCTTTCAGAATTTTCCAGTTTGTTGTGATCCACACAGTCAAAGGTTTTGGCATAGTCAATAATACAGAAGTAGATTTTTTCTAGAATTGGCTAATATTTAAAACTTCTGCTTCTACCCATTCCATTTCCTTGACCTTCGATAGAACTTCGGCTTGTTGGTGTTTTCTGACAGGTAACCAAGATCTGAATTACTAACGGATCTGCACCCTCAGTAGTTGTACCACCATCATCATCATTATCATTGGTACCTGTAATTTTTCAGTAATCTTGTTACTAGGCATGGAGTACTAAGAACTATCTCAGAGAATCCCTAGAGTTCTGGACATAGCTCTCCTTTCCCCTCACTCGCAGCAACTTTGTCTCCTGCCTCAGTGGCATGAGGAGGCCAAGTAGGAGTCTCATTTCCCAGTGCAGTGGAACCATAGATGTTTCACCTCATAGCAGCATTACCCACTTCTCTCCAACTGGCATCTCAGAATTGCAAAGAGGGTTAATTAAAAAGCCTCTTGATGAAAGTGAAAGAGGAAAGTGGAAAAGTTGGCTTAAAGCTCAACATTCAGAAAACTAAGATCATGGCATCTGGTCCCATCATTTCATGGGAAATAGATGGGGAAACAGTGTCAGACTTTGTTGTTTTAGGCTCCAAAATCACTGCAGATGGTGACTGAAGCCATGAAATTAAAAGACGCTTACTCCTTAGAAAAAAAGTTATGACCAACGTAGATAGCATATTGAAAAGCAGAGACATTACTTTGCCAACAAAGGTCCGGCTAGTCAAAGCTATGGTTTTTCCAGTGGTCATGTGTGGATGTGAGAGTTGGACTGTGAAGAAAGCTGAGCGCTGAAAAATTGATGCTTTTGAACTGTGGTGTTGGAGAAGACTCATGAGAGTCCCTTGGATGGCAAGGAGATCCAACCAGTCCATTCTGAAGGAGATCAGTCCTGGGATTTCTTTGGAAGGAATGATACTAAAGCTGAAACTCCAGTACTTTGGCCACCTCATGCGAAGAGTTGACTCTTTGGAAAAGACTCTGATGCTGGGAGGGATTGGGGGCAAGAGGAGAAGGGGACGACAGAGGATGAGATGGCTGGATGGCATCACTGACTCGATGGACGTGAATTTGAGTGAACTCCGGGAGTTGGTGATGGACAGGGAGGCCTGGAGTGCTGCGATTCATGGGGTCAAAAAGAGTCGGACACGACTGAGCGACTGCACTGAACTGAACTGAACTGTGATGGAAAGAGAAGCCCCTTCACTTCCTCCCTGGTGTCTTAATTCCTTATATTCTGGCTCTGAGAGTATGCTATATCATTTCCCATACAAAGCTATGGAGCTTGGATTTTATTCTTTTTAGCTTTTTTCTTTCTCAGTTCTGTGATTAAGTCAGAGGGAATGACCATCTTGGCTAGGTCTCCCTGTCTCTTTCTAGCTTGCTTGTGTTTGAAAACTTTTCCCCTTTCTTCTTATTTTTAATGTTTATGTGTTTGCCTGATCCTCCTTGATGTTGAGCCCAGAAATCTTCTATCTCACTCCTATTACCAGTGCAGCTCCACTGGAATGGCCTGAGCTATGAGGTTCTCTGCAGTGACTCTCAAATGTCTTATGTATCAACTAAGAGTAACTGTGCATGTTTGTCTTTGGGATACTAAAATACATTGATCTCTAATACTGGCTGTAATTATTTTAGTTCTAATAACTTTATTTTATATTTTGGTCATTTGGGCTAAGAAGAATAAAAAGGCTTATATTTTCTAAAATTTTAAAAGGGAACATAACTTGTAAAAATGTTATGAACAACCCCATGATATTTGAGGGCAGAGGTGAGGTAATGTGGAGATTATTAGTCTGTTCATACTTAAGTATTAATTGGAATTTTCTTTTCAACTCTGCCTGAGATTAGCTTCTTTAAGTTGAATCATTTATAATGCTCAAGAACATGAACAGGTAAAGATAAATGTATTACAAAATATTAAGATGCATTAGATGTATTAGGGTACTTCAGTATTTTAGCTATTTGGGGATTTTTTTATGGTTTATGTGTGTATAGCTGCATTAATGGTCATCATGGCCATTTTTATAAAGCTGTTACTTGTCTTGGAAAGAAGGTAATAATGAGTAGAATCATTGTGTTCTAAAATATGACCACTAGATGACAGTGGTTAGACAGTGGTTTTCACAGTTAGGGCTAATGCAGAGCATTGCTTGATTCTATTAGAACTTTAAAAAAAAAAAAAAACAATTTTGTGACAATGGGCATTTTTAAATATCTGCATACCAAAATTCTTGAACAGTAAATAAAAAGAAGAGTAAAAGGGAAGAGTGGTAAGAGCTTAAAAAGTACATTCATCTATTTTCTTTTCTGACCATAGTAATTTTAGAAGACAGCATTGTCCTCTTCTGTTGTGTAAGAGTGATTGAGTCTTCCTTGTTCTAGTCTGACTTTTCTATCAGTGTGACAAGCTGCCAGAATTTCACTTAGGGAAGTTCTAAGTCTCGCCAATTGCTGGTTTCAAACTTGAGAGTTTAGGATATCAGCAAAGATAAAATTGTGAATTTTCTGTTGTATGGCTGTTGCTTTATAATTATATAAGAATCAAAAAGCCTTTGTCTAAATAGATTTAAAATCTACTTTCCTGCCATTAAAAACACAAAAAATATTCTTTCTCTCAGAGTTTTTA
Source organism: Bos taurus (assembly GCF_002263795.3). Lineage (NCBI taxonomy): Eukaryota > Metazoa > Chordata > Mammalia > Artiodactyla > Bovidae > Bos > Bos taurus. The sequence goes on from NC_037335.1 coordinate 385,714, forward strand.
AGAGACCAAAATTCACTTGAAAAGATGATAATTGGGGCCTGGTCCCGGCTTACTGGTGACGGGCTTCACTAAGATGATCATGGCACCTCAGACAGGTAAGAGAGCCCAAAGGTGGTCTCGGGATGCCTTCCAAAGTCAGCACAGCCGCCAGAACCCTCGCTCTAGCGCAATGCCTGTGAGGAATGTCAGTTAGCTTCCTGTGGTATACTGATGAGCAGAACTCTTCCACTACATACCTCAATTTTGCCTAAGAAGATAAACGCAAAAACCTTCTTCAGAATTGCTGCACCATTAATAAACAAAAGAATATTCAGAAAGGAGAATTGTAGGTTATTCTATGCAGGAAATGTATGATGAAATGGAGAATTACAAGCATTTTGTTCTTTGGTGCAAAAAATCAGATATAATATCAAGGAAATCTGAATACTATAAAACACGATTAGAAATTGAATTTCCACCTGAACTGAAGTGCAGTACATCAGTAGTAACCTTGGTGAAACCACATTTGGTGAAGGTATCCTGTACTGATGGGAAGCTCTTCAATCATTTGGAGACGATTTGGCATTTTCACCCAGGTCTTCCTGGCTACCCAAGAACTTGTACTTTGGATTTTTCAATTTCTTTTGAATTTTGCTCACTTCTACACTCTCAGCTTGCCACAATATTTTTTCAATGAAGTTGTAAAGTAGATGGTGGCTGCCTTTGAAAGAAGAGCATGTAAGCTGTATGTTCCAGAAACAAACATACCTCAGGAAATGATGTTTCATGAAATTCATCACGTGTAAAGAGAAAATGAAATGGTCACCTACTTGTATCTAGTTTATTCACTTTTAGGAAGTGTTTTCATCATTTGCTTTCAGAAGTCAGAAAGCATATGTCGAACTCAGCTTTGATTATAAACCCATACCGTTGAAAATTTACACTTGGAATATGGAACCACATGAACATAGAATTCAATCAAGCATAATTTAGAGAAGTATGTATGTTAGCATATTTACAATAATAGGATGTCGTCACTGTTGCTAGAATACTGACATCATTCGTTTGAGCAGAAATTGAAACTGTAAATTTAAACCTTTTAATTATTACCTCACCTAAAAGAGGTTGGTTGAGATACTCATGCAGTGTATACTGTATTAACCATGTCACATTTAAGTTATTAATTTCAGACTATTTGTAATTTATTGCCTTAGGGCCTGCCTCATGGCTTAGGATATTTGAGTAATAACCAGATATTTTAAAAAAAAAAAAAACTGACTTAAAAATACTGTTAGTGAAGGTTCCCTGACACTTTTCTTATTTTTAAATTGTCCCTATAGGTAGTAGTAGATAATTCAGTATTATACTAAGGTTAACTTCCAGATAAACAACAATTTTTTTTTTTTTCCTTTTGGTGAGTGATCCAGAGGGTTTTTTTGGTCCAGAGTTTTAAGCTACTTTTCTCATAGTTTGCAACCCTCACCCTGATACTCTGACTGCTGAGTCAGTAGTGCTGAATCCATGTCAAATTTTGCTTACAGCAGTGGGCAATAGATCAAGATAAGTTGATTTATATGTCTGCAGCACCATGCATCCTTATTTTCTATTTATTGTGTATTCACTTTCAATAATGTATTTCAAACTGATATTTTTATAAACAATCAACATAAGGACTGAAGTAGTAATAAAGTTAATTTGTTTATTTTTTGTACAGTTAAAAATAAAGATGAGGGGGAACAGATGGAGGAGTAGGTGGAGGTGGAATACATCTCTCTCCATGGATACATCAGGAATACACCTTCAGACACAGACGTGCATACAGAACACCAGCTGAAAGCATACAGGAGGACCTGACCAGTGGAAAATCTTATATAGAACCACGCAAAACTCAGTAGGATGAAGGAACTAGGGGAAAAAATAGGAGTGTTAGTAGGAGTGGACATATCCTCAGCAGGTGGGGGAATGGAAGCAGGCGTCCGATCCCCACAGTGGGGCAACTGTCTGAGTCAGAGGAGAAACATTTAAGTGAAACAGCTGATCTGTGGCAGCCTAAACGGAATGAGAATCAGACAGTCCTTGCCACAGCCATACATACCCTGGGCAGGGACGCGGGTACCCTAGAAGGCGCAGCAGCTGGGAGCTGGAGTTTAGGGATTGTGGAGCAAACCCAGTTCGAGAGCTGCTGTTGACTGTGCAGAGACGGATCAAGGGGATATGAAGGGGGAGATCGTGGTGGGAAATGCCTGCAGAGGAAAGCTGGGCAGCCATGGGAGCAAGGCAATACTGCTGAGTCACTCACAGAATGTAGAGCCATCACCATAGCCTCTCTCCACATGCCAGCATTGGCAGTTGAACAATAGAGAAGCTGGCCCATCAAACACCTGAGGCACTGAACTACAGAGTAGGACCCCACCCAGGGTGCCCCTTTGAGTCCCTGATGGGGTCTATGGAGTAGGACCCCAGTCAGGGGCAGGAGGGCCTCTATGTGCCTGACATGTAGAACAACAGAGAGGGACCCCAGGCAAGGGATTCCCTCTAAGTGCCTGACCAGGCGGAGCTATGGAGAAAGACTGGCCAAAGAGGCCTTCTGATAGCCAGCTACAAGAGGCTCGAGAAAAGACTGACAGGGCCATAACTCCTGCCACGGAGGCAGTTTGTGTCCCTGCACACTTGGTGCTGCCAGGGTCCCTGCAAGCCAAGCAACTGCACCACCTTCACGCTCAACTCTCACTGGGGCAGAGCTACCACACGCAAAATAATAATAATAATAAAGTCTTGTGTTTATGTGCACAGGGTCACTTTGGTCCTGTCCGGCTCTTTGCAACCCTGTAGACTGTGGCCTGCCAGGCTTCTCTGTCAGAGAGGGGGATTCTCCAGGCAAGAATACTGGAGCGTATTGGCCAAAACTGGTTGCCATACCCTTCTAGAGCACTGTATTTCCTGCTCCCCTATCCGCCAACTCCCCTGAGTACCTGGTGCTGCCAGAACCCCTGCGACCCAAGCAGCTGCACCATCTCCACATCTGGCCCTCACAGGGACAGACCCAAGCCCTCCACGGCAGCCTCAGGAACAAACCCCACTGGACGACCCACATGGAGAGGTGGAAATAAAACCACAGTTGAAACCCAGGGGTAGTGTGGCTAAGGTAGAAGACCCAAAACCTTCCCACCAGCTGTACAAGCTTCAGATTAAATCCACACAATCAAATAGGCAAACTCTATATCTATGGAATATATAAAAGGACACTGAGAGCTCCCGCAAAAGAAAACACACTAGCTCTGATAGCTCTGGACATTGGAGGCAAGAACACACAGAAGTAGGACCAGACTAGAATCTCAGCAGCCCCCACAGCAGGTCCAGAGATCAGCACAATGTTGGAGGGCATCCTAGTGAGGTGAGGTGGACTATGATTTGCAGCACGAGAAAGGACTGACAGCAGTGACTCAAGAGAAATATTTATTATTCTTATTTTTTGACTTGTTCTGTAGATTCTTTTGGGTTTTTTTCTCCGCACCCCCCTGACCCCTCATTGTAGTTGTCGATTTATTGGCACTAAGATATCCAGTTAAGCTTTTCAGCTTTTTTTTTATTCCTTTCTTTTTCCTCAGTCACATTTTTTATTGTCATAAACCTCTGCCTCTAGGTTGGGCTTTTGCAGTTCTGGGGAGTTTTCCTCTTTTCTTCTTTTCTCTTTTTTTAATTTTAACTTTTATACCTATTATTATTTTTTCTACATTTATTCCTTTGTTTGCTTTTATTACTGTTATTTTCCCCTTGCAGTTAATCTTTAATGTATATAAATATCTACCTCTATTTTACTTTGCATATCTATTTCTTTCTTTTCTTTCTCTCCTTTCCTCTCAACATATTTGTTAGTTTTATTTTCATTGCATTATTCCCCAATTGGCACCTTGCTTTAGTTTTGTTTTCCAGTTTGTGCTTTAATTAGTTTTGTTTTGGTAGGTATAATTTTTTGTTTCTTTTGCTTGCTGGGTCAATCTATTGTACTTAATATTTTTTCAACTGTTTTGATTTTGTTTATGGGTGTATATGTAAATGTATATATTCAGTCACACTTTTTATTGTTATAAACCTCTGCCTCTACACTGAACTTTTGCAGTTCTGTGAAGTTTTCCTGTTTTTTCCCTTTTTTCTTCTTCCATTTTTTTTCTCTTTTCTCCTTTTATAAGTTTTAATTTTTAAAACCTATTATACTTTTTCTACATTTATTCCTTCATTTTCCTTTCCTACTGTTCTTTTCCCCTTGAATTAATCTTTAATGTATATAAATCTTTTTCATCTACCTCTATTTAACTTTGCATATCTACTCTTTCTTTCTTTCCTTTCCACTCAACATATTTGTTAGTTTTGTTTTCATTGCTTTATTCCCCACTTGGCACTTTGCTTTCCTTTTGTTTTCCAGTTTGTGCTTAAGTTAGTTTTGTTCTTAACTGGTAAGTATAATTTTTGATTTCACTGGATCAATCTACTGTACTTTATTTTTGTTGGACTGCTTTCACTTTTTTCATGGGTGTATATGTACCTGTGTATATTCCATTATTTTAATTATTATTTGCCTGATTTTGTACATGCCATTTGTCTGGAGTTCATCTTTGGTTTCTCGTTTTTGGATATTTGTTTCACTCTCCCTTAATACCATAACAAACCACTTGTGGAATCCTCATTCCTGACCAGAGATCAAACCCCTGAACCTTTGGAGTGGGAGCACTGACTCCAACACCCTAGACTACTAGGGAACTAACCCTAGGGAGTATCACATAGTGAGAACTCACACAAAGGAAACCACTTGAATACAAGACCCAACATCAGCCAACCACCAGTAGCACCCTGTGCAGGATGCCTCATCTAAACAACAAACAAAACAAAAATACAAACCCAATCATCAGCAGACAGGAGTACCACCTCACTCAGCCTTGTCCATCAGAGGAAAAACAGCACAAATCTCACCCTATAAGAAGCTCACACAAACCACTGGACCAACCTTAGGAAAGCAGAAACCAAAAGGAATAAAGAATACAACCTTCTTCAAGGAAAGAATTCATCTTTCCTTAAAGCCTGGGGAAAGGAGACCTCAAACACAATAACTTTAAAAAATATATGAAAAGGCAGAGAAATACTGCACAAATGAAGGAACAAACTAGAAACACAGAAGTCCAAATAAATGAAGAGGAAATAGGAAACTTACCTGAAAAAGAATTCAGAATAATGATAGTAAAGATGATCAAAAACCTTGAAAAACAAAATGGAGAAAATGCAAGAATCAATTAACAAAGACCTAGAAGAATTAAAGAATAAGCATACAGAGACAAACAACACAATTTCTGAAATTAAAAATATTCTAGACAGAATCAATAGCAGAGTATCTGAAGTAGAAGAATGAATCAGTGAGCTGGAAGATAAAATGGTGTAAACAACTTCTGAAGAGCAGAATAAAGTGAAAAGAATGAAAAGAGCTGAGGACAGTTTCAGAGAACTCTAGGACCACATCAAACACACCAATAGTCGATTTATACAGGTCCCAGAAGAAGAAGAGAAAAAGAAAGGGTATGAGAAAATTTTTGAAAAGACTATACTTGAAAATTTCCCCAACATGGAAAAGGAAATAGGCAATCAAGTACAAGAGGCACAAAGAGTCCCATACAGGATAAACCCAAGGAGAAACATTCCAAGACACATACAAATCAAACTAACAAAGACTAAACACAAAGAAAGAATATTAAAAGCAGTAAGGAGAAATGACAAGTAAAATACAAGGGAAGCCCCATACACTTAACAGCTGGTCTTTCAGCAGAAACTCTGCAGGCAAGAAGGGAATGGCAGGATATATTTAAAGTATTAAAAGGGGAAAATCTACAACCAAGATTACAGTACCTGGCAAGGATCTCATTCAAAATTGATGGAGAAATCAAAAGCTTTGCAGACAAGCAACAGTTAAGAGAATTCAGTACCATCCAACCAGCTTTACAACAAATGTTAAATGGATTTATATCATCAAGAAATACAACAGAAGAAAAAAGATCTACAAAATCAACCCCAAACAATTAGAAAATGGCAATAGGAACATATATATCAATAATTGCTTTAAATGTAAATGGATTAAATGCTTCAACCAAAAGACACAGACTGGCTGAATGAATACAAAAACAAGACCTGTATATATACTGTTTACAAGAAACCCACTTCAGACTTAAAGACACATATAGACTGAAAGTGAGAGGGTGGAAAAATATATTCCATGCAAATGGGGAGCAAAAGAAAGCTGGAGTAACAATCCTCATATCAGACAAAATAGACCTTAAAATAAAGAAGATTACAAGAGACAAAGAAGGACACTACATAATGATCAAGGGATCAATCCAAAAAGAAAACGTAACAACTGTAAATATCTATGCACCCAACTTAGGAGCACCTCAAAACATAAGACAAACACGAACAGATATAAAATGAGAAATTGACAGTAACACAATAATAGTAGGAGACTTTAACACCCCACTCACACCAATGGATAGATCATCAAAACAAAAAATTAATAAGGAAACACAAGTCTTAAATGATATGTTAAATGAGTTGGATCTCATTGATATCTTCAGGACATTCCATCCAAATGCAGAAGAATACACCTTCTTCTCAAGTGCACATGGAACATTCTCCAAGATAGACCACATCTTGGGTCACAAAAATTCAGTAAATTTAAGAAAATTAAAATCATATCAATTTAACAAAATTCAGTAAATCTAAGAAAATTGAAGTCTTGTATATATATATGATTTCAATTTTCTGCATCTTCTCTGACCACAGAGAACATGGAAGCAACCTAGATGTCCATCAACAGATGAATGGATAAAGAAGTTGTGGTATATACACACAATGGAATATTATTCAGCCACAAAAAGGAACGCATTTGAGTCAGTTCTGATGAAGTAGATGAACCTAGAACCTATTATACAGAGTGAAATGAGTCAGAAAGAGTAAGATAAATATCGTATTCTAATGCATATATACAGAATCTACAAATATGGTACTGAAAAATTTATTTTTAAGAGCAGCAGTGGAAAAACAGACAGAGAATAGACTTATGGACATGGGGTGAAGGGAGGAGAGGGTGAGATGTATGGCAAGATGCCGGAGTCCAGCTCCAGCAGCCAGGGATTCAACCTGAAGGGATGAGCGGTGTCGGCGAGAAACTGAGGCAGCCTCTCATTTTGCTTGGACTGCCTGTTTATTTCAAGCTTATGATTCTCTTTTGTACTTTTACAAAAGCATTAGGTCAGAGGTTTGATATTTTTAGTTCCCATTGACCCAGATTTATTTTTCTCCAAAAATCATTGTTGCCCCTCTAAAGGAGTGCCTTTCTCAGCAATTTTCTCATCTACTTTTTCTCATGTGTCCTTGTGAATACACTGTAACTCATGCTAATGTCTGGGCTGCATACCACATTCCTCAGTTTAATTCTTATCTTTCTAAGTCCATTTGCCCCTAGTATCCTAAGCTCACTATTTCTTAGAAAGGGCTTCTTGCTAATAATATCTCTAAAGTCCCTAATTTCTATAAGCTATAGTAGAATATGCTAATATTACATTAATCCTTAAATCTTTAGCTTCTAACTATTTTAATTATTCCTAAGCCCTCAATTCAGCAAACTCCTTTGCCATAAACACTTTTTTCACAAATGGGCTTCAGATAGCAATCCCTCCCATGGCCTCAAGCTGCGGCCTGTGTGCTCACCCTGGAACATTTTTTTGTAAAAGTCCTTGAACAAATGTCAGTGATTAACTTTATGTACTATTCTTTTAGCACAGCTGCAGAAGGCTTTATGCCTTCTCGTGCTCCTCTCAAAAACAATAATCACCTTAATATTCTCTTCAGTCAACTCAGCCAAGGAAAGGAAAAAACAAGTCAGAATCACAAAGCCTAACTGCTTCATTCCGGGTCCGTGCCTGCGGAACAAAGGGAGGGGGTTTAGGGCCATGCATCCATTTTGTCAGTAATGCCTAACGCAGCTCCCGACAGCAAGAGTAGCATGGAAACTTACATTACCGTATGTAAAACAGATACCCAACGGGCATTTGCTGTATGGCTTAGGAAACTCAAACAGGGTCTCTATCAATTTAGAGGGGTGGGAAGGGGCAAAAGGTGGGAGGAAGGTTCAAAAGGGAGGGGATATATGTATACCTATGGCTGATTCATGTTGAGGTTTGACAGAAAACAACAAAATTCTATAAAGCAATTATCCTTCAATTAAAAAAATAAAAGAAGATCCACATAGTCAAAGTTAGGGTTTTTCCAATAATCATGTATGGATGTGAGAGTTAGACCATAAAGAAGGCTGAGTGCCAAAGAACTGATGCTTTCAAATCATGGTGCTGAAGAAGACTTCAGAGTCCTTTGAACAGCAAGGAGGTCAAACCAGTCAGTCCTAAAGGAAATCAGTCCTGAATATTCATTGGAAAGACTGAGGCTGAAGGTTTGGCCACTGGATGTGAAGAGCTGACTCATTGAAAAAAAAAAGAAAAAACCTAAAATGCTGGGAAAGATTGAAGGCAGGAGGAGAAATGGGCAACACAGCATGAGATGGTTGAATGGCATCACCAACTCAATGGATGTGAACAAACTTCACAAGATGGTGAGGGACAGGGAAGTCTAGCTGTAGTCCGTGGGGTTGCAAAGAGTCCAACTTGATGACTGAACAACAACAGCATACTCACGTGCACGTGTGCACACACAATGGAATATTATTCAGTCATCATAAAAGGAAATATTGCCATTTGTAACATTATGAGTGGACCTGGAGTGCATTAATGCTAAATGAATAAATCAGACAGAAAAACAAATACTGCATGATCTCACTTATATGTGGAGTCTAAAAAACAAAATTAAACCCATAAATATAGAGAATAGAGAGAAGAGATTGGTGGTTTCCAGCTGTGGGGGGTGGCAAAAATGAGTGAAGGTGACCAAAATGTACAAACTCCAGTTATAAATAAGTCAAAGGGATGTAACATAGAGCATGATGACTATTGTTAATACTTTGTTGTATATTTGAAAGTTGCTGAAAGAATAAATATTAAAAGTTCTATCACAAGAAAAATTTACTATGTGGTGATAGATATTAAGTAAGTGATCATTTCACTGCGCACACACACATAAAGATTACAATGACTCTAGAAAACAGTTTGGCACTTTCTTATAAAACTGAAAGTGCAATTACCCATCAATTGCACCCTTTGGACATTTATCCCAGGGAAATGAGAATTTATGTTCACACAAACCCCTGTAGGTGAATGTTCATAGAGGTTTTATTTGTTCATGAACAAATAAATAAATCAAAACGAACATACAATTTATGTTCACACAAACCCCTGTAGGTGAATGTTCATAGAGGTTTTATTTGCTCATGAACAAATAAATAAATCGAAATGAATCAATCCAGATGTTGTTCAATAGGTGAGCTGTTAAACTATATCAGAAGCACTAGTCATAAGTAAAAATGAACAAACTAAAATTCCAAATTTCTAGTTCTGCTAATAAGGAGCTTAGAAGTTGCCACTTCATCCTAACAATAAATAAAAAAACTGAAGAGACTGAAAACTCAAAAACTATTCTTGGGTCCATAAGACATGGGGGAACAAGTCACTGCCTGTCCTCAAGATTAGAGACACAGACAGATGAATTCAGAAAGTCTCAACTTAAGAGAGCAAAGACTCATGAATAGAAACCGCCTTATTTGTGAACACTGAACTGTAATCGATGAATTGCAGGAGGCTCAGTGTGAACAACTTTGAGAGTTAAAAACCCCAGAAGACCAAATCTTTGGAGAGTTCCCACAGTTTCATGAGATTCACCACTAGGAGCTTGACCAAGCTCTTATGGTAAATCCTGGGGGAAAATGTGTTTCTGACCTGGAGAGTTGAGTGGGTGGACCATTTTGAAATACACCAGAGCATCCTGTTCTTAACAAGGCCTGCTCTTAGAAGAAACTAGTTAACAGGAGCCTAATTTTCTGGGGTATTAACAGCCTAACTGATCTGGGGGAAGGGAAATAACCATGCAAAGTCGCTCCAGTCGTGTTCGACTCTTGTAGCCCTCTAGGATCTTCCGTCCATGGGGTTTTCTAGGCAAGAATACTGGAGTGGGTTGCCTCTCCAAGCAAGTGGAATTCCCTTGCTTTTTCTATGATCCAGCAAATGTTGGCAATGAACAGAGAAATGAACCAACGTGTTTTTATGGCAGGTTCATCTGCAACTCTCAAGCCTCAACAATGGGCATCAGACCCCAATTCCCAGGTTCATAAAAACATGTCGCCCTACGTTTTCAGAGCTTTGTAAAGACACTCCTAGGAAACACTGTATCATTCCATGAGAGAAAAAAAAAATGTCAGGGGGTAGGGTGTTTTGTGAGTGTTGACTGCCATTCTTGTTGTTACTCTGATTAGGTACTGTCAGATGACTTTCCAGCAAGAAGTCAGAAGCCTGCTTTTTGTTTCAGAAAACTCAAAATCATGACCAAAGATGTGATTGAAATGAAAAGGAAAATGAAGAAGTATGTTTTTCTGGCAAGTATGAGGCTGAAACTACCCAGATTTCACTGGGTAAATACACTTCTTTTGCCATTAGGCCCCAATGCCCAGGTTCACAAAAACATGTTTCCCTGCAGTTTCAGAGCTGTGTGAGACACTTCTAGGACTTATTGTATCATTCCAAGAGAAAAAGTGTCAGGGGGGGAGTGTTCTGTGAATGTTGACTACCATACCAGTTGTTACTCTGATAAGGGTAAACTGTTCTGTCAGATGACTTCCCCTCAAGAAGCTGGAAGTATCCTTTTTGTTTCAGAAAACTCAAAGTCATCACGACCAAAGCTATTATAAGGGAGAGCAAAATAAACCAGGGAGTTTCTGGCAAGTTTAATGCTGCAACTGTCCAGCTTTCACTGGGGGAAGTGCTGATTTTGCCGTCAGACCCCAATTTCCAGGTTCACAGAAACGCAGTGTTCCCTGTAGTTTTGGTGCTATTTGAAGACGCTCCTAGGATGCAATACGTCATTCCGTGAGAAAAGAAGCCGGGGGGAGTGTCTGTGAGTGAATGTCGACTGCCAAACCTGTCGTTACTCTGGTTAGGTGTAACTGAACTGTCAGATGACTTCCCAGAAAGAAGGGGCAAGCAGCCTGTTTCTTACATAAAACACAAAAACTTGACCAAAGTTGTTATCATGAAGATAAAAACGAACCAGTCTGTTTCTTGGCAGGATTGTGGCTGCAATTATCCATTTTATAAATGTGGGAAAGACAGCTTTTACTTGTTTTTGTTTGTTTGCAGATTCACAAATGCATGTTTCCTGGCAGTTTCTGAGTTGTGTAAAGACACACTTAGGACACATTGTACCATCATATGGAAAGATGACAGTAGAGTGTTCTGTGAGTGTTGACTGACTTACATGTTGTTACCCTGATTAGGTGAATCTGTACTTCCAGATGACTTCCTACCAAGAAGTGGCAAGCAGCCTGTTTCTTTCAGATAACTCAAAAACTAGACCAAAGATGTTGGTGTAATGATGAGAGAAAAGAACCAGAGTGTTTTTCTGTCAGGACTGATGCTGCAGTTCTCCAGCTTTCACAGTGGGAATATTCTTGGTTTGCCATCAGGCCTCAGTTCCTAGGCTCATAGAAGCACGAACCTGGAGCTTTCTGAGCTTTGTAAAGACACTCCTAGGAAGCACTGTGCCATTCCATGAGAAAGAAACATCAGGGGAGAGTGTTCTGTGTGTGCTGAAACTGTGCTGTCAGATGACTTCAGCAAGAAGTGGAAACCAGCTCATTATTTTCAGAATACTCAAAAACTAGACCAAATCTGCTTCTGTAATGAAGAGAACAATGAACCAATATGTTTCTATAGCAGGTTTTAGGCTACAACTACTCAGCTTTCACAGTGGGGAAATACTTATTTTGCCATCAGGCCCCAATAACCAGGTTCAAAGAAGCATGTTTCCCTTCATTTTCAGAGCTTTGTAAAAACACACCTAGGAAACACTGTACCAGTCCATGAGAAAAGAGGTCAAGGGAGAGCGTTCTGTGATTGTTGACTGCCATACCTGTTGTTTCCCTGATTAGATGAAAAAGTACTGTCTGGTGACTTCTGAGCAAGAAGTAGCCTGCACCCTGTTTCTTTCAGAAAACTCAATAACTTGATCAAAGATGTTGTTGTAATAAAAAGAAAAATGAATCCATGTGTTTTCCTGGCAGCTCTGAGGCTGCAGTTATCTAGCTTCCACAGGTGGAAAATACAGCTTTTACCATAAAGGCCCAATTCCCAGGTTCACAAAAGCATGTTTCCTGGCTGTTTCAGAGTTGTGTAAAGACACACTTAGGACACACTGTACCATTCCATGAGAAAAATGGCAGGGGAGAGTGTTCTGTGACTGTTGACTGCCATACCTGTTGTTACTATGATTAGGTGAAATCACTAAAAATCACTAGAAATTACTGTCAGATGAGTTCCCAGCCTGAAGTTGGAAGCATCCTTTTTATTTCAGAAAACTCAAAATCATGGTGAAAGCTGTTGTTGAGAATAATGAACCAATGTGTTTTAGTGCAAGTTTAAGGCTACAGCTATCCAGTTTTCATAGTGGGAAAATACTTCTTACGCCATCAGGCCCTATTCCCAGGTTCGCAAAAACATGTTTGGTGCAGTTTCAAAGCTGTGTAAAGACACTCCTGGGATACAATGTACCTTTCCATGAGAAAGGATGTCAGAAGAGAGAGTTCTGTGGGTGTTGACTGCCATACCTTTGCTTCCTAATTAGTGAATCTGTACTATCAAATCACTTCCCAGCAAGAAGTGACACGCAGACTGTTCCCTTCAGAAAACTCAAAACTAAACCAAAGTTGTTGTGGTAATGAAGAAAGAAATGAGTAAGTGTAATTTTCTGGCAGGATTGAGGCTGCAACTATCAAGCATTCACATGGAAAATACTTTTTTAGTCATCAGGGCCCAATTCCCAGGTTCACAAAAACATGTTTTCTGGTGTTTTCAAAGCTTTGTAAAGACACAGCTAGAAAACACTGTACCATTCCATTAGAAAAGAGGTCATGGGAAGGTGTTCTTTGAGTGTTGATTGCCATACCAGTTGTTACCTGAGAGGGTTAGCAGCCTCTGTAGGAAGGCCAGAGGTCCCTAATTAGCAGGAGGAAATAAACTGCAAGTGGCAGACATTTTTTTCCTTCTCTATACAAAGTTACAGGAAACTTCTTCTAATCATGTGTTGCCATGATGACACCCGGTTCCACCTGAACTTAACTTTTCTCAAACCTTCACCTAAACAATGTGTTTTTCTTATGGAAATGTTCTTCTTAAACTATGTTAATAAAACTATGTATTTGCTTTAGAATCTATCTTTAACATTGATGTCAATTGTTTTACAACCAGAGATGACTCCCCTTGTGGCAATGATATCTCAAAATGTATGTTGTGAGAGAGGGACCAGGTACAACTCTCTTAGTCTTGAGGTGTTTCTTTTATCTGGTTAGCAGCTTGCTAACAGGTATAAAACACCTAAAAAACTAGCAAAGGGGCACTCTTTCTGTCCCCTTCTGTTGTTTATGTCTGAAGCTTTATCTCTTTTATACTTTAATAAAACATTGACACAAAAGCTCTGAGAGATCGAGCCTTGTCTTTGGCTCTGGATCGAATTCCTCTCTTCCAGAGGCCATGAATCCTGGCATCATTCATGGCTCGTAGCCGCAAACTTTCATACCCTGATTAGTTGAAACAGTACTGTCAGGTGATTTCCCAGAAAGAAGTGGCAAGCAGTTTATTTCTTACAGATAATCCAAAAACTTGACCAAAGCTGTTGTTGGAATGAAGAGAAAAATGAACAAGTGTGAACCAGCTTCCACAGGTAGAAAATATTGCTTTTGCCATAAGGGCCCAATTCCGGGTTCACAAAAGCATGTTTCTTGGCTATTTCAAACTCTTGGCTAGTACAAACTCTGCATCCCTATTTTCCAGGCTGAAATATGTAAAATTTCAAATTTTGGGTGAGAAACTCTGCACCACATGTTTCTGGGCTGAAATACAAAAAATCTCGTTTTGGGCATGAAAATTTGCACCCCATGTTTCCAGGTGAAATGAGGAGAATTTCAGACAGAAAACTCTATGGCCCAAGAACCTGGGCTGAAATGCAGAGAATTTCATATTTCAGGCAAGAAATTCTGTGCCCCGAGTTTCCAGGCTGAAAGGCAGAGAATTTCATGTTTTAGGCAGGAAATTCTGCACCCCCAAGTTTATGGGCTGAAATGCAGAGGTTTTCATATTTCAGGCAGGAAACTCAGCACCCCAAGTTTCTGGGCTGAAATGCTAAAGGTGTCATATTTCAGGCAGGAAATTATGTGTCCCAACTTTCCAGGATGAAATTTGGAGAATTTCATAATTCAGTCAGGAACTCTGTGGCCCGAGTTTCCAGGCTGAAATACGGAGTATTTCATTATTCAGGCAGGTAATTCTCTGCCCAAGTTTCCAGAGTGAAATGCAGATATTTTTAATATTTTATGCAGGAAACTCTGCACCCCAAGGTTTGGGGCAGAAATGCATAAATCAGGCAGCAAACTCTATACACCAAGATTCCAGGCTGAAATGCAGAAAGTGTCATATTTCAGGCAGGAAACTGCACCCCAAGGCTGAGGGCTGTAATGTGTAAAATGTCATATATGCCAGGCAGGAAATCTGTGCCCCAAATTTCTGGGCTGAAATGAGGAAAGTTTAATACTGAGAGGGTAACAGGCAGGAAGGCCAGGGGTCTCCAAAAGGAGGAAATAGCCTGCAAGTGTCAGACATTTTTCTCTCTCTTAAGCGGCAGGAGGAAACAAACTAGCGATATTTTTTCCTTCTCTATACAAATTTAAAAAGAGGTTTCTCTTAAAATACTGTGTTGCCATAATGACACCTGGTTTCACCTGAAGTTAACTATTCCCAAACCTAGAGATAACCAATGCCTTTTTCTTATGGAAATGTTTGTCTTAAGCTATGCTAACATACTATGCAATTACCCCAAACTCTATCTTCAAGTCGTTCCGCCTCAGGGCTCAGAACCTACTTGACAAACCAGTATGTTATACTCAGATATTGTTTCCCTAATCTATGTAAAGGAAACTATTTGTATGGTGATCTGCCCTTCTTCAGGATTCAAGTTAATCATTTTATGGTCCAGGATGAACCATTTTGGGCTGGAAAATCTGCTCCCCATGTTTTCCAGTGAAATGAGGATTTCATTTTCCAGACAGGCAACTCTGTGCCCCAAGTTTCCAGACTGAAATGCGGAAAATGTCAGGTTTCAGGCAGGAAATTCTATGCCCTGAGTTACTGGCCTAAAATGAGGAAAATTTATTTCAGGCAGAACACTATGCACCCCAACTTTCTAGAATGAAAGGTGGAGAATTTTGTATTTCAGGCAGGAAACTCTGCACCTTGAGTTACCTGTCTGAAATGCGGAAATTATCATATTTAGGCATGTAACTCTGTGCCCCAAGTATAGAGTAAAGGAGTTAGAGAAGGCAAGGTTTGGAAAAAGAATGAGACTGGCACCGTACAGGAACAGATCACTTTTAATGATGCGAGAAAGGGCAGCAGTCACTAACCCAAGAAAAGAGTAAGTATATATAGGCATACATGTGGAAATCTACTGTCTTAAGGGGGCCTGTTGTTCTCCAAGGTTGTTCGGGTTAGTTATCTCTTAAACGGCTGGGGCAAGGAATTCTGGAGGTCTGCCAGAGGCTGGACTGGCTGGGAGCTGGTCGTAATCAGCCTTAATGTCCATTTTTTTCTTCGGGTTAAAGAGTTCTTTGTTTTGCATAGAATGGTGGGGAGGACCCGGAGGGGAGTTTTAACTCTAGGCTATTTTGAGCTGTGTAACTTTCCTTCACCTAGAGCCCACAACATGCTTCACAACAACAAAAAAGCAGCTGCCGCAAGGAGACGCCCACACACTTAACGGGGAACTAGAGAGTCACACAGAGTCCACACGACTGAAGCAACTTAGCACAAGCAGCAGCAGCAGAGAGTAGTAGCCTCCACCTGCAGCAGGTAGACGAGGCCTGAGTGCAGCAATGAAGACCCAGCATAGCCAAATATAAAATAAAGTAAAAACCAAACAAGCAAACAAGAAGAGGTCCATGCTATAAGTCTTAAATAGCAAAACTATGACAGTTCTGAAAAGTATGAATAATACATTTATTCACTGTAGTGACTTACCTACTCTAAGAAGGGAGTTTAAAAATAAATTAGTTTAATGATCTTTGCTAAGTGTTTATCTGCTTTTAAAAATTAACTTTCTCTTAAGCAAATATTTTCTAATGATCAATAAAGTGTGCTATTACTAAATTACATTCTATACAACAGAAAAAATACATTCACATGAAATATATGAAAATGGGAAAGTCTCTTTAGAGTTATGTGGTAACAGAAGGGTTTGTATACTAGAGGAAGTGTGCATCATCTCCTAAGATGGTTTAACATCCATGAGACACAGTCCACACATTCTCCAGCTGCCCCTGGACCCCTGAGCATCGCTAATGTTTTTCTTCATTTGACAGTGTGCTCAGTCGCTCAGTCATGTCCAACTCTTTGCAACCCCATAAACTCTACCTGGCCAGGCTCCTCTGTCCATGGGATTTCCTAGGCAAGAATACTGGAAGTGGGTGCCATTTCTTTCTCCAGGGAATCTTCTTGACCCAGGAATTAAACCTGTGTCTTTTGCATCTCCTGTACTGGCAAATGGATTCTTTACCACTGCATCACCTAAGAAGCCATAGTATTATGTTAGAAGCTTAATACAAATCTCCTGTGGGACAGAAGTGGAGGCCAAATGTAAATCTACCAGCTGTTCATAAGTCAATGAAGTGTCTCTTTGCCACCCCCTCCAAAGCCTTCTTGTCACTTGGAGCAGGAGCCACAGTCGTCACAATAAATAACCTGCAAGCCTGCACCTCCTCTATCCTGCTTCCTCTCACTGGCCCCAGACAGACATGCTTCCTTTCTGTGCCCCTGCCTCTGAGTCTTTGCAGGTTCTGTTCCCTCTCCTGAGAACATGCTTCCACAAGTGTGCCCTTGTCTCTGGCATACACGGAGCTCCTGCCTTCTCAGGCTGTTGTTCAAATGTTACCTTCTTAGAGAGATACCCTTAGCCATCTTTACACTGTATTATCACCAGAAATTCCCCAAATCGCTTCCCTGCCTGTTTTGTTCACAGTACTTAACGACATATATCTCTGCAGTTTCCTTTGTTTATGGATTTATTAATCCCCCATCTTCTCTTTCTCCCCACTGCAACTTGAGCTCCATGAGGACAGGTTTTGATTGCTTATCCAATGCTTGCAACCCTAAAGCCTACACAAGTGCCTTATATGCAGTTTTCTTTTTTTTAATGTGGTATAGCTGTCTTACAATGGTGTGTTCATTTTTACCATACAGCAAAGTGTATCAGTTATACTTATACATAAATCCCCTCATTTATGGATTTCCTTCCCATTTAGGTCTCCACAAAGCACTGAATAGAGTTCCCTGCACTATACTGTAGGTTCTCATTAGCTATCTATTTTATACACAGTAATGAGGGCTGAGGGTTAATTTCATATCAAGGCTATTTTTTTTTTTTTTTGTACCATTCAATAATATCTGCCTCTGAAGTTGCATCTTAGGATGTGAGTTATCACCAGCACATCTACTTAGAGCGGCCATGCTCATCCTCACCCTGTTCTGCCCGAGGCCCTGAATGTCTCCCATGATCCCCTGTGGTCCTCGCTGAGATGGGGCAACACAAAGCCTTACAAGTCAAACCCCAGCACCTGGTTCTGGTGACCCAGCCCTGACAGTACACTGGAAGTCAGCCTCAGTGCTGTGGGTGCAACTGCTGAATGCAGTAATCAGAGCCAATATCCAACCAATACATTATTTAAACAAAAAGTGGGTACTTTCATCTCCTCACAAACATCGTGTTTTTATTGATTCTTATCTTTTTTTAACTTATTGTCCTTTTTATTTCAATGCTATTTCAAATGGACATTAAGCCGTTTATTTGAAAGGCTGTTTTCTTTTTGATGTTTTTAAATTGTCTAATGAAACAATATCATGTTTATTCATGCAAAACAAATGCCATAGTCAAAATAGTTTAAACTGGTGTTTACTTTAAAATAGTTTCTGCTCTGTTCTGCAGCTGACTCACCTGACTTTGCTTCTTACCCATCAACGCCATTGACCTTTTGGACAAATTTAGTTGTGGCTCTGGATTTCCAGTGAAATTTTTTATGTAAATACACAAACACAGAATTATTCAAACTACGGGGATGATATCATCAGTGTGTACACATAATGTGACTTTTAGATATCTTCCACTTGTATTTGGCATCAAGATGTCTGTCTAAATAGAAAGAAGCATCTTTAAACAAAGCAATCTGCATTTCACCCTGAAAGTGCACTAACTAACTTGTTGGAGCACCAACATTGGATTATCTAAGTCTTATGTTTGCTTTCTCAAGCTAAAACATGTCTTCTAACTTTACTGCTTGATTCTTCTGTGACCCCCATCCTTATTTTTATTACATTACCATTTTCTTGTTCTAAAACACTTGCTTATTTCTTTGTGCAGAACAGCATTCAGATATTACAGTTTCAGATTTGTCCTAGGTGGTTTCTGTTCTTTTATTCACAGAAGGCCAAACATTTCTGAGAGTTTTCACAGAAGAGATTGGAGTTCATTGAAAAGCAGTATTTTCTGTGATAAAACTCAGCACATTTTTAAAGGTGTGAAGAAAAAGTCACTAAGGGAAAACTAAATTCAGGTCATGGGAAAAATGAGAAATTTCTGCCAATTCACAAGCACACATGGAGAAAACAACATAATTACTTATTTGTTGGGCTTTCTTCTTCTTTAGGCTTTTCTGGTCTCAAAAAATACCAGAAATGTATGTGGATCCAAAGGCAGATGACAGTGAGGTGAAAGGTTGATGTTTGCATGTAACTAAAGTCAAGGATGATGTTGGTGGTTAAGATGAGTGCATCTAAGAAAGGATTTATTTCCCAGGATTCAGTACTGATTAATGATTGAAACTGTGCACACCTGAAAATCGATTCTGGGACATGCATTTTTGAAAGCCACTGCAACTTCAGGAAGGGAAGATATACCTAGATGCATAGTTACAAGTTTTTCTTTCTTCTGAAACAGTCTTGTGCACACACTCTGTAGTTTTAATACAACTGTAATTAATGTCAGATCACCACTGCAGGGACATCTTGTGTTAAAAGTTAATTTAATGAGGTATTTCTTCTCTGATACACAGTTTCAAAGATGACTTTACCCTTGTTTCATCATATTAACTATTGTTTCATTAATAGAAAAATATAAAAATTTGATTCTGGGTTACTTTCTTCAGCTGAAAAATACACAGTAATTGTAGAATTTAATATTGAAAATGGACTTCCCTGGTGGCTCAGTGGTAAAGAATCCACCTGCCAATTTAGGAGATGCAGTTTCATCTCCTGGAGGAGGGAATGATCCTGAGTTGGGAAGATCCCCTGGAGAAGGGAATGATAACCCACTCTTGCCTGGAGAATCCTATGGACAGAGGAGCCTGGTGGGTATAGTCCATGGGGTTGCAAGAGTCGGACATGACTGAGAGACTAAATGACTCTCAGTCTCATGACTGAGACCCCCAATATTGAAAGTAGACCAGAGCAAAAGAGTTAATGTATTCACTTACTACTGATTCTGAAATTTTAAATGGAAGCTTTAATGAATACACAAACACATGCATATATATTCACTTGTCTTTCTGAATTCTGATCCAATAATTAAAAATAGCCAGGCTCCATGTGAATTGCCAATGACAGCATCTTGGGTCATTTAGAAAGTGTTAATGAGAGAAAAAGGAAAAATTCATCACGTGATTTAACTATTGAATCTGCGGAAGCCAATAAATATCTGTAAATTTGCTGTGATATTCTTCTCAAATACTTGTCTTTCTTGAATATATTGTTTCAGTTCATGAGATTTCCACCCCCAACTACTGGGAAGAGAAAGGGTTAATGCATAAGCCAGGAAGATAAAGCAAAATTCATGACATTATAGTTTTTTCATTTAAATTTATGTATTTTTATTTTTTCAAATAATTGAATTTTGACCCATATACCTTCATTACGTATTTCAGTGATTTTTTTTTTGGGGGGGGGTGTGGGGGTGCCTGATATCACTTTAAAAAAAAATGTTTAAAGGATAATTGCTTCACAATGTTTTGTTGGTTTCTGCCATCCAACAATGTGAATCAGCCATAAGTATACATATGTATCAGCCTAGAGCTGCGGGATGTGGTGGGGTGCAGAAGGGAGGGAATGCTTTTATTTTTACTGTGCTAGATCTTTCTTGCAGCACATGGCTCTTCTCTGGCTGTGGCTTGTGGGCTTGGTTTCCCGGTGGCATGTGGGATCTTAGTTCCCCGACCAGGGATCAAACCTGAGCCCCCGGCGGTGGAATCATGGAGCCCTAACCCCTGGACTACCAGGGAACTCATTTCCTCCTTTTCTTATCTAAAAATAATAGAAAGTATTTTACATGCCACCTGGATGCTGTGATTTTTTTTAACAAATCAAGTTAAGTTGTAAGAGACATAAAAATCACAGACAGCTAGGAAAGGAGAAAGTGATGATCAGGAGAAGGCTTTACATAAAAACTAAATAAAATATGATTACAAAATTTTAAAAATTAATTCATGCCAAAGTATCATCCATAATTTAAGTTACAATTATGGAATTCACACATAATATGTTGACATCATGAGATGTAGTTCTTTCAGTTCAGTTCAGTTCAGTTCAGTCAGTCAGTCGTGTCCGACTCTTTGTGACCCCATAAATCACAGCACGCCAGGCCTCCCTATCCATCATCAACTCCTGGAGTTCACTCAGATTCACGTCCATCGAGTCAGTGATGCCATCCAGCCATCTCATCCTCTGTCGTCCCCTTCTCCTCCTGCCCCCAATCCCTCTCAGCATCAGGGTCTTTTCCAATGAGTCAACTCTTCACATGAGGTGGCCAAAGTACTGGAGTTTCAGCCTCAGCATTAGTCCTTCCAATGAACACCCAGGACTGAGATGGACTGGTTGGATCTCCTTGCAATCCAAGGGGCTCGCAAGAGTCTTCTCCAGCACCACAGTTCAAAAGCATCAATTCTTCAGCACTCAGCTTTCTTCACAGTCCAACTCTCACATCCATACATGACCACTGGAAAAACCATAGCCTTGACTAGACAGACCTTTGTTGGCAAAGTAATACCTCTGCTTATTAATATGCTGTCTAGGTTGGTCATAACTTTCCTTCCAAGGAGTAAGCATCTTTTAATTTCATGGCTGCAATCACCATCTGCAGTGATTTTGGAGCCCCAAAAAATAAAATCTGACACTGTTTCCCCATCTATTTCCCATGAAGTGATGGGACCAGATGTCATGATAGAAATGGACTAATTTCAGTAAGAAATGTATCACCAATAGGCATAACATGAAAATATTAAATGTGAATGATAACACATTAGAATAAAACCCTTCAACTATAACCTACTGAGATGTGTGCCATACAAGCCTTAGATAACAGGATTAAGCCAGAGAAACTGAGCTTACAGAAACAGAGTAGTAATAGATGGTGGTGAGTGCAATTTACTTGAAATCGGGGCCTTAAACATCAATATCCAACATATTTTTGTTACAATTATGTAACAAATTGGATAATGCATTTAAAGTGTGTACTGATGCCTGGTACACACCAAGCACTCAATAAATACTAGTGATTATTATTAGGGAGATGAATGCAAGTAAGATGACCATTGTCATCCTTGAGGCTCAGTTATTAAAAGACTAACTCCAAGGTTTCCCTGGTGGCTCAGAGGTGAAGAACCCACCTGCCAATGCAGGAGACATGGGTTTGAGCACTGATCCAGGAAGATACCACATGCTGTGAAGCAACTAAGCCTGTGAGCCACAAATACTAAACACACACACCATAGAGCCTGGGAGCCACAACTACTGAGCCCACCTGTGGCAAGTATGAAAGCCTGAGTGCCCTAGAGCCTGTGCTCTGCAACAAAAGAAGCCACTGCAATGAGAAGTCCACTCACTGCAACTAGAGAGGAGCCCCCATTCTCTGCAACTAGAGAAAAGCCTGTGCAGCAACGAAGACCCAGCTCAGCAAAAAATACATAAATAAGCATTTTTTTTTTAAAAAAGGAGACTAACTCCAATGATCCATGTTGTGATTTTGACCCTGTTTGGTTCTGCCTCATCACAGAACTGTCAATATTTAATGGAAGCAACATGAGGAATGAAATCTATTCACTAAAACCTGTTTGTAAATCCTTCCTATAAGCTGCAGAATGTCAGAACTCAAGCATTCTTGACTCACCTGATTCTACCGATTCACACAACTCAAACAGGTCCAACCACATTCTCTAGTAAAAACACATCAGTGGCATGCTTAGGGTTCAGAAAAGGGGGTCTGCCCAGTAGAATGTACAATTCAAGGGATGCGAACCTGTCTGGCCCATCACAAAATATTTCCTCAATATATACGGGAGAGACCACGTCTCTTGTTTCTGAACTTACACTTGTCTCACATTTAAAGCAAAGTGTTACCTACCCTTTTTCCTGTTTTGCTTTATTTACCATAACAAAACTCCTAAGTCTTCTATTGTTAAATTCCTCATCACATCCAGACCTATAATCACATCCAGACCAAATCTTCCTGTATGAAACCTTAGTTGCCATATTCAGAGCTAACAAGGAAATAAAAAAGAGAGAAAAAATATTTTTTCTCTCAATGCAAGGGGCCTGGGTTTGATCACCGGTCAGGAACTAGATCTCACATGCCAAAAACAAGACCAGGTGCATATAAATAAACAAATATTTGTAAAAAATAAGTAAAAGTTTCTATCTCTTATAAGATTGTTTCAAAAACATTTCAGATCCATGATACTGTATTTTCATACATATGTAAAATGAGTTTTACAATAATTGATGCTGTAGCTTTACAGAGTATAATGTTGAGAATAATCCTCACCAAAGACCAGATGGGCCATTAAGTGACATGATGTCACTTAATTTACCACAGTCCAATACTGGTCTTCCATTTTGTCTATATCACACTAACAAAACATACAAATAAAAGCATAAAGATACCAAAGTAAAAATAAAATAAATAAGTACTGATGTGAATCACTGAGTCAACACCATGGTCAAAGTCCCTCCACAGTTTCTCTGGGCCTAGAGCCCCTCCAGGCCCCACGTGTGCCCCACCCCGACTCCAGCCCCTCCAGGCCCCACATGTGCCCTACCCTCACTCAAGCCCTTCGGGATGCCTGCCCCACATGTGCCCTACCCTAACTCCAGCCCCTCCAAGCCCCGCATGTGCCCTGCCCCACTCCAGCCCCTCGGGATGCCTAACTGCCCTGCCAAGTTTTCAGATAAAGCAGGAACCCTCCTGCAGTCCCTCCTAACAGTCCTGAGCAACAGTGCAAGACAGGTGAGTGTGTGATGTGCTTACATTTTTAAAGATAAAAATACAAATGCCAATAAACTATCAAATAATATGTGGGTCTTCAAGACAAAACTTTAAAATGTGTGAAATTATGAGTGCTATGTGACTGAAATTTGACAAAAATATCCAAGACTGCTGACTACCACTGTACAGCTTTCCTGTTCTGTTGAAGGGAAGGGATATTTATATAAATAATTGAAAACAGTGATTTTACTAAAATGAAGGTAATAAAAGTTTACAAAATACGACAATTTTTTCCATCTAAACATCCCTTCAGTATATCACTTTGATTTGTTCAATGAAAATTATATTACTTCAGCATTATCTTTAAAAGATAGAATGAAAAATATAAAGAAACAAATCAGAATGACTTAAGCTGAATTTAAATGCTTTTGAATATGTAATTAAGTCATTTATTTTTATAAAGATTGATGCTAATCTAGTTTAATATCATTTTACCTGCCAAAGTAAATTATGGATGTAACACTTCACTCATTTCATCTAAAGCTACCAATTTGAGAATGGTGCTAATTGTTAAACATGGTAAAATGTTTTTTTTTTTTTAATTTTTTTTTTTAAATGTTTTTAAACTATTGTGATCCTTTAAGACTGTATGGACTCTATGATAATTTGGCAGAAATTGACACTTTTATTCTTCTCCTACTCTTCCATTTTGTTAGCGTTTTCCATTACTTCTTTCAGTATAATTCAATTGCTTTCTTTATACAGGTCTTGTGTCTTTCTTGTGAACATTTTTTCTAAGCATTTTATTATTGCTCTATGTATTGTGGAAAGATTGCTTCCAAATTTTATTTCTTTAGGCATGCCTTGCTATTCTATAGATAAACTATTGATTTTTATGTTTATAGCTTTTGTCAACTTTCAGCTTTAGCAAAACACCATCAGAAACCCCCGCTGAGCAGACAAGGCTTACTTTGTTGGATCTGCTGAAACAAGAAAGGAAAATACGTTAGTAGAATCTTAAAAGTCTAGACAGGAAGAGTGGAGTAATGGGCCTTTAGTGTCTGACTAGGTGACAGATTCTCAGACAAGCCTTGTGAGGTTGGGAACTCCTTGGGACCTGGCAGCACATGAGACACAGTAGCTTTATACTCATGCATACGAGACCAAGTTCTGAGCCGAGTTTGCTCAACAGTCTTGATAGTTTGGGTGTTTTCACTGATTTTTCAGTGAGTTTGCTCAACAGTCTTGATAATTCAGGTGTTTTCAGTTGATCTTCACGGATACGTATCCCGGAGCCAGACTTACCATGTCTTTCATTTTTCTCAGTCTTCACATGGTGACAGGAATGTATCTTGGGGACGTATATTTTCCAATCAGAAGTAAAAACAAAACCACATGTCTTTAAGCTCTCAGCCCTTCCCCCTTGACATTCATGTCAGCCCAGGATGGACATCATAACACTACTGTCTGCAAACAGAAGCGATTTCAATCTTCACTGCTTCTTGGTGAGCTGTGGATACATGATAAGGGTCTGCTGGCAGTTTTCTAGAATCTATTAGTGTCAGATTTGCTATTTCCTTTTGCTCAAGATCACTGTATTGGATCACTTGAAGGGACAAAGTCCATTTATCAGTATTTTGGATTTTGTTGATGACACATCTGATCAAAGCGACATGGAGTAATACTAAGAAAAACATGTCTCAGGGCTTGTTGTCCTGCGTTCAGCAGGAGTTAGGGGTACCCAAGCTCTATTTCTGTGAAAAATGGGTGACAAAGATGCCAAGTGTTGTTATTGTTCAGACAGACACCTTCATGTCTAGGTTTGATGGAAATTTTCTTTTTCTGGCCATTTGACCCATTGTTTAATTAATCATTTACAAAGCACTTATTGCTTGATTCCAATTACACAGAAAATCGCCTTTCTTAATGCAATAAACTAGCATCAGAGGAAGCTGGTTGTCATTCAAAGGAACACAAGCATAAACAATAAATGTATTGAATGTGCATCTTAATCAAAAGACACACAAAGGACTGACTCCAAGCATCAAAAGAAAAATGAGAGATGGGAAACATACACACTGTGGATAAGAGGTTTGCGTATCTGTTAATAATCTAGATCCTTAAGTAAGTGGAGAAGACAGTGAGATGCAAGGAGGGGACTCAGGAGAGCAGACCAAAAGAGGACAACCTGTCTCTGATACTGGGAGCTTGCCTTCTGGGTCTTCTGGAGATGTTGTCTCCTGTGAGAGCTGTCATCTTGGTCAGTATTCTGGAATTAGGTTTACAGCCCCTGAAAAACAGACGAAACTTCTTGAGGGGCTGGGCTTGAGATGGCTGGATGCTTTAATGTAAAGATGTATGCTCATTCCTGCTAAGAGTGGGGGATGGCAGGTTTTGAGCAGAGACTCAGAGCAGGTCTGGCCTAAGCTGGAGGTATTCTGAGAAGAGGCCACAGAAACTCAGACCATGAAGATCAAGCTACAGTTCCAACAGATTTTAACAAGGCAGTCTTTTAATTTATGAGAGTAAGAAC
The DNA here is from genome assembly GCF_002263795.3 of Bos taurus. NCBI lineage: Eukaryota > Metazoa > Chordata > Mammalia > Artiodactyla > Bovidae > Bos > Bos taurus. Next base: position 411,767 of record NC_037335.1, read on the forward strand.
AAAAGATGCCTAGATGTCTAGATTTTTCTGCTTAAGAAAAGTTGACAATGAAAGTGTTAGTCACTCAGTTGTGTCCGATTCTTTGCACCCCCATGGACTGTAGCTTGCCAGGCTCCTCTGTCCATGGGTTTCTCCAGGCAAGAACACTGGAGTGGGTTGCCTTTTGTGAAAATGGAGAAGGCAATGGCACCCCACTCCAGTACTCTTACCTGGAAAAATCCCATGGACGGAGGAGCCTGGTAGGCTGCAGTCCATGGGGTCGTGAAGAGTCGGACACGACTGAGCGACTTCACTTTCACTTTTCACTTTCATGCATTGGAGAAGGAAATGGCAACCCACTCCAGTGTTCTTGCCTGGAGAATCTGAGGGACGGGGGAGCCTGCTGGGCTGCCGTCTTTGGGGTCGCACAGAGTCGGACACGACTGAAGTGACTTAGCAGCAATGAGCTATAATTAATAATTTATGCACATTTCCACAATGTATGCATGTTATGATTATACATGAATTTAAGTGTGGTTGGCCCTTACTGTCATAGTTTGGAAAGTCCTGCCTACCTCCTGGAAATTTAAAACCTAATTGTATAAAATATTTGAAGCAGTATTAACTTCCCTTACTCAGAGAAAAAGAAACAAATTTAAAAAGTATATCAATCTGATTGCCAGAGTGTGTTAATGGCTGAGGGAAGAGTATTCTAAAAAGATTCTGGGGGCTTCTCTGGTGGCTCAGTGGTAAAGAATCCACTTGCCAATGCAGGAGACATGAGTTCAATCACTGGTCCGGGAAGATCCCACCTGCTGCAGAGCAACTAAACTTGTGCCACAACTATTGAGCCTGTGCTCTAGAGCCCGGGAGATGCAACAAGAGAAGCCACCACAATGAGAAGCCCGAGCACCACAACCAGAGAAAAACCTGTGCAGCAATGAAGACCCAGCACAGCCATAAACAAAGAAAAAAAAATTTAAAAGGTTCTGTGCTGGACAGTAGGTTCTCATTAGTTATCTATTTTTTCATAGTATCAATAGTGTATATGTATATGTGTTAATCTCAATCTCTCAAATCGTCCCATCCCTCTGTCCCCCTTGGTGACCTAAATGAGAAGGAAACCCAAAAAAGAGGGAATATAGCTATACACAGAGCTGATTCGCTTTGCTGTACAGTAGAAACTAACACAACATTGTAAGGCAACTCTACTCCAATAACTTTTTACAAAAGAAAACAAGAGATTCTGGTCTTAGGCACCATTTAAACTGTACCTTCAAAACAGGTCTCTCGAGAAAAATGAGCCAAGTGAAAGCAGAAGTGGCCTTGAGCCTGCTAAAATATTTTAGGTGGCTTGTACAGTCACATAAGACAACACTTCTGAGTTTCTATGTTGCACACAAGCAGTGTGTCAAGGATTCAGGGTGGTTCAGTATCTCAGGCAATGATTCCTTACATAAACAAACATCTAATGAGAAGATGTTCATCTAGTTTCCAGGAACAGACTACTTATTCTTTAGAGTCTGTCACCCTGTTGGGAAGGCCTTGGTCAAGACAATGTCTGAATTGTCTTCCTATGTGGCCTTGAATATCTCATCTCCAAGACAACCAGTCACTCACACACACTTGTTTGCTATGGAGTTCATCACATCTTGCCAACACAGTCATGTTCTCAAGCTTCCCTGAATTACTTGCACAGATGTCTTCCCAACTTGTGCTTACAATGTGTGGTTTCTTAGTATAGAGAAGATGATGTTGGACTAGCAAAACTGCATTTTTAAAGCCTCAAAAGTTATTATTATATAAATGTCATTGAAAAAGTAATGTCACTGGTGACATCTTACTCCATTACACTGGGTAAGTAAAAGAGTGTCAGTCACTTCAGTCGCATCCAACTCTTTGCAACCTCATGGGCTCCTCTGTCCATGGAATTCTCCAGGCAAGAATATGGACTGGGTAGTCATTCTATTTTCCAAGGGGTCTTCTTGATTCAAGGATTGATGATCAGTAAATCAAGTCAAAACCTAATACACACTTTTTATTGGCACTAAGGAATGTTACTTTTGCTTATACTGTCCATGGACTTCTCTTGACTTTTATGTTTGAGTATCGTTTGTTCCCAATGCTACAGGACTTCACCAGACCTGAACTCAAGAGAAATCACTTTACGGAGACTAACTTACTCAGGTTTCCTCACCGCCTAGCTGCCCTAGGGCCAGGAACTACCAACCTCGGTTCCTCTCCTGCATCTCACATGGGAGAACAAAACATCTGGAGTGGAGACACACAAGTAGAAGGTACCATAGAAGCCAGTCCCTGGGTAGGAAAGCCTTAACTATAATTTATGAATTGTTGGAAGCTCAGTGGCGACAAACTGTTAAAAACTCCAGAAGGACCTAGTGATGGAGGGACACCTTTAAGATTGTGGAGTTTACCCTGAGGAGCTCAACTAGGCCCTCACATTAAAAATCAGTGAGAAAATCCTTTATGCTCTAACAGGGCACTCTGTTCTTATTAATAAGGCTGCACTTGGGGAAGCCTAGGAATGAGAACCCCACCTGGGGATCATCAGAGCCTAACTGAAAGGGGAGAGAAAGAAACAAGTTAAATATATGAAACAGTTTGTTGTTGCTCAGTCAATAAGTTGTGTCCAACTCTTTGCAACCCCATAGACAAGCCAACCTTTTCTGTCTTTCACTATCTCCTGGAGTTTGCTCAAACTCATGTCCATTGAGTCAGTGATGTCATCAAACCATCTCATCCTCTGTTGTCCCTTCTCCTCCTGCCTTCAATCTTTCCCAGCATCAGGGTCTTTTCCAACGAGTTGGCTCTTGACATCAGGTGGCCAAAGTATTGGAGCTTCAGCATCAGTCCTTCCAATGAGCATTCAGGGTTGATTTCCTTTAGAATTGACTGGTTTGATCACTTTGCTGTCCAAGGAACTCTCAAGAGTCTTCTCCAGTACCACAATTTGAAAGTATCAATTCTTCATCACTCAGCCTTCTTTATGATCCAACTCTCACATCCATACATGACTACTGGAAAAAACATAGCTTTGACTATACACACCCCTGTCAGCAAAGTGATGTCTCTGCTTTTTAATAGGTTTCTCATAGCTTTTCTTCCAAGGAGCAAGCATCTTTTAATTTCATGGCTGTAGTCACCATAAGCAGTAATTTTGGAGCCCAAGAAAATACAGTCTATCACTGCTTCCATTTTTTCCTCATCTATTCACCATGAAGTGATGGGACCAGATGCCATGATTTTTGTTGTTTGAATGTTGAGTTTTAAGCCAGCTTTTTCACTCTCCTCTTTCACTCTCATCAAGAGGCTCTTTAGTTTCTCTTCACTTTCTGGTATCATCTGCATACCTGAGGTGGTTGTTATTTCTCCCAGCAGTCTTGATTCCAGCTTGTGACTCATCCAGCCTTGCATTTTGCATGATGTACTCATCATAGAAGTTAAATAAGCAAGGTAACAATATACAGCCTTGATGTACTTCTTTCCCAATTTGGAACCAGTTCATTGTTTCATCTCTGGTTCTAATCGTTGCTTCTTCAATTGTTGCTGACTGCATACAAGTCTCTTAGGAAGCAGATAAGATGGCCTGGTAGTCCCATCTCTTTAAGAATTTTTCGCATTTTTTTGTAAGCCACACACTCAAAGGCTTTAGCATAGTTAATGAAACAGAAGTAGATGTTTTTCTGGAATTCTCTTGCTTTTTCTATGACCCAATAAGTGTTGAAAATTTGATCTCTGATTCTTCTGCCTTTTCTAAATGCAGTTTGTGCATCTGGCAGTTCTTGTTCACATACTGCTGAAGCCCAGCTTGAAGGATTTTGAAGGTTACCTTGCTAGCATGTGAAATGAGCACAGTTGTGCGGTAGTTTGGACATTCTTTGGCGTTGCCCTCCAGTCCTATGGCCGCTGCTGAGTTTTCCAAATTTTCTGGCATATTGAGTGTAGCACTTTAATGGCATCATCATTTTTAGGGTTATGAAAGGATACTGGCTGGAATTTTATGCTCAATCTACATAAGACCAAAGATAAACAAGAAATCCTGAAAGACATGATGGGGGAAAGCAAAAATAAAATACTTTTTCTGGTGTTGAAGTAACTTTCTAGGTCCAAGATGGAGCTGCTCCTGCCTGGGAAGCCATGACAGCAAGTTGAAACTTACATGACTTTTGTGTCTCTGGACATGTTCCTCTTGACCAGAAACACTGCATATCCAGTCAGTCAGTCCTGAAAGGTCAAGCTAATTCTCTGCTCTAGACTTATTACCTTGCTCCCTCTCATCCTAAACAAGGTTGACTGTGTTGCCCAGACAACCAGAAATTTTCTATTTGTCTCCATCTTGTTCTTCATTCTTTCTTATAAAAGCTTCTTTCCTTCTCCTCCATTTTGTAGTTTTCCAAATGGAGACTGCTTCATGAAGGGTTAAAATTTGTTTATATCACTTAAACTTTCTTTAATCATTCTCTAACATCCTAGAGGAACAAAGCTAAGGTTTACATTTGATATCTCAGAATCCATGAAAACAAGGAGTACAGTATTTAGTGTTAAGAAAAGATGACCGACTTCAAATTCCATACCCTGCAAAATTATCTATCAAAGATAAAGGAGAAATACCGACTTTGTTAGACACACACAGACTGAATTTGTTGCCTTGCAAGAAATGGTAAAAATAAGTAATTTAGAGAAGGAAAATAATAAATTGTTTAGACAGAAGGGGAGGAAAAAAGTTGTTTAGAGAGAAGGTCAGAAACTCAGGCTTACATAAAGTAAGAAAGAGCTCTGAGGAAAGAATAAATGAAGTCAAAATAAACTTTTATTTTTCTTTTCTCACTTATCAGATAACAGTTTGTTAAATAATACTACCAACAATATATTCAATTATGTAAGCACATATTACATACCTAGATATGCTTGTGTATGCTTGCATATGGGCTTCCCAGGTAACTCAGTAGTGAAGAATCTACCTGCCAATACAGGAGATGCAGGTTTGATCCCTGGGTCAGGAAGATTCCCTGGTGAAGGAAATGGCAACCTGCTCCAGTATTCTTGCCTGGGAAATACCATGGACAGAGCACCCTGGCAGGCTATAGTCCATGGGGTCACAAAGAGTTGGACATGATTTAGTGACTAAAAAATAACATGCTTGTATATAAATTTTAAAAATGACAGCAAAGATTCAAGGCTTGAAGGAATGGACTAGGATTATTTTGTTATTATAAGGTATTTATACTACCATTGAATTATGACATTATTTGAAAGTGGCCTTCAATGAGTTGTAAATGTATGATGCAAACTCTAGGACAACCACTAAAAAGAGTTAAAAAAAAATTAAGTGATATGTTAATCAAAGAGAGAAAATAACATCATACAAAATTCTCAGTTAAAATCACAAAAGGCAGAAAAAGTGTAGAAAAATTAGATGAAAATGGCAACAAATAAACTACAGAAACAAATATGGTAGATACTAATCCAACTACATCAACTATCACTTTGAAAGTCAGTGATCTAAATGACCAATAATTGACTGTAAGCTGGGTCAAAACTGCAGACTCAATCATACATTGTCTATAGGAAACCCATGCTGAGTATAAGGACAAACAGATGAAGGAAAATACACATGTAAACAGGAGTCAAGAGAAAGCAGGAGTAGCCTATTAATTTCACAGAGAACAAACTTCAAATCAAGGAAGAATATCAGGGCTAAAGAGGGCATTAAATAATGATAAAGGGATCAGTTATCAGGAAGACATAACAATCCTTCACGTGAATGAACCTAACGATGGACAAACTGCATGAAACAGAAACTAATAGAACTGCAAAAGACGTAGGTAAAACCATTATCTGAGCTGGAGATTTCAGCACCTGTTAGAAATGGACAGATCATCAGACAGAAAATCAGGAAGGACACAATTCAACTCAACAATAACATCTAGGGACTCCTGCGGTGGTACAGTGGTTAAGAATTCACCTTGCAATGCAAGGGATACGTGTTCAAAATCTGGCATGGGAACTAAGATCCCACATGCCACAGAGCAACTAAGTCTGTGTTCTGCAACCACTGAAGCCACAAGCGTTAGAGCCCACACCCCACAACTAATGAGCCTGCGTGTCCCAACTAGAGAGTCTGTTCACTGCAACAAACCATTTCAGATGGCACAATGAAGATCCTGCATGCCACAACTAAGAGCCAACACAACCAAATCAACAAATATTAAAAATAACTTCATCACTGACTCAATGGACATGAGTTTGAGCTAACTCCAGGAGATGGTTATGGACCTGGAAGCCTGCCATGCCACAGTCTTTGCAGATGGCAAAGAGTTGGACACAACCGAACAACTGAACAATAACAACAACAACAAAATAACTTTCATCAGCTGGATACAATGCACATCTATGAATTATGGCAACAGCAGAACACACATTATCTTCATGCTCACACGGAAGATTTACAAAGATCTGCCACATTCTGGGCCACAGACACACTGTAGCAAATTTAAAAGAACAGAAATCATATAATGAACTTCCAGGTTGGTACAGTGGTAAGAACCCACATGGCAATGCAGGGGACCCAGGTTTGATCCCTGGTCCAGGAAGCTCTCACATGCCACAGAACTAAGCCTGTGTGCCACCACTACTGAACCTGTGCTCTGGAGCCTGTGCTCCACAAGAGAAGCCACCACAATGAGAAGCCCATGCACCACAAACAGAGAGGAGCCCCTTCTTGCATAACTAAAGAAAAGTCCACACAGCAATGAAGGCCCAGCACATTCAAAAATAAATTTAAAAAAAATGAAAGGAGACTACATATCAATATCTCTTATGAATATAAATGCAAAAATCTTCATAAAATATTAGCAAATAGAACTCAACAATGTATAAAAATAACTATATACTATAATCAAGGGTGATTCATCCCAAGTATGTAAAGTTGGTGCAACGTTTGTATTAATTTTAAAAAGAATAATAATCCTGGTTGATCACATCTGGCTTTTAAATTTATCTCATTAAGTAAAAAGATATAAAAAGCAATGTCAAAAGTATGGCCCAGGGATGTTCACTTTGGCTCCTGCTCTGTTTGTGTCTCCCCCAGATTCATGTGTTGAGATCTTGATGCCCATGTGATGGCACTAGGAGGTGGGACCCAAGGGAGACACTTCATTGTGAGAGTAGTGCCCTCAAGAATGGGGTCAGTGCTGTTACAGAGGACCACAGAGCCCCTCCCTGTGAGGTCTGCCTCCCTGTGAGGCCCACAGGGACCCAGCCCTGACCCTGACCCCAACCACACTTGTGTTTCAGCCTCCAGAATCACCTTTGTTTATAATTTACCAAGGCTGTGGCATTTTATTACAGCAGTCCCAAAGGAACCAAGGCCCTCCCCTCACTCTACTCCCTTAAAAAATGTTCTGTTTGTGTGTGTGGTGTGTGTGTGTGTGTGCTCCATCTGTATGCTGTGTGTATGTTGTTGTGTTCTCTGTGTGTGTTCTTTGTGTGTGTGTGTTGTGCAGAATAAGGCCATGGATTCTCACATTTCATGGGGATGAGCCCTAGTAGGTGATCAGACAAGCACGGTTTCCTTCTTCCATGCCCTTTGCTCCAGATCATCTCTCATTGTCAGGAGGGTGATGCTGTCTCATCTGTTCAACAAAATCAATTATTTGTTGTGTGCTGGGAGACATGGTAGGGACTAAAGGTCTGATACTGCCAGCTGGGTGACCTTTGGTTGTGGCTGTGGTCCTCCTGCTGGGGTCCTGGGCTCTGGGCACATTGTGACGTCAGCATGTTCTTCATGTTGTCACATCCACCACTGCAGACCATCACAAAGGAGCTGGTGATGAAGTCTGCTATGTCCACTCATGATCTCTGTTTTACTTGGGGATCTTGAGCAAGTGTTCAGATGTCCTGGATTTGAGATGCAAATTAAACCACACATTTATGTTAGCAACTTCCAGGTAAAAACCAGTCTGATGGATCCACAGGCCAAGAATAAGTTATCAATCAGGAGTGCTTGCTCTAGTTTTGTCTTTAAAGGTGTAAGAGAGTGCCCTGGATCTGGTGATCTCAGACCCCACTCAGAAAATTCTCCCTCCAATTATCTATCTATATTGAGACAAACTTTGCAAACAGTGCTGAAAATAAAACTAATCAGCAGGAACTGACAGTTCCAAAGAGTTGGAGGGCTTCATCATTCCTTGTTCAATATTTAAAATGCTCTTTTGCTAATAGAATTTTCAGATCAAAGCAAACTGTGTGTTCCCAGCTTCTGTTTTGTTTCAGTTCTTGCATTGTTAAAAATCTGTACAGATAATGAGTTGCTTGTAAGAATGGAATATGAAGGACTTTGCTAATGTTTGGTGATATGATCAATTTAATAGGCTGAATATCCAGTTCTAGCTTCTGAGAACTCAATCGTGCATCAGGTTTATTTTATCAAATTAAAAATTAAATAACTACTAAATGATTGTGCTCAGTCATGTCAGACTCTTTGGCAACCTCATGGAATGTAGCCCGCCAGATTCCTCTATCCATGGGATTCTCCAGGCAAAAGTACTGGAGTGAGTTGCCATTTCCTCCTCCAGAGGGACTTCCCAGCCTTCATCTCCTGTGCCTCCTTTACTGGCAGGCAAATTCTTTATCACTGCACAACTTGGGAAGTCCATACATATAAATATGTGAAAGAAAAACGGAAAACATTTGCTGTAGTCACATAGCCTAGAGTGGACACATTTCTCGGTCAAGTATTGTTATCTAGAGCTTTCTCCTGGCAGGGAAAATAGACTCCTTTTTTAGCCAAATTTTCTCCTAATTCTACTGGGTTGTTTGAAGTTTTATTAGAGTTTTGATAAGAGCAATAGCCAAGAAGACACACATTGTGTTTATTAGACAAGACCTCGTGCTTCGGAATGAAGGATTGTTTTCTCTCTCCATGAAATTCTGTGAGCATGCACTCTAGTTCTCTAGATGAAACTTGTCTACCCATGCTCCTTGACGGTACCATGACTACTAGCTTACTCAGAGGTGTGAGACTTAAGCAAAGGAATAGCATTGAACTTGGGTTTACGAGAAGTTCTAAAGTTCCATGTGCCCAGCACAAGGGAACAGAGTTACAACATACTGCTTACTGCCCTGAAGACTAAGAGCATTCCACTCTTTTGAATGTAGAATATCCAACATCCATTTCAGGCAATCACGAACTATGGAAGACAAAAGTTGTGGTGCTCTTTCTCACATCCTCAAATTATTGAATTACCTGATAAATGAAGACACTAATTTAAAATACCATACCACACCTGGCTTCAACAGTACGTGAACCATGAACTTCCAGATGTTCACACTGGTTTTAGAAAAGGCAGAGGAACCAGAGATCAAATTGCCAACATCCGCTGGATCATGGAAAAAGCAAGAGAGTTCCAGAAAAACATCTATTTCTGCTTTATTGACTATGCCAAAGCCTTTGACTGTGTGGATAACCACAAACTGTGGAAAATTCTGAAAGAGATGGGAATACCAGACCACCTGACCTGCCTCTTGAGAAATCTGTATGCAGGTCAGAAAGCAACAGTTAGAACTGGACATGGAACAACCAACTGGTTCCAAATAGGGAAAGGAGTACATCAAAGTTGTATATTGTCACCTTGCTTACTTAACTTATATGCATCATGAGAAATGCTGGGCTGGATGAAGCACAAGCTAGAATCAAGACTGTTGTGAGAAATATCACTAACCTCAGATATGCAGATGACACCACCCTTATGGCAGAAAGTGAAGAAGAACTAAAGAGCCTCTGGATGAAAGTGAAAGAGGAGAGTGAACAAGTTGGCTTAAAGATCAACATTCAAAAAACTAAGATCATGGCATCTGGCCCCATCATTTCATGGCAGATAGATGGGAAAACAGTGGAAACAGTTACAGACTATTTTGGGGGGCTCCAAAATCACTGCATGGTGACTGCAGCCATGAAATTAAAAGATGCTTACTCTTTGGAAGGAAAGTTATGACCAACCTAGACAGCATATTAAAAAACAGAGACATTACTTTGTCAACAAAGGTCTGTCTAGTCAAGGCTATGGTTTTTCCAGTAGTCATGTCTGCATGTCAGAGTTGGACCATAAAGAAAGCTGAGCAGAGAAGAATTGATGCTTTTGGACTGTGGTGTTGGGGAAGACTCTTGAGAATCCCTTGGACTGCAAGGAGATCCAACCAGTCCATCCTAAAGGAAACCAGTCCTGAATGTTCATTGGAAGGACTGATGTTGAAGCTGAAACTCCAATACTTTGGCCACCTGATGCAAAGAACTGACTCATTGGAAAAGACCCTGATGCTGAGAAAGATTGTAGGTGGGAGGAGAAGGGGATGACAGAGGATGAGATGGTTGGATGGTGTCACTGACTCAATGGACTTGAGTTTGAGTAAACTCTGGGAATTGGTGATGGACAGGGAGGACTGGCGTGCTGCAGTCCATGGGGTCGCAAAGAGTTGGACACGACTGAGCGACTGAACTGAACTGAACTCAACTGAACTGAAGTGAACCATACCTGGATCTAATCAGCAATTTTCCAATTAAAAATTCCATGGCAACTAGGTAATTCTCCTGTTTAGTTGGTTGCATAAATGTTTTAATCTATTGTTCTATGCCCCGTCTTAGATTTACAGTGATCCATATTAGCAAAGCAAATGTTAGTTATCTGCATGTGTATCTAACTGCTCCTTATCTATTTAAATCCCACCTACATGACATTTTAAAAATGTTTTAAATAGGGTGCCCACTCTCACCACTACTACTCGACATAGTTTTGGGAGTTTTAGCCACAGCAATCAGAGAAGAAAAAGAAAAGGAATCCAGATTGGAAAAGAAGAAGTAAAACTCTCACTGTTTGCAGATGGCATGATCCTCTACATAGAAATCCCTAAAGACTCCACCAGAAAATTATTAGAGCTAATCAATGAATATAGTACAGTTGCAGGATATAAAATTAACACACAGAAATCCCTTGCATTCCTATACACTGAGAAAACAGAAAGAGAAGTTAAGGAAACAATTCCATTCACCATTGTAACAAAAAGAATAAAATACTTATGAATAAATCTACCTAAAGAAACAAAAGACCTATATAGAGAAAACTATACAACACTGATGAAAGAAATCAAAATGACACAAATAGATGGAGAAATATACCATGTTCATGGATCGAAAGAATCAATATAATATTGATTGAAAATGAGTATACTACCCAAAGCAATATATAGATTCAATGCAATCTCTATCAAGCTACCAATGGTATTTTTCACAGAACTAGAACAAATAATTTCACAATTTGTATGGAAATACAAACAACGTCGAGTAGCCAAGGCAATCTTGAGAAAGAAGAATGGACCTGGAGGAATCAATCTGCCTGTCTTCAGACTATACTACAAAGCTACAGTCATCAAGAAAGTATGGTACTGGTACAAAGACAGAAATATAGATCAATGGAACAAAATAGAAAGTCCAGAGATAAATCCACGCACCTATGGACACCTTATCTTTAACAAAGGAGGCAATAATATACAATGGAGAAAAGACAATCTCTTTAACAAGTGGTGCTGGGAAAACTGGTCAACCACTTGTAAAAGAATGAAACTAGAACACTTTCTAACACCATACACAAAAATAAACTCAAAATGGATTAAAGATCTAAACATAAGGCCAGAAACTATAAAACTCCTAGAGGAAAACAGGCAAAACGCTCCCTGACATAAATCACAGCAGGATCCTCTATGATCCACCTTCCAGTGTAATGGAAATAAAAGCAAAAATTTTAAAAATGGGACATAATTAAACTTAAAAGCTTTTGCACAACAAAGAAAACTATAAGCAAGGTGAGAAGACAGCCTTCAGAATGGGAAAAATAAGAGCAAATGAAGCAACTGACAAAGAATTAATCTCAAAAATATACAAGCAGATCCTGAAGCTCAATTCCAGAAAAATAAACAACCCAATAAAAAATGAGCCAAAGAACTAAACAGACATTTCTCCAAAGAAGACATACAGATGGCTAACAAACATGAAAAGATACTCAACATCACTCATTATCAGAGAAATGCATATCAAAACCACAGTGAGGTACCATCTCACGCCGGTCAGAATGGCTGCTATCTAGAAGTCTACAAACAGTAAATGCTGGAGGGGGTGTGGAGAAAAGGGAACCCTCTTACACTGTTGGTGGGAATGCAAACTAGTACAGCCACTATGGAGAACAGTGTGGAGATTCCTTAAAAAACTGGAAACAGAACTGCCATACGACCCAGCAATCCCACTGCTGGGCATACACACTGAGGAAACCATAATTGAAAGAGACACGTGTACCCCAATGTTCATAGCAGCGCTGTTTATAATAGCCAGGACATGGAAGCAACCTAGATGCCCATCAGCAGATGAATGGATAAGAAAACTGTGGTACATGTACACAATGGAATATTACTCAGCCATTAAAAAGAATACATTTGAATTAGTTTTAATGAAGTGGATGAAACTGGAGCCTATTATACAGAGTGAAGTCAAAAAGAAAACCACCAATGCAGTATACTAACACATATATATGGAATTTAGAAAGATGGTAACAATTACCCTATATGCGAGACAGCAAAAGAGACACAGATGTATAGAACAGTCTTTTGGACTCTGTGGGAGAAGGTGAGGGTGGGATGATTTGGGAGAATGGCACTGAAACATGTATATTACCATATGTGAAACAGATCGCCAGTCGGGGTTCAATGCATGAGACAGGGTGCTCAAGGCTGGTGCACTGGGATGACCCTGAGGGATGGGATGGGGAGGGAGGTGGGAGGGGGGTTCAGGCTGGGGAACACATGTACACCCATGGCTGATTCATGTCAATGTATGGCAAAAACCACTACAATATTGTAAAGTAATTAGCCTCCAATTAAAATAAATAAATTTTTAAAAAGAAAACAGTCTCTACCAGAAACAGAAAGGAACTAAACACTGTTTGCAGAAACTCTCTGAAGCCCACTCTCTCAAAGCACATCCCCCAAAACTCCAGCTCCCCACTGTGGCCCGGGTGGGGCTGGCTGTGGTCCTGATTCAGGATGCGATATCTACTTATACTCAATATTATTTAATTCTTGACTCTAAGAGTCTTTATCAGGTTAAGAAAGTTTCATTTTGTCTGCAGATGGCTTCCCAGGTGGCACTAGTAGTAAAGAACCCACTGCCAATGAAAGAGATACAAGAGACATGGGTTCAATCCATAGGTCAGGAAGATCCCCTGGAGAAGGGCAAGATCGCCTGGAGAAGGGATAGGCTACCCAGTCCAGTTTTCTTGGGCTTCCCTGGTGGCTTACATGGTAAACAATCCATCTGCAATGCAGAGACCTGTGTTCAATCCCTGGGTTGGGAAGATCTCCTGGAGGAGGGCATGGCAACCCACTCCAGTAGTCTTCCCTAGAGAATCCCCATGGACAGAGAAGCCTGGTAAGCTACAGTTCATGGGGTTGCAAAGAGTTGGACATGAATGAGCGATTAAACACAGCACAGCACACTAAAATCAAAACCCAATTTGTCTCTGAACATACAAAAGATAGTGAAATTCTCTTGCTCTTTTGATGTAAATGCAAAACATGAATTACAGCCACTACCACAGAATACAGTGAACTTGTAAACAGGATTCCTTTTAGAGGACCTGAGGGAGTGATTACACTTGCCTGCTTCATTGGTTCCACATGGGCAGGAATGATTCCTCCATTGATTACCTGGTGAAACAGGAGGGAAGGGGGCAGGGCACAACCTTTAAAGGATGACACAGCCTGAGGACCTGACATAAACTGGTTACACCTAAATGGGTCCAAGATGGTGGACGAGTCTATTTCCATGCACCTTGAGTACATGCTCACATCAGCCAGCTAAATGACACACCCAGAGACGCCGTGACCAAAACCGTCAAAAAGTGGGCAACGGTCAAAAAGTTCCTGGAAATCCCTAACTCTTCCCCCAAAATAGCTGGAACATTGCCTATGAAATTACCAAGTCCCTAAAAGCTAACCTCACCAGATGTTGGGATGTTCTCACCCTCTGAGATGGACCACATTTTGTGGACCATGTATCTCTCCAAATAAATCCACTTCTTACCTATCATTTTGTCTCATACTTCTGAGATGAGACATCAAGAACCTGATCTTCATTAAGTGCTGAGACCAGCTGTGTGACCTCGGCCAGAAGACCGGGACTTTTGGCCGAGCTGAGGTCCCAGCCATGTGGGTTCAGGTCCCAGTCTGAGTGCACGGTTTCAAAAGCATGTTCTGTCCTAAAGACACAGCATCAAACTCTACAGCCTGTTTCTAAACTACTGACACTTCTCAACACGCATCCTGCTCTACACAGGCAGTGCTAATCCTTGCATGAGATACCTACACCCTTTCTCCTCTTGGGACATTGCATATGCCTTCAGGGAATGGATGACAGGACTTCACTAGTACCAGTGCTTCCTTGAAAACACAGATCTCTATCTGTGACTTTGCCTCTCTTTCTCCTTTTTAATGAATATCAATCATTCACTTTCTTTCCTATGAACTTTGTTCCTAATTCTCCCTGAGGGAAATCATATGCTTGAGCTTGCATAAGCAGAAATACTCAGAACGTAAACAAACTGTACTTTCCTTAAACTTGAAAAAAGTGTAAGCATGCTGATGTAATCCTTTAATTCAGTCTTCCCAAAATCCTCTTTATCTAACAGAAAATTCCAAAATTCTATAATCTGTAGTAGTTCTGATAGATAACGATGTTTAACCCAAGTGAACCGTATTAGCTAAGAAAATTGCAAATGTTTCAGTGAACTCTGGATAAAAGCTTAGCAGACATTGTCAAACCTTTACATTCTGAAGCGACTCCTACAATTCAGCCAGTAGGACTGACTTCACAAGGGTTACCTGTGGGTGAGTCTCCACTGACCAACGCAGACCACGGTCTCAGAACTTTGAATTACACACACTTCATGGTGACTACATTTCACCCTTAAGCATGGGTCTTTAGTTGGGTCTAAAGCTAAAAACTACCACACAATTGCACTCATCTCACACGCTAGTAAAGTAATGCTCAAAATTCTCCAAGCCAGACTTCAGCAATATGTGAACCATGAACTTCCTGATGTTCAAGCTGGTTTTAGAAAAGGCAGAAGAACCAGAGATAAAATTGCCAACATCCGCTGGATCATGGAAAAAGCAAGAGAGTTCCAGAAAAGCATCTGTTTCTGCTTTGTGGACTATGCCAAAGCCTTTGACTGTGTGGATCACAATAAACTGTGGAAAATTCTGAAAGAGATGGGAATACCAGACCACCTGATCTGCCTCTTGAGAAATCGGTATGCAGGTCAGGAAGCAACAGTTAGAACTGGACATGGAACAACAGACTGGTTCCAAATAGGAAAAGGAGTACGTCAAGGCTGTATATTGTCACCCTGCTTATTTAACATATATGCAGAGTACATCATGAGAAACGCTGGGCTGGAAGAAACACAAGCTGGAATCAAGATTGCCAGGAGAAATATCAGTAACTTCAGATATGCAGATGACACCACCCTTATGACAGAAAGTGAAGAGGAACTCAAAAGCCTCTTGATGAAAATGAAAGTGGAGAGTGAAAAAGTTGGCTTAAAGCTCAACATTCAGAAAACGAAGATCATGGCATCTGGTCCCATCACTTCATGGGAAATAGATGGAGAAACAGTGGACACAGTGTCAGACTTTATTTTTCTGGGCTCCAAAATCACTACAGATGGTGATTGCAGCCATGAAATTAAAAGACGCTTACTCCTTGGAAGGAAAGTTATGACCAACTTAGATAGCATATTCAAAAGCAGAGACATTACTTTGCCAACAAAGGTTCATCTAGTCAAGGTTATGGTTTTTCCTATGGTCATGTATGGATGTGAGAGTTGGACTGTGAAGAAGGCTGAGCGCCGAAGAATTGATGCTTTTGAACTGTGGTGTTGGAGAAGACTCTTGAGAGTCCCTTGGACTGCAAGGAGATCCAAGCAGTCCATTCTGAAGGAGATCAGCCCTGGGATTTCTTTGGAAGGAATGATGCTGAAGCTGAAACTCCAGTACTTTGGCCACCTCATGTGAAGAGTTGACTCTTTGGAAAAGACTCTGATGCTGGGAGGGATTGGGGGCAGGAGGAGAAGTGGATGACAGTGGATGAGATGGCTGGATGGCATCACTGACTCGATGGACGTGAATCTGAGTGAACTCCAGGAGTTGATGATGGACAGGGAGGCCTGGCATGCTGCGATTCATGGGGTCGCAAAGAGTCAGACACGACTGAGTGACTGATCTGATCTGATATGATCTGAAAGCTAAAAAACAAAAAACAAAAAAAAAGCACAGGGAATATTAAAGTGAATTTCTGTACAATGAAGGTTTTAATCTCATTAAATAATTTAATAAGGAATTTACAGAGCATTCAGCATTTCCTGTTTATAGATGTTTTGATGACAGCCATTCTGACTGTGGTGAGGTCGTACCTTGTTGTGGTTCTGATCTGCATTTCTCTAATAATGAGAATATTGAGCATCTTTTCATGTGTCTGTTGGCCATCTGTATGTCTTTTTTGGAGAAATGTCTGTTTACTTCTGTCCACTTTTTGATTCAGTTGTTCTTCTGATATTGAACTGCATGAACTGCTTGCATATTTTGGAGATTAATCCTTTGCCAGTTGTTTCATTTGCAATTACTTTCTCACATTCTGAGAGCTGTCTTTTCATCCTGTTTATCGTTTCTTTTGCTGTGCAAAACCTTTTAAGTTTAATTAGGTTCCATTTGCTTGTTTTTGTTTTTATTTCCATTACTTTAGGAGGTGGGTCATAGAAGATCTTGCTGTAATTTATGACTGAGTGTTTTGCTTATATTTTCCTCTAAGAGATGTATAGCTTCTAGTCTTATGTAGCGGAGAAGGCGATGGCACCCCACTCCAGTCCTCTTGCCTTGAAAATCCCATGGACGGAGGAGACTGTTGGCTGCAGTCCATGGGATCGCGAAGAGTCAGACACGACTGAGTGACTTCACTTTCACTTTTCACTTTCACACATTGGAGAAGGAAATGGCAACCCACTCCAGAATTCTTGCCTGGAGAATCCCAGGGACAGGGGAGCCTGGTGGGATGCCATCTATGGGGTCGCACAGAGTCGGATATGACTGAAGTGGCTTAGCAGCAGCAGCAGCAATCTTACATAGGTCTTTAATCCATTCTGAGTTTATTTTTGTGTATGGTGTTAGAAAATGTTCTAGTTTCATTCTTTTACATGTAGCTGTTCAATTTTCCCAGCACCACTTACTGAAGAGGCTATCTTTTCTCCACTGTGTACTCTTACCTCCTTTATCAAAATAGGGTGCCCACAGGTGTATGGGTTCATACATAATCAATTTTAGAAGAGGCTCCTTATATCAGAAAAACTAGCCTCATCCAAGAGTTATCCTCCTCCCAACCTATGATGACTACCAATATCACTCACTAATCTGATTTTTGCCTCTGCAGATTGCACACCATTGGAATTGTATACTATGTAGTCCTTCCTGAGTGGTTTCCTACATTTAGAACAATGTCTTCAAGGTCCATCCATGTTGTAGCTGCATCTTTACTTCATTTTTTATGCTGCTGAATAATATTCCACTGCACAGCTACGCCATATTCATTTATCCATTCAATAGTTGATAGGTATCATGCTGTTCCTGACTGTTGTTTAGTTTAAATAATATACCCGTTGGTGATCTACATCAGAGATAATCAATGGAGTTTTGTTGATTTATGATTGGGGGTCAGTGTCAGAGAGGGAATGTCGGGAGCCGCGTTAGACATTACTGACAAAATGGAGGCATGGCCCCAACCCCCTCTCTTTGTCCCACAGGCACGGACCTAGGATGAAGGAGTTAGGCCTTGTGATTCTGACTTGTTTTTCCCTTTCCTCGGCTGAGTTGACTGAAAAGGAATATTAAGGTGCTTATTGTTCTTGAGAGGAGCGTGAGAGGCACAAAGCCTTTTGCAGCTGTGCTCAGAGAATAATTCATAAAGTTAATCATTGACATTTGTTCAAGGACTTTTACAAAAGAGCGTTCCAGGATGAGCACATAGACCACAGCTTGAGGCCATAGGAGGGATTGCTATCTGAAGCCTATTTGTGAGGAAAATTTTTATGGCAAAGGAGTTTACTGAATTTAGGGCTTAGAAATAATTAAAATAGTTAGAAGTTAAAGATTTAAGGAATTTCATAATGTTAGCATATTTTACTATAGCTTATAGAGGTCAGGAATTTTAGAGATGCTAATAGCTAGAAGCCTATTTAAAGAGATAGTGAGCTCAGGATGTTAGGGGCAAAGAGGGTTTATAAAGATAAATAAACTGAGGAATGTTGCATGAGTTACAATGTAATCACAAGTTAACTATAGGACACATAAGAGGAAGTAGATAATAAATGGTAAAGCTGATTGCTAGAGAATTGCTGAAGCAGGAACTCTGTTTGAAGGGCAACAATGATTTATGGAGATAATAAATCTGGATGAGGGGGAACTGAAAATGTCAAACCTCTGACATAATGCTTTTGTAAAAGTATAAAAGAGAATCTTAAACTTGAAATAAATACGCAGTCCAAGAAAATTGAGAGGCTGCGTCATTACTCACCGACAACGCTCATCTCTTCAGGCCGATACCCTGGCTGCTGGAGCTGGACTCGGGCAAGGGAAAAATAGGCTGAGTGTCCAGTGTGGGTGCAGGTCAAAGTTGAGAGAAAGAATCCATGAAAGACAGCAAGCTGAAAGTAACATTCCAGTGCATGTAGAAGCTAGAGTAACCAGAAAAATGTGCATCTGGAATATGAAAAATATTTGACAGGGCCCAGGGCTTTTCACTGTACATGAAATGTAGATTTGAGCCAATATTTTATGGACAAATCTAGGATAAACAGGAGTGAACATCTATCTTGAAAATTGAACTTACCTTTCCAAACATGAAGCTGTAGAAATGTTTAGGTAATAACCTACATAAGTGAGTTCATTTTGACAATCAGTTAATGTAACAAAATACAGATATAAACATATATATATATATATGTATTATGTGTCTGTAAATGTATACATATTTTCTTCCTTTAAAAATGCAAAGTAGATTTGTGGAAAATGCTTGAGATTTCAAATAACCATGAGGTTTAAAATAAAGAATACAAACACATACAGTCGATAAAATAGCTGCTGCTGCTGCTGCTAAGTTGCTTCAGTTGTGTCAGACTCTGTGCAACCCCACAGACGGCAGCCCACCAGGCTCTGCCGTCCCTGGGGTTCTCCAGGCAAGAACACTGGAGTGGGTTGCCATTTCCTTCTCCAATGCATGAAAGTGAAAAGTGAAAGTGAAGTCACTCAGTCGTGTCTGACTCTTTGCGACCCCATGGACTGCAGCCTACCAGGCTCCTCCGTCCATGGGATTTTCCAGGCAAGAGTACTGGAGTGGGTTGCCATTGCCTTAACAGACATAATATATCATGATAAAATGGTTAATATATTAAATAATGAATTTGCAACATAAATCTTCCATTTCTTCCACTCTAGGGAAAATACTTCATGACAAGCAATGATTGGCTCAATTATAATTTCTCTTAATTTCTAAGGAGCACCAAAAATTGAAGTCAACAATATTACTTTATTCTCTGTAAAATGTTGAACATTCTTTGCTCAGTATGAAATGCAAATTTCATTCGCATCATGCTGTCACAGTTTAAACTGTCATTAATTAAAAACTGTATTGTTGAACTTTTATACCTTAGAACTATATTATATCTTGTTTATGACAACATAAAAGAAAAATACAGAAAAACGTAGTATGCACTGTTTAGAGATATTTTTTGTCCTTAGTTTATTTTGATTTTCATTATCGATATCACTTTAAAAAACTGATTAAAATTAAACAATTCTAACAATTAAACAATGTCATTGCATAATCTGTACATACATGTCATATTTTTTACTACTTATATATTTAATCTAGGACATCATTCTGAAAAAGCAGTGCTCCCACCTTGAAATAGAACATTATAGTACATACAAAACTATAATGGTTCATCTAATCTACTTGCACAGTGAATGCAGACTCGTGGTGGTTATATTCAGTTATCTCATTCAGTCTTCTTTACCTTATAGAGCCCAACTAGGTGATTTTCAAATTGTACCTATTTAATAAAGTAAACCCCAAAATTGCTGTATAGCAAAAAGGAAATCATCAGAACAAACATAGCACATGAAAAAGAGTTTCATTCAAGTCTGACATTA
The DNA here is from genome assembly GCF_002263795.3 of Bos taurus. NCBI lineage: Eukaryota > Metazoa > Chordata > Mammalia > Artiodactyla > Bovidae > Bos > Bos taurus. The sequence goes on from NC_037335.1 coordinate 432,068, forward strand.
AACTCTACATAAATAGTCAAATAAAAGAGCAGCAGCATTTTTCAGGAGATGGAAAATATAACAGAAAGTGAACAGGAAGAATCCGGCACAGATGATTTACAAAGAAAAAAAAGCTGCTTTACATATATGTAATTTTATCCACACAGTCAAAGGCTTTGACATAGTCAATAAAGCAGAGATAAATGTTTTTCTGGATCTCTCTTGCTTTTTCTATGATCCAATGGATGTTGGCAATTTGATCTCTGATTCCTTTGCCCGTTCTAAATCCAGCTTGAACATTTGGAACTTCTAGGTTCATGAACTGTTGAAGCCTGGCTTGGAGAATTTTAAGCATTAATTTGCTAGCATGTGAGATGAGTGCAATTGTAAGGTAATTTGAACAGTCTTTGGCATTGCCTTTCTTTGGGATTGGAATAAGAACTGAGCTTTTCCAGTCCTGTGGACACTGCTGAGTTTTCCAAATTTGCTGGCATATTGAGTGTAGCACTTTAACAGCATCCTCTTTCAGGATTTGAAATAGCTCAACTGGAATTCCATCACTTCCACTAGCTTTATTCATAGTGATGGTCCACTTCCTAAGGCCCACCTGATGTGAAGAACTGACTCATTGGAAAAGAACCTGATGCTTGGAAAGATCAAAGGCAGAAGGAGAATGGGACGACAGAGGATGAGATGGTTGGATGGCATCACTGACTCAATGGATATGAACTTGAGCAAGTTCTGGGAGTTGGTGATGGACAGGGAAGCCTGGGTGTGCTGCATTCCATTGGGTCACAAAGAACCAGACACAACTGAGTGACTGAACTGAAGTGATAATGAGAATACAGGTTACAAACACCTCCTTTCCTTGGTGGTGGACCGACTCTAAACAGGGCGCAATGTGCACTGGGTGATGGGTCCAATCACTGTGTCACCCTGATCCTGATGGAGTAGGTGGAAAGTTACTCCCACTGGGGGGTTGACTGTAAGTAGAGAAAGGTATATGGGAGACCCTGTAAGTGAATGACCACTCCAGAAAAGTATGCTTGCTTAACAACAAAACCAAGCAACAGAAGCACATGAAGTGCTCTAAAACAATAAAACTATGATGGCAGGAGACCACATCCTGCCCAGTGAGCTCAGTTAGTTAATAATTCCTAGGACATGCTCCTCCGGACACACAAAAAACAAAAATACAAGGAAATGGTGACATTAGACTGAATCTGAGCTGATTTACCATATTTTGGCATTTGTTACCACTCTTCTCTAATTTCAGCAGCACCGGAACAGTTGTGGCTGGACCACATAGGGACAAGAGAACTCCCCTAAACCAACATGGCAGAGGAGCTGATGGCGGGAACTTGATGTCTACTGAAGAATGAGGAAGAAGGTGATCTCTCTCCCTCTCCATTTTCCTCTGATGGTAAATATGTAGCCCACTAGTAATTCTCACAAGCATTCTATACTAATAAATCATTTTTTACCTATCTTTTGGGGCCTCCCAGGTGGTGCTAGAATAAAGAATTCACCTGCCAAAGCAGGAGACCTGGCTCTATCACTGGATCAGGAAGATCCCCTGGAGAAGGGCATGGCAACTCTAGTATTCCTGCCTGGAAAATCCCATGGACAGAGGAGCCTGGCAGGTTACAGTCCATGGGGCCTCAAAGAGTCAGACACAACTAAAGCAACCTAGCACACACACATGAATTCTTTCTGCACCTGGATATACAGAACCCCTTGGGAAATCTCCCCCTATGCATACACTCAATCCTTCAGTTTCAATCCCTACCATGTGTTTTCATAAAAACTATGTCTGAGTTAAGATATAGACTGAACAGGTGCATATAGAAAAAGACTTTACCCGGTAAGACAAGTGGAGAAGGAAATGGCAACCCACTCCAGTTTTCTTGCCTGGAGAATCCCATGGATAGAGGAGCCTGGCGGGGTACAGTCTATGCGGTCGCACAGAGTCGGACACAACTGAAGTGACTTAGCACAGCATAGCGTAGTAAGACAAGACTTTAGACCCAGCCAGGCCTACCAGCTCGGTGACCTCTATCTACTTCTCTCAACTTGTTTCCCCTGTGAAGAGTGTACCTACTTTTAAAGGCTGACACAGGCGCAGCTTGTTCCCTGGAAACTATGACTCCATCTTTGTTTGGCGGGGTGGGGGGTGGATTCCCACAGTCCATCCTCAAATCCCTTTGTACCTGCTTCTGGAACCAGATCTGAAATGGTGAAGCAGGCATGTAAAATTCCCTGACAACAAATAAATAAAATTTCCAGACAGAATAATAAAATTCCGTGACACTTTTGGTTGCCTTCAAAGAAACAGCAGATTTTTTTGAAGAAGACCCAAAACTTCCTAGTGCTGCAGAACGGAAAGAGGAATTGAGAGGAACCATTTTAATAAATCATTGCTTGTACCCTGTAACTCTCAACTGTATTTGCATAAAATAAAAAAATTGTAGAGCTTAAAACACGTATGTATCCATCAGGAGGGGTAGTGTCGTTAAAACACACACACACACACAAAATAACAAATGCTGGTAAAGACATGGAGAAGTTGGAACTCTTCTGCACTGCTTCAGGGAATGCAAAATGGTACAGGTACTCTGGAGAATGAATAATGGTTCTAAAAATAATTAATCATGGAACTACCACAAGTTCCAGCAATTCCATGTGTGGGTATATACTCAGAAGAACTGAAAGCAGAAATTTAAACAGATATTTGTGCCTAATGTCCATAGCTCCATTTTCACAATAGCCAAAACAGGGAAGCAGCCCCTGGGGACATGAATGGATGAATGGATCCAGAAACTGTGGCATCTACATACAAGGGCACATTATTCAGCCTTAAAAAGGAAAGGAATTTTGAGCACTACAAGGATGAATCTTGAAGACATCAGGTCAACTGAACTGTCAGTCACAAAAGGACAGATGCTGCATAATTCCACTTACAGAGGAACTAAGAGGAGTCAAATAAGATGGACAGAAAGTAGACTGTGGTTGCCGGGGGGTGGGGGGTGGGGGGTTAGGGGGACGAGGAAGGGGTGTTTAATGGGTGGGGCAGGGCTTTAGTTTGGGAAGATGGATATGACCTAGAGATGACAGTTGTGATGGCTACACAGCAGTGTGATGTACTTAACATCACAGAAAATATGTGAAACAGTAAATTTTATATTATGTATATTTTACCACAATTTTTTCACAAAAACACACAGGAAGTGCACCCAATCTGCCCCACATAAATTAAGTCAAATGTTCAGGGATTAACCCCAGCAGCTACACTTTAACTGGGTGTTTGGTGATTCTCGTGTGAGGCAGGAAGAAAATCTTTCCAAATTAGCAGAGGATTCTTGTTGAGATACCACTTCTTGAACACCTCTACTGGTTTTCACACTTTCCAATACTTATTAGTAGGTTAGATGAACCAGGTTTAGATAAAACTATTATCTTTTATATATGTGAACAACTTTGAAGTATTTTAATCAATCTCTAGCTCTATAAACCTGATTCACAATTTAGTAACACATTAGGTCACTCAAAGAAGGCTGAATGCAGAAGAATTGATGCTTTCAAACTGGTGCTGGAGAAGACTATTGAGAGTCCTTTGGACTGAGCAAGGAGATCCAACCAGTCCTTCCTAAAGAAAATCAATCTTGAGTATTCATTGGAGAGACTGATGCTGAAGCTGAAGCTCCAATACTTTGGCCACCTGATGTGAAGAGCTGACTCACTGGAAAAGACCCTGATGCTGGGAAAGATTGAGGGCAGGAGAAGAAGGGGACGACAGAATATGAGATGGTTGGATGGCATCACCAACTCAATGGACACGAATTTGAGCAAACTCTGGGAGATGGTAAAGGAAAAGAAAATACGGCATGCTGCAGTCCATGGGGTCACAAAGAGTCAGACATGACTTAGCACCTGAACAACAACAAAAGATGAATGAAAAGAAATGAATATAATCTCCTTCTTGCCACCTACATAGACTACCGTGGTATGACTCAAGTGAGGTAACATTCATCTTGATTGTAGCTTATAAACTAAAAACAGGGCTTCCACAACGGGCCAGTGGTTAAGAATCTGCCTGCCAATGCTGGAGACACAGGTTCCATACCTGGTCTGGGAAGACTCCACATGCCACGGAGCAATTATGTCCATGCTCCACAGCTATTGAGCCTGTGCTCCAGAGCTCAGGAGCTGCAGCTGCTGAAGCCTGCTCACCCTAAGCCTATGCTCCACAACAAGAGAAGCCACTGCAATGAGAAGCACGTGGTTCTCCACAGAAGCAGTGGGTGAGTATACAACTAAGTCTTCTCAGCCCTCCGCTCCTGAAGAATGGTTCATGTATACCTGCATGCTCAGTTGTTTTTGACTCTTTGCGACCTCATGGACGGTGGTCTGCCAGGTTCCTCTGTCCATGGGATTCTCCAGGGTACAATACTGGGGTGGGTTGCCATTTCCTCCTCCAGGGGATCTTCCTGATCCAGGGATCAAACCTTTGTGTATTTCCTTTGTGTATTTGCAGGCAGCTTCTTTACCAGTAGCTGTCACCTGGAAAGCCCCCAATCTAAAACCCTCATCCCCACAAAAAGAATGGCTCATATAAATCCAGGGATGACTGCCACACTTCTCTTGCAGTTAGATTTTGAGTGGCTGGCATTTTGAATGGTGTCCCAGCACATCACCTGTTCAGGAACTCTTGTTGAATTTAAATACAACTTCACCACCCAGGCAGAATCAGGCTGCCCAGCGCAGAGAGGTCAGGATTCAGAAAGAGAGCACAGCAGAAAACCAAAGTGACACAGAGACGCTGATGGAAAGTGCTCGGCTACATCACCTGTCCGGCTCCACATCCCAGAAGTGGAGACCCACACCAGCAGGTGAAACACATCATAACAGGGAACTCGTCTGCCTGTGGTCCCTGTGTCTACTGAATTCAGTTTCTCAGTGTCATTCACTGCATGGTAAGGACCAACCAGAGGACTCTGAGCTGGTGTGGAGGACAGAACTGGAGAAATACAGACAGTATATTTAGCCTGAAACCCTTTCATCTTGGGGCTCCTCGATATCAAATGCTGGAGAAAATAACTTCTGGATAAAAAGTGATCCTTAGAGACATAGTACTTTAGGACAAGTAGATGCCTTAAACAGCGCTCACTAATGATGGCTAAAAAATCAAAACTACAATGAGATATCACCTCACCCCATGGCCATCATCCAAAAATCCACAAACAACAAGTGCTGGAGATGGTGTGGAGTAAAGGGAATCCTCTTGCATTGCTGTCAGGAATGAAAATTGAAACAGCCACTATGGAAAATAGTATGGAGATTCCTTAAAAACCTAGGAATAAAACCACCATATGACCCAGCGATACTACTTTGAGGCATATACCCTGAGGAAACCAAAACTTAAAAAGACAGATGTACCCCATTCATTGCAACACCACTTACAGCAGCTAGAACATGGAAGCAACCTAGTTATCCGTCAACAGATAAATGGATAAAGAAGTTGTGGTAGATAAACACAGTGCAATATTACTCAGCTATAAAAAGGAATGCATTCGAGTCAGTTCTAATGAGGTAGATGAATCTAGAGCCTATTATATGGAGTGAAATAAGTAAGAAAAGCAAATATTGTATATTAATGCATATATATGGCATCTATAAAGATGATATTGACGAACCTATTGGCAGGGCAGCAATGGAGAAGCAGACATAAAGAACAGACTAATGGACAAGGGTTGGGGACAGGAAGGAGAGGGTGAGATGAATGCACAGAGGAGCATGGAAACATATACACTACCATATGTAAAATAGATAGCCAATGGAAATTTGCAGTGACTCAGGGAACTCAAACTGGGACTCTGTAACAAACTAGAGGGTTGGGAAAAGGTGGGAGGTGGGAGGGAAGTTCAAGAGTGAGGAGACATATGTACACCTGTTTAATTCATATTGATGTATGAGAGAAATCAAACCAGTATTGTAAGCCAATCATTAATCAATTACAAATAATTTCACAAAAGAATGATGGCAAAATTTCAGCAACTGAGCTATTCTCCAAATTAATCTCTAACCAAAAACAAGACAGGAAGAATGTGGTGAAAAGGAAAAAAGTGACTGTATTTTAAATCTACAGCACATTTAGCCAAAGCATTTATCAACTTATTTAAAATCTGTATTCAGCTACCACTTAGGGTTTATCCCTGAACTACTTCATTTTCTCTTGGCAAACACAGAATTTTTATGTCCTGTTCAAGATGCATGTCCACATTAAAACTATTTTTCAGTCAATTTATGTACTGTCGGCTAAAGAACAGAAGTAATTGCACAGAAAATTCTAGGCAGAGAGACCCAAAGCAATTTATTTGGGGCATGCGGTGGCTGCGCAGGTGCAGGAGGGCCAAGAGGAGCTACTCCACGTTCAAGATCAGGAGGGGCGGCGGTGAGGAGATACCCCTCATCCAAGGTAAGGAGCAGTGGCTGCACTTTGCTGGAGCAGCCATGAAGAGATACCCCACGTCCAAGGTAAGAGAAACCCAAGTAAGACGGTAGGTGTTGCAAGAGGGCATCAGAGGGCAGACACGCTGAAACCATACTCACAGAAAACTAGTCAACCTAATCACACTAGGACCACAGCCTTGTCTAACTCAATGAAACTAAGCCATGCCGTGTGGGGCCACCCAGGATGGGTGGGTAATGGTGGAGAGGTCTGAAAGAATGTGGTCCATTGGAGAAGGGAATGGCAAGCCACTTAGGTATTCTTGCCTTGAGAACCCCATGAACAGTATGAAAAGGCAAAATGATAGGATACTGAAGGAGGAACTCCCAGGTTGGTAGGTGCCCAATATGCTACTGGAAATCAGTGGAGAAATAACTCCAGAAAGAATGAAGGGATGGAGCCAAAGCAAAAACAATACCCAGTTGTGGATATGAGTGGTGATAGAAGCAAGATCCGATTCTGTAAAGAGCAATATTGCATAGGAACCTTGGAATGTCAGGTCCATGAATCAAGGCAAATTGGAAGTGGTCAAACAAGAGATGGCAAGAGTAAACATCGACATTCTAGGAATCAGCGAACTAAAATGGACTGGAATGGGTGAATTTAACTCAGATGACCATTGTATCTACTACTGAGGGCAGGAATCCCTTAGAAGAAATGGAGTAGCCATCATGGTCAACAAAGACTCTGACATGCAGTACTTGGATGCAATCTCAAAAATGACAGAATGATCTCTGTTTGTTTCCAAGGCAAACCATTCAATATCACAGTAATCCAAGCCTATGCCCCAACCAGTGATGCTGAAGAAGCTGAAATTGAACAGTTCTATGAAGACCTACAAGGCCTTTTAGAACTAACACCCAAAAAAGATGTCTTTTTCATTATAGGGGACTGGAATGCAAAAGTAGGAAGTCAAGAAACACCTGGAGTGACAGGCAAATTTGGCTTTGGAATATGAATGAAGCAGGACAAAGGCTAACAGAGTTCTGCCAAGAGAACACACTGGTCATAGCAAACACCCTCTTCCAACAACACAAGAGAAGACTCTACACATGGACATCACCAGATGTTCAACACCGAAATCAGATTGATTATATTCTTTGCAGCCGAAGATGGAAATACAGTGAGCAAAAACAAGACTGGGAGCTGACTGTGGCTCAGATCATGAACTCCTTATTGCCAAATTCAGACTGAAATGGAAGAAAGTGGGGGAAACCACTAGACCATTCAGGTATGACCTAAATCAAATCCCTTATGATTATACAGTAGAAGTGACAAATAGATTTAAGAGACTATATCTGATAGAGTGCCTGATGAACTATGGACGGAGGTTCATGACATTGTACAGGAGACAGGGATCAAGACCATCCCCAAGAAAAAGAAATGCATAAAAGCAAAATGACTGTCTGAGGAGGCCTTACAAATAGCTGTAAAAAGAAGAGAAGCAAAAAGCAAAGGAGAGAGGAAAGATGTACCCATTTGAATGCAGTATTGCAAAGAATAGCAAAAAGAGATAAGAAAGCCTTCTTCAGTGATCAATGCAAAGAAATAGAGGAAAATAACAGAATGGGAAAGAGATCTCTTCAAGAAAATTAGAGATACCAAGGGAACATTTCATGCAAAGATGGGCTTCATAAAGGACAGAAATGGTATGGACCTAACAGAAGCAGAAGATATTAAGAAGAGATGGCAAGAATACACAGAAGAACTGTACAAAAAAGAGCTTCATGACCCAGATAATCATGATGGTGTGATCACTGACCTAGAGCCAGACATCCTGGAATGTGAACTCAAGTGGGCCTTAAGAAGCATCACTACGAACAAAGCTGGTGTAGGTGATAGAATTCCAGTTGAGCTATTTCAAATCCTGAAAGATGATGCTGTGAAAGTGCTGCACTCAATATGCCAGCAAATTTGGAAAACTCAGCAGTGCCCAGAGGACTGGAAAAAGTTAGTTTTCATTCCAATCCTAAAGCAAGACAATGCCAAAGAATGCTCAAACTACTGCACAATTGCACTCATCTCACATGCTAGTAAAGTAATGCTCAAAATTCTCCAAGCCAGACTTCAGCAATACATGAACTGTGAACTTGTAGATGTTCAAGCTGGTTTTAGAAAAGGCAGAGGAACCAGAGATCAAATTGCCAACATCTTATGAATCATTGAAAAAGCAAGAGAGTTCCAGAAAAACATCTATTTCTGCTTTATTGACTATGCCAAAGCCTTTGACTGTGTGGATCACAATAAACTGTGGAAAATTCTGAAAGAGATGGGAATACCAGACCACCTGACCTGCCTCTTGAGAAACCTATATGCAGGTCAGGAAGCAACAGTTAGAATTGGACATGGCACAACAGACCGGTTCCAAATCGGGAAAGGAGTACGTCAAGGCTGTATGTTGTCACCCTGCTTATTTAACTTATATGCAGAGTACATCATGAGAAATGCTGGACTGGAAGAAACACAAGCTGGAATCAAGATTGCTGGGAGAAATATCAATAACCTCAGATATGCAGATGATACCACCCTTATGGCAGAAACTGAAGAAGAAATAAAGAGCCTCTTGATAAAAGTGAAAGAGGAGAGTGAAAAAGTTAGCTTAAAGCTCAACATTCAGCAAACTAAGATCATGGCATCTGGCCCCATCACTTCATGGCTAATAGATGGGGACAGTGGAAATAATGGCTGCATTTATTTTGGGGGGTCCAAAATCATTGCAGATGGTGACTGCAGCCATGAAATTAAAAGACGCTTACTCCTTGGAAGGAAAGTTATGACCAACCTAGATAGCATATTCAAAAGCAGAGACATTACTTTGCGAACAATGGCCCATCTAGTCAAGGCTGTGGTTTTTCCAGTAGTCATGTATGGATGTGAGAGTTGGACCATAAAGAAAGCTGAGCGCCAAAGAATTGATGCTTTTGAACTGTGGTGTTGGATAAGACTCTTGAGAGTCCCTTGGACTGCAGCAAGGTGCAACCAGTCCGTCCTAAAGGAGATCAGTCCTGAGTGTTCATTGGAAGGACTGATGTTGAAGTTGAAACTGCAGTATTTCGGCCATCTGATGCTAAGAGCTGACTCATTTGAAAAGACCCTCATTTGAAGACTCATTTGAAAGATTAAAGGTGGGAGGAGAAGGGGACGACAGAGGATGAGATGGTTGGATGGCATCACCGACTCAATGGACATGTGTTTGGGTAAAGTCCGGGAGTTGGTGATGGATAGGGAGGCCTGGCATGCTGTGGTCCATGGGTCGCAAAGAGTCGGACACGACTGAGTGACTGAACTGAACTGAACGGAATTATCCCCTCATAGATATGTTTTCACATTGTTTGTATATTTAATGACAGCCCATTCACACATAAATGTCCGACTAAGTACTTTCTTGGGCTTCCCAGGTAGCACAGTGATAAAGAACCCTCCTGCCAATGCAGGAGACACAAGAGATGTAGGTTCAATCCCTGGGAACCCTGCTGAAGGAGGAAATGGCAATGCACTCCAGTATTCTTACCTGGGAAATCCCATGGACAGAGGAGCACAGTCCATAGGATTGCACAAACACTACTGAGCGACTAAGCACCCACACACGAGTACCTTCTTATACATTTAGAGTACGTATTTGAAATAAACATCCAAAACACTCTGTTCTTTGCCCAGAACAGAGAACCTAGCTGGTCAGAACCAGGTTTTCTCCAGGGGAAACAGGTGGGGAGAGAAACTCTATAAGTGGATGAACAGTCTGGATTATTCATTTACTGACATGTATGTGGCGATCGCGATGGCAACCCACTCCAGTACTCTTTCCTGGAAAATCCCATGGATGGAGGAGCCTGGTAGGCTGCAATCCATGGGGTCACTAAGAGTCAGACACGACTGGGCGACTTCACTTTCACTTTTCACTTTCATGCTTTGGAGAAGGAAATGGCAACCCACTCCAGTGTTCTTGCCTGGAGAATCCCAGGGACGGGGAAGCCTGGTGGGCTGCTGTCTATGGGGTCGCACAGAGTCAGACACGACTGAAGCAACTTAGCAGCAGTAGCAGCATGTGGTGATCAGTTCTCCCGTTGCCTGAAGGAATCATACAGGTGAGGAAGCAGGGCAGGGATTACTGAGATCCTCACGAATTCTGAAACTTTGACTGATGGGGAAAAGGAGACTCCAGGCACTCATGAACCCCCCAAGAGCAAGAGCTGAATAGGAGAAGAGCTGCACTCAGGCATCACATAGCGGGTGCTAACCATCTAACCTGCTCCCAAGTCCATAAATGGATGTGTACACAACGGAACCTTCCCGAAAAGTTTATCTGAAAATTACTAACAGGGCATGCAGCTTTTAAATAATAGTCGATAGAGGTACTATTGATGACTACTGGACACCTTGTGTCCTATATTACCATAAGCATGCTGCAATTTATATTAAACAACTGCTTTAAAGTATTTTTAAGCTATAAAAAAAGTATTATACAAGTACAAAATTGAGACACAGAAGATAATACTTTTGGAGACATTACAAAAATAAAATAAGTGATGGTTATCAATGGTGGGGATTTCTGAAACACCGTACTCATATCCCCAGCATACAAGAGTCCTGTTCCAGGTGGGGTATAGGATTTAGGGTCAACCGCATCAAGATCACTTAGGCAAATGTATTCCACAGGACCCATCTTCTCTCCCTGAAGTCTGATACTGGAGCACCCAAGATGTCATGGGAGGCATCTGTATTAGTCATCCATTCAGAACACACACGTACACATACACACAACACACTCAGGAATGTATGCTGAAATACACATACACGTGCTGTGTGCATAGTCACTTCAGTCATGTCTGACTATGCAGTCCCATCAACTGTAGCCCACCAGGCTCCTCTGTCCACAGGATTTTCCAGGCAAGAATACTGGAGTGGGTTGCCATTTCTTCCTCCAGGGATCTTCCCACCCAGGGATCAAACCTGCATCTCTTACGTCTCGTGCATTGGCAGGCAAGTTCTTTACTATTAGCACCACCTGGGAAGTCTACATACATACACAAAAATGTACATTTAAAATAGATGAGTCTATTATAATGGGAAGATTCCCTGGAGAAGGGAATGGCAACCTACTCCAGTATTCTTGCTTGGAGAACTCCATGAACAAAGGGGCCTGGCAACAGTAGTCTATGGGGGTAGCAAAGAGTCAGACACAACAGAGTGACTAACAAATTATAGAGGTACATTTTATTAGTGTTTGTATTATATTTAAATGATACATAAATAATATTTTAGTCATATAAGGCCACTAACAAGGCAGATATGTTTTACCCAATCAGTTTCTCCCCCAAAAATAAATCCATTTGGTATAAAATTGAGAAGATTTCTTTAAAGATTTGCACAAGTACTATTTATGACTAGGGAACCCAAAAATCTTACTCCAGAGAAAAGTGAAAAAGTAAACAGATATCTGTGGTATTAGCCACTGCGTGCACTGACATTTATCATTATATTAACTGTTTTGGGGTAAACTCTCCCCTGGTGTTATGGTGTCAGCCCAAGAAGTGGAAAGCCCCTTACAACAGCTCTCTACTAGTCTTGCTTTTATTATTATTTTTTCTAGTTTATTTTTTTTACCATGCCACATAGCATGCGGGATCTTAGTTCCCTCACCAGGGATTGAACCTGTGCCTGCTGCAATGGAAGCATGGAGTCCTAACCACTGGTCAATCAAGGAATTCCTCTCCCAGTCTTGCTTTTAACTGGCAGAGTCCCACCTAGATTGTATCTTTTACTCCAAGGCATTTGTAACTCTATTTTATTATGTTAAGAATTTACACAATGTATTTCATTAGTGATACACTATTTAAAATATCATTTTGATTTTTTTCCCAAAAAATGGATACCTCCAAAAGCAACAGTTTCATCAGTCATGCTTTTCATATAATAATTATGTTTCAAATATTTGACTGTATTACCATGAAAAAATGAAAGTTTGCAAAATGTCAAAAATAATAATTAGGAAGTTTTAAAGATAAATTTATTTTGCTACAAATTTGCAAATCCACATAGACAACTTAAATTAATGAGTTAGAGTAAAAACTACAAGGAAAGAAAAATAAAGAGAAACATATAATAGGACATTAGGGCCAAGAATGAGGCCCAAGAATGAGAAAAGCAAATATTTAGACCCTGTATCTACCACTAGCTCTGATATTTCAACTCTGACCTTAACATTTATTTTGCTTCTAGTACTGGGTGGGCCAAAATGTTCTTTTGCATTTTTCCATAAGCTCTTACAGAAAAACCCAACCCAAATTTGTGGTCAACACAGCAAATGCTAAGGAAAAATAAAACATAGTGACACGGGGCCTGTGACTTCAGGGAGCTCAGAACCCGACATGAAGGAGGACACAGCCCACACGGAATCGGAGGTTCAAAGGAAGCAAGCAGGTAACCTGAGATGTGGGTGAGCCGTCTCCCACACCCATGTCCTACAGAGACCTGAGGGGGGCTTCCCCGGGCTCTGACAGCCTGTCCTGCTCCCTGGCTCGGGGGAGAAGGCGATGGACGGAGCCCATCAGAGGCTTTCCCCTCATGTGTCCATCCATCTTGCTGATCCTACAAGGCGTGCAGGGCATCCCCCTCCCCTGAGCCCAGCCTGGCCCCATGACCTGCTGGCCAACAGAACATGGGGGGCAGGTCTCAGGAACACCAAAGGCTGGTCCATAGGAAACCAGCTTCAGCCACAGGAGGGAATGGGAGCTGTGCAAGTAGGGAGGAGAAGCCACTTGCCCCATCCTGTCCTGAGTTTCCCAACAGCATCTGAAATCAACAGCCATCACTCTTAAGAGACTCAGAGTGATACATATCACACTGAGCAGTCAGAATTCAGAACCATGAGAGAGAATAAAAATCTGTGGTTTTAAGCCACTAAGTCTGGGGGCTGTGTGTATGTGCATGCTAAGTCGCTTCATTCATGTATGACTCTTTTGCAACCCCATTGACTGTAGTCTGCCAGGCTCCTTTGTCCATGGGATTCTCCAGGCCAGAATACTGGAGTGGGTTGCCATGCCCTCCTCCAGGGAATTTTCCTGACCCAGGGATTGAACCCACATCTCTTATGTCTCCTGCATATGCAAGTGGGTTCTTTACCAGTAGCACTACCTGGGAAACCCTAACTCTGGGGCTAGCCTATTAGAAATAATGAAGAGCTGGAGAGCTAGAGGATGAAGAGGTGCACACCAGCTCTCCACCCCCAGCCACACTCCCCATACCCAGTCCATGACTCCAAAGAGCCCCTATTGGCAGGATTCCAGCTGAGATCCATCAGGTAAACCCTTCCCAGATGAGGCCCCCTGGGATTCTGATGCAGGATGATGGCTTTGGCCTTGAATTGGGCCCCTGGACCTGTGGGGGACTCTGGGTCCATCCTGATTGTCCTCAGCACCCCGACCGTGTGTGTGGACGTCAGTCTGTCCTCCATGCATTGTTCTCTGACTCCCCTGCTCACCCTCTGACATCCTTTCCGTTTCTGGAACTTCCCTGAGTCCCCAGGCCCCCATCAGTCACTCAGTGTCCACACACAAGCCCCTGACTTCACGGCCTAGACCCTCTGGCCTCCATCTGATTAAGTCCCAATTCCAGGCAACCATCACAACTGCCAATACCTTTTTCACAAGTGGTAGGAGACAGTGATTTCCTGCTCACCCTAATAGACATGGTCACAGATGCAGTCAAAATTAAAGAGAGTAATTTGGGTCCCAGTCCTCTTCCAGGGAAGAAGAAAGCTCTGTTGTTCCCCAGAAGCACATGACTCAGCAAAGCATCTACATCTGGTAAAAACATAAAAGACAGAATGACCAAATTCTGAACCATTCTACAATCATATTTTTTTTATTCAAACCTCCAGAATGAAAGCAAAGAGAAACTATTGCTCCACTTATTAAAAAAAGAAAACAATCTTCATTGTTTTTGTTATTTAGTCTCCCAGTCACGTCCAACTCTTTGTGATCCCATGGACTGCAGCACGCCAGGCCTCTCTGTCCTTCACCATCTCCTGGAGTTTGTTCAAACTCATGTCCATTGAGTTGGTGGTGCCATCCAACCATCTCATCCTCTGACGACCTCTCTTCCTTCTGCCTTCAATCTTTCTGAGCATCAGGGTCAGCTCTTCACATCAGGTGACCAAAGTACTGGAGCTTCAGCATCAGTACTTCCACTGAATATTCACGGTTGATTTCCTTTAGGATTGACTGGTTTGGTCTCCTTGCTGTCCGAGGGATTTCAGGAGTCTTCTCCAGAACCACAGTTTGAAAGCATCAATTCTTTGTTATTCTGCCTTCTTTACAGCCCATCTCTCACAACCATATGTAACCATTGTGAAGACCATAGCCATGACTATATGGACCATGGCAGAGTAACGTCTCTGCTTTTCAACACGCTGTCCAGGTTTGTCATAGTTTTCCTGAAGAGAAGTAATTGTCTTCTGATTTCACTGCTACAGTCACCATCCACGGTGATTTTAGAGCCCAAGAAGAGGAAATCTGTCACTACTTCCGCCTTTTCTCTTTCTATTTGCCATGAAGTAATGGGGCCAGATGCCATGATCTTAGTTTTTTTAATATTTAGTTCTAAGCCAGCTCTTTCACTCTCCTCCTTCACCCGCATCAAGAGGCTCTTTAGTTCCTCTTCACTTTCTGCCTTCAGAGTGGTATCATTTGCAAATCTGAGGTTGTTGATGTTTCTCCCATCTGTCTTGATTCAAGCTTGTAACTCATCCAGCTGGGCATTTCACATGATGTGCTCGGTATATAGATTAAACAAACAGGGTGACAACAGAGAGCCCTGTCATACTCCTTTCTTAATTCTGAACCAATCAGTTTTCCATACAGTGTTCTAACTGTTGCTTCTTGAACCGCAAAAAGGTTTCTCAGGAGACATGTAAGATGGTCTGGTATTCCCATCTCTCTTAGAGCTTTCCACAGTTTGTTATGATCTACACAGTCAAAGGCTTAGCAAAGTCAATGAAACAGAGGTAGACGTTTTTCAAGAATTCCCATGCCTTCTCTATGATCCAGTGAATGCTGTCAATTCTCAGCCTTTTCTAAACTCAGCTTGGGCTTCAGGAAGTTCTTGGTTCACATAAAGATGAAGCCTAGCATGCAAGATTTTAAGCATGACCTTAACTGGGCTAGGAAATAAATGTGACTGTCTGATAGCACATTCTTTAGTACTCCCTTCTTGGGAACTGGGATGAGATTGACCTTTCCCAGTCTGTGGCCACTGCTGGGTCTTCCAGATTTGCTGACATATTGAGTGTCATAATCTTCATAAATGTCCACAAAAGTCAGTGTGATGACACCTGTGTGGGTCTATGCTGAGGGACTGGGGTGCAGGGCGGGAGTTTCCTAGAATTTCTGTGATTTGTGTTTGCATCCTCTAAACCCGCCAAGCTAAACTTCAGGATTTTCCTACTAAAACGACCTCTTGTTTTTGCTGTATTTCAACTGCTCAGTGAACTCACAAGGATTGCTAGTTCTGAGCTGAAGATATGCAAGGAAAGTCTGTTTGCTTTGTGGAATGTGTTCTCAGTTGTGACAGCCTCATGGACACACCTCACCTATCGTGAGAGGAACGTCAAGTCTAAGAGTGAAGCCAGACATTATGAGAAAGAGGAGACCCCCCTGAACTCGAGATCTGACCCTGAGATAGAGGAAGTAAGCTCTGTCTGGGAACAGAGGAATTATCCACGAGACAACCAACGATTCCACATGTATGACTGAAGCCCCACTCAGCCCTCCAGCAGATGTACTAGGACCTGAGAGAATTCAGTCGTACTACTTCTGTGAGCCCTTTATTTTTCAGAGAGCATTTTAGGCTACCTGACTCACCACAGATTAAACCCATAAACAAAATAAATTGTATCAAAAGGAATGTGCATTGGGGGTGATTTCTCAACTGTCTGAAAATCCCTACACATTGCAGCTAAAGTTCTCCTGACTATGTAGGCAGGCTGCTTACTTTTACACATACACAAAACGTACAATTCACTGATTTCAAGGAAAGACACACAGAACAGCTTGCCATAAAAAAGGACTTTGAAATATGGGGCGTATTGGGCTGCATGTACCTTTAAGGACACTGACACAGACTGAACCTGGCGACAGTGGCCTGGAGCATCGCACCGGCCCCGGAACAGGTTCGCAGCTCCCTCCTCTCAGCACCTGTCATCCCTGCTTCACAGGTGGGGCCAGGGAACAGAGGAAGGCAGCCACCTGCTGCCGTGCGCTCAGCTCACTGACACGGAGCAGGTGAAGCTGGGTCCACACACATACACCCTCCCGGACAGAAAAGGTGAGGCAGCGTGCAGAGGGGACAGCCACTGCCTGTTTGTTTGTTTGTTTTCATTGTTGATATGCATTTATTCTATTCTAAAAAATAACAAGTCTATTCTTTTTTATTTTATTCTTAATGGGAGGATAATTGCTTTATAATATTGTGTTGGTTTCTGCCATACATCAATATGAATCAGCCATCAGATCAGATCAGTCGCTCAGTCGTGTCCGACTCTTTGCAACCCCATGAATTGCAGGACGCCAGGGCTCCCTGTCCATCACCAACTCCTGGAGTTCACTGAGACTCACGTCCATCGAGTCAGTGATGCCATCCAGCCATCTCATCCTCTGTTGTCCCCTTCTCCTCCTGCCCCCAATCCCTCCCAGCATCAGGGTCTTTTCCAATGAGTCAACTGTTGGCACGAGGTGGCCAAAGTACTGGAGTTTCAGCTTTAGCATCATTCCTTCCAAAGAAATCCCAGGGCTGATCTCCTTCAGAATGGACTGCTTGGATCTCCTTGCAGTCCAAGGGACTCTCAAGAGTCTTCTCCAACACCACAGTTCAAAAGCATCAATCCTTCAGCACTCAGCCTTCTTCACAGTCCAACTCTCACATCCATACATGACCACAGGAAAAACCATAGCCTTGACTAGACGAACATTTGTTGGCAAAGTAATGTCTCTGCTTTTTAATATGCTATCGAGGTTGGTCATAACTTTCCTTCCAAGGAGTAAGCGTCTTTTACTTTCACGGCTGCAGTCACCATCTGCAGTGATTTTGGAGCCCAGAAAAATAAAGTCTGACACCGTTTCCACTGTTTCCCCATCTGTTTCCCATGAAGTGATGGGACCAGATGCCATGATCTTCGTTTTCTGAATGTTGAGCTTTAAGCCAACTTTTTCACTCTCCACTTTCACTTTCATCAAGAGGCTTTTGAGTTCCTCTTCACTTTCTGCCATAAGGGTGGTGTCATCTGCATATCTGAGGTTATTGATATTTCCCCTGGCAATCTTGATTCCAGCTTGTGTTTCTTCCAGTCCAGCATTTCTCATGATGTACTCTGCATATAAGTTAAATAAACAGGGTGACAATATACAGCCTTGACGTACTCCTTTTCCTATTTGGAACCGGTCTGTTGTTCCATGTCCAGTTCTAACTGTTGCTTCCTGACCTGCATACAAATTTCTCAAGAGGCAGATCCAATGGTCTGGTATTCCCACCTCTTTCAGAATTTTCCATAGTCTATTGTGATCCACACAGTCAAAGGCTTTGGCATAGTCAATAAAGCAGAAATAGATGCTTTTCTGGAACTCTCTTGCTTTTTCCATGATCCAGCGGATGTTGGCAATTTGATCTCTGGTTCCTCTGCCTTTTCTAAAACCAGCTTGAACATCAGGAAGTTCACAGTTCATGTATTGCTGAAGCCTGGCTTGGAGAATTTTAAGCATTACTTTACTAGCGTGTGAGATGAGTGCAATTGTGCGGTAGTTTGAGCATTCTTTGGCATTGCCTTTCTTTGGGATTGGAATGAAAACTGCCCTTTTCCAGTCCTGTGGCCACTGCTGAGTCTTCCAAATTTGCTGGCATACTGAGTGCAGTACTTTCACAGCATCATCTTTCACGATTTGTAATAGCTCAACTGGAATTCTATCACCTCCACTAGCTTTGTTCGTAGTGATGCTTTCTAAGGCCCATTTAACTTCACATTCCAGGATGTCTGGCTCTAGGTCAGTGATCACACCATCGTGATTATCTTGGTTGTGAAAATGTTTTTTTTACAGTTCTTCTGTGTATTCTTGCCATCTCTTCTTAATATCTTCTGCTTCTGTTAGGTCCATACCATTTCTGTCCTTTATCGAGCCCATTTTTGCATGAAATGTTCCTTTGGTATCTCTGATTTTCTTGAAGAGATCTCTAGTCTTTCCCATTCTGTAGGTATACACATGTCCCCTTCCTCTGGAACCTGTCTTTATAAACAAAATTTTATTGAGATGAGGCCACTCTGACACCCCCCACAGCCCAGGGGAATCGTACTCACTGAGCCCTTGAGGCCTGCAAAGCAGGTCTTAAACTAGAAGAAAACACAGATCCTCCTAACCTGGTCTGTGTTGTTTTCAGTCATTTCAGTCATGTCCAACTCTCTGCAGCCCCATGGACTATAGCCCGCCAGGCCCACTGTCCATGGGATTCTCCAGGAAAAAATACTGGAGTGGCTTGCCATTTCCTGCTCCAGGGGATCTTCTGACCCAGGGATCAAACCCATGTCTCCTGAATTGGCAGATGGATTCTTTACCACTGAGCCACCTGGGAAGCCCTATCCTGGTTTGTGAAAGTGAAAGCCACTTAGTCGTGTCTGATTCTGCAACCCCATGGACTATACAGTCCATGGAGTTCTCCAGGCCAGAATACTGGAGTGAGTAGCCTTTTCCTTTTCCAGGGGATCTTCTCAACCCAGGGATCGAACCCAGGTCTCCCTCAATGCAGTCAGATACTTTACCAGCTGAGCCACAAGGGGAGCCCAAGAATACTGGAGTGGTAGCCTATCCCTTCTCCAGTGGATCTTCCCAACCCAGGAGTCGAACCAGAGTTTCCTGCATTGCAGGCAGGTTCTTTACCAACTGAGCTAGCAGGGAAGCACTGGTCTATTCCACCTCATAAAAGAACACATGTGAAAATACAAAGACAAGATTTAACAGAATGCCTCTCTATTTCCATTAATGTAGGACAATAAGTATTTTGGGTGAAGGAAAAAGGTGTTTAATGTATTTAATGTTCTGAATCTGTGATTAAATTTCCAAATGTTAAGACCTATGACTTTCCAAGTATTTCATTCCCACTTTCTGAACATAATTATATTACATATCCCTGGATGTAAACCACAGATCTGTTTACCATATTTCAGCACAAGGAATCAAGATGTCTAATCCAGAATCATGGAAGAGCATGATTCTAAAAAGCTTTACTATTTTTACACAATAGAAGCATTTCAGGCTAACATGGCAAACGTGTGACAACTGGATGCCTCAGAATTCCCTATGACATTATGAACCTCCGTTTAAAATGAAAACCATAAGCAAACTGATGGAACAAATACATGAAACTAAATATTCATCATACATCGTAATTCAAATATACTAATGTTTCATCATACCAAATGTAAATAAGTTTATACCATATAAAGGGCTTCCCTGGTAGCTCAGCTGGTAAAGAATCACTCTACAATGCAGAAGACCCTGGTTTGATTCCTGGGTCAGGAAGTTCCCCGGGATAGGGATAGGCTACCCACTCCAATATTCTTGGGCTTCCCTTGTGGCTCAGCTGGTAAAGAATCTGCCTGCATTGAGGGAGACCTGGGTTCAATCCCTGGGTTGGGAAGATTCTCTGGAGGTGGGCATGGAAACCCACTCCAGTATTCTTGCCTGGAGAATCCCCATGAACAGAGGAACCTGGTGGGCTACAGTTCATGGGGTCAAAAAAAATCAGACATGACTGAGTGACTAAGCACACACATATCATATACAAATATTACCGTAAGTCTGATACTAATTATTAGCATAAAGTAAATGAAAATACAGCAATATTCAAAACATAAATACTATGTAAAGTTGGAGCTTCCCGAGTGGCACTTGCGGTAAAGAACACATCTGCCAATGCAGGAGACAAAAGAGACTCAGGGTCCATCCCTGGGTTGGGAAAGATCCCCTGGAGGATAGCAGGGCAACCCACTCCAATATTCTTGCCTGGAGAATCCCATGAACAGAGAAGCCTGATGGGCTACAATCCATGGGGCCACAAAGAGTCAGGCATGACTGAAGCGACTTAGCACACACACACAAAATGGAAGTTACTCAGTATAAATGAAAGCAACATAGTATTTCTCTGTTTTAGCATGTGCTATGCTAAGAAACAAAGGGTACTGTATATTTACATCCTTTTTAAAAATTTCCAACATCTAAAATATTAGATGCTACACCAATGGGGAGGCAGGATATACTTATACACTTACCCCAGTTACACACAGTTGTGTCCTTATTCATGCTGAAACCTTTCTGAACACATATTTAGACACAAACTGAAGCTCTTTTGCTCACTCTGAGATGTCACTTTTATGTTTAATACAATTTCTGACCTGTGCTCATGGTTTACTGTAACTTTATTTTCTCATGTATAAGCTGGGATTCTGATGCATGTCTGCTACTGTCTATATAGTAAGTGTGAAGCTCACAGTTTACTGGTTTTTAAAATCTTTGAACCAAAGTGTGCTGTATTCTCACCCTAGAAGCTTTGCTTTGTGACTATAATCTTCTTCTCTGGTGTTGCTGAGAGAAGACTTTATGAAAGAATGACCCTTTGCTCAATTCAAAAAGTCAGTAATATATACTGCTTAGAGTTTGTTTCAGTACTTAAGGTTTACATTTCAGACTTCTTAAAACATGGAAACAATACCACTGACACCATCCACAGAGTAGTTTTTAAAAACAGCCCTGTGATCAGAAAGCTGAAAACAACAGCTGCAATCTGTAAAGAAAGGATTACATGGAGGATAGTGACTAAAACACAGTCCCCAGGAGCCATCGGCTTCTCTGCACACAGGGAGAAGATAATGCAGGCTTGCCTACCTTTCAGGGAAAAATCTAGAGGTTTAGAACAGTAACCATCCATCTTAGGAGTTCTGGGAAGTCAAGAAGAATGTGCAGCTCAAAGTCTCTGCCAGGTGCAGGCAAGGGGCCAACCAGGTTACACTCTGTTCTAGAGGCCTCACCAAGAGCTGCCTACATTCAGGCATCTTTAGTAATGTAGCATACTCGCTCCCTTCTGAATGGGGGTACCACTTCTCATTGGCTCAGTCCCTTGCCTGCCACAAGGAAGGGGTCCCCTCAGGATGGCTCAGGAGGCCATCATCCACGTGAGGACTCTCCCGGGAACGTGGCACACAGAAGGGTCTCCCTACTCTAAGCTCAGGACTGCAGCTCCTCTGACCTGTTCACAGCTTATGGCTGGACCCGCCCCATCCAAGCCCAGAAGGAGGACCACTAGGATGGGGGTGCGGGGCTGGTGGGCAGGCTCCAGGTGCTAGAGACCTCCCATGCTTTGGACACAGAACACTTCATTTATCCACCCTCAGGGTTCTCTAGAAAAGGAATTTCAACTCTGCCTCATCTCTTTAACTTCAGGATTCAGTCACCTCACCATCAGCCTGTGTGAAGCAGCAGGGCCTTAGAAGGGTCAGGCTGTGGGGAGGATGTTTGTTTTTCCCAAATTGTTTCAGAACAAGCTTTTCATAAAATACAATAAAAGGAACTGTTTGAAGAAAGAAACCAAGCCAGATGGATGAGCTACAAAACCAAACTCATCAATATAGGAGTTAAGCCACAGAAACAGATATTAGCACAAACATTCAAGTCAAACTGCTAGGAAGGCTGCACAATACTGGGTCCCACCTCTGTCCCCACCCAGCACAGGCTGCAAAGAGCAGTGACCTCACCCCCACATGAAGCAGCTCTAAAGGATGTGATACAGATGAAAGCTGCACAGGTGTGTCCCCACATGTCACACATCTATGTTGCCTATTCTTTCTGATGAACACAATGACTCCAATGAATAATTAAAAACTGCATCTCCAAAAGGCAGAGAACATTTCAGCTAATTTGACAGCTAGAGGAAAACTACGCTAAGATTTTGCCTTATGATATAAAGGTGAGAGAAAATCAGGAATGATGTTTTGCCTCTGATGTGCTATGATTTAGGACAAGTGTCAGTTCATCCCTCCGCCCACAGTCTGCGATCAGCAAAAAGCAGCACCTATCAACAAACAAACAGGCCCGCCAATTCAGCATATGCTGACACAGCAGATGCGGGTTCAATCTCTGGGTCAGAAAGATCCCCTGGCGGAGAAAATGGCAAACCACTGCAGTCTTCTTGCCTGGAAAATCCCATGGACAGAAGAGGCTGGCGACAGTCCATGGGGTCGCAAAGAATTGGACAGAACTGAAGCAACCAAGGAAGCAAGATCAACAAATGCAGGAACAGGAAATATATGTCTGCACATATGAAAATGAACTACAGGGACTTTATTGGTGGTCCAGTGGTTAAAAATTCTGTGCTGTCAATGCAGGGAGCTCAGCTTTAATTCCTGGAAGAAAAGCTATGAGAGAACAGAGTATTAAAAAGCAGAGACATCACTCTGCCAACAAAGGTACACATAGCCAAAGCTATATTTTTCCAGTAGTCATTACAGATGTCAGAGTTGGACCATAACAAAAGCTGAGTGCTGAAGAATTGATGCTTTTGAAGTGTGCTGCTGGAGAAGACTCTTGAGAGTCCCTTGGACTGCAAGGAGATCCAACCAGTCCATTCTAAAGGAGATCACTCCTGGTGTTCATTGGAAGGACTGATGCTGAAGCTGAAGTTCCAATACGTTGGCCACCTGATGCAAAAAGCTGACTCATTGGAAATGACCCTGATCCCAGGAAAGATTGAAGGCAGGAAGAAAAGGGGATGACAGATGGTTGGATGGCATCACTGATTCAATGCACATGAGTTTGAGCAAACTCCTGGAGATCCTGAAGAACAAGAAAGCCTGGCATGCTGAAGTCCATGGGGTTGCAAAGAGTCAGACATGACTTAGCAACTGAACAATTAAAGCTGCCTCACACATCAGCACAGCTCTTTATGGGTCTGCTGACACCATGTCTAACATGCACTAATAGGATATTTAAAATAGACGCTAATGTGGGTATTAAATCAGAGCAGAGCCAAGTATACCAGCCTCAGGGTGGAAAGCCATATATGTAATAAAGATAAAAGAATGTAGACAGTTGAAAAACCACCAAGTAGAGTTAAAAATCTCTGTAAAGAATAACTCAAGAGACTCTGCTGTCTGGATAGGCAGGTGAATTCTTATAAAGACATCCATGGAGAGTTTTCCTTTTACCAGTTATCTCTGCTCCTGTCATTTTCCAGACCTGGCTATTATTTAGCTCACATGGTTAAGAATCAGCCTGCAGTGCAGGAGATCCAGGTTCAATCTCTGGGTTGGGAAGATCCCCTGGAGAGGAGTCTGGTGGGCTACAGTCCATAGGGTCACAAAGAGTCAGACACAACTAAGGGACTAACACTTTCACCCAAAGATATGACTGTATTTTTCCCTCAAGTCAGCTTCCTACTCCTGAGGCTTTTCACATCCACAAACAGGTAGGTTTGCATGGCAGAATGCCCACCTGTGGTCTGCTGCACCAGAACTGAGGGAGGGGCTGACAAGTAACCTGCCCACAGGTGTCCACTGTCCCCAGCCAGCTGTGACTTAGATTGATCAGCTCTCCATCCATGTGGCAAGGGTTCCTGGAGAGCAAGCAGTCATGACCCCTGAGAACATTTACAGGAAGCTTAAGTAACAGGGGGTTCTCAGCCATGGGGCGAGCCTCCCCCAGAGGGAAGTAGAAAGGACAGACGCTGGCTAACAAACACATGAAAAGATGCTCAACAACACTCATTATCAGAGAAATGCAAATCAAAACCACTATGAGGTACCATTTCATGCCAGTCAGAATGGCTGCAATCCAAAAGTCTACAAGCAATAAATGCTGGAGAGGGTGTGGAGAAAAGGGAACTCTCTTACACTGTTGGTGGGAATGCAAACTAGTACAGCCACTATGGAGAACAGTGTGGAGATTCCTTAAAAAAACTGGAAATAGAACTGCCTTATGATCCAGCAATCCCACTGCTGGGCATACACACTGAGGAAACCAGAAGGGAAAGAGACACATGTACCCCAATGTTCATCGCAGCACTGTTTATAATAGCCAGGACATGGAAGCAACCTAGATGCCCATCAGCAGATGAATGGATAAGAAAGCTGTGGTACATATACACAATGGAGTATTACTCAGCAATTAAAAAGAATACATTTGAATCAGTTCTAATGAGGTGGATGAAACTGGAACCTATTATTCAGAGTGAAGTAAGCCAGAAAGAAAAACACCAATACAGTATACTAACATACATATATGGAATTTAGAAAGATGGTAACAATAACCCTGTGTACGAGACAGCAAAAGAGACACTGATGTATAGATCAGTCTTATGGACTCTGTGGGAGAGGGAGAGGGTGGGGACATTTGGGAGAATGGCATTGAAACATGTATAATATCATGTATGAAACGAGTCGCCAGTCCAGGTTCGATGCACGATACTGGATGCTTGGGGCTGGTGCACTGGGACGACCCAGAGGGAGGATATGGGGAGGGAGGAGGGAGGAGGGTTCAGGATGGGGAACACAGGTATACCTGTGGCGGATTCATTTTGATATTTGGCAAAATTAATACGATATTGTAAAGTTTAAAAATAAAATAAAATTTAAAAAAAAGAAATTAAAAAAAAAAAGTGCAGGACACTGAGGAGAAGAGCAAGGGCATGCTGGGAAGCCCATGGGGCAGCTGGAGGGGACTGGGGTGAGACCAGACCCACGAGAGTAAGCACAGGGACAAAACCCACTGTGACCCTTGAAGTCCTCCTCAGGACGGGACTAAAGTCCTGAATCTCGGTCTACCTGCTAGATGCTGAAAGCGGACTGTGAAGACCTCCAACCAGCAGGGAGGGGTCCTAGCTTTGCTGTGTGATGGTCCTGCTTATGGTACTGCTATGTGATTACATTATGCACCCAGGGCCACACTTCTCTGAAGTTCATCCACAAAACCCCATTACCACTACTATGGTGGCTTCTGAGGCAACATGCAGGAGTAACGGACTTCCCAGATTGCTCAGATGGTCAAGAATCTGCCTGCAATGCAGGAGACCCTAGTTAGATCCCTGGGTTGGGAAGATCCCTTGGAGAAGGGAATGGCTACCCACTCCAATATTCTTGCCTGGAGAACCGTATGGACAGAGGAGCCTGGTGGGCTACAGTCCATGGGGCCACAAAGAGTTGGCCATGACTGAAGCACTGTGAACTGGAGCCCTGCAGAGAACTGAGCTTTGGGAGCAGGAGCAGCCAAGATCCTGTCTGGGCAGAGATGGTGACAAGGCTGGGGGTTTGGGGGCTGGAGGGATAGGGGGACAGGGAGATGAGCAAGGCTGGGGCTGGAACCAGGTATGAAGGAGAGAGAAGGCTCATGGACAGATGGGGCAGGGCATCAAGAGCAGAACAGGGTCTTCCTGGGAGTCAGGGGAGCAGACGCTGGCAGGTGCCTGTTCCAACTTCCAATGACAGCCTGCAGTGGCTCCTCCTCCTCCCAGTGGGAAGCCTGCTCACTGTAACTAGAGAGCAGCCCCCGCTCACCAAACTAGAGAAAAGCCTGCAGGGCCACGAAGACACAGCACAGCCAAAAAGCCAAAATCTCCTGAGAGACAAGCAAAGGACCACCCCACTTTCTGACAACTCATGACTGAAGTCTCAGAGTCCTGTAACAGCTGTTCCTGAGACCCTCACAATCCCTCGTGTGCAACCCCCTCTCTCCTGTGACAGTGTGGAGACCCCCAGGGGGCCCCACGTGAGGATCCCCATCCAGTGATGCTGTAGAGACCCTCACAGGCCCCCCCATGTGAAGTCCTCTCCCTCCTGTGATGTGGAGATCTCACTATACCCCCTTTTGAGGCCACCCTCCCTCTGCTGTGATGTTGTGGAGACTCCCATGACCCTGTGTGTGGCCCCTACCTCCCATGATGGTTGGGGAGCCACTGCCCTGTCCTGAGGTGTTGCTGGTAAGGTCTCTGTGTGCAGGGACCATGGACTTGGGACAGGATGTCACTGTCTGCTCAGAGCACGTCACTGCCCTCCAGCGGGGCCGGCTCACCGAGGGCACCCGCGGGGTGACTAGTATGAAACCTTCAGGTGAAAGACCCAGGTCTTAGAGTGTTGCCACATCTGCCACATCTGGCCTGAGAAGCCATGAATAAGATGGACATTAATATTAACTTAGAAGGACAATAAGAAGAAAAGGAGGTAGTAGCAATGTCTATAAATTCATGGTTTTCTTTGTTCCTATTTCCATCGTTATATCACTGGGATCCCAAAACTTCATTTCTTTCATGGCAGGGCATTTAAATGGAAATAGCCATATTATATTTTTTTCAAGGAAAATCACTAAACATTGAATAATGGCACATCAACTGGGTTAGGTAACTGACCATTTTCTACTTATAGGACATGCCTATAATTTAGGGGATGATTTAATGTTTCTCTAGGTAACTGGAGACCAGAAGACAAATCTCTTGCCTGTGATGTCTGGAACTTAGGAGGATTATCATGGAATGCTCACTGGCTCCAGGCTTCATGATATATGAGATTATACAAGCTGTGAATACACTTGGATGAGGACCTGCAGTACTAGGTTTCCCAGTTTTTAGTTAAAGATGTTAAACGATACAGGTAGGAACTTTCTGAATATGGAAACTACAATCTCAATCAGCCTCAATATGAGAAAGAAAAACAATAGCACTGATTGTCCCATAAGAAACGATTGGGCTTGACACATATACACTATTGAGACTAATAGGTGACTACTGAGAACCTACTGGCTAGCTCAGGGAACTCTGTTCAGTGCTCTGCCGTGACCTGAGTGGGAGGAAGTATGAAACAGAGGATATGTTTGTATATATACCCCTGACTCGCTTTGCTGTACGCCGGAACTAACACAACACTGTAAGTCAGCTGGTGGGGTGGTGATGGTTTAGCACTAAGTCATGTCCAACTCTTTGTGACCCTGTGGACTGTAGCCCATCAGGCTCCTCTGTCTATGGGATTCCCCAAGAAAGAATACTGGGTGGGTTGCCATTTCCTATTGCAGGGTATCTTCCCAACCCTGGGATCAAACCCATGTCTCCTGCATTGCCAGTGGATTCTCTACCACTGAGCCACCAGGGAAGCCTGAAAATCAACCATAAAAATTAATTTTAAAAAATAAAATCAATAGTAAAAAGGAAACAACTGCATGTTATTTTTCCTCCCTTGTAATTCCAGGCTTCTGTGTAATAGGGTCCCCTTTTATATTTTTCTCTCTTTTGCATGTTTCACTCACTGGGAAGGGAGGGACTCCATGTCACCTCCCAGCCCCAAGGCTCAGGCTCTGGTGTCGAATGGAATCTGGAGAGGACCTGCCCAAACAGAAATACTGTGCTGACATCTGCTTTCATGGGCAGCCTCACCTCTGGGGACCTGCAGCCAAAACGTGATGATGATTATGGACTTGGCTTCTGCTCATGAAACTGTCCTTGCTCCCTGGGAGGAAGCAGAGGTCTCAGGCAACCCAGAGGAAGCAAGAGGAATTTCTCCTTTGAATTGCTCGCCTTCCTAGAACTTCTCTCTGTGTCTCTGGTGAAAGTTGGAACAAAAGTAAATACAACTGGCACATGTGTTAGTAATTAACAAGAAATCACTAATATAACTTTCTAAGGTTCCACATAGCAGAAAAGCCAGAGATCAAGTAGCCAACGTCCACTGGATCATAGAAAAAGCAAGAAAATTTCAGAAAAACATCTACTTCTGCTTCATTGGCTGTGTTAAAGCCTTTGACTTGTGGATCACAACAAACGGTGGAAAATTTTTAAAGAGATGGGAATACCAGGCCACCTTACTGTCTCCTGAGAAATCTGTATGCAGGTCAAGAAGCAACAGTTAGAACTGGACATGGAACAACAAACTGGTTCCAAATTGGGACAGGAGTATATCAAGGCTGTATATTGTCACGCTGCTTATTTAACTTATATGCAGAGTACATCATGTGAAACACTAGGCTGGATAAATCCAAAGCTGGAATAAAGCTTGATTGAGGATATCAATAACCTCAGAGATGCAGATGACACTACCCTAATGGTATAAAGCAAAGAGGAACTAAAGTTCCACTAAAGTGCCTCTTGATGAAGGTCAAAGAGGAGAATAGAAAAGGTGGCTTAAAACTCAACATTCAAAAATTGAAGATCATGGCACCTGGTCCCATAACTTCATGGCAAACAGAAGAGGAAAAAATGTGACAGACTTAATTTTCTTGGTTTCCAAAATCATTGTGGACAGTGACTGCAGCCATGAAATTAAAAGACATCTGTTCTTTGGAAGAAAAGCTATGACAAGCCTAGACAGCATATTAAAAAGCAGAGACATCACTTTGCCAACAAAGGTCTGTATAGTCAAAGCTACGTTTTTTCCAGTTGTCATGTATGGATGTGAGAAATGGAGCATAAAGAAGGTTGAATCCTGAAGAATTAATGCTTTTGAACTGTGGTACTGGGGAAGACTTTCTTAAGAGTCCCTTGGACGGCAAGATCAAACCAGTCAATCCTAAGGGAAATCAATCCTGAATACTCATTGGAAGAACTGATACTAAAGCTGAAGCTGTCATACTTTGGCCACCTGATGGGAAGAGCTGACTCATTTGAAAAGACCCTGCTGCTGGGAAAAACTGAAGGCAGGAGAAGAAGGGGAGTACAGAGAATAAGATGGTTGGATGGCATCATGGACTCAATGGACGTGAGTTTGAGTAGACTTCAGGGGTTGACAATGGACAGAGAGGCCTGGCATGCTGCAGTTCATGGGGTCACAAAGAGTCAGACATGACTGAGCAACTGAGCTGCACTGAACATTCATTTTAGGAGCTTCACTGAGGGCTCAGCAGGTAAAGAATCCATCTGCACTGCAGGAGAAACAAGAGACTCAAGTTTGATCCCTGGGTTGGGAAGATTCTCTGGAGATGGGAATGTCAACTCATTCAGTATTCTCTCTCTTTTTTTTTTAATATAAATTTATTTATTTTAATTGGAGGCTAATTACTTTACAATACTGTATTGGTTTTGCCATAAATTGACATGAATCAGCCACGGGTATTCGTGTGTTCCCCATCCTGAACCCACCTCCCACCTCCCTCCCCATCCCATCCCTCAGGGTCATCCCAGTGCACCAGCCCTGAGCACCCTGTCTCATGCATCGAACCTGGACTGGTGATCTATTTCACATATGATAATATACATGTTTCAATGCCATTCTCCCAAATCATCCCACCCTCACCCTCTCCCACAGAGTCTAAAAGACTATTCTATACATCTGTGTCTCTTTTGCTGTCTCACATACAGGGTTATAGTAACCATCTTTCTAAATTCCATATATATGCATTAGTATACTGTATTGATGTTTTTCTTTCTGGTTTACTTCACTCTGTATAATAGGTTCCAGTTTCATCCACCTAATTAGAATTGATTCAAATGTATTCTTTTTAATGGCTGAGTAATATTCCATTCTGTATATGTACCACAGCTTTCTTATCCATTCGTCTGCTGATGGACATTTAGGTTGCTTCCATGTCCTGGCTATTATAAACAGTGCTGTGATGAATATTAGAGTACATGTGTCTCTTTTAATTCTGGTTTCCTTGGTGTGTATGCCCAGCAGCGGGATTGCTGGGTCATCAGTTCAGTCGCTCAGTCGTGTCCGACTCTTTGCGACCCCATGAATCGAAGCATGCCAGGCCTCCCTGTTCATCACCAACTCCTGGAGTTCACCCAGACTCACGTCCATCGAGTCAGTGATGTCATCCAGCCATCTCATCCTCTGTTGTCCCCTTCTCCTCCTGTCCCCAATCCCTCCCAGCATCAGAGTCTTTTCCAATGAGTCAAATCTTCTCATGAAGTGGCCAAAGTACTGGAGTTTCAGCTTTAACATCATTCCTTCCAAAGAAATCCCAGGGCTGATCTCCTTGCAGTCCAAGGGACTCTCAAGAGTCTTATCCAACACCACAGTTCAAAAGCATCAATTCTTCAGTGCTCAGCTTTCTTCACAGTCCAACTCTCACATCCATACATGACCACTGGAAAATCCATAGCCTTGACTAGATGGACCTTTTTTGGCAAAGTAATGTCTCTGCTTTTGAATATGCTATCTAGGTTGGTCATAATTTTCCTTCCAAAGAGTAAGCGTCTTTTAATTTCATGGCTGCAGTCACCATCTGTAGTGATTTTGGAGCCCAGAAAAATAAAGTCTGACACTGTGTCCACTGTTTCTCCATCTATTTCCCATGAAGTGATGGGACCGGATGCCATGATCTTCGTTTTCTGAATGTTGAGCTTTAAGCTAACTTTTGCACTCTCCACTTTCACTTTCATCAAGAGGCTTTTGAGTTCCTCTTCACTTTCTGCCATAAGGGTGGTGTCATCTGCATATCTGAGGTTATTGATATTTCTCCCAGCAATCTTGATTCCAGCTTGTGCTTCTTCCAGTCCAGGGTTTCTCATGATGTACTCTGCATAGAAGTCAAATAAGCAGGGTGACAATATACAGCCTTGACGTACTCCTTTTCCTATTTGGAACCAGTCTGTTGTTCCATGTCCAGTTCTAACTGTTGCTTCCTGACCTGCATACAAGTTTCTCAAGAGGCAGATCAGGTGGTCTGGTATTCCCATCTCTTTCAGAATTTTCCACAGTTTATTGTGATCCACACAGTCAAAGGCTTTGGCATAGTCAATAAAGCAGAAATAGATGCTTTTCTGGATATCTCTTGCTTTTTCCATGATCCAGCAGATGTTGGCAATTTGATCTCTGGTTCCTCTGCCTTTTCTAAAACGAGCTTGAACATCAGGAAGTTCATGGTTCACGTATTGCTGAAACCTGGCTTGGAGAATTTTGAGCATTACTTTACTAGCGTGTGAGATGAGCGCAGTTGTGTGGTAGTTTGAGCATTCTTTGGCATTGCCTTTCTTTGGGATTGGAATAAAAACTGCCCTTTCCCAGTCCTGTGGCCACTTCTGAGTTTTCCAAATTTGCTGGCACATTGAGTGCAGCACTTTCACAGCATCGTCTTTCAGGATTTGAAATAGATCAACTGGAATTCCCTCACCTCCACTAGCTTTGTTCGTAGTGATGTTTTCTAAGGCCCACTTGACTTCACATTCCAGGATGTCTGGCTCTAGGTCAGTGATCACACCATCATGATTATCTGGGTCGTGAAGATGTTTTTTGTACAGTTCTTCTGTGTATTCTTGCCATCTCTTCTTAATATCTTCTGCTTCTGTGGCAGTTCTATTTCCAGTTTTTTTTATGGAATCTCCACACTGTTCTCCATAGTGGCTGTACTAGTTTGCATTCCCACCAACAGTGTAAGAGGGTTCCCTTTCCTCCATATCCTCTCCAGCATTTATTGCTTGTACACTTCGGGATAGCAGCCATTCTGACTGGTGTGAAATGGTACCTCACTTGGTTTTGATTTGCATTTCTCTGATAATGAGTGATGTTGAGCATCTTTTCATGTGTTTGCTAGCCATCTGTATGTCTTCTTTGAAGAAATGTCTGTTTAATTCTTTGGTCTACTTTTTGATTGGGTTGTTTATTTTTCTGGAATTGAGCTGCAGGAGTTGCTTGTATATTTTTGAGATTAATTCTTTGTCAGTTGCTTCATTTGCTATTATTTTTTCCCATTCTGAAGGCTGTCTTTTCACCTTGCTTATAGTTTCCTTCGTTGTGCAAAAGCTTTTAAGTTTAATTAGGTCCTATTTGTTTATTTTTGTTTTTATGTCCATTACTCTGGGAGATGGTCATAGAGGATCTTGCTGTGATTTATGTCAGAGAGTGTTTTGCCTATGTTTTCCTCTAGGAATTTTATAGTTTCTGCTCTTATGTTTAGATCTTTAATCCATTTTGAGTTTATTTTTGTGTGTGGTGTTAGAAAGTGTTCTAGTTTCATTCTTTTACAAGTGGTTGACCAGTTTTCCCAGCACCACTTGTTAAAGAGATTGTCTTTTCTCCCTTGTATATTCTTGCCTCCTTTGTCGAAGATAAGGTGTCCATAGGTGTGTGGGTTTATCTCTGGGCTTTCTATTTTGTTCCATTGATCTATACTTCTGTCTTTGTGCCAGTACCATACTGTCTTGATGACTGTAACTTTGTAGTAGAGCCTGAAGTCAGGCAGGTTGATTCCTCCAGTTCCATTCTTCTTTCTCAAGATTGCTTTGGCTATTCGAGGTTTTTTGTATTTCCGTACAAATTGTGAAATTATTTGTTCTAGTTCTGTGAAAAATACCATTGTAGCTTGATAGGGATTGCATTGAATCTATAGATTGCTTTGGGTAGTATACTGCAAGATCAGACCAGTCAATCCTAAGGTGATTCTTCTGATCCATGAACATGGTATATTTCTCCATCTATTTGTGTCCCCCTTGATTTCTTTCATCAGTGTTTTATAGTTTTCTATATATAGGTCTTTTGTTTCTTTAGGTCCATATATTTCTAAGTATTTTATTCTTTTCATTGCAATGGTGAATGGGATTGTTTCCTTAATTTCTCTTTCTGTTTTCTCATTGTTAGTGTATAGAAATGCAAGGGATTTCTCTGTGTTAACTTTATATACTGCAACTTTACTATATTCATTGATTAGTTCTAGTAATTTTCTGGTGGCGTCTCTGTAGCTCAATTCCAACCAACAGACTGTTTCAGTATATGCACATATATACAAAACTCAAGTGGGTTTTATAAGTAATACAATTACATTACTGTAAAACTTGGCAGTATTTATTTATCCTTAGTCTGTATACATGGATTTGGAAAAAATATGTAAAACAACACGAATTCAAGAAACTAATGAGAAAACAATTATACTTCAATAAAAAAAAAGAAAAAGAAATTAACAAGGTCAAACAGACTTATCAGGAACACTAATATAAAACAAGGTAGGGGCTAAGACCTTTCCTTTGTTTAATTAAATTCCTGGAAATGAGATACATAAATTGAAAGTATAAAGTGAATAAGCAATATAATATTTAAGGCTACATGTAAATACAGATCACTCTAATGGATTGTGTGGTATAGGGGAGGTGTACTGAGCATACCAAAACATTTCAGCAAATGCACTGCAGGAAAGGAAATCATAAACAAGGTGAAAAGACAATGCTCAGAATAGGAGACAGCAATGACAGATAAAATTGGGCATGTTCGGCATGGTATGACCATAGAAGGGAAAGTAACCAAATAAAGCAACTGACAAAGGATTAATCTCCAAAATATACAAGCAGCTCACACAGCTCAATATCAGAAAAACAAACAACCCAATCAAAAAATGGGCAGAAAACCTAGACAGACATCTCCAAAGACACATGGATAGCCAAAAAACACATGAAAAGATATTCAGCATTGCTCATTACTAGAAAAAAGGAAATCAAAACTACAATGAGGTATCACCTCACACCAGTCAGAATGGCCATCATAAAAAAAAAAAAAATATATATATATATATATATATACAAACAATAAATGCTGGAGAGGGCATGGAGAGAAGAGAACCCTACTTCACTGTTGGTGGGAATGTAAGTTGATACAGCCATTATGGAGGTGAGTATGGAGGTTTCTTAAAAAAACTAGGAGTAAAACTATCATGAGACTCAACAATCCCAACACTGGACATATACCAAAAGAAAACTGTAAGTGAAAAAGACACCTGGACTTCAGTGTTCACTGCAGAACTATGTACAGTAGCCAAGACATGGAAGCAACCTAGATGTCCATCAACAGATGAATGGATAAAGAAGCTGCAGTACATATATACAATGGAATATTATTCAGCCATAAAAAGTAATGGTTTTGATTCAGTTCTAGTGAGGTAGATGAACCTAGAGCCTGTTATACAGAGTGAACTAAATCAGAAAGAGAAAAATAAATACTGTATACTAACACATAGGAAATCAGGGTTCAATCCTTGTATTGAAAAGATCCCCTGGAGAAAGGAATGGCTACCCACTCCAGTATTCTTACCTGGAGTATCCCATGAACAGAGGAGCCTGGTGGGCTACAGTCCACAGGGTTGCAAAGAGTTGAACACGACTGAGCGTCTAACACTTTCTTATGGAATCTAGAAAAATGGTACAGATGAATCTATTTGCAGTGCAGGAATAGAGATGCAGACATAGAGAACAGACTTGAGAACACAGTAGAGGAAGGAAAGGGGGGAATGAATTGAGAGAGTAGCACTGACATACATACACTACCATGTGTAAAATAGACAGCCAGTGGGAAGCTGCTGTATAGCACAGGGAGTTCAACCTAGATAACCTAGAGGGGTGGGATGCGGCTGAGGGGTGGGAAGAGGTCCAAGAGAGAGAGGGCATATGTAGCTGATTCACTTCATTGCATGGTAGAAACTAACACGACATTGTAAAGCAATTATATTAAAATCAAAAAATAAATAAACCCCATTCAGTTCAGTTCAGTTCAGTCACTCAGTCGTGTCCAACTCTTTGCAACCCCATGAATCACAGCACGTCAGGCCTCCCTGTCCATCACCAACTCCTGGAGTTCACCCAAACCCACGTCCATCTAGTCGGTGATGCCATCCAGCCATCTCATCCTCTGGCGTTCCCTTCTCCTCCTGCCCCCAATCCCTCCCAGCATCAGAGTCTTTTCCAATGAGTCAACTCTTCGCATGAGGTGGCCAAAGTACTAGAGTTTCAGCTTTAGCATCATTCCTTCCAAAGAAATCCCAGGACTGATCTCCTTTAGAATGGACTGGTTGGATCTCCTTGCAATCCAAGGGACTCTCAAGAGTCTTCTCCAACACCACAGTTCAAAAGCATCAATTCTTCAGCGCTCAGCTTTCTTCACAGTCCAACTCTCACATCCACACATGACTACTGGAAAAACCATAGCCTTGACTAGACGAACCTTTGTTGGCAAAGTAATGTCTCTGCTTTTTAATATGCTGTCTAGGTTGGTCATAACTTTCCTTCTGAGGAGTAAGCGTCTTTTAATTTCATGGCTGCAGTCACCATCTGCAGTGATTTTGGACCCGCCAAAAATAAAGTCTGACAGTTTCCACTGTTTCCCCATCTATTTCCCATGAAGTGATGGGACCAGATGCCATGATCTTAGTTTTCTGATGTTGAGCTTTAAGTCCACTTTTTCACTCTCCTCTTTCACTTTCATCAAGAGGCTTTTGAGTTCCTCTTCACTTTCTGCCATAAGGGTGGTGTCATCTGCATATCTGAGGTTATTGATATTTCCCCGGGCAATCTTGATTCCAGCTTGTGCTTCTTCCAGCCCAGCATTTAGTGTACGTGTAATAATTCAACAGTCATATAGAGCAATTCAATAATACTTTGTAACTTTGTTCCACACATTATAATAACTCCTTTAGAGAACTCCAATGCAGCAGTCTAGTAAACAGACTGAAATAAATATCATCCTTAATAAACCTGGTGGCTGTGATCTAGTTCTTGGTGCCTTGGTTTCCTAGTCTAAGACATGACCATTCCCATCTCACTGGATTGCATGAAGATTATCAGGATATTTAAACCTCTACCTCTCCATCTTGTGTAGAAGTGAAAACACACATGCCGGTCACAATGTTCATGTATGGACATTGGTCAGCTGAACACACGACATTCTTCATGACTCCTGAGGTAGGAGCCAGGAGCATACTTTGTGTAATGATGGACTTGTCCCCTGCCTTCCACTCCCCGCTCCACTGCCTGGTCTTGAAAACTGGTCCTCAACCACCTTCAGGCAACAGCATCATATTTTAATCATGCTTTAATACACCTTCTCACCATCTCAAATTCACATGTAGATCAACATAAATCCACCCCACCAAGATTCTGCATTTGTTGTCATAAATGGAAAAGAGACACTTTCTAACAGGATTACATGTGGTGATCATGAATATTCTAAACAAGGCTCTCTCATGCCCACAGTCCCGTACCAGCCTCCGCAGAATGGAAGGACAAAAAAGACCTCAGCCACAAGCAGGACTGCCTAACGGCAAAAGTGAGTAACTTCTTCACCAGCAACTGTGTTACAACTGAAAGAGTCATTTCCTAGGCAGGTTGATAAGGAGTCTAGGGGTCCCCAAGGAGAGAGGGGTCTGGAATTCTCAAGGAGGAAGAAAGGACAAGCTTTTTTTCTTTCTCCACATTCCTTAGGATTATATAACAATACTGTATCCTGCCTAAGGACAGTCTTTGGATTAAACCTTCTGTTACATTAAAATGTAAATTATGGGAGTAGACCTGGTCTTTACAAGGATGTATCCTGCCTGAGGACAGTGTTATCTTAAAATGTAAATTATGGGAGTAGGTCTGATGAGGTCTTTACAACCTCCAGACATTCTTTGGATTATATAACTTCATTGTTAACACTAGCAAGCGGGTACTCTTTCTGCCCCCTTCTGATGCCTATGTCAGAAGCTTTCTCTATCTCCTTTATACTTTAATAAAACTTTATTACACAAAAGCTCTGAGCGATCAAGCCTCGTCTCTGGCCCCGGATTGAATTCTTCTCCTCCGGGGGCCAAGAATCCCGGTGCATTCACGTGATTCAACTACAACCTTTCACAACGGACTGTTGGGGCACTGACATAAACTACATTATGGTGCACATTAAATTGGAGAAGGCAATGGCACCCCGCTCCAGTACTCTTGCTTGGAAAATCCCATGGATGGAGGAACCTGGTAGGCTGCAGTCCATGGGGTCGCTAAGAGTCAGACACAACTGAGCGACTTCACTTTCACTTTTCACTTTCATGCATTGGAGAAGGAAATGGCAACCTAGTCCAGTGTTCTTGCCTGGAGAATCCCAGGGACGGGGGAGCCTGGTGGACTGCCATCCATGGGGTCGCAGAGTCGGACCGACTGAAGTGACTTAGCAGAAGCAGCAGAAGCAGCAGCAGCACATTAAATTAAAAAAAAAAATCTCTTCAGATCTACAAGAAATATGGTAAGAAAAATGGGCTAAGCATATGAACTATTCATACAAGTGCATGTGTGTGCTCAGTATCTCAGTCATGTCTGACTCTTTGCAACCCCATGGACTGTAGCCTGCCAGGATCTTCTGTCCATAGAATTATACTGGCAAGAATACAGGAATGGATTGCCAATTCCTCCTCCAATTCATACAAGAGTAAAAATCAATTAATGTGAAACTGAAAATTTGATACACACAATATAATTTCAAAATGCAAATAAAAAGTGCAATGAAATACAGTTTGACTCAAATTTAATTAGAAGGAAAACATCCATACTAGCAAGAGTGTCTTGAAGGAAGATAGATTCAGTTCATTAATTGCAGATGGCAAAAATTTCAAAAATAATACAAAAATCATTTATCTTATACAAACAAATAAAATAATGTACTCTATACTTGGTCAGGAAGCAACAGTTATAACTGGACATGGAACAACAGACTGGTTCCAAATAGAAAAAGGAGTTCGTCAAGGCTGTATATTGTCACCCTGTTTATTTAATTTATACGCAGAGTACATCATGAGAAACGTTGGACTGGAAAAAACACAAGCTGGAATCAAGATTGCTGGGAGAAATATCAATAACCTCAGATATGCAGATGACACCACCCTTATGGCAGAAAGTGAAGAGGAACTCAAAAGCCTCTTGATGAAAGTGAAAGTGGAGAGTGAAAAAGTTGGCTTAAAGCTCCACATTCAGAAAATGAAGATCATGGCATCCGGTCCCATCACTTCATGGGAAATAGATGGGGAAACAGGGGAAACAGTGTCAGACTTTATTTTTCTGGGCTCCAAAATCACTACAGATGGTGACTTCGGCCATGAAATTAAAAGGCGCTTACTTCTTGGAAGGAAAGTTATGACCAACCTAGAGAGCATATTCAAAAGCAGAGACATTACTTTGCCAACAAAGGTCCGTCTAGTCAAGGTTATGGTTTTTCCAGTGGTCATGTATGGATGTGAGAGTTGGACTGTGAAGAAGGCTGAGCACCAAAGAATTGATGCTTTTGAACTGTGGTGTTGGAGAAGACTGTTGAGAGTCCCTTGGACTGCAAGGAGATTCAACCAGTCCATTCTGAAGGAGATCAGCCCTAGGATTTCTTTGGAAGGAATGATGCTGAAGCTGAACTCCAGTACTTTGGCCACCTGATGCGCAGAGTTGACTCATTGGAAAAGACTCTGATGCTGGGACGGATTGCGGGCAGGAGGAGAAGGGGACAACAGAGGATGAGATGGCTGGATGGCATCACTGACTCGATGGACATGAGTTTGAGCAAGCTCTGGGAGTTGGTGATGGACAGGGAAGCCTGGCAAGCTGGGATTCATGGGGTCGCAAAGAGTCGGACACGACTGAGCGACTGAACTGACTGGCTGATTGACACACTTTGGTGACCTCAGAAGCGCTGCACTATCTGAGGGTGGGTCAGGACAATTCTCCTTTCCCGTAGCAGAGATTCATTTTGGGGTGTGCCCTCTGCATCACAGCTGAAGCTGCAGGAAGTGGGGGCCGTGGGCACAGATGGACAGGCTTGTGCTTGGACAGTGTCCATGCACAGAGCGTGGTTTCCAAGGTGGCTCAGAAGTGAGTGTGTGACCGTCTCCACAGTACTGTGACTGTGCAGCTGGCTGTCCCTGGGTTTCTGTAGTTACCCTTCCCCCAGGTGAACAGAGACTGACTTCTGCTAGTGAGGTTATTTTGACAAAACAAGTATCTCCCCAGCCCACTCTGGCATCACAAGCTGAGCTATGTGTCACAGTCTGTGGCCTCGAAAGCAACCAGCTAGTTCTCTTCAGTGTCGTTTTCTCCCCAAGAGACAAAGCAGCCAAGGGGGCGACTCAGATCCATCCAGCTGTTTGCCGGGGCTGGGATCTGCCCCCCAGGCCACTGATAGGCATCCTCCCCACAGTGGCTGCCACGTTGGTGCCAGTTCCTGCCAGGGATGTGGAGAGAGGGCATTGGGTTCCTGGCCCTCTCTTCTTCACTGCTTATTTCCCCCAAAACAGACATCTCTGTTAATTAAATTCTAGAGTGAAGTCTGCCAGCTGCGCACATTGCAACTGGTTACATAACTGAGAGGACTCAAAAGAGGCCACAGAACACACACCCCCAAAGGTTTTATTTTTTATTTTGTTTTAAAGTTTTTAATTTGAAATATAGTTGATTTGCAATGCTGTGTTAGTTTCTGCTGTAGAGAAAAGTGATTCACTTATACATATATATGTGTGTGTGTGTGTGTGTGTGTGTGTATATATATATATATATATATATATATTCTTTTTCAGTAAGTAGGACCTTATTGTTTATCCATTTTGTATATAACAGTATGCATCTGCTAATCCCAAACTCTCACTCCATCCCTCCTCACCCCCCACCTCTTGGCAGCCACCAGCCTGTTCTCTGTCTGTGAGTCAGTTCCTGTTTGTGAACCATACATGAAACAGAAACAGGTGTTAATAAAGGTGGGTTGTTGTTTAGTCACTCAGTTGTGTCCGACTCTTTGTGACCCCGTGGACTGCAGCATGCCAGGGTTCCCTGTCTTTTACCATCTCCCACAGCTTGGTGAAACTCATGGCCATTGAGTCAATGATGCCATCCAACCATTTTATTCTCTGTCATCCCCTTCTCTTCCTGCCTTCAATCTTTCCCAGCATCAGGGTCTTTTCTGAGTCAGTTCCTCACATCAGGTGGTCAAAGTATTGGAGCTTCAGCTTCCGCATTAGTCCTCCCAATGAATATGACTGAGCTCCTTGCCATCCAAGGGACTCTCAAGAGTCTTCTCCAAAACCACGTTTCAAAAGCATCAATTCTTTGGTGCTCAGCCTTCTCTATGGTCCAACTCTCACATCCATATATGACTACTGGAAAAACCATAGCTTTGACTAGACCAACCTTTGTCAGAAAAATAATGTCTGGTTTTTAATACACTGTCTAGGTTTGTCATAGCTTTTCTTCCAAGGAGCAAGTGTATTTTAATTTCATGGATGCAGTCACCATCCGCAGTAACTCTGGATCCCAAGAAATAGTCTGTCACTGTTTCTACTTTTTTCCCATCTATTTGCCATGAAGTGATGGGACTGGATGCCATGATCTTAATTGTTGAATGCTAAATTTTCAGCCAGCTTGTTCACTCTCCTCCACCCTTATTAATAGGCTCTTTAGGTCCTCTTCATTTTCTGCCATAAGGGTGGTGTCATCTGCATATCTGAGGTTATTGATATTTCTCCTGGCAATCTTGATTCCAGCTTGTGCTTCATCCAGCCCAGCATTTTCATGATGTACTCTGCATATAAGTTAAATAAGCAGGGTGACAATATACAGCCTTGACGTACTGTTTTCCCAATTTGGAACCAGTCTGCTGTTCCATGTCCCATTCTAACTGTTGCTTCCTGACCTGCATACAGATTTCTCAGGAGGCAGGTAAGGTAGTCTGGTATTCCCAGCTCTTTAAGAATTTTCCACAGTTTGTTGTGATCCACACAGTCAAAGCCGTTAGTGTAGTCAATGAAGCAGAAGTAGATGTTTTTCTGGAACACTCTTGCTTTTTTGAGGATCCAACAGATGTTGGCAATTTGATCTCTGTTTCCTCTGCCTTTTCTAAATCCAGCTTGAACATCTGGAAGTTCTCAGCTCACATACTATTGAAGCCTAGCTTGGAGAATTTTGAGCATTACTTTGCTAGCATCTGAGATGAGTGCAATTATGCGGTAGTTTGAACATTCTTTGGCATTGCCCTTATTTGGGATTTGAATGATAGGTGATTTTTTCCAGTCTTGTGGCCACTGCTGAGTTTTCCAAATTTGCTGGCATATTGAGTGCAGCACTTTAACAATGGATTGAGTTTGAGCAAACTCCAAGAGATAGTGAAGGACAGGGAAGCTTGGCATGCTGCAGTCCATGGGGTCACAAAGAGTCAGACATGACTGAGTGGCTGAACAACAACAACAGGCAAAGGGGGCCACAGTGAGGCCCTGCCTTGAAAAACTGTCTCAACCTGGGCAGATCTTGTGAGGAGTTTTATAGTGACAGTTCAAGGTGGGGGAGTACTGACAAGAATCAGAGTGTGTACAAGAACTGCAGTCCTTTAATCTGGCCTCAACTGGCCTCCTGAAGAGCTTCATAAGCTCATCAATCTGTGACGTTCTATGGAATGAAGAATGCTGACATATTACGTCTGTTGGGGGTGCTAGGAAAGATTGAAGGCAGGAGTAGAAGGGGCAACAGAGGACGAGATGGTTGGATGGCATCACCGACTCAATGGACAAGAGTTTCAGCAAACTGGGAGATGGTGAAGGATAGAGAAGCCTGGTGTGCTGCAGTCCATGGGGTTACAAAGAGTCGGACAGAACTGAGTGACTGAACTAAAAAGTTCTGCAGAAGAGCTCAAAGATTGTCATCTGTATCCCTTGAGGGGAAACCAGGACCTGCTCCAAAGCTGCTCCTTTGTTTCTCGGCTGCTCCTTCCTTGTCTCTACATCCACCCCTTTCCCTGAACAGCATCTGTTTGCATCTTCCCTGTGGGACTCAGGGAAGCTCATGGAGGCTGGAGTCTGTTCCCTACAAACAAGAAACTGGGGGACTCAGAAAGGCTTCTGTGTTCAGGAGCTCCCAGGGTCTTGCTCATTTCCTGTTACAGATAAGAGTGTGGCTTAAACACAGCGATGTATGAATCAAAGGGGTGTGTGTTTGTGTGAGTGTGTGTGTATGTCTGGCTGTTTCATCCACCAGACTGTATTGTTGGAACAGACGTGATGCTCGAATGGAAGGTCTTATCTCACCCAAATGACTGGGGGGATGGTATCCTGCCAATCTGGTCTTCATTCTCTTTTAACAGGGCTGGGTAATGGTAACTCTGACAATTCTCTCAGCCCACTCAAGTGTCTAATTTAAAAAAATTAGGAGAGACCAGGGTTGGACACCTGAGGGGCATACAGAAATTTTGATTTTAATTAAAGTTCTTCTAGAGGCAGGTACATCAATACCCAAAAATTCCTCATTTAATGTCCTGTGAGAAAAGCTTAAGAACCCTGGATGTGTCATTACTGAAGATGACACAAATTTTAATAAATACTGGCCCCCAGGCCACAACAGTGCAGAGTGTAACAATGAATATTCAAACTGGGGGATGTGCTGAAGGAGACTGTGGTTCTATGAGGAGGTTGGTCAATGCTTTCTCTCCATTTCTACTCACAGAGAAATTCAAAGATAAGCTGCATTCATGTGAGATAGATGGGAAAATACACTTGCACT
The DNA here is from genome assembly GCF_002263795.3 of Bos taurus. Lineage (NCBI taxonomy): Eukaryota > Metazoa > Chordata > Mammalia > Artiodactyla > Bovidae > Bos > Bos taurus. Next base: position 474,807 of record NC_037335.1, read on the forward strand.
GTGTTTCCGTGAGGGTATTTAAATTGTCCTGTTTTGGGAACTTACTCATCTTACAGCTGGAAGTCTTTACCCTTGAGTGACATCCCCATTTCCCGCCCTCAGCCCTGCAGTCACCATCCCACTCTCTGGATCTCTGAGTCCACGCACGAGATCATGCAGTGTGGGCCTCTCTCTGACTTACTGCACTCAGCAAATGCCCTTTTGCCACAAATGGCAGAGTCTCCCTCTTCCTCGTGGCTGAATGGCAACATTCCATATCACATCTTCTGTGCCCACTCATCCATTGACAGACACTCAGGCAATTTTCGTGTTTTGATTACTGTGAATAAAGCTGCAGTGAACATGGGGGCAGGTATCGCCTCGATATCCTGTTTTCATTTCTTTATATGTACACCCAGGAGTGGGATTCCCGGGTCATACGGTAGCTCTGTTTTTAGTCTTTTGAGGAGCCTCCACACTGTTCTCCATGGTGCCTGCACCAGTCTACATTCCCATCACCAGTGCAGGAGGGCTCCCTTTCTCTACACCCTTGTCAGTATTCATTATCTCTGGTCTTTTGATGATGGCCATTCTGACAGGTGTGAGGTGATAGCTCATTGTGATTTGGGTTTGTATTCCCCTGATGATTAACAATGTTGGACACTTTTTCACACACCTCTTGGCCATTTGTATAATTAACTCTTTGGGGAAAATGTCTATTCAGTTCCTCTTTCCATTTTTTAATCAAATTGTTTTTTTCCTGCTGACTTGTATGAATTCTGTACATATTTTTGCCATTAAAGATAAACTTGATCCAACTGAAAGTACAGTTATTTATTACATTATTGCTATGTGTATTTCTCAATCTGATCAGATCTCCTGAACCCTACACTAAAACTAAACTGGAAGTACTGGTTAGCCATACAATACCAGAAGAGGCTGGGTAAGCCAACTAAAGAACAGGGCTCAGCAAAGGATCCCCATGAAATGCTCAAACATCTCTAAGACGGGGATGACTAGGGCATGCCTCAGACAACCAGAAATAAGTTATTGGTCCTGCCAACTGCAAAATCAAAGTGAGGGGCCCGAAAATTGATTGTGTGATTTCTAGAAAAACCACATAATAACATCTGAGAGATTTATCAGCCCCTATTTATAACATTGGGACTTCCCTAGGAATTCAGCTGGTAAAGAATCTGGCTGCAATGCAGGAGACCTGGGTTCAATTCTTGGGTGAGGAAAATCCCCTGGAGGAGAGCATGGCAACTCACTCCATTATTTTTGCCTGGAGAATCCAATGAACAGAGGAGCCTGGCAGGCTGCAGCCCATGGGGTTGCAAAGAGTCAGACAAAATTGAGCAACTAAACACAGCACAGCATTCATAATATCCTGGACATAACATCCCTGGTGGATCAGTGATAAAGAATCCATCTGCCAAGCAGGAGATTCAGGAGACACGGGTTCGATCCCTGGGTTGGGAAGATCCCCTGGAGAAGGGAATGGCAACCCACTCCAGTATTCTTGCCTGGAGAATCCCCGTGGACAGAGGAGCCTGGTGGGCTACAGTCCATAGGGTCACAAAGAGTCAGACATGGTTTAATGACTGAGTATGCATGCACACATTCATAAAATTACCAAGGGAAAAAAAATTAGATTTGAGTGAGGCTTTGAGAAACAAGAGGTTTTGCTCTTTTTCTTAGGCCCCCAAAGAACCACAGCACAATCAAGCCCTCTGTAACTCTACTCTCCCACTGTCCCTTGAAAGCTGGCTGGAGCAGAGATGATGCAGAACTACTAGAACTCTTACGCTCTTGGTGGAAATACCTCCTGACACTATTTGGGACGACAGTCTGTCGGACTCTTATAAGCAACTACTTAGGTTTTACTCTAAGGTTTTACTCAGGAGAAATGAAAACTTACATTTTCACAAAATCCCATACATCAGTGATTTTTGGGGGGGGCCATGCCATGCAGCACACAGGACCTTGGATTGCCAGCCAGGGACTGACTCTGGGCCCTGCACCGGGAGCTCAGTCTTCACTGCTGGAGTGCCGGGGAGTCCCATCAGTGTTTCAGCACCACCATACTAGTCAAAGCTGTAAAGAAGACATATAGCCCTCACTAGGTGAATGGGCCAGCAAAGCCTGGCACATCTATGACAGAACACTCAGCCACAGAAAGGAGTGAACTATTGATATGTGCAAGAGCGTGGCTGAATCCAAGAAGGCTGACACTGCGTTCATTATCCCACTTACATAGCATTCTGGGAAAGGCAACACTCCAGTGATGGCAAACAGGTTAGTGATCATCCGAGGATGCTGGTGAAGGAGGGAGATTTTTGAGGTGACAGATTGTGTCTCATTTGTGGTTATGGTTACCTGACACTGCACCTGTCAAGTATAGTTCAGTACTCACTGACCTATACACCAAAAGAAACAAGTATTACTGTATATAAATTAAAAAAAAAAATCTGTGTTATGTGCTAAGTTGCTTCAGTCGTGTCCAACTCTTTGCAACCCCATGGGACTGTAGCCCACCAGCCTCCTCTGTCCATGGGATTCTCCAGGCAAGAATACTGGAGTGGGTTGCCATTTACTTCTTCAGGGGATCTTCCCAACCCAGGGATTGAACCTGTGTCTCCTGCTTGGCAGATGGATTCTTTACCAATGAACCACTGGGGGATTAATGTTATGAACACTGAGCTGTGCTTAGTCGCTCAGTCATATCCAACTCTTTTCAACCCCATGGGCTGTAACCTGCCCATGGGATTCTCCAGACAAGAATACTGGAGTAGGTTGCCATGCCCTCCTCCAGGGGATCTTCCTGACCCAGGGATCAAACCCAGATCTCTTAGTCTCCAGCAGTGGCAGGCCAATTCTTTACCACTAGCACCACCTGGGAAGCCCAGATAAATCTGGTAACATGCATATTACCTAAAAATCAAAGCTGACTCAAGCACTTGGCAAAAGTTTGACACTGCCACCAAGTGGTGTCCACTGGTACTTGCACTAGACAGTAACCTGATGTAATTCCCTGGAAACGGAATGACAACCCCTGGACTGGCTTCTGTTACCAGGGCCCACTATGAAGGACACAGATGCATTATGAGACTTGAGGTGCCCATCACTGTGGGTTATGTCACATCGTCATCCTACATGGAGGGAAATGGAGAGAAGAATTTAATGAAATTCATTGTCTTTGAAAGAAAAGGTACATTCAAGAACATACAACGGGGGTTCAGTTCAGTTCAGTTCAGTTCAGTCGCTTAGTCGTGTCCGACTCTGGGTCCCCATAGACTGCAGCACGCCAGGCCTCCTCCCTGTCCATCACCAACTCCTGGAGTCCATTGTGTCGGTGATGCCATCCAACCATCTCATCCTCTGTCGTCCCCTTCTCCTCCTGCCCCCAATCCCTCCCAGCATCAGGGTCTTTTCAAGTGAGTCACCTCTCCACATGAGGTGGCCAAAGTATTGGAGTTTCAGCTTCAGCATCAGTCCTTTCAAAGAATTCCTTTAGGATGGACTGGTTGGATCTCCTTGCAGCCCAAGGGACTCTCAAGAATCTTCTCCAACACCACAGTTCAAAAGTATCAATTCTTCAGCACTCAGCTTTCTTTATCGTCAAACTCTCACATCCATACACGACTACTGGAAAAACCATAGCCTTGTCTAGACGGACCTTCATTGGCAAAGTAATGTCTCTGCTTTTTAATATGCTGTCTAGGTTGGTCATAACTTTTCTTCCAAGGAGCAAGCGTCTTTTAATTTCATGGCTGCGATCACCATCTACAGTGATTTTGGAGCCCAGAAATATAAAGTCTGACACTGTTTCCACTGTTGCCCCATCTATTTGCCATGAAGTGGTGGGACCAGATGCCATGATCTTAGTTTTCTGAATGTTGAGCTTTAAGCCAACTTTTTCAATCTCCTCTTTCACTTTCATCAAGAGGCTCTTTAGTTCTTCTTCACTTTCTGCCATAAGGGTGGTGTCATCTGCATATCTGAGGTTATTGATATTTCTCCTGGCAATCTTGATTCCAGCTTGTGCTTCCTCCAGCCCAGCGTTTCTCATGATGTACTCTGCATAGAGTATCGGAGCATCAGAGAAGGCAATGGCAACCCACTCCAGTACTCTTGCCTGGAAAATCCCATGGATGGTGGACCCTGGTGGGTGGCAGTCCATGGGGTCGCTAAGAGTCGGACGCAACTGAGTGACTTCACTTCCACTTTCCACTTTCATGCATTGGACAAGGAAATGGCACCCCACTCCAGTGTTCTTGCCTGGAGAATCCCAGGGATGAGGGAGCCTGGTGGGCTGCCGTCTATGGGGTCGCACAGAGTTGGACATGACTGAAGCGACTTAGCAGCAGCAGAACTCTTCGTATAAATTAAATAAGCAGAGTGACAATATACAGTCTTGATGTACTCCTTTTCCTATTTGGAACCAGTCTGTTGTTCCATGTCCAGTTTTAACTGTTGCTTCCTGACCTGCATGCAGGTTTCTCAAGAGGTAGGTCAGGTTGCCGGAAGCCAGCATGAGGAACTCCGCCCATGGCAAAGGTCATGAGGAAGGAGGCTCGGCATACGCAAAGGCAGGATCGAGCCTCAGGAGTCCCCCTGGATATTCTCGAGCATCTACCCCAAAAAAACCAGAGTCTGCCTACTTTACTGCTTTGTGCTCTCACCTCTGACTTTACAGGGGGCTGTCCCCCACCACCATCTTGCTCTCTCTGAAAAGGAGTTAACTTACAGCTCCAGTTAATAAAGTTCCTGGGCATAATAGGAATGTTTAAATCCAAACCCCTCATATGGCTCTCTAACTGGCCTGACAAGTTTACCCGGACTCCTACAGCTATACATACGATTGTTTACAGTCTCCCAACCACGAGAGGCATGGGAAGCTTAAGATATTCAAATAGCTTAGAGCCTCTTGGAGAGTTAGAAACTGTCAGAATAAAACTAGTAAAAGATTTCATTGATGAGCCAATGCTTGCTGCCAAGTTTCCACATCCCTTGTATTGTATCCTTGAAAGTGTATTAATTAATATACTTGGTATGTAGAAAAAATAAGTAGTGGCCTTGGCGTTAGCAACTTTAGACCCTTAAGGTAATAAATTCTTTCCTTTGTTGTAAACCCACTGCACCTCTGCCCTATAGGAATGCGACTTTATCTGACACCTTCGGAAGATGGCGCCAAACCTTAAAATAATTACTCTTAGAGAAAATAAGTCTTAAGGTTGACAAATCTTTGTCAGAGTCATAAAATGTTAATAGGCCTTCTAGCCAGAAGATGATGTAAATCACCTAAACCATGTGTATATGATAAATTTGCAGAAAAGAAACCCTGGTTTCGATAAGGATCAAAGACTGCTGACTTTGCATGATTTCACATCCCCTATTATCCTCTATGTGCAACTTAGGGTATAAAAGCCCCTGTTGAAAATAAAGCTACTGGCCTTGCTCGCCAAAGCTTGGTCTCCCCATGTCATTCTTTCTTTCAAATTCTGGCTGAGTCTCCATCTGGAGTGCAGAGGTCCTCTGCGACCATTTATTTGCCTGGGCTTCTAAGACCCACTCGAGAAGGTGCCTAAGGTGGGGCACCTTCCGCTATTCGAGAGGGCGCCTGCAGCCTCTGTGGTCAGAGGTAACCTGATGTCACAGGTTATATTGATTTTCCACGTAAACCAAGCTACTCAGCCTCTTTTCTCCGCTGAATTTTCCTACTGAGCTATCCTCATTCTATTACTCTTTATATATTTGATGACTATTTAAATTAATCGCTGACGCCGTCTCCCCTTCGAACTCCCTGGATCAGCCGGGGCTGGACTCCGGCATCAGGTGGTCTGGTATTCCCATCTCTTTCAGCATTTTCCACAGTTTAATGTGATCCACAGTCAAAGGCTTTGGCATAGTCCACAAAGCAGAAATAGATGTTTTTCTGGAACTCTCTTGCTTTTTTGATGATCCAGTGGATCTTGGCAATTTGATCTCTGGTTCCTCTGCCTTTTCTAAAACCATCTTGAACATCTGAAAGTTCATGGTTCACGTAATGCTGAAGCCTGGCTTGGAGAATTTTGAGCAGTACTTTACTAGTGTGTGCTGCTGCTGCTGCTGTGTCCGACTCTGTGCGACCTCATAGATGGCAGCCCACCAGGCTCCCCCATCCATGGGATTCTCCAGGCAAAAACACTGGAGTGGGTTGCCATTTCCTTCTCCAATGCATGAAAGTGAAAAGTGAAAGTGAAGTCACTCAGTCATGTCCAACTCTTAGCGACTCCATGGACTGCAGCTTGTGCAGTAGTCTGAGCATTCTTTGGCATTGCCTTTCTTTGGGATTGGAATGAAAACTGACCTTTTCCAGTGCTGTGGCCACTGCTGAGTTTTCCAAATTTGCTGGCATGTTGAGTGCAGCATTTTCACAGCATCATGGGGGTTGGAGGGGGGCATATTAGGCGACCTCATCACGTGGATGTTCAGGAGGCTGGTGTTCCTCCAGGTCCTCCGTTTCCCTGTGGACTATTGAAAGAATGTTACCGGTGGTCCCTTCCCTGTGACACTATCAGAGACTGCCACTCGGCATGGATGGTGGGCGGTCATTGACCATCTAGAGGAGGAGACCCCAATCTCCAGGCTGTGGTTCGGTACTTCCTGTCATCATCAGCAGTGGGATTAGATTAAAAATAGAGCACACAGTAAATGTAAAGCTTGAATCATCCTGAAAACACCCCTCATCCCCAGCTGGTGGAAAAATTGTCTTCCAGAAAATTGGTCTCTGGTGCCCGAAAGGTTGGGAACCGCTGATCAAGATAACCAACCTGTGTTCCATCTAGAAAACAGTGCTCTGCTGATGTGCTGATGGCATTACACTAACTGAAGAGATAAAAGAAAAACCTGCTGTGTGGGCAAAATTAAGCAGTGTTCCTTGCACAGTCAGAGGAAATCGCCAACAGCAAAAGTGGCTTTTGCCAGTTGTTGGAGAGGAGCCATGGGGTTGTGATGCTGTCTAGAAAATGGGCCTGAGACACCTGAAAGGAAAAGAAGCCCAAAGCGAGGGGCTGCATCATGAAACCCCTTACTGCATCGAGGGCGGGTGTCACACTGCAGCACCTCCAAACTAACCCCAGACAACTCCCACAACAACTAGGAACTGCTGGTGCAGGTGAGTCAGCCTGGCTTGCCTGCATAACCAGAGACAGAAAGATCTCACTGGAAACTTCTAGCAAAGTCTCCCAAAGCAACACACATCCACAGGTGATGGTCCCATCTGTGGGTGTCCCATCCTCCCATGTGGGGGGCCTCGATGGAAGCCCATAGTTTGTCTGGACTCTCCTGCCTGCCACTCCAGGTCGTTATCTTCACTAAAACATCACACAAGGATGCTCCACAGAGCATCAACCGTCTGAATCTCATTTTCCATCTATTCAACCCCAACTATATTATGGAGAAATAATAAAGCCTACTTCATAGGGTTGTTTATAGGAACAAATTAAACTATTTAAAGTCTTTAGAACAAAGCTGGCACATTTGGTGCTGAAAAAATATTCACTTTTATCACTGAAACAAGGGCATCACTGCCATCATTGATAATCTCCCAAGGCAAACAACAACACATGCCTAGATATGTAAATTCTAGCTTGTCTATTTCTTAAATACTTCACAGTCACACATCAAAATGAAATATTATTTTGCAAAAAATATATTTGCTATTTCAATGGATAAGACTAGTATGTGTGCTCAGTTGCTCAGTCATGTCCGACTCTTTGCAACCCCATGGGCTGTACCCACCAGGCTTCTTTGTCCATGGGATTTCCCAGGTAAGAATGCAGGAGTCCATTTCCTACTCCAGGGGATCTTCCTGACCTAGGAATCAAACCAATGTCTCCTGCATTGCAGGTGGATTCTTTACTGCTTGAGCCACCAGGGAAGGATTTTTATATGATGACATGAACTTTATGTACTGATTTCAAGAAAAGTTAAGTCATGGCTATGGCTCTGCTTTGTCCACATCTCCTCCGTGAGAACTGATACTCCTCCCTAGGACCAGCTCCAGCGTTCACATGGGAGTCAAACACATCTTGTGTTTCCATTTCAAAACAAACAAAAAAAGGTACTGCGGCTTCCCTGGTGGCTCACTGGAAAAGAATCCGCCTGCCAGTGCAGAAGACGAGGGTTCAGTCCCTGGTCTGGGAAGACCCCTCATGCCGCAGAACAACTAAGCCCGTGTGCCACAACTACTGAGCCTATGCTCCAGAGCCTGGCACCGCAACAAGAGAAGCCCCTGAAAAGCGAAGCCTGCGCTCTGCAACCGAGAGGGGCCCCTGCTCTCCACAGCTCAAGAAAAGCCTGTGCAGCAACGAGACCCAGCACAGCCAAATAAATAACAAACAGTGTTTTAAAAAGGTATTGATAAACCAAAAGGAAAATATCCTCCAGAAACATCTGATACTGCTTTTCAATACTCATTGCTTTTAATATTAATTTCACATGAGACCCGTTTACCATCATAAATATTTCTCCTTCTTTAATGAAAATGATTCTCTGACTTCTAATCTCTGTGAAATATATGAAAATTACTATTCCAGAAATTTGAACTTTGTTTCAAATTTATATATATAACTAATATGCTAGAATCTAATTTTCAAAGTGGTGAAAATAATTTTGTAGTATGTTACTTTTTTCTTTGAGTTTTAACTAAATTTCTTATAAGGTTTTGAGTCTCTGATTTGAAAAATAATTTAAAACAGATTATTTTTATTCATGAATTCTGTTGCTATAAAATGGAAAGGTGAATGCAAATTTCCAATTACAGGCAGCCTTAAATGGACCTTTGAATATCAGTCTATGTCCAAAGTGCTGAGATAAAGATAATTTTTTAAATCACATTTTTTTCATTTATGCATGACATAGATATTTATTGTATATTCTATGTGAATTCACTCAAAAAATTGCTTAAATTGAAGAGCAATACTCTGTCCATATATGAAATTGACAGTGACATTTAGAGTTGGACAAATGTGGTTTATACAATGAAAATCTATTGTTATAATTGATAAGCAACACAATTCAGGAAAGCTAACATTTCCTATTTTGGTTCGGAGAGAGTCTTGAGGTTTACAAAGATCGAGGTTTCAGGGATTGCTAGCTAGGATGACCAATGATAACATTTTTAAAGTCCTGGAAAAGAGTATTCCTGAAAAGTAGATGAATTTGGGTGACCTGTAACTTTGGTCTTTACACTAACAAGTGGCCCGAATGTACCATACAAGGTGAGAGCACGGCCACACAGGGACATCCAACAGCCACCAACATGACCAACTGCCTTGCCCTCGGTTCCAAATCCTTAGAAAAACAAATTCATTCATTCAAAAATATTTTGGGTGCTTTACGTATATCATATATAAATATATGAGCTTCCCTTGTGGCTCAGATGGTGAAGAGTCTGCTTGCAATACAGGAGACCCAGATTTGATCCCTGAGTTGGGAAGATTCCCTTGAGGAGGGCATGACAACCTACTCCAGCATTCTCACCTGGAGAATCCCCATGGACAGAGGAGCCTGGAGGGCTACAATTCATGTGGTCACAAAGAGTCAGACATGATGGAGAGACTAAGCACAGCACAGCACAAGCTTTATACAGAGGATGGATAAACAACAAAGTCCTACTGTGCAGCAAAGGGAATTACATTTAATATCCTGTGATAAGCCAAAATGGAAAAGAATATAAATAAAAGGTATATGTATGTGTGTATATATATATATATATATATATATATCTTTTATTTATATTCTTTTCCATTTTATATTCTTTTTTTTCTTTTCAATTTATATTCTTTTCCATATATGCATGTATAACAATCACTTTTCTGTACAGAAGTAATTAACACAACACTATAAATCAACTCTGAAAAGTAAAAGTGTTAGTCGTTCAGTCATGGCCAACTCTTTGGGATCCCATGGACTATAGCCTGGGATCCACTGTTCCGTGGGATTTTTCAGATGAGAATACGGAGTGGGTTGCCATTTCTTTCTCCAGGGGATCTTCCCAACCTAGGGATAGAACCTGGGTCTTCTACATTGCAAGCAGAGTCTTTACTGTCTGAGTTGTACTCATTATTATACTACTTCAGTTTAAAAAAATAAAATTAAAAAAAAAAAAAGAAGAACAGGTTGGCCAGGTTAAGATATTATAAGGAAGCAATGGTCAAGCAGAGGTCTCAATAAGAAGAAAGAGCCATGCTTGCTCAATATGGGCACAGGGGTCCACATAAATGAAGAGCAGGTTTACATGTCAAGTTAAGGTTCTGAGCAGGAGGCGAGTTTGGTGTCCACAGGCCCTCCAGAAGACAGCCTTTAGTCTGGAAGTAAAGGCGGATGGGCAGGCAGAAAGGCTCAGGGCAAGGCCATGCACACCCTGGGAAGAAGGGGGCAGAAGATGGGTTTTATTTGAACCGTCAGTCAGGGAAGGCTGTTAAAGGGGTGAGAGAAGGATCTGACTCTCTGGTTCAGCATGCAGACTGGATCCTGCAGAGCTTAGCAGGTCATCAAAGCTGCTCTTTGAGGACGAGGGAGCTCATGTCTAGCAGGCATGAGGAGAGACGCTGACCCAGGTTAGGACACATGGCAAGGCAGTGTCAACAGGACCTGCTGGTGATTCAGGGTACACAAGGGCTCTGAGGGTAAGACTCAGATCCTGGCTTGAGCAGCTGGTTGGGTCGTGGGAGGAATGTGCTGGCTTTGACTCACATGGGAGGGTGGGCTGCATTGAGGTAAATAAAAATGTCTGGTCCTTCTTGATACATTAAAAAAACTTATTGGAGTATAGTTGCTTTACCATTTTGTGCTAGTTTTTGCTATACAGTAAAGTGAGTCAGCTATACATATACACATATCCCCTCTTTTTTGAATTTCCTTCCCATTTAAGGCACCACAGGCTTCCCTGGTGGTTCTGACAGTAAAGAATCTGCCTGCAATGCAGGAGACCCAGGTTAAATCCTGTGTCGGGAATATCCCTGGAGAAGGGAATGGCAACCCACTCTAGTATGCTTGCCTGTAGAATTCCATGTACAGAGGAGCCTGACAGGCTACAGTCCATGGGGTTGCAAAGAGCCAGACACAACTGCATGATTAACAATTTTACTAGGTCACAGAGCACTGAGTAGAGGTCCCTGAGCTATACAGTACCTTCTCATTAGTTACCTGTTTCATACACAGTGTCAATAGTGTATGTATATGTGTCAATCCCAATCTCTCAATTCATCCTCTCTCCCCCTCTTTGGTGTCTATACATTTGTTCATTTGTTCCCTATGTCTGAATATATATTTCTGCTTTGTAAATAAGATAATCTATATCAATTTTTTCAGATTCCATATATGCATTAACACATGGTATTTGTTTTTCTCTTTTTTAGACATTCAAGTGAGGGTGTTAAATAAACATTTTGGAGTTCAGGGCCAATCTGAAAATTGGGACACCTAAGTAGATAGATGGTTTCAAAGCTCAGGAATTAAATGAGATAAACTAGGGCAGAATAATAAATTCATTCATTCATTCATTCTGTGTTTACACAGAAACAGAAAAGGACCTAATACTAATCAGGGGACATTTCCAAATAGGGAGGTGGGGAAGACGAGGTGTTCACAGAGTAGGAGATTGAGACAGTGAGACCTGTGCAGTCAGAGTAAGGCAAAATATCCCTCACTGCAGTCAGGGAATACGCCTAGGACTTTGGAAAACCAGCTTCATGGTTACGATTAATTACTTTCTTGCAGATGTTCACTGCTGTTCTAATTCTGCAAAAGTCTAAATTATATACTTAATTGTTTTCAAACATTGTATTTAGCTACTAATACATACAGTATTTCCACAGTGTCTGATTTCTGTTCAATTTTCAAGTACTTTCAAGATTTAAAGATAACCAAGAAAATTAAGCATTGTTATATAGGTCTTTGATACTAGGTGACAATTTGAGTAAAAATTTTCCTACTTTTCCTATTTGTAGCATTGTGTTTCCCCAGTTATGTTTGATTTTAACTCTGACAACAAGATATATCTAAGAAAGTAAGAAGAGCAAAATTAATAGTCATTAGGGAGGTTGTGCTTTTCAGGGTATTTATTAGGAACTGAGATGATGATAATAATGATTGAGGAGCAAATCCTTCTGAACCAAGAAATACGTCATTTTCATTATAGGGGACTGGAATGCAAAAGTAGGAAGTCAAGAAACACTAGGAGTAACAGGCAAATTTGGCCTTGGAATACGGAATGAAGCAGAGCAAAGACTAATAGAGTTTTGCTGAGAAAATGTACTGATCATAACAAACACCCTCTTCCAACAACACAAGAGAAGACTCTATACATAGACATCACCAGATGGTCAACACCGAAATCAGATTGATTATATTCTTTGCAGCCAAAGATGGAGAAGCTCTATCCAGTCAGCAAAAATAAGACCAGGAGCTGACTGTGGCTCAGATCATGAACTCCTTATTGCCAAATTAAGACATAAATTGAAGAAAGTAGGGAAAACCAATAGACCATACAGGTATGACCTAAATCAAATCCCTTATGATTATACAGTGGAAGTGAGAAATAGTTTTAAGGGCCTAGCTCTAATAGATAGAGTGCCTGATGAACTATGGAATGAGGTTCGTGACATTGTATAGGAGACAGGGATCAAGACCATCCCTGTGGGAAAAGAAATGCAAAAAAAGCAAAATGGCTGTCTGGGGAGGCCTTACAAATAGCTGTGAAAAGAAGAGAAGTGAAAAGCAAAGGAGAAAAGGAAAGATATAAGCATCGGAATGCAGAATTGCAAAGAATAGCAAAAAGAGATAAGAAAGCCTTCTTCAGCGATCAATGCAAAGAAATAGAAGAAAACAACAGAATGGGAAAGACTAGAGATCTCTTCAAAAAAGTTAGAGATACCAAGGGAACATTTCATGCAAAGATGGGCTTGATAAAGGACAGAAATGATATGGACCTAACAGAAGCAGAAGATATTAAGAGATGGCAAGAATACACAGAAGAACTGTACAAAAAAGATCTTCACGACCCAGATAATCACGATGGTGTGATCACTGACCTAGAGCCAGACATCCTGGAATGTGAAGTCAAGTGGGCCTTAGAAAGCATCACAACGAACAAAGCTAGTGGAGGTGATGGAATTCCAGTTGAGCTATTCCAAATCCTGAAAGATGATGCTGTGAAAGCACTGCACTCAATATGTCAGCAGATTTGGAAAACTCAGCAGTGGCCACAGGACTGGAAAAGGTCAGTTTTCATTCCAATCCCAAAGAAAGGCAATGCCAAAGAATGCTCAAACTACCGCACAATTGCACTCATCTCACACGCTAGTAAGGTAATGCTTAAAATTCTCCAAGCCAGGCTTCAGCAATATGTGAACCGTGAACTTCCTGATGTTCAAGCTGGTTTTAGAAAAGGCAGAGGAACCAGAGATCAAATTGCCAACATCCGCTGGATCATGGAAAAAGCAAGAGATATCCAGAAAAACATCTATTTCTGCTTTATTGACTATGCCAAAGCCTTTGACTGTGTGGATCACAATAAACTGTGGAAAATTCTGAAAGAGATGGGAATACCAGACCACCTGATCTGCCTCTTGAGAAATTTGTATGCAGGTCAGGAAGCAACAGTTAGAACTGGACATGGAACAACAGACTGGTTCCAAATAGGAAAAGGAGTACGTCAAGGCTGTATATTGTCACCCTGCTTATTTGACTTCTATGCAAAGTACATCATGAGAAACACTGGGCTGGAAGAAACACAAGCTGGAATCAAGATTGCCGGGAGAAGTATCAATAACCTCAGATATGCAGATGACACCACCCTTATGGCAGAAAGTGAAGAGGAACTCAAAAGCCTCTTGATGAAAGTGAAAGTGGAGAGTGCAAAAGTAGGCTTAAAACTCAACATTCAGAAAACGAAGATCATGGCATCTGGTCCCATCACTTCATGGGAAATAGATGGGGAAACAGTGGAAACAGTGTCAGACTTAATTTTGGGGGGCTCCAAAATCACTGCAGATGGTGATTGCAGCCATGAAATTAAAAGACGCTTACTCCTTGGAAGGAAAATTATGACCAACCTAGATAGCATATTCAAAAGCAGAGACATTACTTTGCCAACAAAGGTCCGTCTAGTCAAGGCTATGGTTTTTCCTGTGGTCATGTATGGATGTGAGAGTTGGACTGTGAAGAAGACTGAGTGCCGAAGGATTGATGCTTTTGAACTGTGGTGTTGGAGAAGACTGTTGAGAGTCCCTTGGACTGCAAGGAGATCCAACCAGTCCATTCTGAAGGAGATCAGTCCTGGGATTTCTTTGGAAGGAATGATGCTAAAGCTGAAACTCCAGTACTTTGGCCACCTCATGTGAAGAGTTGACTCATTGGAAAAGACTCTGATGCTGGGAGGGATTGGGGGCAGGAGGAGAAGGGGATGACAGAGGATGAGAGGGCTGAATGGCATCACTGACTTGATGGACATGAGTCTGGTTGAACTCCGGGAGTTGGTGATGGACAGGGAGGCCTGGCGTGCTGTGATTCATGGAGTCGCAAAGAGTCGGACATGACTGAGCGACTGAACTGAACTGAAACTGGTAAATATTTCAATGAGACATTCACAATATTCACATTACTCAGAGCTTCCCGGCAGTGAATTGCGTTCTCGTAAAAAAGCAAACAAACAAACAAACTTCTCTTGTTCCTACTACAATACTGATATGAATATGCTTTGCAAGGCTTACCCTCTTTAAAACACTGGAATGCTTGCTGATTTACTATTATTCTCTCATTCCAGCTACCAGCAACATTCACCCACAGGGATTCGAGAAAATCATTTATTTATCTCATTATAATACAATATACCTGAAAAAAAATTTATATTTTTGACCTATTATGCACTAATACTCTAAGGAAATCTCTTTAAAGAAAGAAAAAATTTAATACTTAGATTATGTTCACAGGATTTTTACTAATTACATCTTATGCATAAAGAGAGAACATCCAGGACTTTCCTGGTGGCCCAGAGGTGAAGAACCCACCTGCTAACGCAGGGGACACAGGCCCAATCCCTGGTCTGGAAGGATTTCACATGCTTCAGAGCAACTAAGCCTGGAGCCACAACTACTAAGCCTGTGCTCTAGAGCCCAGGAGCCACACGAGAAGCCACTGAAATGAGAAACTCACAAACCACAACTTCAGAGAAGACCCTGCTCACCACAGGTAGAGAAAAGCCAATGCAGCAACAAAGACCCAGAACAGCCAAACATGAATAAATAAATGCTTGGTTTTTTTAACAGAGAGACAGAGAGAGAGAGAGAATGTCCAGGAACGTTGTCCAAGTAAAATGGCTGTGTAGATTCAACCACTGTCAATAAAAAATTATAGTAGATAACAATTACAGAGCCAGATATAAGAAAAAAGTTGAAAATGTAAAGGCAGTAGAAATTATCCAAAATCAGATAGAGGCTACAGGAAATTTTGCTCTTTAAAAAAAAAAAAAAACAGTTCTTAAGGGTAAGAAATGTGTTTGCAACACAAAGAATACAGGTGTAGCAGCTGTGATGGTGCACAGGTGTGGCCGAGAGGAGCTACCCCACATCCAAGGAGAGGCTAGGAGGAGCTACCCCACGTCCAAGGTCAGGAGTGGCCGCCCAGAGGAGTTACCCCACACCCAAGCTCAGGGACTGAAGCCGAGAAGAGCTACCCCACATCCAAGGTCAGGGGTGGCAGCCCAAAGGAGTTACCCCACATCCAAAGTAAGGAGCAGTGGCTGCACCTTGCTGGAGCAGCCATGAAGAGATACCCCACATCCAAGGTAAGAGAAACCCAAGTAAGAGGGTAGGCACTAAGAGAGGGCATAAGAGGGCAGACAGACGGAAACCACAATCACAGACAACAGGCCAATCTGATCACACTAACCACAGCTTGTCTAACTCAACAAAACCTAGGAATAAGCCTACCTAAAGACACATAAGACCTGTATGCAGAAAACGCTAAGACCCTGATGAAAGAAATCAAAGATGACACAAACAGATGGAAAGACATACCATGTTCCTGGACTAGAAGAATAAATATTGTGAAAATGACCATACTACCTAAAGCAAACTACAGATTCAATGCAGTCCCTATAAATTACCAAAGGTATTTTTTCCAAAGACCTAGAACAAATAATTTTATAATTTGTTTGGAAGCACAAAAGACCCCAAATAGCCAAAGCAATCTTAAGAAAGAAAAACAGAGCTGGAGGAATCAACCTTCCTGGCTTCAGATATACTACAAAGCTACAGTCATTGAAACAGTATGGTACTGGCACAAAAATAGAAATACAGATCAATGGAACAAGGTAGAAAGCCCAGAGATAAACTTATGCACATATTGGCACCTTATCTTTGACAAAGGAGACAAGAATATACAATTAAGAAAAGATAGCCTCTTCAATAAGTGGTGATGAGAAAACTGGACAACTCTGTGTAAAAGAATGAAATTAGAACACTTCCTAACACCATACACAAAAATCAACTCAAAACAGATTAAAGATCTAAATGTAAAACCAGAAACAATAAAACTCTTAGAGTTAAACATAGGTAGAACCCTGTATGACATAAATCACAGTAAGATCCTCTATGACCCACCTCCCAGAGTAATAGAAATAAAAACAAAAATAAACATATGGAGCCTAATAAAACTTAAAATGTTTTGCACAGCAAGGGAAACTACAAACAAGATGAAAAGGGAACTCTCAGAATGAGAGAAAATAATTGCAAATGAAGCAACTGACAAAGGCTTAATCTCCAAAATATACAAGCAGCTCATGCAGCTCAATATTGGAAAAACAAACAACCCAATCAAAAAATGGGCAGAAAACCTAAACAGACATTTGTCCAAGGAAGACCTACAGATGACCAATAAGCACATGAAAAGATGTTCAACATCACTCATTATTAGAGCAATTAAAATTAAAACTATATGAGGTATCACTTCACATGGTTAGAATGAAAGTTTTAATCATTCAGTCAGGTCCAACTGTGACCCCATGGGCCCCTAACCCACCAGGTTTCTCTGTCCATGGAATTCTCCAGGCAAGAATACTGGAGTGGGTTCCCATTTCCTTCTCCAAGGGATCTTCCCAACCCAGGAACTGAACCTGGGACTCCTGCACTGCAGGCAAATTCTTTACTGTCTGAGCCACCAGGGAAGCCCTCAGTTAGAATGAAGTGACGTAAAAGTCGATCAGTCGTGTCTGACTCTTTGCAACCCCATGGACTATACAGTCCATGGAATTCTCCAGGCCAGAATACTGGAGTGGGTAGCCTTTCCCTTCTCCAGGAGATCTTCCCAACCCAGGGATTGAACCCAGATCTCCCGCATTGTAGGCGGATTCTTTACCAGCTGAGCCACAAGGAAAGCCAAAGAATACTGGAGTGGGTAGCCTATCCCTTCTCCAGTGGATCTTCCCAACCCAGGAATTGAGCTGGGGTCTCCTGCATTGCAGGCAGATTCTTACCAATGGAGCTATCAGGGAAGCCCTTGGTTAGAATGGCCATGATAAAAAAAATATCTACAAACAATAAATGCTGGAGAGGATGTGGAGAAAAGGGAACCCTCTTGCACTGTTGGTGGGAATGTAAATTCATACAGCTACTATGAAGAAAAGTATGAAGATTCCTTAAAAAACTAGGAATAAATTGACAACATGACCCAGCAATCCCTGGACATATACCCTGAGAAAACAACAATTCAAAAATATGCATGTACCTCAATGTTCACTGCAGCATTATTTACAATAATGCTGGACACAGAAGCAACCTAGATGTCCGTCAGTAGCTGAATGGGTAAAGAAGATGTGTTACATATATACAATGGAATATTACTCAGTCATGAAAAGGAATGAATTTGAGTCAGTTACAGTGAGGTGGATGAACACAGAGTTTGTTATACAGAGTGAAGTAAGTCAAAAGAAGTATTGTATACATGCATGTCAATCAGTTGTGTCTGACCCTTTGCAACCCCATGGTCTGTATGTATGCCAGGCTCCTCTGTCCATGAGATTTCTCCAGCCAGAATACTGGAGTGGTTTGCCATATCCTACTCAAGGGTATCTTCCTGGCCCAGGGATCACACTTATATCTCTTACATTGGCAGGCAGATTCTGAGCCACCTGGGAATATTAAAGCATATATAGAGAATCTAGAAAAATGGTACTGATGAACCTAGGAGAGAACATACTTGTGGGTACAGGGGAGGAAGGAGAGGGTGGGACAAGCTGGGAGAGCAGCACCGACATATCCACACTACCATGTGTAAAACAGCGAGTGGGAGGCTGCTGTGTAGCACAGGGAGCTCAGCTCCACGCTCTGTGATGATGTAGTGGGGTGGCATGTGGGGGTGGGAGGGAGGCACGAGAGGGAGAGGATATATACATAATTATCAGTGATTCGCATTGTTCTAAAACCAACAAAACATTGTAAAGCAATTTCGCCAGGAAAAAAAAAGTGTGAATTTGAGGCTTTCAGACCTGAATTTGTGGCTTTTTGATTCTCTGATCTTCTCAACCCCTATAGCTGCTGCTGCTGCTGCTAAGTCGCTTCCGTCGTTTCCGACTCTGTGCAACCCCATAGACGGCAGCCCACCAGGCTCCCCCGTCCCTGGGATTCTCCAGGCAAGAACACTGGGGTGGGTTGCCATTTCCTTCTCCAATGCATGAAAGTGAAAAGTGAAGCTGCTCAGTTGTGTCCGACTCTTAGTGACCCCATGGACTGCAGCCCACCAGGCTCCTCCTTCCATGGGATTTTCCAGGCAAGAGTCCTGGAGTGGGGTGCCATTGCCTTCTCCACCCCCATAGCTACAATGATGCAAATCAGCAGAATAAAACTATGGTATCAAGGGACAGCAAGGGAATTCCAGAAAAACATCTACCTCTGCTTCACTGACTACACTAAAGCCTTTGACTGCATGGATCACAACAAACTGTGGAAAATTCTTAAAGAGATGGGAATACCAGACCATCTTACCTGTCTCCTGAGAAACCTGTATGCAGGTCAAAAAACAACAATTAGAACCTTGTATGGAACAACTGACTGGTTCAGGATTGAGAAAGGAGTATACCAGGGATGTTTCTTGTCACCCTGTTTACTTAACTTAGATGTTAAGTACATCATGTGAAATGCCAGGCTGGATGAGTTACAAGCTGGAATCAAGATTACTGGGAGAAATACCAACAACCTCAGATATGTAGATGATACCACTCTAATGGCAGAAAGTGAAAAGGAACTAAAGAGCCTATTGATGAGGGTGGAGGAGAGTGAAAAGCCGGCTTAAAACTCATTATTTAAAAAACTAAGATCATGGAATCTATTCCCATCACTTAGTAGCAAATAGAAGGGGGAAAGGTGGAAACAATGACAGATTTCCTTTTCTTAGGCTTTAAAATCACTGCCACTGGTGACTGCAGCCAAGAAATTAGAAGACAATTGCTTTTTGGCAGGAAAGCTGTAACAAACCTAAACAGTGTCTTAAAGAGCAAAGACATCACTTTGCCAACAAAGGTCCAACTAGTCAAAGCTATGGTCTTTCTAGTAGTCATGTACAGATGTGAGAGTTGGACCATAAAGAAAGTTGAGCGGCGGAAAATTGATGCCTTTGAACTGTGGTGCTGGAGAAGACTCTTGAGAGTCCCTTTGACAGCAAGGAGATCAAACCAGTCAATCCTAAAGGAAATCAACCCTGACTATTCATTGGAAGGACCGATACTGAAGCTCCAACACGTGTGCCACCTGATGGGAAGAGCCGACTCATTGGAAAAGATCCTGATGCTAGGAAAGATTGAAGGCAGAAGGAGAAGGGGGTGACAGAGAATGAGATGGTTGGATGGCATCACTGATGTGATGTGCATGAACTTGGGTAAACTCCAGGAGATTGCAGGGGACAGGGAAGCTTGGCATGCTGCGGTCCATGGGGTCTCAAAGAGCCAGATAGGACTTGGTGACTGACTCACAACAACAACAAATGAACACTGGGTTGTTCACTAAGTGGCAAGTTGCAGTAAAATGCTATAATACACATTTTGTGATTTGGGGGAAATAATGTATGAAACATATGCTTACAGATATTTCCTAACAATATATTGGACTTTGAAGCTGTTTTTAAAATGTTTCCTCAAAATGTAATAAGGCTAAATCCTAAAATAAAGTATATACATATGAAAGTGTATAGATGAAAGTGAAAGTTACTCAGTCATGTGTGACTCTGTGACCCCATGGATTATACATGGAATTCTCCAGGCCAGAATACTGTAGTGGGTAGCCTTTCTCTTCTCCAGGGATCGAACCCAGGTCTCCCACATTGCAGGCAGATTCTTTACCAGCTGAGCCACAAAGGAAGCCCAAGAATACCAGATTGGGTAGCCTATCCCTTCTCCAGCAGATCTTCCTGACCCAGGAATCAAACCGGGACTCCTGCATTGCAGGTAGATTCTTTACCAACCGAGCTATGAGGGAAGCCCAAGTGTACAAATGATGGCGCACATATATAATTTCTCCAAAACTTCTCCTGATGGGTAATCATTTCTTTCCTAAATAAACTATTTTTTAACATAAGACATATAACTGTTTAATATATTTAGTGAATGGTACGTGTGTTAGTCACTAAGTCGTGTGGAATTCTTTGCGACCCCATTGACCGTAGCCTGCCAGGCTCCTCCATCCACAGGATTTTCCAGGGAAGAATACTGGAGCAGGTTGCCATTTCCTTCTCCAAGTGAATGGTAGAGATGCATATAAAACCTAGCCATGTGAAGCATGAAGCTAGAAGCTGGAGGAACTGAAAAAGTCTGAGTGTTAAAAACGACAAAGCAGAAAATAAATCATTAACTATGTGGTTAATCAACCCACTTTCCGTAAGTCACCAGCTTTCTCAAAAGATTACACTGCTTTGATTGGTTTGATAATTAATGTTTCTTAAATCAACACAGAGCCAGGGGTTAAGCTACCGATTCTGTTTGTTTTGTGCATTAATTCTGCCTGTGACTGGTGGCTCAGTATATTAATAAATGCTTGTCCATAACTGACCCTCTGTTTTCTTGCTTGAGAAACCAAAGTGGACAGTGGACACACTTAAATTGGATTGAACGGTGAACTTGAGTTCTTTCTAGGGACACAGTGAAACAAGTCTATTCAACTGACCACACACTAAACACCATTTGATCTGCCCTGAAGTTAAACATTATCATCAAAATGTTTTGCGGAGACTATGTGAGTATAATGGCTATTTCCATAAAACTTCAGTTTTTCGAGATGTGTAAACCTTGTTTACAAAATTTCATTTGTGGTTCTTGACATTTTTGACAAGAAATATTGGTGTTTTGATTTATATTCATTAAAATTTTAATGAGTAGGTGTCCAATGTAACTATTAAACAAAGTTTGTGTTATTAAATATCAAATTCGTGCTAATTTTGAAATAAGGTATTGTTCTCTAGAGGCAATTCAGTGATCCCTACTTTCTAAAGTTACCTGACTCAGAATTCTAACTGAAGTAGTAATAAGCTATTTTTGTCTCCATACTTACTTCTGTCTATAAGAAACTAAAAGTAAACCTGGTTGCTAATTTTTATTTAAAATCTATGGTATGTTCAGAAAATATAGTTTATTTTTTAACAATTATTTTGAATTTAAACAAATGTAAGACTTAGTTTAGTCATTTTATTTTTTTTCTTGTCTGAGTCACTTTGATCCAATTACTCTAACAGTCCATGAACTTTGGAAGAGCCTATGGAGACACTGAGTTATTTAAATATACATCATTTGAAAAGATATCCACTTTGCACAACCTTGGAAATTATATATACATTTGTTGAGGATTTTCTAAAAATCTGTATCATTAAAAATGCTTTCCAGAAGCCTTTTATTTTTAGTGCAAAAATTTTATGAAAGAAAAGAAAACAATTATTTGGTTAAACTTTGGCACAAAAATGATGTTATTTACCTATTTACAAAATATTAATCCCTAGAAATTTTTATTTACTTATATTGCTTTTCAAATTAAATATTGAATGGAACCTAAAAAGTAGCTACTTTCCATCACTGTTGGTTCATGAATCTTAATTTTATCTTGAGATTTCAGGATCTTGTTTGCAGTTGAAATTTCCTTTATCATCTTATTAATTGTAAGGCAGTTACATTCTACTATAGAAACAGAAGTTGTTACATAATTTAGGCCAGCACAGTAAATGATTTAATTTGTAAAAGAAATTGTTTTTTCCCAATTATTACTTTCAAATAATTGTACATGGATGAATAGAAAATTTCTCCCTTTTTTTTTTCATTCAAGTACAATTATTTGGAAGTAATTAAAACTATATTCTGTGTGGTACATATGGTTTTATATTAATATTTTATGCCAATCTATCAAAAGATATATTCATAGAATATTTAAATTACATTTCAGAGACTACTAAAAGTTACCAATGATAACAAGCTTTTAAAGAAATGCGATGGTTTGCCATGCTTCTGTAGATAAAGAAGAATATCAGAGATTAAAGAGTTGGATTTCAGCAGACCTAAACTTTCATTTTAAGTGTTCTGATCATCTATTTTAGAGATAAATATTAGGTTTTATGAATTATCTCAGAAAATTTTGATGATAAATGGTTTTACATAATCATGTTATTATATTTTCATATTTATAAATCCAGTTATATATATATCCTTAAGATTTATGGACTAACTGGGAAGAATTGGATATTAACCTGGCATATATGAGGTCAAGTTCACCTGTTTAATCTCCATTCTGGGGATGTGTCCTTCAGCAAAAGGCAGGCTTTTGCACAATAAGTAAAAGTCCTCAAGTCATAGGGGAGATAATTACTGACGGGGTTGCTTGTTAAACTATTAAGTTTAAACTAAAGTTAAATTATCGACTGAGCCTTCTTCTCAGCAGCTCTGATTGAATGACACCTGAATTCACCCCCTTGGTATAAACACATGACCAGTCCATTCTGAAGGAGATCAGCCCTGGGATTTCTTTGGAAGGAATGATGCTAAAGCTGAAACTCCAGTACTTTGGCCACCTCATGTGAAGAGTTGACTCATTGGAAAAGACTCTGATGCTAGGAGGGATTGGGGGCAGGAGGAGGAGGGGATGACAGAGGATGAGATGGCTGTATGGCATCACTGACTTGATGGACGTGAGTCCGAGTGAACTCCAGGAGTTGGTGATGGACAGGGAGGCCTGGCATGCTGCGATTCATGGGGTCGCAAAGAATCGGACACGACTGAGTGACTGATCTGATCTGATCTGATCTTTAGAGCCACCAAAATAATGCATTATGTCAGTTGCAAAACATAGA
The DNA here is from genome assembly GCF_002263795.3 of Bos taurus. NCBI lineage: Eukaryota > Metazoa > Chordata > Mammalia > Artiodactyla > Bovidae > Bos > Bos taurus. The sequence goes on from NC_037335.1 coordinate 498,150, forward strand.
AAATTTAAACAGAAATCAAGCAAGAGGCAAGAATTAGAGAAAAGCAGTTATATTTCTATAGGAAAGAAACATATTCACTCATTGAAAATTACTTTCCAGAATTTTGGAGTTAGATGATCCTCAGGGATTAAAGTAATTCAAGTGGGTTAGTTACATCAAGAAGGTAAATTCACCTTCCTGAAAGTATTTTACAGGTGTGCTTGACTGTAAAATTGTTAAAAGCAAGATTTAATGAAATGATGTTGGCAAGCCTGGAACTGTTCTGATTTACTACTTAGCCAGATATAAATCACCTGTCAGGAAGATGGTATTATAACATGTCTCTTGGAATGGAAGAAATTTCACTGCAGAGCATTACCAAAAACATGCCCAAATCAGTATCTAAACCAGGTCTGTCTGTCACTGTAACTCAAGCTCTTATCCACAGAAAAACACTGTCCCTTCCACATACATTGCCCTGATTCTTCTACCAAAACTGATGGCTGCTTTTGTCCTGTTTTGTCATCAACTGATTTCCCCTTTTTGTATGCGTGCTCAGTCACTTAGTCGTGTCTGACTCTTCTGTGACTCCATGGACTGTAGCCCACCAGGCTCCTCTGTCCACGGGATTTCCAAGGCAGGAACAATGGATTGAGTTATCATTTCCTCCTCCATCATTTTGTACAGTAGCATTTTATTTATTATAGACTCCTTTATTTGGTAACACTCTTCTTTTTTGCCTCAAAGGAAATTTTAATCCTTTTCCTTTCCTTTTGACAACTTTCCTATTTCTACCACATTTATTGAATCTGAAAAAAAGTTAATCATAGGAAGATCACAAGCAATATAATATGTCTAGCACATATTCCACACCTGAATTTACGTTTTACTTTACACAGAGAGAAGTTATCACTATTAAAATTTCCCGAGTCTGTGATAAACAGCAGGAGCTTTGCATGCCTTGTCTGATGGGACAGTCACTGTGAATCTTTTTACAAGAATACTCCGGGACAGGCAAAGATCCTTCCATTCTTCTTGGAGGCTCCAGACATTCTGCTCAGTGGTTTTAAACATTGTTTTCAGGTTTCACAACCTTCAAGGAAAATTTTATCTACCAGTTTCCATATGAATATATTGAGGCTTAGAGAAGTTAAATAATTTTTCCGGGAATGAAAAGGCAGGAAGTGGTGAAACAGAATGTAACTCCAAAACCGTATCCATCACACATACACAGTTAGAAGTTAAACACATCTAAGTGTGACTGCTGTGTGTTAGTCACTCAGTCGTGTCCGACTCTTTGCAACCCCATGGACTGTCACCTACCAGGCTCCTCTGTCCTTGGGGATTCTCCAGGCAAGAATACTGGAGTGGGTTGCCATGCCCTCCTCCAGGGGATCTTCCTGACCCAGGTCTCCTGCACTGCAGGTGGATTCTTTACCAGCTGAATTACCAGGGAAGCCCCTAAGTGTGATTATCCTACATAATTAGAGGTTATGTTACAAAGGAAACAGCAGACCCTTTGTCAGTCCAATTGAGAGAGGAAATTAGCAGCAGTATTTTCACAGAGATGCTGTTACTCATAGATTTGCTTCCAGAATGGCCTGAGAATAGTCTGACAACAGCAGCTGAGCTAACATCTAGAATGGGCAACCAGGCAGTCTGCATTTCAGCCCAACTAACGTGAAACAAGGCTCAGTATTAAAGAACCCACCTGCCAATGCGGGAGGCACAGACTTGGGTTTGATCCCTGGGTGGAGAAGATCCCCTGGAGGAGGAAATGGCAGTCCACTCCAGTATTCTTGCCTGGGAAATCCCATGGACAGGGAAGCCTGGCGGGTGACAGTCCATGGGGTCGAAAACAGTCAGACATGACTGAGGACTGAATAACAACAACATGAATTAAATGCACGGCTGCTCAGGTATGAATGGCAGGTGGGGAAGGCAGATGGGCAGTAAATCAGAAGCAAGTCCGGGCTTTCAGTCCGGAGGGCCTTCAGGCTGAGAAGGCCTCCCTCCCTTGCAGGCAGAAGCTGGGAGGGGCAAGATCTTTTTAAAAACAATTTTATTGGAGTGCAGTTGATTCAAAGGCAAGAGCATTTTAAAAGCAGATTTTCCTATAGAAAGGGACTCCTGAGAGAAATATTCCAAGCTAGAAATGTGATTTTGATTGCTTATCTACAGTATGACTTACTGAACAAATAATAAGAAAAGATTATTCATACTGCGATTGCATTTTACTATCACAGGACTGTGTTGTCTGAACTTGACATGCTAGGATTTAACAAGACTCATGACTCATGTGGGTGAGGCCTCCACTGCAACTGAAGCTTCTGTTGAACTCATACATACTGGACTGGAAAAGTCTATGCAGTCATGTTTTCCTTGTAGTCCTGTATAAGCATATTGCTAATAAGTATTATTATTATTGCTAATAATATTTCAAAACTCCTTTAACAGTTATGGACTGCTTTATTGTAAGAGCAGGGCAAACATAACCGTAGGATCACTACTGAACAAGCACTCAGGGCCAGCTTCACCTCCAAGGCTCTATGCTGAGGACCATTTACTCAAGCTTTGTTGTTGTTTAGTCACTCAGTTGTGTCCGACTCTTTTGACCCCATGGACTATCACCCACCAGGCTTCTCTGTCCATGGGATTTTCCAGGCAAGAATACTAGAGTGGGTTGCCATTTTTCACCTCCAGGGGATCTTCCCCACCCAGGGATTGAACCCGCATCTCCTGTTTTGGCAGGCGGGTTCTTTACCACTGAGCACCAACCTGGGAAGGCCTTACTTAAGCTTTCTGCATCTCAATTTTCCTACCTGTGAGATGGGTGATATGGGCTTCTCAGGTGGTACAAGTGGTAAAGAACCCACCTGCTAATGCAGATTATGCATAAGAGACATGGATTCCTTCCTTGGGTCAGGAAGATCTCCTGGAGGATGCCATGGCAACCCCCTTCAGTATTCTTGCCTGGAGAATCCCGTGGACAGAGGACAGAATCCCATGGCTGCAGTCAGTGGGATCGCGAAGAGTTGGACATGACTAAGCAACTTAGCACAGCACACAGCACAGAAAATAGGTGGTATAATAGCACCTGTATTATATGAGTCTCTCGAGGATTACTTGGCAGGTAATGCTCTGAGAAGACCTGAAGTACAAACACACCTGGGAACTACTATTAGCAGTTTTATTAAGTAGCTGTGCCAGCATTTGAACCCAACTAATGCAGAAGCCCTGGCTGTCAACATCCCAGCACACGGCTTCTAGAGAGGAGGTTAAGTCTGCACCATTACTAACGTGCTCGTACACACACACACACACACACACACATATGTATATTCATATATATGTGTATAAGTATTCATAACATTCATGAGCAAATTTGAATACCAGCAAAAGTTCCAAGGGTGGAAACAGAAATATATTGTCTTATATGAATACATTCTCTTTATCTGTAAATAGCTTCTGCTGCTGCTGCTAAGTCGCTTCAGTCGTGTCCGACTCTGTGCAGCTCCATAGACAGCAGCCCACCAGGCTCCCCCGTCCCTGGGATTCTCCAGGCAAGAACACTGGAGTGGGTTGCCATTTCCTTCTCCAATGCATGAAAGTGAAAAGGGAAAGGGAAGTCGCTCAGTTGTGTCCGACTCTAGCGACCCCATGGACTGCAGCCTACCAGGCTCCTCCATCCGTGGGATTTTCCAGGCAAGAGTACTGGAGTGGGGTGCCATTATAGCTTCTACCATGCTAAAAAGTTTCTCACAATCCCACTTCCTTCACCAGTTATTGCAAACTCTGTTTTTTATGTCCTCCAAAGTGTACTGTACTTGTGTTATCCAGCTCCTCGCCTCTGAGTATCCCTGGCTCCATCCTACCTGGGCTGTCACCCACCCCCTCTACCTGCAGGGTCCTGTGGAGGTTGGCAGTGACCTCCATGACCTGACCTATACCCCATTCTCTGCCTTCTCTTGTAGACATATGGGTGAGGTCTAACTTCGGCTCTTTGCCAGGGAAAGCCCTAGGGCTAAATCCTTGAACTTATTTACAGCCACTCCTTCAGTCATTGCATCCAATCTACTGGCTTTAATTACAATCTACACACAGAGCCTTCTTGGAATGTACATCTCAACTCATCACCTGTGCCTGAATCCCAGATTCATACAAGCGGGTGTCTACTCAGGAAGTAAAAACTCACTCCATCCTTGGTTTAGGTCAGAGTAAAAGAAAGGTAAAAGCTTGAAAATCAGAGTTACTCCTGACTCCTCTGACTCTCATGAGTTTGTGTGTGCTCAGTCATGTCCGACTCACCGTGACACCATGGATTGTCATCTGCCAGGCTTCTCTGTCCATGGAATTATCCAGCCAAGAGTACTGGAGTGGGTTGCCATTTCCTTCTCCAGGGGATCTTCCCAACCAGGGATCAAACTGAGTCTCCTGCATTGCAGGCAGATTCGCTACCACTGAGCCACCTGGGAAGCCCCTCTGTCTCCCTCACACCTCACAACAATCCACCAGCAGAACCTGTAGGTTCTACAGTCACAGAATTCACTACACAACACCTCTCACCAGTCCTCTACATCCAGCCATCCACTCCACCATCATCATTACCTGATGGCTTCCTGCAGCTCCCTCCTACCTGGACTCCTGCTTCTATCTCTGCTCAAACTTCTGGGTCTTGTGGACACAACAGTGAGTACAACTGTCAAAAACATGAATTCCATTGATGACAAGTTCCACTGATGATGGTGTAGGGACCACCATCATTCTGGAGTGAGTTACAGAGGAGGAGGTAAAAACATTAAAGAGGAGCATGGAAACAAGCTTCTGGTCTTGGTTTACAAGTCATTGTTCACTGTGATAACAAGAATGAAACCCAGTTTCATGTTGTAGCATCATTTTCAGTTTCCAGAGTGCTTACCGTGTACAGACTACAGGGTTCGTGGAAGATAAGACACCTTTCTCACATACCTCTCTGGACATGCTGACTTCTTGTAAATGTCCAGGTTTCCAGGTGATTGCAAATTATCAGGGAAGATTTTTGACATTATATGTCTACTCTCATTAATACACGGTGCTCATTCTCATAACATTAGGGCAAAGCCAGAACCAACTGCAAATATAAATAGCACTGGGAGTTGTAAAACCAAAGGAACAAGAAAAATATGGTTGATGATATTTTTATTTTATGTTTTCCAATTAATCAACCCACTTAACAAACAGTACAAGAACATCATCAGATTATCACAAATCACTTTCAAAAACTATACTTCTTTTGTTAAGTCTTGAGATTAAAGACTGAAGCAACGATGACTAAGCAATGAGACTCATGGTTACTCTAATGAGTCATGCATTCCCAAGATAACAGGAAGTGGAGAAAGCAGATAGAGAGATGGTTTGGAGGGTGTTACCTGCTGATACTTCATTGCTATAGCACTACCTTTAGACCAATACCCAGCCCTCTATCTACCACTAATTTCTGCTATCAGTGCAAACTTCTTGCAATCATTCATCAAAAGCAAAAAGATTATGGGAATTTTTAAAATGTATTTCAGAGTTCACATTGTCAACCTCCCTCCTTGAGCCTCTTTGGAACTGTCTTCAAGAATTCATAATACCCTGCTTATAGCCTGTGGACGTGCCTTTCTCATCCAAGGCATAGAAAAGACTGCTTTTTAAGACTCATCTTCTTTGTCAGCATCCCATCTTATTGACACAGGAAAGAGAGTGGGTCACGTCTGAGGCCCTGGGATGGCTGCCAAGTGTGGCTTCCTGACTTAAAGCAGGAAAGAATTCAAGAGTGAGCCATGGTAAAGTGTGTGTGTATGTGTGTGTGTGCATGTGTCTGTGTTCAGTCGTGCACAGAAGGTTTACTCAGGGAGATACACACTCCATAGACAGCATGTGGGTCATCTCAGAAGGAAAGAGCAGGCCCCTGGGTGTGGGGAGTCAGTTTTTATAGCAGTGGGAAATTTCATAGGTTAAGGAGTTGGAGGAATATTCCAGTTATTTCGGGGAAGGGGCTGTGATTTCCAGGAATTGGGCCACTGCCCACTTTCTGACCTTGTGGTCGTGGTGCCAGGGGTGTGTCACCCAGCTTGCTGTTGTATTCCAGTGAGTGCATATCGAGGCTTCAGGTCAAGTGGAGGTCAACCCGTCCACCATCGTGTGCCTATTTGGGTCTAGTCAGTTTACATCATATCTTTGGGCTCTGTCATTCCTTCAAAGGTTGAGCCCTGCACCCTCCTGTCTCATTATCACTGTATGGAGTTGGAGTCTTCATACAGTGGAGTCTCTAAATTATGCTTTGATTTATGTAACCTTCAGACATCCTGGTCACTACACTTGAAGGAAGCAGGAAAATAAGATGCTAACAGACCATGACATGTATGATGTACAAAAGAGTGATTCTAGGCTATTTGTGCATATGATACTGTGTGTTACATGGTCCTGTTAGAGAAAAAGTGGGAATCAGTTTCACTCATAGGCCACTCTGGATTATCTTTTCAGTTTATTATGTGGCAATTTGTAATAAAGTAACAAGATATGAATGTATTTTATCATTCTATTTAGCAATTACAACCTTAGTGCTATTTAATTTTTAAGTGAGAAGGATTAAAAACATGGAAGAAATAATATTTTTTCAAGTTATAAAAAAAAAACACATTAACCCCAGCAGACATATTGTTCTAAGGAATATGTATTAGTTATGGTTTTAAAAAAATATAAATCCTATTGTATTTTAGAGTTGGATGACTCCTGTTCTTGTCACCACTATAAAAGTAATCTGCTTGAATTATTGTTCAATTCTTTAGAGGTAGTGAATATACATATACATTCTACTAAGCTTTCATTCCATACTGTTCATACTGTTCATGGGGTTCTCAAGGCAAGAATACTGAAGTGGTTTGCCATTCCCTTCTCCAGTGGACCACATTCTGTCAGACCTCTCCACCATGACCCGCCCATCCTGGGTGGGCATGGCTTAGTTTCATTGAGTTAGACAAGGCTGTGGTCCATGTGATCAGATTGGCTAGTTTTCTGTGATTATGGTTTCAGTGTGTCTGCCCTCTGATGCCCTCTCACAACATGTACCATCTTACTTGGGTTTCTGTTACCTTGGACGTGGGGTATCCCTTCACAGCTGTTCCAGCAAAGTGCAGCCACTGCTCCTTACCTTGGGCGAGGGGTATCTCCTCACTGCCACCCGTCCTGACCTTGTGGGGTAGCTCCTCTCAGCCCTCCTGTGCCTGAGCAACCACTGCTCCTTGGACATGGGGTTGCTCCTTTCAGCCGCCTCCCCTGACCTCAGGCATGTATGAAAAGGCAAAATGATAGAATACTGAAAGAGGAACTCCCCGGGTTGGTAAGTGCCCAATATGCTACTGGAGATCAGTGGAGAAATAACTCCAGAAAGAATGAAGGGATGGAGCCAAAGCAAAAACAATATCCAGTTGTGTATGTGACTGGTGACAGAAGCAAGATCCAATGCTGTAAGGAGCAATATTGCATAGGAACCTGGAATGTTAGGTCCATGAATAAAGGCAAATTGGAAGTGGTCAAACAGGGGATGGCAAGAGTGAACATCGACATTCTAGGAATCAGCAAACTAAAATGCACTGGAATGGGTGAATTTAACTCAGATGACCATTATATCTACTACTGCGGGCAGGAATCCCTCAGAAGAAATGGAGTAGCCATCATGGCCAACAAAAGAGTCAAAAAAGCGTACCTGAATGCAATTTCAAAAATGACAGAATGATTTCTGTTTGTTTCCAAGACAAAATATTCAATATCACGGTAATCCAAGCCTATGCCCCAACCCGTAATGCTGAAGAAGCTGAAGTTGAGCGCTTTTATGAAAGACCTACAAGGTCTTTTAGAACTAATACCCAAAAGAGATGTCTTTTTCATTATAGGGGACTGGAATGCAAAAGTAGGAAGTCAAGAAACACCTGGAGTAACAGGCAAATTTGGCCTTGGAGTACAGAATAAAGCAGGGCAAAGGCTAATAGGGTTTTGCCAAGAGAATGCATTGGTCACAACAAACACCCTCTTCCACAACACAAGAGATGACTCTACACATGGACATCACAAGATGGTCAACACCAAAATCAGATTGATTATATTCTTTGCAGCCAAAGATGGAGAAGCTCTATACAGACAGCAAAAACAAGACTGGGAGCTGACTGTGGCTCAGATCATGAACTCCTTATTGCCAAATTCAGACTGAAATTGAAGAAAGTAGGGAAAACCACTAGACCATTCAGGTATGACCTAAATCAAATTCCTTATGATTATACAGTGGAAGTGAGAAATAGATTTAAGTGACTAGATCTCATAGACAGAGTGCCTGGTAAACTATGGATGGAGGTTTGTGACATTGTACAGGAGACAGGGATCAAGACCATCACCATGGAAAAGAAATGCAAAAGAGCAAAACGTCTCTCTGGGGAGGCCTTACACATAGCTGTGAAAAGAAGATAAGTGAAAAGCAAAGGAGAAAAGCAAAGATATAAGCATCTGAATGCAGAATTGCAAAGAATAGCAATGAGAGATAAGAGAGCCTTCCTCAGAGATCAATGCAAATAAATAGAGGAAAACAACAGAATGGGAAAAACTAGAGAATGCTTCAAGAAAATTCGAGATACCAAAGGAACATTTCATGCAAAGATGGGCTCGATAAAGGACAGAAATGGTATGGACCTAACAGAAGCAGAAGATATTAAGAAGAGGGGGCAAGAATACACAGAACTGTACAAAAAAAGAGAGCTTCATGACCCAGATAATCACGATGGTGTGATCACTCACCTAGAGCCAGACATCCTGGAATGTGAAGTCAAGTAGGCCTTATAAAGCATCACTACAAACAAAGCTAGTGGAGGTGATGGAATTCCAGTTGAGCTATTTCAAATCCTGAAAGATGATGCTGTGAAAGTACTGCACTCAATATGCCAGCAAATTTGGAAAACTCAGCAGTGGCCACAGCACTGGAAAAGGTCAGTTTTCATTCCAATCCCAAAGCAAGGCAATGCCAAAGAATGCTCCAACTACCGCACAATTGCACTCATCTCACATGCTAGCAAAGTAATGCTCAAAATTCTCCAAGCCAGGCTTCAGCAATACATGAACCATGAACTTCCAGATGTTCAAGTTGGTTTTAGAAAAGGCAGAGGAACCAGAGATCAAATTGCCAACATCTGATGGATCATTGAAAAAGCAAGAGAGTTCCAGAAAAACATCTATTTCTGCTTTATTGACTATGCCAAAGCCTTTGACTATGTGGATCACAATAAACTGTGGAAAATTCTGAAAGAGAAATGGGAATACCAGACCACCTGACCTGCCTCTTGAGAAACCTGCATGCAGGTCAGGAAGCAACAGTTAGAACTGGACATAGAACAACACACTGGTTCCAAATAGGAAAAGGAGTATGTCAAGGCTGTATATTGTCACCCTGCTTATTTAACTTATATGCAGAGTACATCATGAGAAACGCTGGGCTGGAAGATGCACAAGCTGGAATCAAGATTGCTGGGAGAAATATCGATAACCTCAGATATGCAGATGACACCACCCTTATGGCAGAAAGTGAAGAGGAACTAAAAGCCTCTTGATGAAAGTGAAAGAGGAGAGTGAAAAAGTTGGCTTAAAGTTCAACATTCAGAAAACGAAGATCATGGCATCTGGTCCCATCACTTCATGGGAAATAGATGGGGAAACAGTGTAAACAGTGTCAGACTTAATTTTTGAGGGCTCCAAAATCACTGCAGATGGTGACCGCAGCCATGAAATTAAAAGACGCTTACTCCTTGGAAGGATAGTTATGACCAACCTAGACAGCATATTAAAAAGCAGAGATATTACTATGCCAACAAAGGTCCATCTAGTCAAGGCTATGGTTTTTCCAGTGGTCATGTATGGCTGTGAGAGTTGGACTGTGAAGAAAGCTGAGCACCGAAGAATTGATGCTTTTCGACTGTGGTGTTGGAGAAGACTCTTGAGAGTCCCTTGGACTGCAAGGAGATCCAACCAATCCATTCCAAAGGAGATCAGTCCTGGGTGTTCTTTAGAAGGAATGATGCTAAAGTTGAAACTCCAATACTTGACCACCTCATGCGAAGAGTTGACTCATTGGAAAAGACTCTGATGCTGGAAGGGATTGGGGGCAGGAGGAGAAGGGAACGACAGAGGATGAGATGGCTGGATGGCATCACCGACTTGATGGACATGATTTTGAGTGAACTCCGGGAGTTGGTGATGGACAGGGAGGCCTGGCATGCTGAGATTCATGGGGTTGCAAAAAGTCGGACATGACTGAGCAACTGATCTGAACTGAACTGAAGCTTTCATTTAGTTGCCAGGCTCAAAATGTCATTGTTTTAAAGAGTAAATAAAACAACAACAACAACAAGGGTGGATAAAGATAGAGGCACCGTACGTGGGGTCACACACCTTCTGTGTACCTTTCATCACTTGTGTACTTAATCAAGCTGTGTGTTTAATCAAGCATGTAGCTCATGTTTTAAAAAGGCAAATATTCACAGTGAGTACAGTAGTCCCTTCAAAGCAAAGATGGGTCAGATTTATGAACCCTCAATGACACACAAATTACTGGTTATGAAGTGAGAATTCTTTGTGCAGCCAAGGTCACACCTGAACCTACGATGATTTAATGACCTACAAAACTCCTAGAGACCTCAGTCCCTGCACTTCTTCTCTGTGTCATTTCACATACATTTCAAACACCGTAGGGTGACCGTACAGGGATGTGTCAAGTTCTCCTTCAAGAGGAGGTCAGTGACTTCTGATTGCCTCCCTTAGTGAACTTGGTCTTTCTCTCACATATAATACTGATTGGGAGTAATTTGAATGCTTCAGAGATTGGAAATGGTTTCAGGAAAATGTTATTTTAGTTTTTACAGGCCAAAATAAGTACAAATAATATAGCCCTGTCAGGGAGGAAGAATTTTCCATCTGTCTACGTTCTTCTGGCTGGTCTAAGAATTAAATGGGCCTGAGACAGATGAACAGGAGAAGATCACACAGAAGTTGAAAAGTGTTGCGGTCCTTTAATGGACTGGAACCTGTTGTTCCAGATCGATGATAAAAAAGTGAAAGAGAGAAAGAAAGTAATATTCCCTGGTTTACGTCAAGAACCAATAAAACCCTTGAACAGGGCTTGCACCACTCATGAAGGCACAGGATGTCCTCTCGAAGAGGTCTTGAAAGCCTGGACAGGAAAGTGAGCTCAGCGGGTTTCCACACTCCAGAGAATTAGCCAGAGGGAGGGAGAGAGAGAGAGAGAGAAAGAAAGTCACGGGGACCCAAGCCTCTGGTGGAGCAAGGGTGCTTTAATGATCTTTCTGTAAGTATATAATAGGCTGTTGTACAAGGAATTTCTTTCGACAATGATAAAGATCAGAAAACCAGACGTACAGCAACTGTTATCAAGGAAACAAGGAATTAACAATGATCATAATGTCAGAAGACAATCCATATCTCAAGAAAGAGGGTCGTGACTAAGCACTTTTGTCGTAAGGAGAATGTTTACTGAAGGAAATCCATGCATGCGTTTTATCTCATGACCTCAGTCCTGGGAGCAGTGTGCCACTCCACTCATTACCAGAAACTGATAAGGAACAGAGGATTTATGAGAGACAGGAAACAGCACACAGGAATACTCCTGTTAAATGTTCCCTGACAGAAAAGCATGTACACCTGGGAGAGACCCAAGAAAATTGAGTCACTCGCCAAAATGGCTGAGACCCTCAGCTTAAACAACATCTCAGCTAAAGACAAAGAGGGTGTTGGGGGTAGGGGGTTGGGACCTCAGAGGAGGAAAGGCAATTCACATGGAGATGGAAAAGAACGTCTTTGGTAAACACGTTAGCTGGGCCAGCAGAGACAGTGGGACAGAAGGAATGCTAACAGACTTTGCAGGCACCTCCCTGTCCACACAGCTGGTTCACAGTACAGTTACCTATGGTGGCTGGTTTCTCTCTCTAGCTATCTATCACTGTTTTCACATTGATACATTCAATCTAATTCAGGCTCCACATGTCAACCTTCTCCATATTTATAACTGAAACTACCTAAAATGCACGTGCTCATTTCTTTAACTCTATGGCACTTGTATATGAAGACTTCCCTGGTGGCTCAGAGGAGCACAATCTGCCAGCCAGTGCAGGAGATGCAGGTTCGAGCCCTGGGTCAGGAAGATCCCCTGGAGAAGGAAATGGCAACCCACTCCAGTATTCTTGCCTGGAGGATGCCATGGACAGAGAAGCTTGGAGGGCTAAAGTATATGGGGTTGCAAAGAGTTGGACACGACTGAGCAACTGAGCACACACACATGCAAACACACGTCCATGAAGTTTAACGCATGGTTAACTGCCAGGAAGAGGACACTATCTGGGTTCCTTTCATCCTGAGTGTCAGTTTCTGGTCAAACGCTATTTTTCCAAGTTACTTAGGGCTCTTTCTTTCTCCCAATCCACTTGACTGTGGTTACAAGGTTCACATGCAATTTAAACAGCTTTGCTACAATCTGTGTTCCCTGTCAGGTTCCTCTCCATCATAGCTCATTTTGTTAAATTCATGTGTGGTAAAATATGTTCTTTGCAGTATATAGTTGTAAGAGTTTTGAGTTATGGATCCAATATATTTCCTTATAGACACTTCCATCACCCCAAACACCATACACACTTCCTGTCAGGAGTCAACAAAGACCCCAGCCCTCAAACCCTGGCAAACACTGACCTAGTTACCATTACTCTAGTTCTAACAGAGTTTCCAGATTTTCACATAAAAGGAATCACAGACTATCAGACCTTTTGGATTTTGCTTCTTTCACTTAGTGGAATGCATTTAACATGTATCCAATTTGTTGAATGACTCAGAGGTTGTCGTTTTATGGCTGAAAAGCAGTATTGAATGGGTGTTCTGCAGTCTGTTTATCTATTCAGTTTGAAGAATATCTGGCTTGTTTTCAACTTTTAGCAATTACAAATAAATAAATTACAATAAAGCTTCTAAGAACACTTAAGGTTTTTGAATAAACATAGGGTTCCATTGCTTTTAGACAAATATCTAGGACTGAGATCATCAGGCTGTATGATAAGACTGTGTTTAAACTTTATAAGAAACTTCTCAGTTGTTATTCCTCAGCAGCCCACAGTTTTGCCTTCCACCCAGCAATGTATGCAGCTATATCTCACTGTCGCTTTATGTCGAACTTTTTAACGTAAATGATGTCAATAGTTTTTCATATACTTATTTACCATACCATCATTGAAAATGTGTCTGCTTATCTCTTAGCATCTTTAAGTGTTAGTCGCTCAGTTGTGTTGACTCTTTGTGACCCCATGGACTGTAGCCTGCCAGGTTCCTCTGTCCATGGGATTCTCCAGGCAAGAACAGTGGAGTTGGGTTGCCATTCCCTTCTCCAGGGAATCTTGCCAACCCAGGGATTGAACCCAGGTCTCCTGTATTGCTGGCAGATTCTTTATCACTGACCCACGAGGGAATGTTTTACAAATATTTTCTCCCATTCTGTTACTTGTCCTTTTTGTTTCCCCCTCACCAAACCACATGCCTTGTGGAATCTTAGGTTCCCAACCAGGTTTCAAACCCATGCTCCCTGCAATGGAAGCATGGAGTCCTAACCACTGAACAACCAGGGAATTCCCTGTCTTCATTTTTTAAGATTTTTCAAAGAGAAAAAGGTTTAAGTTTTGACAAAGTTCAATTTATCTTTTTGTATTTATAGACTACATTTTTGTTGTCGTGACTAAAAACTTTTGACTAACCCAAAGTCATGCAGATTTTCTTCTATATTTTCTTCCAGATATTTCACACACTTAACATTTCTATTTAGGCCTAAGAGAAAGTGGGGGTTAATTTTTGTATGAGGTGGGAGGTATAAGTCAAGCTTAAATTTTTAGCATATTGATGTTCACTTTCTATAGGCCCATTTCTTGAAACTATTCTTTATCCATTGAACTGCTTTTACAACTTACTCAAGATTTTTTGTCTGTTGCTTCATTCTCTATTCTGTTCCATTCATCTTATTTTCTAAAACATTAGCTAATATCACAATCTCATTCTTACTGTGACCTCATAATAATTCTTAAAATCACAATTATTCCTCTAATTATGTTTTTCTTTTTCAAATCTGTTTCAGCTGTTTTAGTTCCTTTGATTTCTGGTATAACAAAATAAACTGATTGATTTTTGAACATCAAATCAGTCTTGCATTCTTGGAATAATCCTTATTTGGTCATGCTACTTATTGTTTTTACATATTGCTGCACTGGATTTTCTTAGATTGGGCACTTTTTGCATCTGTGTTACTAAGAGTTTTTGTTGTTCACTCATTAAATCGTGTTTGACTCTTTGTGACCCCATGTTCTGCAGCATTCCAGGCTTCCCTATCCTTCACTATCTCCGGTGTTTGCTCAAAATCACGTCCATTGAGTCGGTGATGCCATCCAACCATTTAATCTTCTACTTCCCCCTTCTCCTCCTGCCTTCAGTCTTTCTCAGCATCAGGGTCTTTTCCAATGTGCCTGTTCTTCGCATCAGGTGGTCAAATATTGGAGCTTCAGCTTCAGCATCAGTCCTTTCAATGAATATTCAAGGTTGACTTCCTTTAGGATTGACTGGGTGGATCTCCTAGCTGTCCAAAGGACTTGCAAGAGTCTTATCCATCATCACAGTTCAAAAGCATCAATTCTTTAGCACTCAGCCTTCTTTATGGGCCAACTCTCACATCCATACATGACTACTGGAAAAACTATAGCTTTGGCTAGATGGACCTTGGTAGGCAAAATGATGTCTCTTCTTTTTAACACACTGTCTAGGTTTGTCATAGCTTTTCTTCCAAGGAGCAATTGTCTTTTAATTTCATGGCTGCAATCACCTACTAAGTTACAGTTCTGTAATTTTCTTTTCTTGTAATGGTTAGATTTGGGGTTAGTGCAATTCTGGCTCCACAGAATGAGGTAGAAAGTGTTCTCTTCTATTTCTTATAAGAGAATTTATGAAATTGGCTATTATTTATTCCTTGAATGATTGATAAAAACCTTCAGTGAAACTATGTGCCTGAAGTTCTTCCTCTTGATGCAATGCTAACTATGAATTAGAATAGGGAAGTGAATAGGATCTGGCTATTCATCTTATTTGTTTTTCTTGAGTAAAGCTTGATAGTTCTTGTCTGTCAAGGAAAAGAAATTTAAATTATCATATTTATGGACATGGAATTGTTCTTAACATTCCTTTTTCGTAATGATGTCTCAGATATATTCATATTTATAGTTTGTATTTTTTCTGTTTTTGTCAGCCTGGCTGGAGTTTTACCAATTCTATTGTTGTTCAGAATACAAGCTTGTGATTTCATTTCTTGCATTTCATTTATTTCATGTATTTTTCTCTTCAGTTTTATTGATTTCTAATGCTGCTGCTGCTGCTAAGTCGCTTCAGTCGTGTCCTACTCTGTGTGACCCCATAGATGGCAGCCCACCAGGCTTCCCCGCCCCTGGGATTCTCCAGGCAAGAACACTGGAGTGGATTGCCATTTCCTTCTCCAATGCATGAAAGTATTAAGTGAAAGTGAAGTCGCTCAGTCGTGTCCAACTCTTAGCGACCCCATGGACGGCAGCCTACCAGGCTCCTCTGTCCATGGATTTTCCAGGCAAGAGTACTGGAGTGGGGTGCCACTGCCTTCCCCATTATTGATTTCTACTTTGTCTTTATCATTTCCTACCTTCTGTTAATTTTAGTGTAATCTTCTACTATCTTTCCTATTTTTTATCATGAAATCTTAAATTTTTAATTTGATAATTTTTTCTAACATCTGCATTTAATGCTATAAGTGTTCTTTTAATAACAGAAAGAAACTGAGGAGATAGTCGACTTTGTTCCTCCTGCCTGATTTTGATCAGAAAAATTCCATAAAGTCTTGAAAACTGTTATGCTCAGTAATAACTTGTTGATGTTACATGATAGAAACAATTACAGATAAATAATATTTTAAAGCATTTATTATGAATTTCTGAGATAAAAAATGGAAAGTACTACAAATTTATCTGTGGATACCTATAAGACTTACAGTTTTCATTTTACATCTCAACAAACTTAACATTTCTAATTTTATATAAAGTTGATTCTTGAAAATGGTAGAGTCCCATGAAACTCTCAGAAGAACAATGAAAACCTAAGTGTTGTTACAGGTTGAAGCTAATGGTTATAATGAGGAATAGGATATACCCCAGTGTTCAGAGCAGCACTATTTACAACAGCCAAGACATGGAAACAACCTAAGTGGTCATCAACAGATGAATGGATACAGGGGATATGGTACATATAAACAATGGAATATTACTCAGCTGTAAAAAGAATAAAGTAATGCTAATCGCTGGAACATGGGTGGACCCAGAGATTATCACACTAACTCAGACAGAGAAAGACAAATAATATATGGTATCACAAGTATGTGTAATCTAAAACAAAAATGACACAAATGAATTTATTTACAAAACAGAAACAGACTCACAGACATAAAAACTAACTTATGGTTATTGGGGCAAAGGGGAAAGCAGGGATAAATTAGGAGATTGGGATTAAAATACAGACACTACTACATATAAAATAGGTAACCAAAAAGAACCTACTGAATAGCACAAGCAACTACACTCAATAATTTGTAATAACATATAAAGGAAAGGAGAAAAGGAAAGATATACCCATTTGAAAGCAGAGTTCCAAAGAATAGCAAGGAGAGATAAGAAAGCCTTTCTCAGTGAGCAATGCAAAGAATTAGAGGAAAACAATAGAATGGGAAAGACTAGAGACCTCTTCAAGGAAATCAGAGATACCAAGGGAACATTTCATGCAAAGATGGGCTCAATAAAGGACAGAAATGGTATGGACTTAACAGCAGCAGAAGATATTAAGAAGAGGTGGCAAGAATACACATAAGAACTGTACAAAAAGGATCTTCACAACCTAGATTATTGTGATGATGTGATCATTCACCTAGAGCCAGACATCCTGGAATGTGAAGTCAAGTGAGCCTTAGGAAGCATTACGAACAAAGCTAGTGCAGGTGATGGAATTCCAGTTGAGCTATTTCAAATCCTGGAAGGTGATGCTGTGAAAGTGCTGGACTCAATATTCCAGCAAATTTGGAAAACTGCTCAGTGGCCACAGGAGTGGAAAAGGTCAGTATTCATTCCAACCCCAAAGAAAGACAATGCCAAAGAATGCTCAAACTATTCCACAAATGCACTCATCTCACACGCTAGTAAAGTAATGCTCAAAATTCTCCAAGCCAGGCTTCAACAGTATGTGAGCTGTGAACTTCCAGATGTTTAAGCTGGATTTAGAAAAGGCAGAGGAATCAGAGATCAAATTGCCAAATTCCATTGGATCATCAAAAATGCAAGAGAGTTCCAGAAAAACATCTACTTATGCTTTATTGGCTATGCCAAAGCCTTTGACTGTGTGGATCACAACAAACTGTGGAAAATTCTTCAAGGGATGGGAATGCCAGACCACATGACCTGCCTCTTGAGAAATCTATATGAAGGTCAGGAAGCAATAGTTAGAATTGGACATGGAACAACAGACTGGTTCCAAATTGGGAAAGGAGTATGTCAAGGCTGTATATTGTCACCCTGCTTATTTAACTTATGATGATGTTAACCTAGGATGCAGAGTACATCATGAGAAATGCTGGGCTGGATGAAGCACAAGCTGGAATCAAGATTGCTGGGAGAAATATCAATAACCTCAGATATGCAGATAACACCACCCTTATGGCAGAGAGCAAAGAAAAACTAAAGAGCCTCTTGATGAAAGTGAAAGAAGAGAGTGAAAAAGTTGGCTTAAAGCTCAACATTCAGAAAACTAAGCTCATGGCATCTGGTCCCATAACTTCATGGCAAATCAATGGGGAATCGATGGAAGCAGTGAGAGACTTTATTTTGGGGGCTCCAAAATCACTGCAGCCATGAAATTAAAAGACGATTGCTCCTTGGAAGAAAAGTTATGACCAACCTAGACAGCATATTAAAAAACAGAGACATTACTCTGCCAACAAAGGTCCGTCTAGTCAAAGCTATGGATTTTCCAGTAGTCATGTATGGATGTGAGAGTTGGACTGTGAAGAAAGCCTAGCGCCAAAGAATTGATACTTTTGAACTGTGGTGTTGGAGAAGACTCTTGAGAACCCCTTGGACTGCAAGGAGATCCAACCAGTCCATCCTAAAGGAAATCAATCCTGAATTTTCACTGGAAGGAAGATGCTAAAGCTGAAACTCCAATACTTTGGCCACCTGATGCAAAGAACTGACTCATTGGAAAAGACCCTGATGCTAGGAAAGATTGAAGGTGAGAGGAGATGGGGATGACAGAGGGTGAGATGATTAGATGGCATCACTGACTCAATGGACATGAGTTTGAGTAAACTCCAGGAGTTGGTGATGGACAGGGAAGTCTGGCATGCTGCAGTCCATGGGGTTGCAAAGAGTCAGACACGACTGAGTGACTGAGCTGAACTGAACTGATAAGGGAAAGGACTCTTAAAAAAAAAAAATATATATATATATATATATATATATATATATATATATGTGTGTGTGTGTGTGTGTGTGTGTGTGTACTTATAAATGAATTACTTTGCTATACAACTGAAACACAATATTGTAAATCAACTATATACTTCAATAAAAAAGCAACTACCTCTGATTGACATAATACCTCATTCTTCAAAATAACTCAGGTGAACACAGCGTCTATATAAGCTCCACAGCGTGTGGATCAAGGATGTTTAAGTAATGTGCAGTCAAGATGCCCTGTGGCCACAGAGGATGCCTCTGGGGCCACTGTGGTTTCAGGACACCTCTTGCTCCAGGAATCCTCTCCTTAGGTTTGTGTATCTGTCTGCTTTCAAAGTTCCTGTTACCCACTGAAGGAAGACATGGAACCAGAGCCCTTCAGATTAACTCGGGTTTAATGCACCTGCTTTGTGGCCCTCACTCGGCTGGTGGTAAACGCACTCATGCCTACCTCCCCTCCAACTCTGGATGGAATAAACACTTGGGGCTGGCAGTCCCAGGAAAGCTGCCCTCCTCACCTCGGGCAGCTGGGCAGTCTCAGCTTTAGGCTTTGTCCAGTGTGAGTCGCTGTGTAGTCAGGACTCCATGGTCACATTCAAGTTCTGTAGCGGCTCCCTTGGTAAAGACACCCCCACCCTGGAACTCTTCACCTTGGTTCCCATGGCAGCGCAGAGGGTCTCAGGACACTGTCACCTCCAACCAAGTAATCCCACCTCTAATTTAGAGACTCTTCCCCTCTCCTAGGTTGCTGAGTGGCTGAGTTACAAAATGGGCATCTAGAACCTTCTCTGCAGCCCCAGCCAGGTGCTCCACTTCACTCTGCAGTGTGGATGCCAATGGTGGCCACTGCATTGCCAGAAAATTACAGCCTCAGTGAAAACAGCACAATGAAGCAACCAGTGTTAAAATCCTGCTATTATGTTGCTGTTGTTTAATTGCTAAGTTGTGTCTGACTCTTTGTGAGCCTATGGACTGTAGCCCACCAGGCTCCTCTGTCCATGGGATTCTCCAGGCAAGAATACTGGAGTGGATTTCCAGTTCCTTCTCCAAGGGATCTTTCAGACCCAGGCATTGAACTTTAATTTCCTACAATGACAGGCAGGTTCTTTACCACTGAACCACCAGAGAAGCCCCAAATCCCACTATTAGTGTTATATAAACATCTTGACTGTTTGCCACATTTTCCCTATGGTTTGTCTATCAAATGAGTATCTTTCTCTACCAACCTTCACTTTTCAGAAAGATTAATATATGCCTTCTGTGGTGCAGCCCACACCACAGACTCCTATCCAACACACCCATGTTTATGTGGCAGAAGTCTTCCCTGTAATATAAGACATCACATGAATGTTAATGGATTTTAGTCTCCTCAACACATGTTCTCAAGTTTTTCAAATTATCTTAATACTAGTACTGCTTTAACACTTACATTTCTCAAGAATAGCTATTACATTTTTAAAGTAAGAAACGTAATATAAAAACATGCTAAATGCAATTTATAACAGAAAAGAGCACTGTACTTAAGTACCTATTAGGAAAACTCTAGGTGCATTACCAACACTTCAAAGTGTAAAAGTGACCAATTGAGTATTATTTTGAAAAATTAAATAAAACTGGATCCCCCATTGAAGCAGGTGGCTGTCATTTTCTGAATAGATCCTAGTATCACTGTGGTGTTTGACACCTGGCTGACAGGTTACTATGAAGATTAAAAATAGGGGCATATTTACCATAAAATTAGATTCTGAATTATCTTTTCCTTCCTAAACATTTGAGAGTTCTGAGATCTTTTCTTTACAATGAGATCTCTTATACTGATTGCTATTTATCAGAACACTGATCAACTTTTTAATTTAAAAGCATAACACTATTTAAATGCAATTAAACCAGGTATTCTTGAGAAACTAAAAATTACCTTTAAGTACTTTAAACAATTTAGTTCGGTTCAGTTGCTCAGTTGTGTCCAACTCTTTGTGACCCCATGGATTGCAGCATACCAGACTTCCCTGTCCATCACCAACTCCCAGAGCTTGCTCAAACTCATGTCCGTCTAGTCAGTGATGCCATCCAACCATCTCATCCTCTGTCATCCCTTTCTCCTCCTACCTTCAATCTTTCCCAGCATCAAGGTCTTTTCCAATGAGTCAGTTCATTGCATCAGATGGCCAAAGTATTAGGGTTTTCAGCTTCAGCATCAGTCTTTCCAGTAAATATTCAGGACTGATTTCCTTTAGGATGGACTGGTTAGATCTCCTTGCAGTCCAAGAGTCTCTCAAGAGTCTTCTCCAACACTACAGTTCAAAAGCATCAATTCTTCAGCACTCAGCTTTCTTTGTAGTCCAACTCTCACATGCATACGTGACTACAGGAAAAACCATAGCTTTGACTACATGGACCTTTGTCGGCAAAGAAATGTCTCTGCTTTTTAATATGCTGTCTAGGTTTGTCAAAGCTTTTCTTCCAAAGAGCAATCATCTTTCAATTTCATGGCTGCAGTCACCATCTGCAGTGATTTTGGAGCCCCCCCAAAATAAAATCTCTCACTGTTTCCACTGTTTTCCCATCTACTTGCTATGAAGTGATGGGACCAGATGCCATGAGCTTAGTTTTCTGAATGTTGAGTTTTAAGCCAACCTTTTCACTCTCGTCTTTCACTCTCATCAAAAGGCTTTTTAGTTCTTTTTCCCTTTCTGCCACAAGGGTGATGTCATATGTGTATCTGAGGTTATCGATACTTTTCCCGGCAATCTTGATTCCAGTTTTGCTTCATCCAGCCCAGCATTTTGCATATAAGTTAAATAAGCAGTGTGACAATATACAGCCTTGACATACTCCTTTCCTGATTTGGAACCAGTCTGTTGTTCCAAGTACAGTTCTAACTGTTGCTTCTTGACCTGCATACAGATGGTCTGGTATTCCCATCTCTTGAAGAATTTTCCACAGTTTGTTGTGATCCACACAGTCAAAGGCTTTGGCATAATCAATAAAGCAGAAGCAGATATTTTTCTGGAACTCTCTTTCTTTTTTACACAATTTAAAAGTACTTTATCTAACCATAAAGTTAACTAATGTCTCCCTGATCCCTTACTATGATACCATCATGCCTTTCATTAAGGAAGTAGAGACCTGTGAACCAACTGATATAAAACCAGTCAAGGTATCAAGTGGTCCTTTTGTCTTCATCCTTGGTGCAATGATGGCAGAAGCACAGCTAATGTGTATAAAGAAATCTTGTAGTGATGAATGGCTTCCACATTTACTATGACTCCATATTTTATCTTCACTAATATTCTCTGCTTTTGTTTTTTTTTTTTTTTTATCTAGTCCTGTGATACCTTAATACTTGCAAGAGTCTCACCTACTCTACGAGTTTTCCCCACAACCCTCACTGCCCATATTATGTGATTTCAAGTGTGAACACTAATTTGAATATCAAAACTGGGACCCAGGGGAGAAGCCAGTATAAAAGGTTAAAGCAAACTCTTACTTCCATTGTACATTGCCTGTCGGTCTACCAAATATCTAAGAAAAGCTGTAAAATAATACCATCCCAATGATCTCTTTCCCATTACTATACACAAAGCCCATAAATGGTTATTGTTATTGCTGTTTTCTGCTTTTGTGTTTTTGTGTGTGTTTGTTTTGCTTTTTTTTAGATGTATACATCTTCATTCACAGAATGAAACAGAACTGCTTTGCAGAATATTTATTTAAAATAATTCAAAGCAAAAAATGCCCTAAACTGGCCACTACTTTAACTGTGTAAAATGTATTAGTCATATGTTGTATCTATTGAAATTATTATGAAATCCTAAAATCTTTGCATTAAATTTTCCTTAATAAAGAAATACAAATTTCCTTCATTTTATAGCTAAACAACTTATTTACAGATTATCCATCCAGAATTTTATTTAGCTGAAAATTCTTTAAAAACCATATTCTCTTGCTTTAGTTAATATTAACTCAGAAAAAAGAAAAAAAAAAGTCAACCCAGCTAGAATCAAGCATTAATATAAAGGTAAAATCTGGTGGGAAAAGAGTATCATGATTCTTTTTCCACAACAGTCTTTCAGGGTGTAAAAGGAAGTAAAACGGTAGCCCAGAAAAGCCACTCTTTTTCTCATTAACCTCTCAAGAACAGGCAGTTTACCAGATAAAGTTATCACTGATCTCTGTTACAAAGGTAAGGAATTTCTAATCACCAGGAGCCTATTTCTATTTGTGAAAGATGACTGTGCTTTGAGATTGCTGCTGGTTACCAACCTCTAAAAATATAAAATTAGTGTAGAGTGGCTGAAATCACCATTCATCTAGGAGTAGCCTCGTTTTGTAGAAACTGTTATAATAAATCCTGAAATGCAATTCTTCGCTCATTAACTGCAACATAATCTCTATCTTAAGATTGAAATTCAAGACTCCACATGTTCCTTGAGTTTGAGCTATGGATCCTATATTGAATTTGCTTCCCAATTAACCTTTAAAAATTTGAAGTTATGATATCTCTATTCCCTCTATACTATGTTATGGGCACTAGGGTTTTTTTTAATCTTTTTAAAAAATACACAAACAAATATGAAAGCAGCATTAATTTTTTTTAAATATAAGAACAAAGAGTTAAAAAAAAAGAGAGAGAATAGGAATGAGAAGTAAGATATACACGGAAAGCACTGGGTTTAACGTCAGAACACTATTATTCTGGTTTGCCAATTATTAAGCCAAGGGTGTTATACAAACATTGAGTTATCATTTTCATATGTAATGTAGAACAAAGAATACTTGCCTTGCCTGCTACAGCCTTGTTGATAACCTCGAATCAAACAGAGACCATAAAGGCACTGTTTAAACTGCAGAGTAGGCAGGAAGAGAGCAAGAGGTACAGAAGCCTCCTTCACCTCAGAACACCAGGGTCTGCAAACCCACACGTACACTTTGTTCTGTTTGGGATGTGGATTTCAGGTCTCTTTGGGCTTTCCAGGTGGCGCTAGTTGTAAAGAACCTGCCTGCCAATTCAGGAGACACAAGAGATGCAGATTCGATCCCCAGGTCAGAAAAATCCTCTGAAGAAGGAAATGGCAACCCACTCAAGTATTCTTGCCTGGGAAATCCCATGGACAGAAGAGCCTTGTGGGCTACAGCCCATAGGATCGCAGAGGCAGACATGACTCAGCACACATGTATGAGTCAGGTCTCTTTAAATGATATAGACGAGACCTAAAAGAGTGTTAGGATACCTTATTATTAATTAGATTATTTGTAAGTCAGGTTGAGTAGTATTTTTAGAGCTGCTGCATAATTTTATCTTCAAAGAAAAGAACAGAAGAGACTGTAAGCTATTTCCTATAGACTGGTACACTAGGAAAAGGAATTCTCCAGGCAAGAACACCAGAGCAAGTTGCCAAGCCCTCCTCCAGGGGATCCTCCCAACACAAGGATTGAACCCAGGTCTCCCACACTTCGGGCAGATTCTTTACCTTCTGAGACACCAGGGAAGCCCATAGGAAAAGGCAAATTACCAAATACGTAAAACATGATTCCATTTGGACAAACACAGTTATATGTAAAGATACGAAAAGCACAAGAAGAGGACTTGGCAGATATTTCCTTTTGTTGTTGCCACTAAATATTTACCAATAATTTGTAGACAATGAGATCACAAATGATGTTTTAACTTTTGTCAGAGACGTTCTTATTTGCTAACATGATTATACTAAGTGTAGGTTAATTATTTAATGATAAAATATTCCCACCGGAATCTGTTCCATGCATGGAAGGAAGTAAGGGGGATGGTTTTCAAAGTCTGTGACTCAGTATTTTGTTTAAGTTCATTTGTATCAATTTTTAAGATTCCATATGAGTGATATCACACAATATTTGTCTTTCTCTAACTTACTTCGGAGAAGGAAATGGCAACTCACTCCAGTGTTCTTGCCTGGAGAATCCCAGGGATGGGGTAGCCTGGTGGGCTGCTGTCTCTGGGGTCGCACAAAGTCGGACTTAGCAGCAACAGCAGCAGCAGCAACTTACTTCACTCAGGACAGTCTCTAACTCCAACCATATTGCAGAAAATGCCATTATCTCATTCTTTTTTTATGGCTGAGTAATATTGAACTGTATATATGTACTACATCTTAGAAAACAAAGCCTAGGGTTAGGGCTAGGGTTAGAAAACAAAGCCTGTATATATTGTACATATATATAATATTCTATTCACACATTAAATGTAATCTCTATCTTATCATAATATCATATAGATATCATGAAATCTGTCAATATTCTATTGTATATAGGTACCACATCTTAGAAAACAAAGCCTGTTTCTTTCTGAAGTAAGTTAGAAAGAGAAAGACAAATACTATATATTAATGCACATGTGTGGAATTTAGAAAGACAGTACCAACCATCCCACATGCAGGGCAACAAAGGAGACACAGACGTAAAGAACAGATTTTTGGACTCAGTGGGAAAAGGCAAGGGTGGGATTATTTGAGAGAATAGCACTGAAACATGTGCATTACCGTGTGTAAAATACATGACCAGTGTGAGTTCAATGAATGACGCAGGATACCGAGAGCCAGTGCTGTGGGAAAACCTAGAGGGAGAAGGTGGGGAGGAAGGTCGGTGGGGGTTCAGGATGGGGGACACATGTGTACCTGGGGCTGATTCCTACTGACATATGGCAAAAAAAATCACAGTATTATACTTATCCTCCAGTTAAAATAAATAAATCAGTTCAGTTCAGTTCAGTTGCTCAGTCATGTCCAACTCATTGTGACCCCATGGACCGCAGCACGCCAGGCCTCCCTGTCCATCACATGAGTCTATCCAAACCCGTGTCCATTGAGTCAGTGATGCCATCCAACCATCTCATCCTCTGTCATCCCCTTCTCCTCCTGCCCTCAATCTTTCCCAACATCAGTGTCTTTTCCAATGAGTCAGCTCTTCACATCAGGTGGCCAAAGTATTGCAGTTTCAGCTTCAACATCAGTCCTTCCAGTGAACACCCAGGACTGATCTCCCTTAGGATGGACTGGTTGGATCCCCTTGCAGTCCAAGGGACTCTCAAGAGTCTTCTCCAACACCACAGTTCAAAAGCATCAATTCTTCAGCACTCAGCTTTCTTTGTAGTACAACTCTCACATCCATACATGACCACTGGAAAAACTATAGCCTTGACTAGATGGACCTTTGTTGGCAAAGTAATGTCTCTGCTTTTTAATATGCTATCTAAGTTGCTCATAACTTTCCTTCCAAGGAGTCAGCATCTTTTAATTTCATGGCTGCAGTCACCATCTGCAGTGATTTTGGAGCCCCAAAAAATAAAGTCAGCCACTGTTTCCACTGTTTCACCATCTATTAGCCATGAACTGATGGGACCGGATACCATCAATAAATAAATTAAAAAA
Organism: Bos taurus; assembly: GCF_002263795.3. Classification (NCBI taxonomy): domain Eukaryota; kingdom Metazoa; phylum Chordata; class Mammalia; order Artiodactyla; family Bovidae; genus Bos; species Bos taurus. Next base: position 524,149 of record NC_037335.1, read on the forward strand.
AAAAAAAAAACCACAAACTTAAGGTGACCAAAGTGGAAACACTGGGGATAGTGATAAATTAGGAGCTTGGGACTGACATATACACACTAATATTCATAAAAGAGATAATCAACAAGGACCTATCGTACAGCACAGGAAAACTCTACCTAATATTCTTATATGGAGAAAGAATCTGAGAGAGAATGAATACGTGTATATGTATAACTGAACCACTTTGCTGTTCCTAAAACTAACCCAACACTGTGTATGAACCATATTCCAATATAAATTAAATTTTAAACACAGAGTGGGAGGGTGGATTCAGACTGGAGTGGGTGCTAGTCTGCACCCATCACTAAGCTCGTGATCTTGAACAGAAAGTGACCTAAGCTTCATGCATCTTGTGTGTACTTCTGATTGTTTAATTCCTGGGAGTTAGATAAGGCATCAGTTCAATTCAGTTCAGTCACTCAGTCGTCTCTGACTCTTTGCGACCCCATGAATCGCAGCATGCCAGGCCTCCCTGTCCATTACCAACTCCCAGAGTTCACTCAGACTCACATCCATCGAGTTAGTGATGTCATCCAGCCATCTCATCCTCTGCCGGCCCCTTCTCCTCCTGCCCCCAATCCCTCCCAGCATCAGTCTTTTCCAATGAGTCAACTCTTCACATCAGGTGGCCAAAGTACTGGAGTTTCAGCTTCAGCATCATTCCTTCCAAAGAAATCCCAGGGCTGATCTCCTTCAGAATGGATTGGTTGGATCTCCTTGCAGTCCAAGGGACTCTCAAGAGTCTTCTCCAACACCACAGTTCAAAAGCATCAATTCTTCGGCACTCAGCTTTCTTCACAGTCTGACTCTCACATCCATAATGACCACTGGAAAAACCATAGCCTTGACTAGACGGACCTTTGTTGGCAAAGTAATGTCTCTGCTTTTCAATATACTGTCTAGGTTGGTCATAACTTTCCTTCCAAGGAGTAAGCGTCTTTTAATGTCATGGCTGCAGTCACCATCAGCAGTGATTTTGGTAGTAAATTACCATGATTCTTGAGACATACTGGAAACTCAGTGGGTGCCATTATTTCTGGATTGAGGTGCTAAGAATATGGAATTACTTCTGTTTTTCACATGACTTCCTTCCTTCCAGTGTCAGCTTTACTGGGCTGAATCATTCTTACTATGATTTGAATAGGGTATATAAGTGGTAACTTCTTCTTTTGCCCTTTCTTTCAATTTATAGTTCACTGGGTTTAAAACTTTGAATCCTCAGTTGTTTCCTCTGAAGTCTGGAAAGACTGATCAAATGCCTTCTAAAATTTAATTTTATGAAGGAGAATTCAGATTCCAGTTTGATTATGTCCCTTGTAAGCAACTGGAATATGTATAAATATTGTCCCTTAAGTGCTGACCTTGATATTTTTCTTTACTATTCCTTGAGACAAATAGTCCTTCTTTATCACATCACAAGGATGTGATTCTTTCACTGCCTGAATTTTTTATGATGCATTTTTCTCTATTTTTAATTATTTTATATTTATTTTATATAGTGATATGTTATTTTGTTATTGTTATGTATTTATTATGATTATATTATTTATTAGTTTTATTTTATTGTTTCTTAGTATTGTTTTTCTTCCATAGTTATGCTCTCTCCTAGGGGCGTATACATTAAATATAATGTCCTAAATTATGTCTCTATATCTTATTGTTTCTTCTGTAATTCATAATCTCAACCCTATGTCTTTTTCTGTTTATTCTGAAAGACCCTGGACAGAGTTACCAAATAGCAGTAATCTTCTTACAATCCTCATTAATTGGCATCAGTCACATGAAATGCTTCCAAGATGTTTTAAGCTATGAAACCTAGTCTTTCTGGTAACTTCAGTGACAGTCTTTATTTACTTACAAAACAGTAATAACCCATTGCCTTTTATTCATCCAGACAGAATGTTATTTCAGATTTCCTCATTGTATCATATCAAATGCAGGCTTCCTAGAAATGGCACCAAAGCACTCCAGCAATAAAGCAGATTGAATAGAAGGGGAAGTTCTACCTTGACAGTCTTAACAGTGTCTCAGGGTGCAGAGGAAGGCTGGATATTTATGAATTCGGGGGGCTGGCTTAAGGGTATCATTTGACGGGGTGGGGTTCCTAATGGATTGAGCAAGTTCCTGAGCTAAGAGTTCAGGCTTGAAGGACAGATGGAGAGGAGGATTCCAAGGTGAAGGGTTCATTTTCTGTTTTATTTCTGTAACAAAGTATCAGAAAGGTGGAGACAATACCAACGTATCCTCTGACAGCTCTGAAGTCAGGAACCTGAAATCAGTCTCACCAGGCTGCTGTTCCCAGGTCCTCCTGAAGCCTCTGGAAAGGGGGTCTCTTCACCCTTTCAGCAGCTAGAAATCACCTACCTCCCTGCACAATGCCCTTCCTTCATGCTCACAGCCTGTATCGCGGCAGCTTGCTGTCAGCTTCACATCACCTGCTGTAGTCAAATCTCCCTCTGCCTCAATAGGTAAAACTATATTCAGGGCCCCCAGATAATCCAGGATACTTTCCACCTCAAACCCCTTCACTTAATCACACCTACAAACATGGGAGCATCTTAGATTCCTGGGGTTAAGAATTGAATATTTTGAGGCTTCAAGAGAAAGCAGTCATTTGATGCCATCAATTCATTCTGAGGAGGGTTAAGTTTTATAGTGTTCTACTACATATTATTAAGATAATGTTCACAATACCTGTTATTCAGATAAAGTTATCTTCAGTTACATCTTCCTTCATAACTGTTTCCTCAAAATATAAAGTCCTGTGAGGGAAGACACTCTTGGACCAGAATCATTAGAGACCATGTGGTTGAATCCAGGTTCCTCCATTCTTTTCTTAAACTCCTTAACATCCATCTACTAAGTTGTAAAGATCTTACAGAAACTAATTTAGTAGTTGGTTCATAGTCATAAACACTTCTGCATCAATTTGAGAATATAACTCAGCCTATCTTAATATCAGGGAAGATCCTTTCGAGGAGAGCATGGCAACCCACTCCAGTATTCTCGCCTGGAGAATCCCATGAACAGAGGAGTCTGGCGGGTTACAGTTCATAGTGTCACAGAGTCAGACACAACTGAAATGACTTAGCACATCTTAATATCAGTAGTTATGGTAGTCATCAGATCACTAAGCTTTATTTTTATTACATGCTAGATGCATATTTCCTTGGGCTTCCCAGGTGAGTTCAGTGGTCAGTTCTGATGAGGTGGATGAACCTAGAACCTATTATACAGAGTGAAGTGAGTCAGAAAGAGAAAGATAAATACCATATTCTAACACACATATCAGATCAGATCAGTCGCTCAGTTGTGTCCGACTCTTTGTGACCCCATGAATCGCAGCACACCAGGCCTCCACATATAGGGAATATAGAAAAATGGTACTGAAGAAATTTATTTACAGGGCAGCAATGGAGAAACAGACATAGAGAATAGACTTATGGACTTGTGGAGAGGGGAGGAGAGGGTGAGATGTATGGAAAGAGTAACATGGAAACATGGAAACTATGTAAAATAAACAGCCAACAGGAATTTGCTGTATGGCTAAGGAAACTCAAACAGGGGTTCTGTAGCAAACTAGAGGGGTAGGATGGGGTGGGAGATGGGAGGGAGGTTCATAAGGGAGGGGAGATATATATATATATGTGTATATATATATATATATACACACACACACACCTGTGGCTGATTCATGTTGAGGTTTGACAGAAAACAACAAAATTCTGTAAAGCAATTATCGTTAAAAAAAAAAAAAAGAATCCACCTGCCAATGCAGGAGACACAGGAGACCCAAGTTCAATCCCTGGGTTGGGAAGATCCCCTGGAGGAGGGCATGGCAACCCACTCCAGTATTCTTGCCTGGAGAACCCCATGGACAGAGGAGCCTCGTGGGCTACAGTCATGTCGCAAAAGAGTCAGACACGACTGAGTGACTAACGCTCTTTGGGAGGTTAACTATTAGACATTCTGTTCTTAAATGCACTTCAGTGGCCCAGCCACTGGATCTATTTTTGGCTGTCTTTCTCTAATTTCCTCAACCCCTCCTTCACACACACACATACACACCCCTTTCTTGTTCTAATAGAACTGGCTTAAGAGTAAGAATTTATGCTTTAGAGTTTTAGTTTTACCCACAGGAACCTTTGCAAATAGGGACATTTTCCCTGGCAAAAAGAAATGAGTAAGGGGCCTCAACCATACATGTTATTTTATTTTACATCAACTCCAGCTCTAATGGAAAAAGCACCAGCCAGGAAGATAAATTTGGAGCTGAGTGTGGGCTTCCTGACACACCACTCACTTGGCCCCAGCGCCTCCTCACCTGTGAAATACACTTGACAACCCAGTCTCACGAGATGGCTGCGGCGACTGCCTGGGAAGCCCGGGTGAAGGTGCGCGGAGCACAGCCCGCTTGTGTGGAAAGCGGATTCTGAAGCCGGGGGATGCATTCAGATGCCTTTGGGTCCATACACTTTTCTATTTAGCATTTTGCAGACATCCTCAGAGCCCACTTCCTGAATAAGGTGCTGCCCTAAATGCTCTGAAAAGCAGGAAGTGTCACTGCCCTGCAGAAACTAAAAATTTGGAGGAAAAGGTAAATGCAAAAAAATGCAAGGCCATGTTTAATAAGCAAAGTCAGCCACAGGTAACACACAATAAAATCAGGGAAGACTCCACAGAACAGGTGCAATCTGAGCTGACTCCAGAGTCTGGGAGGAAAGAGTGTAATTCTAGGTCACCTCCATTCTCGTGACTTGTTGTGTCTCTTCCTAAACTGATGCCTGGAAATCCAAATATTCTTCCTTTTTTCATGAGAATGTTCAATCTCTAACCTTGCACGACCAGTCACATTCAGGTCCATCCTCAATGAAATGCAGGAAGCCCAGTTAAGGAGACTTCGTGCTCTGGGAACACCGGGAGAGTTGGGAGGAACATTTCCCTCTGTGCCGCAGTACTCCAGCCCACTGTTCCAGCTTGTGTATGTGTTTCTGTCCCTCTGAGTGTCTGGGAGGTGGCCGGGGTCCTGCACAGTGCTGCAGAAGTGGGTTTCTGTTATTTTGAAGGAAGGAGGAATTAGGGTCGTTTCCTGATGGGGTACCAACCACTGGCACGGGATGGCACACGGCTGCACTCTGGAAGGGCGCAGACACTCCTGGGGGGAGGGGAACGTCAGGAGGGACCTCTGCACACGTGGCCTTGGAGCCATCAGTCAAATCCTGAGTGGAGGCTCCCCAGAGTCACGGAGGAGTCTGGGGATGGGAGTGGGTACGGAGGTGGGCACGGGTGGGTGACAAGTTCCCTGGGGCTGCAGTGTGGGGCTGTTGTGTGCGGGAGCCGAGAGGTTCAGGAGAGAGGAAGTCAGGCAGGAACCCCACAGACAGCCTGGGATGGTGCGCAGAGCTCTGCTTACGCGGTTGAAACCTCTGGACTGTGATCTATTCTTAGTCACGGGCAGAGTCGCCGTGGACACTGACCGATGCGCCGAGGTTCAAGCTCTTGCTCTACCCCCACACACTCCTGCTCTGCCCCCGGGGTGGGAGGACGCGCTCTGCTGACGCCCTGCAGCGTGCTCAGGCCAGCCCCCTGGATGTGTGCGTAAATCCCGGTGTACCGGGATGTTTTTCTCACGTGAACAGCATCCCCACTGTGCACCAGAGCAGAAAACCAGCATGGGAAACCCGGCTCTGGGTGGGGGGCACTTGAGGCAGAAGGATAGGTGTCGTGTCTGACCCGAAAGGGAACTCTCTGGCTGCGGGGACAGCTCGCTGGGGGTGGGGAGACTGGCGGGGGGTGGGGTGGGGAGGAGCATCAAGGAAGCAGGAGCAGAGGCTGAGATAAGGGTACCCGAGGAAGGTGTTGCCGGGAGCAGAGGGACTGAAGGACACGCTCCTGGAAGGTGGGAGACGGTGGGTCAATCACCCCATGGTGCTATTTGTCTCCAAGCCATTGAAATCGTTCAGGATGTTCTTGCAGACAGGAGTGACAGGTGAGTGGGTGCGGGGTGTTCAGAACTGAGTCAGTGAAGACCAGGGACCCGTGCCCCAAAGTGACAATATGCCCATGAATGAAGGCCCAGGACTCCTGGAGGGTATCCTCACAGGGCTCCAAAAATCCTCAGTTCCCTAGAGATCTAGGAATCCCAATGACATTGAAACTACGCTAAGTCATTCACTGAAACCCACCTACTGGCAGGCACCAGTCAGGCCAGCTGTCATTTCAAAGTCGAAACTCTTGAGGCTCCCAGGTGGTTAGTGTTCGGGTGACACAAGGCAGAGGAGAGAAAGGACTTAAGAGTGGGTGCTGAATAAGGATCAGCATGGGTTTACTGACCTTGGCCCCTAGGTCAGCTATGAAGAGACGAAATATGCACTGATCCATGCACCTATTGATATGAGATGATTAAGATGTTTTTATCAACTTTATGAGCAATCTGTGAGTCTTCCAGTCTGTATTCAGTTCCAGATAATTCTGAAATTTTTCTGTCACTTGAAGAAATCCATTCATTATTCACTCAGGGGAGTAGGTTCTGGAACCAATTTTAAATTTACAAATTACTCATAACCTTCTGCATAGTGAATTGATGAAGCAGTTTGTTCTGTCTTTTTAAAAGGGAGTATGTTTCATTCCTCTGTCAAAATCTAAATTCACAAATGAGTAGAAGTGAAGATCATATTCTGCTTACCTTGCGGTAAGAATTCAAGTGGAAATGACAGGCATTAGGACTTATTTTTAAGTGACGCTATGTCTAAATCTGTCAATTTTCAAGGCAAAAAAAATTTTTTGTGGATAGATGCATTATTTTTTATGTCACATTGGAAAGTGTCCACTTTTTCAAAATTTCCAATTTGCTCTAAGATGTGAACAAATTAGGAACACATATATTAAAAGGGACTTCACTTTAAGAGGCATACATTCTGAAAAATACCTAACATAACAGTCTTTCACTCTTGCCAATGCAGGAGATATTAGAGATGCAGGTTCGATCCCTGGGTTTGGAAGATCCCCAGGAGGAGGGAATGGCAACCCACTCCAGTATTCTTGACTGGAGAACCCCATGGACAGAGGAGCCTGGTGGGCTACAGTCCATGGGGTCCCAAAGTCAGACACGACTGAAGCAACTAAGCAACAACAACATCTAAGAGAGCAGGTCTCAAGTTTCCTCATCAGAAGAAAGACAGACCATGTGAGGTGGCAGATGTGCCAACTAACTGTACTGAGGGGAGCACTTCACCACACACACAGACATCATATCACATTGTGCACAAGGCCACATGTCAGTTACATCTCAATGAAACAAGGAAACATGACCATTAAAAGAAGAGGGCAGCATTCCAAGGAACCCTAAGTAGGTACCTTACATGAAACAATGTTGCTGACTCCAAGCTTAACTGAAACATAATAATTGATATGAAATGAATATAATGATTTAATATGCTATATAAGTGGGCATGAATGACAAGAGCTCGCTAGAAAACTGTTGTTTGAATTACTGACTATTCACAATTTCTTTTTTACTTTTAGTGTTGAATTTACTTCTAAAACATTTTTAGTGTTTTCTAAGACGAATAGATAAGGAGAGTACCTTAAGTGGCAAAAGAGACAAGAAGTGTAAACAGAAAGAAATAATTTTTGCATTATGTTGTAAAAATACATTGTATTAGTAGTCTGTGTGAGGATTTAAAAAAACTATGAAGAAAAAACTGTGGATTTTTATTTCACATACAAATTTTGTCTAATAAATCACTATAGACAGTTCAAGAGGAGAAGGGGGCAACAGAGGGTGAGATGGTTGGATGGCATCACTGACTCAATGGACATGAGTTTGAGCAAAATCCAGGAGATACTGGAGGATAGGGAAGCCTGGCATGCTGCAGTCCATGGGGTCACAAAGAGTCAGACACAACTTAGCGAGTGAACAACTTTCCTTATGTATTACTTTTAGAGCTCTGTGTGTGTGTGCCTTTTTTTTTTCTTTTGCAAAATATATGAATAGTTTTATTTTATAGCACTCACTCCAGTCGGAATTCTGGAGGACCCTAGTCCAGCCAGGAATGAAATGCTCTGCTTTGTGATGGACGTTTGTACCTTCAGAGATGAGATGGCCTAGGCTACTTACTCATATGTAACAATATGTCTCACTGTTTCCAAATACATTTTCTCTTTTACACTTTTAAGACAGGAACAAACTGGGAGACTGGGACTGACACATAAGCAGATGGCCAGTGGGAAGCGTCTGTAAAGCACAGAGAGCTCAGCTCGCGCTCTGTGACGGCCTGGAGGGGTGGGATAGGGGGTTGGGAGGGAGGTTCAAGAGGCTGTATGTATATATATGTAGCTGATTTACTTCATTGTACAACAAAAACTAACAAAACACTGTAAAGCAATTATACTCCCATAATTAAAAAATAAATAAATAAGACAGTCCTTTGTCTGAGAGCTTGCAGCAAGACCGAGGTCACCAGGCAATGAATGGCATTGTCACCCAAGACCTGTGCAACAGCCTTCTAACTCCTACAATGAACATGCCTCAATGAGCCTTTAGTTTTCCCAATGAAAAAACTGAGAAAAAGCTACGCAGACAAAAGGGACTTAGTAAAAGACAGTGACAAAGAGCAGAGAATAAATTTCACATTTAAAGGCAGGGCTTATCTTTCAAAAGTTTAAATCTTAAATTGCTTTAGGATTATAAGATTCAAAAGAAAATAACCGAGGTGAAGAGAACTCAATCTAGGAGTTTAACTTAGAGTCTGCTTTCTGAACTCAATTTAGTGACTGAAAGAAAAACCGAAGTCTATTTTCTTAATAGAGTTTCATTCTCAGGGGTGATAGTGAATAGGGAAATAAAACTCATATCGTCTCCTATGCAATAGTGTATAGAAATGAGGGTTGGCTCAAGAAAAGTAAGTTCTGGGTCATCGCCAATGAGCTTGAGATATCCCTCATAACTCATCTGGTAAAGAATCCACCTGCAATGTAGGAGACCCCAGTTCAATTCCTAGGTCATGAAGACCCGCTGGAGGAGGGATATGCTACCCACTCCAGTATCCCTGGGCTTCCCTTGTGGCTCAGCTGGTAAAGAATCTGCCTGCAATGCAGGTGACCTGTGTTCGATCCCTGAGTTGGGAAGATCCCCTGGAGAAGGGAAAGGCTACCCACTCCAGTATTTTGGCTTGGAGAATCCCATGGACTGTATAGTCCCTGGGGTCGCAAAGAGTCAGACACAACTGAGCGACTTTCACTTTCACTGATTCAGAAGTGAACTGGACATTGGAGTGCAGACACACACGTGGGCATCCTAAGGTCCTAAACTATGTCCGTATTTTAATCACACATCTGTCCATCTAGGATTTAAAAAGAATGTTTCACAGACACGTTTGTGCCTCTGACTATAAAAACTTATTAATATCGGTCAAGTGGAACACAAATTGAATTTAATTCTTAGCTTTAACACAGGTGAACAGTGCTCTTACTCCCCCAAAATCTTTTCATTAATCTTTTGGCAGTGGTATATGCATGTTTCTTAAGACTAGAAACCAGGCTCATCAATTAATTAATTTTCTGCTCTTAGACCATGGGCCCCAGAATGTTGTGTGTTCAACAGAATTGCTCTGCGAAGCTGCCTGCTCAAGGGCCCAGAGACTCGTCACCATGGGAAGGCTCTTTGCCCATCATTTCTGGGCAAACTCACAACAAACGGGGGGAGCTCCCCTTCTCAGCACACCTGAACTGGTGGTTACTGCTTGGCGTGTGCTCCTACCCAGCCCAGTGCTGCTGGCTCGGGCTCAATAAGGGATGCAGAGTCACTCTACTATCGGCACACGACAGAGTGTGAAAGGAGGGGCTTCGGAAGCTCATGGCTTCCTCTGCACCTGCAAGTTTCTGCCAAAAACCCTCCACTCTACCTGCATCATCTAGATTTTTGTGAATTTCGATTCTAGATTCAATATTTCAATTTTCTATAATATGACTTTAGGGCCCCTGAATTTTTTTTTTAAAGCTGTAGTGGTAACTGTCACTTCTAACTCATTGTTTATTTTTTTATTGGGGTATAGTTGCTTTACAATGTAGCGTTAGTTTCTTCTGTACAGTGAAGTGAATCAGCCACATGTGTACATATACCCCTCCCTCTGGGACCTCCCTCGCCTCCCCCTCCCACCCCTCTAGGTCATCACAGAGCACCGAGCTGAGCTCCCTGTGCTCTATAGCAGCTTCCCACTGGCTATCTGTTTTACACATGGTACCTGAAGCTCCAATCCTTTGGCAACCTGATGTGAACAGCCAACTCATTGAAAAAGACTCTGATGCTGGGAAAGATTGAAAGCAAAAGGAGAAGAGAGTAGCAGAGAATGAGATGGTTGGATGGCATCACTGATTCAATGGACATGAACTTGGGCAAACTCCAGAAGATGGTGGACAAGGAGGCCTGACGTGCTACAGTCCACTGGGGTCACAAAGAGGCAGCCACGACTTAGTGAGGAATAACAAACAACCATTTATACATGTCAACGCTACTCTGTCAGCTTGTCCCCCTTCCCCTCACCCCGACGTGCACAAGTCTATCTCCTACATCTGTGTCTCTATTTCTGCTCTGCAAATAAGTTCATCTGTATCATTTTTCTAGATTCCACGTATATGTGTGAATATTTATTTTTTTCTTTCTGGCTTAGACCTAAATATAAGACCAGACACTATAAAACTATTAGAGAAAAACCTAGGAAAAACATGTTCTGACATAAACCACAGCAAGATCTTTTTTGACCCACCTCCTAGAGAAATGAAAAGAAAAGCAAAAATAAACAAACGGGACCTACGTAAACTTAAAAGCTTACAGCAAAGGAAATCATAAACAAGAGGAGAAGATATCAGTCAGAATGGGAGAAAATATTTGCAGATGAAGCGACAAAGGATTAATCTGTAACTCATTTAAATGGCAGAGAAGGCAATGGCACCCCACTCCAGTCCTATTGCCTGGAAAATCCCATGGACGGAGGAGCCTGGTAGACTGCAATCCATGGGGTCGCTAAGAGTTGGACATGACTGAGCGACTTCACTTTGACTTTTCACTTTCATGTGTTGGAGAAGGAAATGGCAACCCACTCCAGTGTTCTTGCCTGGAGAATCCCAGGGACAGGTGGGCTGCCGTCTATGGGGTCGCACAGAGTCAGACACGACTGAAGCGACTTAGCAGCAGCAGCAGCAGCATTTAAATGGAATGAAGCCCTATAATAGGGTTCTCTTTTCAATTTCTAAGTAGTCTCCAATTCCTAAGAAAATGCTTACTGTTTACTAAGAAGACATGTATTTATTTGATTCTTACACTTTTCTACTATCAGTTCTAGTTTCTCAGTTTCTAGATCCCAATACAGGAGAGAACAGGGGATTGAAAAGAACACAACTAAGTTGCCGCAACTGACATACAAATAACACATCTGTTTAAAATACCCATGTGTGTGTCTTAGAGTAATTCAAACATATAGAATGTACTTTTGTCTTTATTTATATGAAAAACACGCTGAAGTCTTTGGTGAGAATTACCCAATTCCTCTCTCTCTTTGACCCTCCCCATCAGGTTCAGGGTACCATCTTCCCAGCTCCGAATTTCAACCCCGTGCTGGATGCTGAGTTGCTGGGAGGCGCACTCCAGGGATTCGGTGAGCCTGGGGATGTCTAGCTCCTTTGGGGTCATTTTTTCTGTGTTTTCACCTTATTTTATGACTGTATGTGCATGCTCACTCAATCATGTCTGACTCTGCAACCCCATGGACTGTAGCCCACCAGACTCCTCTGTCCATGGATCCTCCAGGCAAGAATACTGGAGTGGGTTGCCATTCCTTCTCCAGGGGATCTTCCCAACTCAGGGGTTGAACCCGCTCTCCTGCACTGCAGGCAAATTCTTTACCATCTGAGCCACCATGGAAGCCCTACAGAAGGGAAACACAGATTCAAACAAAAAGCTGGGCAAAGAAATAGAATAAAAAAAATAGAAAAGATGAACAGAATTGCTTTTCACCATTGCACATCTGATCAATATATTTTTGCCTTAAATTCTTAAGTGTCTCACCACTACTATTCAATGAAATTCTTAAGTCAAAAACTTTATCTGGGATAAGCATCTTTTCTCACTGTCTGTTTTCTAGCCTGTTTCCTTTGGGACCTCCATATCCGGCTAAACCAGCCCTATTTCTGCTGTTTCCCAGAGGCAGCTCCTCTACATCCTGCAAACTGGCCCAGCAACCCCCACCCCACCCCACTGCTCCCCCACCCCACCTGGAAGGCTGTTTTCTTCTCCCATCCACTTGGCATTCAAATTCTCATCTTTCAGGAACCCCCTCAAGTGAGCCGTCCTCTTTATAGCCCTTCTTTATCCTCCAGACTCATCAGGCCAGACACCTCCTTCTGCACGGCCCTGCCCCCACCCCCACTCACCCAGCCTGTCCACCTAGGTCAACTGCAGATCAGTCTGTGAGCTCTCAGGGTGGGGAGGCGGGGTCGCCCACCTTAGAAGTGGATGTCCAATGAACGAACAAGAGTTTAGGAAAGAAATGTAGAGAGAAGGGGGAAGTTGTTGAGTTTTTTTAAAAAAAGGATTTAATCCTTAGGATTCAACACAGAGCTGTGAGACGTCAACCTGTGCGAAGGAGACTGCTGGTGAGCAGGGAGATAAACACTGACACCAGAACATTTGCACCAAACATACAAAGCCTTTCAGGAGAAAGCGAACTGTCAGCTTGGAAGACAAGGTTGCTTTTATGAGAGCGATACTATGTGTATGTGTGTGTCTGTGTGTCTGTGTGTTTGTGTGTGTGTGCGTGTGTCCACTAGCAGGACCCCAGAGGAAAACAATCAAGAACTTGAATATGCTCTGAAGTCCACTTTAAGAATCTGCACTGCTTCCATTCCTTTTGAAATATCAATCATCACTAGAAAAATCTAAAGGCAGGGTAATAGAAAGTTATGGATGAACTCTTCCTTCTGGAGAATATTTTGCTTTAAAACTATAGATCAGAGAAATCTACTCATTGAAAAAAAAGTTTTTTTCTTTGCACCAGTTTCAGTTTTCTTGTCATTGCAATTTTAGGGTCAGAATTCAGATTCACTTCGACCCTTGCAGCTTTTTGCTTGTCAGTGTTTTAGCTGAAGGATTCCAGGAGGTTCTGCATGTGACAGCTCAGGCATGCTTCAGGGTGATAGAGCAAGGACACAGGTCAACACGCTTGGATGCTCCTGGCAAAGTTCAACCAAAAATGACAACTGCGAGTGTTCTCCTTGGCTACTGTGGGTTCTTTCCAGCTTTGCTGAGACATAACTGACATACAACAGTGTAAGTTCAAGGTGTATGTACACATGATGATTTGACATGCATGTTGCTAAATGGTTAACCCAGTAAGGTTAGCTTACACATCCTTCTCATCGCATAATTACCATTTTTGTTATTATGCTGAGAACATTCACTGATTACTCTCTCAGGAGCTTTCAACTACGCAATGCAGTACTGTTAACTGTAGTCTTTTCCTTTGCAGAAGCTTTTGAGTTTGATGTAATCCTACTTGATGATTTTTGACTTGGCTCTGTGTTTTATTAATACTTAGAAAAATCAGAAAGCAAAAATATGGTCTGATGCAAAGGAAAGGGAGTTGTTTTAATAAAATGTGTCCTACAGTGTGTAACAGTTCACCGAGGAAAAGCAGTGCCTCCCAGGTAACGTCTCTAACAGTGCACTTGCCAAGCCCCAGCTGTGACCAGCTGCTTCCCCCGCCCATGCACGCTTAGAACACAGAGTACCTGTGTTTATTTTGTCTCAGTTAGCACATGTAACTTCCAGACCATCCCTGTCAGATCCTGGACAACGGGAACTATCTTTGACCTACATGCCTAAATCATGGCAAAGCTGCCCACAAGACAAAACGAATCTCTGTGGGACCCTCGGTGCTACTTAAATTAGATCCGCCACTACCTGCCTCTGCCCTTACTCAGCAATAATGTGGTGTGAGCTGTAGAGTGCGTGTAGACACTATTTATACAGGTGGAGGAAGTGTCCCTTTACACCTTGTGGCTGAGTTTTCCTGTGTCTCCCCTGGAAGTAACCATTCAGTATCTACTAACTCATATTCATGGTGACTTTGTAGAAACACATCATGAATAACAAGAATCAACCATACATCATACAAGCCCATAAAATTGGTAAGGATCATTACGCTATGCTTTTCTGTTAAACCATCAAGTAGGAATTATTTAGGAATTCCTGGCCCTAATGCAATAGGACAAGAAAGAGAAAAAGACACACTGTCTAAAGAATAAGTCAAAATTCTTTGTTTCTGCAGCAGACATTATCAGCAAATTTCAAAATCCAAGGTAATCCAGTAAAAAATTATTAGAAGTATGAGAGTTCAGGAGAAGGAAATGGCACCCACTCCAGTGTTCTGGCCTAGAGAATCTCATGAACAGAGGAGCCTGGTGGGCTGCTGTCCATAGGGTCGCACAGAGTCGGACACGACTGAGCAACTTAGCAGCAGCAGCAGCATGAGAGTTCAATAATTTTTCTGAACACAAGGTCCACATAAAGTTCAATATCTTCTATTTCATTAAGGAATTATTCTGTTAAGACCAAAATAAAAATAATATAATTTGAAATATTGATAGAAATACAAATATGAATAATTTTAACCAAATAAAGTTTCTTGTAATTTACAAAAACTATACAAATGTTTACTAAGTCTTTTAGAAAAGAAAAACACATAAATAATTCAACAGATATGTTAGTGACTTCTCTAAATTGATTCCTAAGTTTACAGTTATTTTAATTGATATTTGAATAACATTTTTGAGATCCATATGAAAAATATTTTTAAATACTTCTAAAAGAATAAATGAGCCAGAATTGCTATGAACTTTGAAAAATGGAGAGTAATTCAGAGAGGTGTATTGTGGATAATCCCAACAGGATAACAACAAAATCACATTATAATAATTATGTGTGATGATAGCAAAAATCAGTATGTATATATAACTGAAAAACCTTATTTGTTGTTCAGTTGCTTGACTCTTTGCCACCCTATGGACTGCAGCACACCAGGCTTCACTGTCTATTACCATCTCCTGGAGCTTGCTCAAACTCATGTCCATCAAATCGGTGATGTCATCCAACCATCTCATTCTCTGTTGTTCCTTTCTCCTCCTGCTCTCAATCTTTCCCAGTATCAGGATCTTTTCCAGTAAGTCTGCTCTTCACATCAGGTGGCCAAAGTATTGGAGCTTTAGCATCAGTCCTTCCAATGAATATTCAGGATTGATTTCCTTTAGAATTGACTGGATTGATCTCTTTGTAGTCCCAGGGACTCTTGAGAGTCTTCTCCAACACCACAGTTCAAAAGTATCAATTCTTCAATGCTCAGCCTTCTCTATAGTCCAACTCTCACATCCATATGTGACTACTGGAAAAACCATAGCTTTGACTAGATGGACCTCTGTTAGCAAAGTAATGTCTCTGCTTTTTAACATGCTGTCTAGGTTTGTCATAGCTTTTCTTTCAAGGAGTAAGCGTCTTTTAATTTCATGGCTGCAGTCACCACCTGCAGTGATTTTGGAGCCCAAGAAAATAAAGTCTGTCCCTGTTTCCACTGTTTCCCCATCTATTTGCCATGAAGTGATGGGACCAGATGACATGATCTTAGTTTTTTGAATGCTGAGTTTTAAGCCAGCCTTTTCACTCTCCTCTTTCACCTTCATCAAGAGGCTCTTTAGCTCCTCTTCCATTTCCACCATAAAGGTGATATCATCTGCATATCTGTGGTTATTGATACTTCTCCCAGCAGTCTTTTTTTCAGCTTGTGCTTCATCCAGCCTAGCATTTTGCATGATGTACTCTGTCTAAAGGAAATCAGTTCTGAATATTCACTAGAAGGGCTGATGCTGAAGCTGTAGCTCCAATACTTTGGCCACCAGATGCGAAGAACTGACTCATTGGAAAAGACCCTGATGCTGGGAAAGATTGAAAGCAGGTGGAGAAGGGGACAACAGAGGATGAGATGGTTGGATGACATCACCGACTTGACAGACATACATTTGAGCAAGATCCAGGAATTGGTGATGGACAGAGAAGCCTGGCATGCTGCAGTCCATGGGGTCACAAAGAGTTGGACAGGACTGAGGACTGAACTGAACTGAACTCTGCATATAAGTTAAATAAGCAGGGTGACAATATACAGCCTTGACGTATTCCTTTCCCAATTTGGAACTGGTCTGTTGTTCTATGTCCAGTTCTAACTGTTGCTTCTTGACCTGCATACAGGTTTCTCAGGAGGCAGGTAAGGAAATACGGTATTCTCATCTCTTTGAGAATTTTCCAGTTTGTTGTGATCCACACAGGCAAAGGCTTTAACATAGTCAATGAAGCAGAAGTAGATGTTTTTCTGGAACTCACTTGCTTTTCTACAATCCAATGGATGTTGGCAATTTGATCCTCCACCTTTTTTAAATTCAGCTGGAATATCTGGGAGTTCTAGGGTCACTGTGTGAAGCTTAGCTTGAAGGATTTTGAGCATAACCTTGTTAGCATGTGAAATAAGTGCAATTGTGTGGTAGTTTGAACATTCTTTGGCATTGCCTTTCTTTGGGATTGGAATGAAAATTGACCTTTTCCAGTTCTGTGGCCACTACTGGGTTTTCCAAATTTTCTGGCATATTAGTACAACACTTTCACAACATCATCTTTTAGGATTTGAAATTAGCTCAGCTGGAATTCCATCACCTCCTTTAGCTTTGTTCATAGTAATGCTTCGTAAGACCCAACATCAATATTTTAGGAATCAGTGAACTAAAACAGACTGGAATGCATGAATTTAATTCAGATAACAATCATTTTACTACTGTGGACAAGAATCCCTTCAAAGAAATGGAGTAGCCCTCACAGTCATCAAATGAGTCCAAAATGCAGTACTTGGGCGCAATCTCAAAAACTACAGAATGATCTCTGTTCGTTTCCAAGGTAAACAATTCAATATCACAGTAATACAAGTCTATGCCCCAAACACTAACGTCAAAGAGATCGAAGTCTATGAAGACCGACAAGACCTTCTAGAACTAACATCAAAAAATAAATAAATAAATAAAAATGATGTCCGTTTCATCATAGGGGACTGGAATACAAAAGCAGGAAGACAAGAGATACTTGGAGTAACAGGCAAGTTTGGCCTTGGAGTACAGAATGAAACTAACAGAGTTTTGCCAAGAGAACACACTGGTCATAGCAAACGCCCTCTTCCAACAACACTAGAGACAACTCTACACATGGACATCACCAGATGGTCAACACAAAAAAACCTTCTGCTGCTTATTAAAGCTACATTCATTTTGGATCACTTGGTCAACAGACTCCTCTGGAACCATCTCACATACCCTGGGTCCAGGACGTAACCCGGGAGGCTGGGCACCCTGCTGCTCGGTGCCACTTCACTTCAGGCTACGTCTTTGTCACAAATCTGAAATTCCAGTCTTTGAAGAAGATTCTCTGCCTCCCCACCTCCACTCTGCCGCTGCCAGGCCCTCTCTCTCACATGAAAAGACACCCCACCCCACACTGGATCTTTAGAGACCCACCGTGCACCTTTACCCAATCCTCACCCTTGCTCACTGCACGTTTCCACAGCCAACGCACTACCTTCCTATGAGCCCAGCATTTCCAGGATGGCGTTAAATCCCCAAAACATGATCTGCTTAACATCCCAGTGCTTCAACTTGCTTTTATACTCATCTCCATCATTTGTCAGAGAAAAACTGTACCGCACACAACTCAACAGGCCAGGATGCCCTTACCAAAGGAGAGAGACTGGCCCCAGCTCCTCTGGGACAAAGGCGGGTAAGGTCTGAGCCCTGGGCTGAGCTAGTGAGTGGTTCAGAGGACGCAGGTTGGGGGCCCGGTCATGCAATGAGGATATCTAAGTCTGCCCACTGGTGCTGAGGGTGCATCCTGCCACAGGGCCCCGGGGACAGCAACTGTCTTACTCAGCGGGCTCAAAGGGGTATGTCCTAAGCCCTGAGGAAGGCATTTCTAGCCTTCCAGCAAGTGGTTGGGAGAAGATTTACATCTCAAAGGAATAAAGAAAGAATTTACAACCACAGATTTTCCAAAGTAAATGCTCTCAGAAAAAAAGAAAAGAAAAGATCCAAGGCTTATGATAAGAAGAAGTCTATCTAAATATTGATCAAGTTGAGGGGCACCTGAGGTCTTCCTGGTCACTACTGTAACTGCGTGTGTGCATGCTAATCTGCCCAGTCGTGTCCGACTCTTTACGACCCCACGAACTACAGCCCACCTCTGTCCTCTGTCCATGGGATTCTCCAGGCAAGAAAAATGGAGTGATTTGCCATTTCCTGCTCCAGGAGATCTTTCTAACCTGAGGATCGAACTTGCATCTTTTATGTCTCCTGCACTGGCAGGCAGCTCTTTATCACCACAATTATAGCTAGATCTCCCTGCAGCAATTGTACATCCAGGCATTTTACCAGGTCGATGGGTTGGTGGAGGAGGAAGCGCAGGCCTCAGAGCCTAGGAGCAGGGCCTCTGTTACAAGCAGGGGCCTGATTCCCTCCTCTCACAGCTCCCTCCCCCAAGGCTCTTGCTTCTCTGGAGGATCTGCACTGAGTAAGGGACAGATGGGCCCCTGAGCAGAGCAGCTGGAGTTTGTCAGGTGGGTTAAACTGGAGCTGTGTCTTCCCTGATACTCCAAGGACAGAGTTAGTGGCAGGAGCTGAGCTCTGCAGAAGTAAGAGAGAGGATGAGCACATCTGTCACTCTTGAGGTCAGGGAGAGTAGACCCCGCCCCACCAGGGACAAGTGTACAAGAAGGCTCCTCAGGGGTCAGAAAGGGAGGGGCACCATCCCATGATGTTGTTGTTGAGTCGCTCAGTCACGTCAGACTCTTTGCAACCCCACGGACTACAGCACACCAGGCTTCCTTGTCCTTCACCAACTCCTGGAGCTTGCTCAAACTCACGTCCATTGAGTCAGCGATGCCACCCAACCGTTTCATCCTCTGTCATCCCCTCCTCCTCCTGCCTTCAATCTTTCCCAGCATCAGGGTCTTTTTCAATGAGTTGACTCTTTGCATCAGGTGGTCAAAGTGTTTGAGCTTCAGCTCCAGCATCAGCCCTTCCAATGAATATTCAAGGTTGATTTCCTTTAGATTGACTAATTTGATTTCCATGCTGTCCAAGGGACTCTTGAGAGTCTTCTCCAGCACCACAGTTTGAAAGCATCAATTCTTCGGTACTCAACCTTCTTTATGGTCCAGTTCTCACATCATAATAAGTGCTGTCAGACTTCCCACAGTCTTCTGTGCTAGAATCCATCTTGGCTAAAAGGTGAGCATGTATATGGGGAGGGCCCTGGGACAGGTCAGATGTGGGGAGAGAGGCGAGATAACTGGCCAGAGCGGAACAGAGCCCTGGAAGAAGTGCCCCACATCAGTGATTTAAATCACATCTCTGGCACACTCCTCATTAGGGACCTTGCTGCTCTCTTCTCTAGGTCTGTGTTTCTGCTTTGCTCCTGCTCTACATGAACTGCTTCTTTGTTCGCTTTGTACTAACTGTGCTGCCAATAAACTCTGTGCCTGCTTCACCCCATTTCTGTGGGGAATTCTTTCTCCAAAAAAAGCCAAGGACCCTGGTGATCTCACCTGCTGTTGGAAGGACCAGAGCAGTGACTTTCCTCTCAATGCACATCTGTTGTAAGTCATTGGGAGCCGTGTGGTGAGAAGGACATGGGGTCTGTTCAAACTAGATCAGTGTGGAGTTCAGGGAAGCCTTTTGCTGGTGGGGTAGGAGGGGATGGGAGAAAGGCCACATTCTCTCCTCCCCTCTATTTTTATTGACTCTTTTAAAAAAGAAAAGTCTGTAGCACCAGGAGAGGGGGAGGCAGAAGGCACCTCGGCCGCAGCAGGGGTACCCTGAAACTTCCACTCAAGCTGGGCCTTCTCCCTCCACTGGGAGCACCAGGGGACGAGCGGGCCCACTGGCCTGACCCTGGCACCGTGGGCTCTCCCTACCTGCAGTGTGGCACTCACAGCACTCACTCACTCGCCAACACAACTCTCTTCCAGGCTGTGACAAAGACCTGCTGATTGACATCCTGACCCAGCGCTGCAACACCCAGAGGCTGTTGATCGCCGAGGCTTACCTGGGTGCCTTCAGCCGGGTGAGTCCCCCCAACCCCTCTCGTTTCCAGGCAAACTTCTGAGACACCTCCAAACAGGGTCTGGTATGCTCTCCAGTCTCTGATCACAAAGGTGTCTGACTTTACTGAACATTAGGGACAGTTCCTCTGCCTCAAACATGTGGCACAGAATGTGGGGAACAGACACATCAGAAGTGCCTGTACGTGATGTGTGACCCCACCAGCCCTTTCTTAGAAATCATTCATTTCATATAGTAGAAGCTCTCACAGCCCAGCACCTCCACCTGTTCCAATTAGGCACTGCCTGCGAACACCCCATGTTCAGCTCCAGGGAAGGCACACAGGAACTAATGACCCAGGCCCAGAAATAAGATCTTTTCCTGCAGTTCTCCTGAGGTCCTCACCCGCATCTCTATCCAAGTGGCTTCCCCACTAGCTTTTCCTCCCAAAGCTACAGTTAAAGACCATTAGAAAAGAATGGTGCTCAAAAATAGTTTCAGGCAATAGAACCGTCCAGAATACTCGTAATCATGCACTGGTTTTGAAGTAGGTGCCATTAAGGATTTCTCTCCTTTTTTGTGTGGTTAAACCACAGATTAAAAATGAAAACTCTTCAGTCCAAAAGGACCTGTAATAGCAATTACTTTTTGTCAACTGACCATTATCGATGAAATACTCTTTCTCTGTAACTCTTTCTCTGTAAGACTAGTTCTTAAAGATTTAGTCCATCTCCAAACCTCAGGCTCTGAACAACCACATACACAAAACAAAGGCGTTCTCTGCTTTAGAATGAATGACATCTAAAAAGCCACCACTGCTCATGAAATTAGCTGAATTAAGCCATAGTAGGAAACCAGTTGTTGTTGTTTTTCTAGGTAAAACTGTTCCTTTTCTTGTGTTCCTATGATACCCGGAGTAGTTTTCCTTTGGAAGAAAATGTAAAAGCTATACAAGTTGCAGCATCAGTCACCCAATATTGCTGTAATATGCATACTGCTGTAAGAGAGGTCATTTTCAGTAACTTCTTATCCCAAAAGTTTACATACATCTGTGCTTTTCATAGATAAGGTTAACTTAGGTAAAAGCAACACTTTATCACTCTCTACAAAATGGCCCTAAAACAGACCAAAAAAAAACCCTAAGAAACGAGGCGTTTGCACCTTCTCAGACAGTGGATCCTCCAGGGAAGAGGCTTTACCACATGCCCAAGGTCTCAGAATGGTCAGACCCCCTGTGCTAGGGCCCCAGGCCTCCAGGGAACTTGAGGACCCTCAGAGGAACCTAGTGGGGCCCCTTGGCTCTGAGAGACTCCATCAGGTCAGTTACCTAGTCACTTTTACTGCTGCGGGTCCCTGGCTCACACAGTCCTGAGTTGGGCATTGCCACGTGGTACCCAGATGGATTTGGAAATGGTTCCCCCCTGCCAAAGCTGCTGCCCCAGGACCTTACCCTGGGTATCCCTAAACTGAAGGCAGGAGGAGTCCAAACCTAAAACTTCACTGTCTTGCTTTAATCCCAGAGCATTAATGTCGATTCCCCTGCAAAATACCCACCTGTGCACCAAATTCAATCCATCCTCCCACCCCTCTCACCAAGTGCCCAGCATCTGCACTCTGACCCTCAAGCTATACTGGCCACCTCTTGCTCTGCCCATTGCAACAAGAGGAGGCCCTGCACGTCCGCAAACTGCCTGGCCAGGGCTCCGTGCACTCCCCCAGGACCTGGACACTCAGGCAGCCCCAGACACCCCCCCCCAAGACTGCTACACCACATCCTGTTCTGCCGGTGCACAGGCCTGGCTCCCCACCTCTCCCTCCCCGCCAGGTGTGCAGACTGACCTTACCTCCCGCCCCTCAGCCTTCACCTCCGGGAGTCAGGGAACGGGTCCAGCCAGGGTCTGATATAGAACAGGAACTGCATTCACTGGAGTCCACTCTGCCTGTAAATAAAAAGGAGGGGAAAAAATCACATTAGGGTACACTTAACAGTTAAAAAAATAAAACACTGACAAACTGCCTCAATGTCCCATTTCCTTCATTTCTTCCTCTGGCTGCCCCCCAGACACCCTGCCGGACCTTGGGGATGGCTTCCTGACCGCCCCCACTGCTCACTTTCAGAATGACTTCTTCCACCTGGACAAGGCTAGTTTTCCCTTCCTGTGGGAGAGCTGATAGATTTCCTGTATGCTAACCATTGATTTTTATTAACATGAATAACAAAGATGAGAGGAAATTACTCTCTTAGCTGCTGAATAAGTTACAGTTCTGGGCACATTCCATAAATACTTCTTACTATTTGATACTTTACATTAGAGATGAGCTGCTGATACTAGTCCCGAGACACACAAGAGAAGCCTTGGAACATAGCCAACACACTGGTCAGTGTGAGGAACGCGGCACTCCAGACCCTGACCCAAAGCAGTTCTCCCCAGGGCGGTGCAAGCTGGGACCCAGGATGCCCCTGGGCTGGGGGGACTGCCCCAGCTGAAGGGCTGGGCAATCTGACAGTGGTTCCTACAGGGGGCAAGGTCACCTGAGGTAATACTCCAGGATACAAACTGGTGCAGCCACTATGGAGAGCAGTATGGAGATTCCTTAAAAACAGTTACCCTACGATCCAGTAACCCCACTCCTGGGCATATATCTGGAGAAGATTCTAATTTCAAAAGATACGTGCATCCCAATGTCCATAGCAGCATATAGTAGCCAAGACATGACTTTTATATATAAGACAACCTAAATGTCCAGTGACAGAAGGATGGATAAAGAAGATGTGATATGTACAATGGAATATTGCTCCATTAAATAAAAAATGAAATACTGCCATTTGGAGCAACATGGATGGACTTAGAGATATTATCATACCAAAGGAAGTAACAGAGAAAGATAAATACTGTATGATATCTTAAACATGCTGCTGCTGCTGCTAAGTCACTTCAGTCGTGTCCGACTCTGTGCGACCCCATAGACGATAGCCCACTAGGCTCCCCCGTCCCTAGGATTCTCCAGGCAAGAACACTGGAGTAGGTTGCCATTTCCTTCTCCAATGCATGAAAGTGAAAAGTGAAAGTGAAGTCGCTCAGTCGTGTCCAACCCTCAGCGACCCCATGGACTACAGCCCACCAGGCTCCTCCATCCATGGGATTTTCCAGCCAAGAGTACTGGTGCCATTGCCTTCTCCATCTTAAACATAGAATATACTTAAACATAGAATCCTTAACATAACTTAAACAAACATAGAATCCTTAAAAATAATACAGATGAATCTACATAGAAAACAGAAACAGACTCACAGACATAGAAAACAAACATACAGTATCAAAGGGGAAAGGTGTTGGGGGGGATAAATTAGGAGTTTGTGATTAACAGATAGATACCACTGTAAATAAAATAGATAAATAACAACAGTTTACTGTATAGCACAGGGAACTCTACTTAATATCTTGTAGCAACCTATAAGGAATCACTCTGCTGTATACTTGAAACTAATACAACATTGTAAATCAACTGTATGTCAATATAAGTAAATACGTTTTTTAAAAATTTACTTACCAGTGCACAGTGACAAAGCAGCTTGCATAAGTGTTTTTATAATGTAATATACAATTTCCCGAGTGTTTACAGGATGACTATTGGGTGGGCAGAATTAAGACAACTGCTCAGTCACACTTCATACAGGTCTACAACATGGCTTCAATAGCAAGTATCTTTTTACAACAGCAGGAAAAGCGATAGAAGTTAAAAACATATTCCAACAAGCAGAATGCTGGCCGTCCTCCTTTGTCTTGCCCTGAGTGCACACAATTAGGTAAAGATAAAAGGAAGAAAGAAAAGGGAACCGCCATGTCATTTTTAGTTTAAATGGAGCTGTCGGAGTTGCTGCGACATGGCCCACCTGCAGCTCCAACAGATCCGCTTGAACAGCACCCGCTCACCAGCCTAGTTTAGGCCCAGGCCGTGAAGCCCACAGAGTCCCTTTGGGGCAAGTCTTTGGCAAACTGGAAAGAGCAGCAGTCAGGCTGGGGAGAGGCACCCTGAGAAGACTGCATCTGCAAAGCTGTGTCTGCCCCTCCAGAGAGCATCTAAGACGCTGACTAGACGAGGCAGTTGAAGGCTCCGCTCTGAGCTTGAGAAGTTTGGCTGCTTCAACATGTTACTCAGTATCTATTTTCTCTAATGAAAGTACTGTCTTCTGATGTCCTGAAAAACGAGCCACCACCACAGCGAGCTTCCCAGGTGGTACTAGTGGCAAAGAACACACCTGACAATGCAGGAGACGCCAGAGATCCAGGTTCGATCCCTGGGTCAGGAAGATCCCCTGGAGAAGGAAAAGGCAACCCCCTCCAGTATTCTTGCCTGGGAAATTCCAAGGACAGAGGAGCCTGGCAGGCTACAGTCCATAGGTCACAAAGAGTCAGACACGACTGAAACAACACACACACGCACGCATGTCATGTTAGAATGAACTAGTGCCCTGGAGAAAAGATGCAGCCTGGTGATAAACAGTGTTGGGGGCCAGGGCATATTGTAAACAGTGACAGCAGGCTCTATGAAGGAGGCCGACGGCACAGACAGCAAAGGAACACGCAGGTGACAGGAATGGGAAGCCGGGACCCTGAGGGAGGGGCCTGCAGACCCAGGAGCTGCAGGAAGCCGGCGGGGTGGAGTGGGTGGGGAGCAGGGATAGCAGCAGCAGGAGGTGAGGGCAGGGATGTGACCACCACGGGCACATTGAGCACCCTGGAGACCATCACATAAAACACCCACACGTTTGCTATATTCTGACCTGAGCTGCACAAAAGTAATTATAATTCGTCCTAGAGTTTGGAGTGGGGAAGGGCCTTTCTGCAGAGAAGTGACTAGCTGATGTGCACGTTCCAGGGTCACCTGTCAGGTGTGCTGGGAGGGCAAACGAGAGGGCAGAAGGGGGCGCTCCAGAGGCCTGGGCACTGACCGCAGGAGCGATGACCACGAGAGGTCGAGGCTGCGGTGGTAACTGGGCATAAAATCGTCAGTCTGGGGATGCATTCGTAAGTTAGAGGCCATGAAATCACTGACAACTGGATACTGTAAAGGCTGTGAGAAATACAAGGGAACAGACAACTAATGAGGTGGAGAGAAAGAAAAAAGAGGGGAGAGAGAACACAGCTAGCACCTGCCATTTTAAACCTACAGCAAATTACCTAATATTTTGGGGGAAAAAAGACCTTTTGAGTGCCTCATACCAGCCAGAAAACATGTTAAGGACTTCACCTGAGCAAACACCGCCTAGTAAGGTCAACGCTGAGGTAGGAGCTGTCCTCGCTGTGCAGACCGGATGGGGCTCACAGGCGAGCCACCCACCTCGCAGCTGATGCTCCGCCCGGACTGAACCCAGGCCACCTCCCGCCTGGGCACCACCGGCAGTCTTTTTCTTTTTTAATTTAAATTTATTTATTTTAATTGGAGGCTAATTACTTTACAGTATTGCCTTGGTTTTGCCATACATCAACATGAATCCACCACGGGTGTACACGTGTTCCCCATCCTGAACCCCCCTCCCACCACCCTCCCCATAGCATCCCTCTGGGTCCTCCCAGTGCACCAGCCCCAAGCATCTTGTATCCTGCATCGAACCCAGACTGGCGATTCATTTCTTATATGATATTATACGTTCCAATGCCATTCTCCCAAATCATCCCACCCTCTCCCTCTCCCACAGAGTCCAAAAACTGTTCTATACATCTGTGTCTCTTTTGCTGTCTCGCATACAGGGTTATCATTACCATCTTTCTAAATTCCATATATATGCGTTAGTATACTGTATTGGTGTTTTTCTTTCTGGCTTACTTCACTCTGTATAATAGGTTCCAGTTTCACCCACCTCATTAGAACTGATTCAAATGTACTCTTTTTAATGGCGGAGTAATACTCCATTGTGTATATGTACCACAGCTTTCTTATCCATTCATCTGCTGATGGACATCTAGGTTGCTTCCATATCCTGGCTATTATAAACAGTGCTGTGATGAACATTGGGATACACGATGTCTCTTTCAATTCTGGTTTCCTCGGTGACATCACTCATTTTCAAACCCTCAAGTCCATCATCTCATGTAACCCACGCACACACATGTGAACCCAAACCAAACTAGCTATTATGTGAAGGGGCAAGGAGAAGGGCATCCTGCTAGAAGATGTTCTGCAATTATCCCGTTTTCCCCACAAACTTGAGAGGTGGTGTAATGCAAGTATTTGTTTTCCCTGCACAGGACCTGGTTGGGGACTTGAAGGAAAAGCTTTCCAATCACTTCAAGGACGTCATGGTTGGCCTCATGTACCCCCCACCCTCATATGATGCCCACGAGCTGTGGCACGCCATGAAGGTAGAGCGGGTCACCCTGTTATACTGCCACGTGTGATCAGGGAGGAAAGGGGGCATGTCATAAACAAGAGAAATGCTTGGGGAGAGGAGGTTGTCATGAAAAGGGGAAGCCTCCATAGCCCAGCAGCAGGATCACTTGACTCTTCTTTTGAGCAAACTCAGACCCACGACCTGGCCCTGTGCAGAGCTGCCAAGAGGAAAGAGGAAATGAGGTTCTTTTGGGGCTGTCTGCATTTGTCTCTTCCCCAGTATGGCTTTCAGCTTCCCTGAT
The DNA here is from genome assembly GCF_002263795.3 of Bos taurus. Classification (NCBI taxonomy): domain Eukaryota; kingdom Metazoa; phylum Chordata; class Mammalia; order Artiodactyla; family Bovidae; genus Bos; species Bos taurus. The sequence goes on from NC_037335.1 coordinate 550,989, forward strand.
GGCTCAGTGGCAAAGAATTCACCTGCCAATGAAGCAGGCACATGTTCGATTTCTGGATCAGAAAGAATTCCTGGAGGAGAGCATGACAATCCACTCCAGTATTCCTGCCTGGAGAATCCCATGGACAGAGGAGCCTGGCAGGCTACAGTACATGGGGTCACAAAAAGTAGGGCACAACTTAGTGACTAAACAGCAGCATCAGCTGGTTTGTCTTCCTATGTTACATGGAAATGTTAGCATTCTTGTGAATCTCTTTAAACTATTGTATAAATTGGGCTCATAAAGTAATGAGTCAGTAATGCTGAGGCAGAGACAAAACATAGATGACATCTATATTTTTGTGACCCTAAATTAGTCCTTTACCAAAACTACTGCTCAAATGTAGCAAAATCTTGCTTCTAAAGGATGAGAACAATTCTTTCTTACAGGCCAGTCATGAAAGAAACTGATTACAGATTTGTCAGAGGTTTGTTGGCTAGGGAAGGGAGACAGATGACTTTTCACATCTTTCCAGATCTTTCCAAATGCTGAATGAGACACCTGTAGAGAGGTTGCAATCACTCCAGGGGGGTGCCTGCCAATGACCTGATTTCCCCCATCTGGGAACAACACGAAAAGGGAAAGGGAGAAAATTAGGGGACCTGGGTCATGGCTATCATATTCACAAATCAGCATTGTTGTTTGTTTTAGTCGCTAACTCATGTCCGATTCTTTGTGACCCCAGGGACTGTAGCACTCCAGGCTCCTCTGTCCATGTGATTTCCCAGGCAAGAATACTGTAATGGGTTGCTATTTCCTTCCCCAAGGGATCCTCCCAACCCAGGGATCAAACCAGCATCTCTTACTTGGCAGGTGGTTTCTTTACCGCTAGGCCACCAGGGAAGACCAGTAGATCAGCACAGGCCTTATATAAAATATGAATTTCAACTAATGTCTTTTTAAGTGTTGCATATGTCAGTCCGTACCTCTTGCAAAATGATGTAACTAAAAACCTAAGGAGAAAGTCCTATGTCAATGTTTGGATGAAACTGTTATATTTTTTCAGTGTCTCATAAAATGGTATGGATTTCTGAAGCTCTCTGAAAAAGGTGTGTTGTCTTTCAAATCACCATCAGGGAGGAATATCCCATGACTGGAAGAGGCTGCAGAGAGTACCCAGTCCAAATATGCAGGCAAATGGTACAAAACTCCACACCTGGGGAGAGGTGGGGTGAGGTCTCTGCACCATTCTTGGGGAATTAGGGACCCAGAATCAAGGACAGAGCACCAGGGCTACATCCATTCACTACAGGGCTACTCCTCGTGTAGGTGCCTTCATGTGTCTCTTGCTCTGTCCTTCCAGGGAGCAGGCACTGATGAGAACTGCCTCATTGACATATTAGCTTCGAGAACAAATGGAGAAATTTTCCAGATGCGAGAAGCCTACTATTTGCGTAAGGAAATATACATTTGTACATATGTTTTACATGTTATAAACTTTATATTTTTCAAATAACAGGCAAAATATTCCAGTTTATATATTTGAAAGAATTATCTAAGACAGTCACATGTGAGATATCGCTTACGCAAGACTAATGAATTGTCTAAGTAGAGTTGGTGGTTAGGGCACTAAAATCAAAGCAACCCCAAGATAATTGAGTGAAGCAAAGTTTCCAGGAAAATAATGATGAGTTTCTACAAGGTGGACTTTAGTTTAGGACAGCGCACACTCAGGACAGTGGCTCAGGGAGGACCTTGTCTGTCACCCAAGAGGGACAATTACGAAGACAGAACAAAGCAAAGTGTAATGATCACTCAGTGAATTCTACAAATCCAGGCAACAGCTTCACTTTTCATAAACCTCATAATCACTGAATCAACCTCAGAATCTGATTTTTATGCATTTTAAAAGCGGAAAGGTTAACGACTTTCATATTCAAAAAAGCTTTAATACCTTAAGTTCCATCGCATCATGTATCATATGACATTGAGTGGGAACAAAATGTTCCAGACAATCAGCTCCATCGCACTCCAACAAAAACAAGACTTTGCCAGGGGAGAGAATTAAGACCCTTCACTGACAATATTAAGACAAGACAAAGACTTGGGGGACCGCTGGGCCAGGCAGTGGTCTAAGGAAAGAGAAGACAGCCCTGAATTTCAAGGGTTACAGAATGTGAAATGATTCTCAATGCTGGTTTTCAATTTTGGAATAGAGATAGTATTTTTATAAGAAAGTAGACTTGGGCCTGTGTTATTGTTGGGATCAGTTTTGTTGGGTGGACTGTTCACGGGCCTCATGTGAGTAGAAGGTGGCAGAAGACCAAGAAATGTCACCCTATGGGAGCAGCACTGACCTCTGCAAACACAGGGAGGCGCGGTTCCTTCATGACTAACTCTTCCACATGGGTGTGCTCTCCCCCAGAATACAGCCGTGACCTGCAGGAGGACATCTACTCAGAGACCTCAGGACACTTCAGAGACATGCTCGTGAGCTTGGTCCAGGTAGGAGATTCCTAGATTTGCTCCACTTTGCACTACTGAAAAATAGATATGTTTCGATTTCAAAAAACAGGACAGGAAACTCCAGTAATAACAGTTACTGAATGCCAGTAAATTCAAGGCACTTCAATGGAAACTTGGGTTGAATATAGAGACAAACAAGTATGAATGAGACACCATCTCTGTCCTCAAGACAGTCTATTCTAAATAAAATGATCATAGTTATAGATAAATGCATAGCTGATTATATATTACGAGGGAATTAACAGACTGACAATATTACAGTTACAATTAGTAGAATGTGCACACTGTCTAAGGCATCAGGAACCCAGGACCCACCCAGCTGGTGAACAGTCAGAACCACCAGATGAAATACAAGAAACTGGGATGCAGGAGCCTCCCATATGACTTTAATTTAAGAGATTCTGCTTTATTGAAAACAAAAACTAGTTTTCCCTCCTTAGTACAAGTGTTAATCACTCAGTCATGTCTGACTCCTCTGTCCATGGAATTAACCAGGCAAGAATACTGCAGTGAATTTTCATTTCCCTCTCCAGGGGATCTTTCCAACTCAAGGATCAAACCTGTGTCTCCCGCATTGCAGGGGGATTCTTTACCATCTGAGCCACCAGGGAGCCCTCCGTAGCAACTATTTATGTCTGTAATTCCATCTTCTGCTTGAGTTTGTATTGACCGAATTGTTCAGACACAGGCTCAGTGTCTGATGACAGGTGCAGGAAGCCAGAGGCTTGAATTTAGACAAGCAAAGTTGCCACCGTCCTTCTGTGTTATCAGTCGGATTGCTGACCAGCCATCTTCTAGCAGGGAGTAGTGGATGGAGTTCCTGATGTTCCAGCCCAGGTTATAGAACTTACCGAATGAAAGAGAACAAGGGGACATGGGGTCAGGGAAAACTACAGAAAATCTCCCACCCATTCTGGAAAATAGTGACAGTGTTAGTTGTTCAGTCATGTCCAATTTTTTTGCAACCCCATGGACCGTAGCCTACCAGACTCCTCTGTCCATGGGATTCTCCAGGCAAAAATACTGGAGTGGGTTGCCATTTCCTCCTCCAGGGGGTCTTCCTACCCAGGTATCAAACCTGTGTCTCCCACATTGGAGGCATATTCCTTGCTGTCTGAGCCACCAGGAAATTCCGTGGTAGACAGACCCATAGCCATATACTGATTTTTCTTTCTGAAACTGCAGGTTCAAATCTTTAGCTTGGGAGATTTCTTCTTCTTCTTCTTTTTTTTTTTTGATTCTACAAAACTTTGTTTTTTTAAAATGGGCAGTTTTACATAGTACTTTACATGAGAAAGATAAAAATTAAGAATTATTTCTACCCTGGCTAGAACTAGTCTGTGTATAGAAAAGAGTTAAAATGAGAACACAACTATTGATAATGATTTTTTTCCTTTACAATACCAATGGCAGTGTGCAAATTTAAATAACTACTTTATTTTCCTTCTTAATCTTCAATTTTGTCATCTTTCTTATCCAGGGTAGCTTCACATATCCAATCAGATGTGTGTTTATGTGATTAAAATCTTCATATTGTACTTCACAATATTTGGTATCATTTAGTTAAGAAAATGAATAAATACATCAGCCTGATTTTAACACCAACTGAGAATTTCATTCATTGCCAAGCACCAAGAATTTTAATTTTTTAAACTTTTTTTGTGCCCAAGTTACTGTCATTTTTAAATTAGGAATAAAGAAATCCAAAAGGAAAGGTTTCTGAGGAAGCCAAGTACTAGCTGCTCCAATGGAGGAGAGATTGGTGATGGGCTGGTTGGCTTTTTCAAATTGTTCAATTGAAAAACAAATGGCATAGAACTAAACAAACCCATTGACCTTACAATTAAAGTAAAACTTTCCATTTGTAAAAACAAAATCAAATATTGTTTAAAGTGAGGAGGGAGGAGGGTTCAGGATGGGGAACACATGTATACCTGTGGCGGATTCATTTTGATATTTGGCAAAACTAATACAATTATGTAAAGTTTAAAAATAAAATAAAATTAAAAAAAATAATAATAAAGTGGATTTGCACAGCATGGCTGTGTACCTCCCAAAACTGCCCATATCAATTCATCAAGTCCTATTCTGAGGATTCTACTCTCTGGAATGATAACATCAATAGAGAACACAGAGCTTGGCTTTACATTGCCCAACAGGAGGCTTCTGTGTGAGCTGCTGGGGAAATAATAATAAATAATAATAAGCAGCTCAGTCGTGTCCAACTCTTTGTGACCCCATGGACTGTAAGTCCATGGAATGCTCCAGGCCAGAATACTGGAGTGGGTAGCCTTTCCCTTGTCCAGGGGATCTTCCCAACCCAGGGATTGAACCCAGATCTCCCGCATTGCAGGCAGATTCTTTATCAGCTGAGCCACAAGGGAAGCCCAGGAATACTGGAGTGGGTAGCCTATCCCTTCTCCAGTGGATCTTTCCGCCAGAATTGAACTGTGGTCTCCTGCATGCAGGTGGATTCTTTACCAACTGAGCTATAAGCCTATTTAAATTTGTGACAGAAGTTGAGTCTTTTTATATGAAAAAAGTTTTTAATAATCATTATTAATATTAAAAATAATCTCACTTGGAAAAGCGTCAATCAAATATTTTCTAACTTATAAATGTTGTAAGATTAGTTACAAGATTCTCTCAACTTAAAGGGGTCATCATTTCTTGGCTTTCTTGGACTGACACTCCATAATGTAAATTAAAACAACAGTTTCCAGTCAGAAATTCATATTGGCATTAGTACTGCGCCAACAGAGTAAAGACAACAGTGCTGCTATAAATCCACAAGTTACATCTAAGGGCAAACATATCTTTATTTTCTTAGTATCCAAACAGAAATGTATTTCAATTTGTTAAAGAAAAATATAAGTAGGGTAAAAATGTGTTTCGTAAGGACCTTTTTGTATTCCACTAGGGCTATATCTCAGTCCAGACTCTCCTTCCAAGTCCGGCTTCTTTTCTTTCTGGTCCACAGTTGATCCCCCAGCACATCCCACAGTAACATGGCACCCGTTTTGTAAATAAGTTTATTTGTACCATTTTTTAAGATTGCACATATAAGTGATATCATGCGGTATTTGTCCTTCTCTGGCTTAACTTGACTCAGTGTGACAATCTCTAGTTCCATACATGTTGCTGCAAATGCCATTATTTCATCATTTTTATGGCTGAGTAGTATTCCATTGTGTGTATGCACCACATCTTCTTTATCCATTCATCTGGTGATGGACATTTAGGGTGTTTCCATGTCCCGGCTATTGTGACTAGTGCTGCAGTGAACATTTGGGTGAATGTATCTTTTTGATATGTATATATGTATAACTGAATCACTTTGCCATACACCTGAAATTAACACAACATTATAAATCAACTAAACACCAACAACAAAAAATTTAAGGCAAAAAAACAAAGATAACTGCTGGTCCGCATCTCAAAGCCAGCTGAGGGAAGTGTGCTGATGGCACCTCCTCCCTGGAAGCTCAGACGGGCCCTGTGGCTGGGCCGACACTTCACATCTGCTGAGTAAAAGCCCAGCCTGCAAACAGGGAAGCACATGGTAAATGGGATTGTTTCCACCTCGTCTGACTCCTCTCCACTTATGTTTCTATTTGGTGAAATTCCAGTGATCAAGTGTGCTGCCTCTCAGAATCTCTGCCCTTCTTCAAAGGCTGAGCTACAAAACACCTAAAAGTAACTGATACCCAAGAATGAGGATTGCAGTAGATTTTTATAAAGCAAATGCTCTATATTTCAGGAAAAACACACAGTTCTGAAAATTAAACATGACAGAAAATAAGTCACAAAGGGAAAAAATCAGTGCACAATATTTTCCCTTGGCAAAACTGCAGTTCCTTTTTCCTGAAATTAAACAATAATGCTTTATTTTTATAGAGTACACATGTATATGCAATAATATTATCTGTAAAGACATACATATTTTGAAATAACACACAATTTGTTTTATCACTGGCTTTCACCTGATTTTGATTATGACTTTACAGGATAAAGTATTACTTCTGAAGTTCAATTTCTAGAGTTGGAACTTAAGTGTGTGTGTGTTTAACCTTAAAATAGCTTTTCAGAGCATTAAAATTGCCCTTTCAACATAGAATACCAAAAATGAGGAGAGTTCTAGATTTTATAAGAAGCCAAGGAAAATTAATAATGTGTACCTAAATATTATATATTTAGGAGGTTTCACAGTATATTTCCCTTAAAATGTAAAACACACTTTATGAGTATAATACAGATTTTACAGAAGTTACTTAACTCACAATTGAAACGGGATATAAGAAACTTAAAAAGACATAGTATAATATCCTTTACTAATAGTCTTTTTCAAGATCAGGAGTCCTGTGTAATGCTTAGTAAACTGTACAATTTCTCATAAATTTTTAAATATTTTTAAATTTGACCACTGGCTTCTGATTTCCATACTCATGACTCATTTTGGAACTCCTAGTTTAGGATTTGAATCAATACTTAGAGGACTGGACACATATGAAAAGTGAGTTAGGGAACTGATGAAGTCCAGCATGTCCGCTGACCACAAACTCTGGTATATCCCATGCCAGAGAATCTGTCTAGATATTCTCAGAAAGGAAATGGAATTGCATCCTACGGGTTTGTGAAACTCAGAGTAGATAATAACTGAGACAACTGAGACAACCAGCTAACTGAGGGTGTTGTCACAGGACCAAGACCCTTCTCTCCTCCGAGTTGGGATCCTTGTTCTCTCTGCCTCAAGCTCTCTCCATAGATAGATGATAGATAGACAAATAGATAGGTTAGGTAGATTCCTTAGATAGATGATGATCGATGATAAATGACACATAGAAAATAGACTCATGCTCAAACCCATGTCCACTGAGTTGGTGATGCCATCCAGCCATCTCATCCTCGGTCGTCCCCTTATTCCTCCTGCCTTCAATCTTTCCCAGCATCAGGGTCTTTTCCAGTGATTCATATCTTCACATCAGGTGACCAAAGTATTGGAGCTTCAGCATCAGTTCTTCCAATGAATCAGTTCAGTTCAGTTCAGCCGCTCAGTCGTGTCTGACTCTTTGGGACCCCATGGACCTCCCTGTCCATCACCAACTCCCAAAGTTTACTCAAACTCATGTCCATTGAGTTGGTGATGCCATCCAACCATCTCATCCTCTGTCATCCCCTTCTCCTCCCACCTTCAATCTTTCCCAGCATCAGGGTCTTTTTTAATGAGTCAGTTCTTCACATCAGGTGACCAAAGTATTGGAGTTCCAACTTCACCATCAGTCCTTCCAATGAATATTCAGGACTGATTTCCTTTAGGATTGACTGGTTTGATCTCCTTGCAGTCCAAGGGACTCTCAAGAGTCTTCTCCAACACCACAGTTCAAAAGCATCAGTTCTTTAGCCTCCAATTAAAATAAATAAATTTATAAAAACAAAACAAAACAAAAGCATCAGTTCTTCAGCCCTCAGCCTTCCTTATGGGCCAACTCTCACATGCATACATGACTACTGGAAAAACCGTACCTTTGACTCTATGGACCTTTTTCAGCGAAGTAACATCTCTGCTTTTTAATATGCTATCTAGGTTTGTCATAGCTTTTCTTCCAAGGAGGAAGCATATTTTATTTTCTTGGTTGCAGTCTCCATCTACAGTGATTTTGGAGCCCAATAAAATAGATGATGATAGGTAGAAAATAGAAATATAGATGGTAGGTAGATAGATATATTAGATTCCTTAGATAGATATGAAGGTAGAGAGGTAGAAAGTAGATAGAGAGATGACAGACACTGTTTGTAAAACAATCAGGTATTATCTATGTATCTTTTCCTCTCAGCTCTGCTATAAGTCAGTGTGTGTCCTTGGGTTTATCATTTTGCTTTCTTGAGATTCCAGAGACATACTCCATAAATTAAGGGTCATGAAACCATTCTTCTCTCTGTTCCCTCCTTGTGCCCATGTTCTAAAATTCTCCAACAGTTATAATCACATCCGCCTCCTCCCTCTGCATCTTCACTTTGAGAATCAAAGGAAAGACTGTCCATGGACATTCAGACACACTTGGGTTTTTTTGTGAATTAATAGAGAGTGGGGATTGGAAGCTTGAAGGTGTTCATGAAACGTAAAGTGTTTAAATTATTATCATATTTTCTGGGAAAGAAGTGCTTTAACTTAATCTACAAAGAATTTTCCAGCAGGGCTATTTCTAATAAGAAAACCACTCGACCAGAACACGTTCTTCTTGAAAATGAATGCCAATCACTGAACTTACTCACAGCACTTCCTCTGCTCTGCTTCTGTTAAACCAGACTTACGGGAGATCTAATTATGTGTCAAATAATGAAGGATTAGTCACTTAGAGGTTACTTAATCCGCATGCATGATCACACAGAGATGACAAGTGTCTCCACAGAGAAGAAGAGGGGCATCTGCCAGGAGTCCCCTGTGCCGCTCCACAGGTGGCTGCCCTGGGGCCTCCAGCGACCCACTACCTGCAGCGGCCACTGTGCTTGCTCCCAACACTTCTGGCTAGACTTGAACCCCCTTAATTTGTTCCTGTCACGAGTTTATTCTATTCCTAACCCAAATGCCTGTTTATGCCATTTCTCTGGCATTTGCATCCCCTAACAGGCTACTGTCCTAACTTAGGCTTTTTATGTGACCAGATCTGCTTGGTAGGAAAAGCTACATCACACATTAGCTGATTGACATTTTCTTAATCTACCCGTCTGCTTACAGTGCTTTTGGCAATCAATTGCACAAAGAAGTACACATATGGGCCCCATTTCAAGTTAAATGTCCAAAATTCTTACCTCTCAAAAAAAATATCAGATGCACAGAACTGCAGAAAATTCTTAAATGTTTCTCACAACTTAGCTACATCGTGTGATTGGAAATCACTAAAAACACTTCAGTGATCCAGAAAATCTTCCCATCTCTACTAACTGATGTTTAAGTTCTGTGACATCTAAGGTATTTCTTTATCTTTCCTTCCTTTGTGTAGTATTGATTCAGTGAGTATTGATCAAAAGCCTTCAGTGTGCCAAGGACGACTGGGAATTATCAAAAGAGGCAAAGACCCCAGTCTTAAGAAGCTTGTGTTTTAGTGGGGAGATTCAGACAGGAGAAAGCTAGTAAATTGGTGCATTTCCCAGCATGTTAGCTGATGAAGAATACAGCAGGGGAGGGGATGGTGGGTCAGTTAAGATGTGCCACAGCTCAGTCAGAGCAAATTCCACTAAGAAGATGAGCCTCAGCTGGTTAATGTATAGCCCTTTCTCTGTTTCAGTTTGGTCAGAAGCAGGTAACCTCTCATGATGGTCTGGCCTCACCTCTGCTCTCACTGAAGAATCCCCTCATGTCCAGCTGTATCCTCCACACGGTTCCAGCCACTGTGGTCTGCCTCATGGCCCTGGGCTGCCGGAAGGGTCTGCCTGCTGTGGCCGTAAGCCCCTCCACCTGTCAGGCTCCCCTGTGTGCTTCTCAGCCAGCAGTCAGGGTTCTCCATCAGGAGCGGGTGAGACACTTGGGATCCTTCAGGGGACTCCCAGATGGAGATAATGCACAGAGGTGTCTTCAGGGCCCCCTGCCCTGTCCTGTGTCACTGAGTTCATTTGCAGATTCCAAAAAACAATAAGAGCAAAAGACAGGGTACTCAGTATTCCCGCAAAGTTCAAAAAGCATGTTTCCTTCAGGCCTCCCAAAGGAAGCATGAGATAAACTGGGTCATCACGTGTCTCTCCCACCTCTCTTTCCTCTGTGTCCTCATGACCCTCGGGGACCAGAGGACCTTGCACTGGCGAGCCCTCTTTCCTTCCTGTTTGAAATGTCTTCTTAGGTCAGCTTGGCTGTGTCTGCTCTTTCCTTATATGATAAAGAGGCAGGAATGAAACAAATGTACAAAATACTCTCATTTGAAAAGACCCTTCAGCATCTCCCAGAGTTTGCTCAAGCCCATGTCCATTGAGTCGGTGATGCCATCCAAACATCTCATCCCCTGTCGCCCCATTCTCATTCTGCCCTGAATCTTTCCCAGCATCAGGGTCTTTTCAAATGAGTCGGCTCTTCACATCAGGTGGCCAAAGTATTGGAGCTTCATGGACGGATGACACTGGAGAGTTCTGACAAAATGCGGTCCCCTGGAGGAGGGAATGGCAAACCACTGCAGGATTCTTGCTGCAAGAACCCCATGAACATGAAGAGTATGAAAAATCAGCCATGTTCCAATTTAAAAACAAAGGACACTTATAAGGGAAACCTGTGCTTGCTTCCCAGGGAACCAGGGAGGAAGGATACACAGACCCAGCCACGGCCACTCAGGACGCGATGGTAACTAGGGCCAGCGCTGGGGGCAGCTGTGGGGGCTTTGTCGGGCAGCCTGGGGCTGCGGTGCTACCGGGCGGCCCCGCGGCATTTCAGGTGCTGTGGGAGGCCTGCCAGCAGAGGACAGGGGAGCACAAGACGCTTCTGCAATTGATGCTGTGTAACAAGAGCTACCAGCAGCTGTGCCTGGGTAATGTCCTCCTTCTTTATAGCTCCTCTCCAATTTGCAGTAAGAAGCAAGTAGGTAATTGGGGGGAAGGGGGTGTTACAAGTAGAGGAAAGCCAGTTCTCTCAAGGCATCTATTTTAGATTATGTTTGTACAGACATGCCTCATCCATTAACACTGCTAAGGAAGGAAGTTTCTGTAGAATTTTATTTTTCCAGTAACTGAATTATAGCAGTTCCTGGGGTTGCAAAGAGTCAGACACAACTTGGCGACTGAACAACAACAACCTTTCAATACTAAACCTTTAAAAGCCATCTCTGGTTTTGGTGAAGAACTTACATGTATCAGCCATGTTCCGTTCAGTGCATCACGTGTTGTCTTAAACAGAATATGCTGAACATAGGTTAATAAGTCTGGAAGGAACCAAGGTCATTGTTACTGAAGCTGTGATTCACACAAAGCTGCCGTATTGGTTTTAAAGGTGCTTTCTTTGGCTTTCCCCAAACTGCTGGATACTTTTCTATTTCTCTTGTTTTTTAATTGTTTTTTTTTTTTTTTTTTGGCTGCACCACGTGGCATGAGGGATCTTACTTCCCTGACCAGGGATCAAACCTGCATCCCATGGAGTGGAAGCTGGAGTCCTAGCCACTGGACCACCGGGGAAGTCCCTGTTTCTCTTATTTTTTTACAATATTTTTTTTCTACTATCCATAACACACAGAAGTCTATAATAATTTAAAAGGTGTCCCACTCCAACCCAAAACTTATTTGCACATACCTACACTTTATTTGCCTTCCTATGTATAAGCAGTCAAATCAATACCTACATTTAAAACTTATAGTATTCATAATAATCTCATTTGAATCAATTTGTTAAAGTTTTCCAGGAATTTCAAAATATTTCTGGGCAAGACATAGTAGATGCCATTAATGAATGTTACGATGGATACTTTCGAGAGCTGCTAGTAGCAACTGGTGAGTAATAATTTACTTGATATATCAAGTGTCAATTAGCTCTGACTGAGATAAAGATGTGTTCAATTGAATTAAAGTGACTGAGTTAGTTTCCCTTGATTTTAATTATTTAGACAAGACATTTCTCTACATTCTCTGTAGACAAAAAATACATCAGCTCCTAATACAATGGCAAGCTGATGTTTTTCATGAACCTATACTCTTCCTAAGAGCTGTCAGTGTTCATGGTAGGAAGCCTTGACTTCTCAGGTCATTGGGATCTCACATCTTTAAATTCATTGCATACATGCTAATTTCCTTGCCTTGTAAAGAGGTTATGGTTTTACCACTATTTGAAATGTTGACATTGTAATATAGTGTACAATGAGGGATCCCACAGAGAACTCAGAAAATATCAGTTTTCTAGGATTATAAGTGGAAAAAAAAAAGTATTCTCATCATTTCCCAAATTTTGAAAAAAAAAATGTATTGTTACTCTCAAACTTTCTTCTTTTCTCTCTGTTTTTTCCTAGTTCTCTGTATTCGAGACAAACCAGCCTATTTTGCTTACAGATTGTATAGTGCAATCCATGTAAGTATGACCCACATATTTTTAATGTTTCTCCAGAAGTCATGTATACTTTCTCAAAGGACTAGTTTTACTTCAATCATTTAAGTATTTATTCCCATTTTTGAATTTGTATGCAAATATATTACCTTCAAAGTAGATATGCTCACGTGAAAAGATATATTACACACCAAAATGAGACCCATCAAGTGAAAATAATGCTCTGCTTTCTATATCAAATGGAGGGGCCTAAGAAGTATTTCTTAGCGCCTTTCCCCCCAGGAGGTGTGCTTCAGCATTTTTTTAGCATCTGAAGAAACTGAAAAGCCAAATGCTGTCACAGCTTCCAAAGAAACCTCCCCCCGCCCCGCCCCACCCCAGCCACCACCCCCCACCCCCACCCCACCACCTCATACTCAGGCAATTACACAGCATATGGAGTCAAGCAGAAAATGTCAAAGCACTACAAATTTTTCAACATAGTGGTTTTTTAAAACCACTTAAAAGGCAACAGCCAGACAATAAACTCTAAAGCTGTATTTGTAATTAAGTACAAATGTTTTTACTTTCAGGTGATAGTCAATTGCACATCCTTTGGTGCATTCATGTTCAAAGAAACAAAGGCTCACAGGCCTGAGACAATGCACATTGCATCCACAACATGCATGAGACACTGAGAAACTGATAAGGTCTGATGCAGATCATTATACACATCACAGCCCTGAAAACTCAGTGAAAATCATTTTAAAAATTCAGTCAGTTCAGTTCAGTTCAGTTCAGTCACTCAGTCGTGTCCAACTCTTTGTGACCCCATGAATCACAGCACGCCAGGCCTCCCTGTCCATCACCAACTCCCAGAGTTCACTCAGACTTGTAATTTTAATAGAGTGTTTTATCCTCCAAGTGATTTTTAGAGACCAGCTTCTTAGAGGTAGCCAGAAAGTGTGGATAACATGCTAATCATCAAGAATAATTTATTTACTTATACTTACGTACAGTAATTTTTATTAAGTACAAGAACCTCTGTATCCTCAGAACATAGGAGGAAGATTGACGCTCACAGTCCCCTGCTTCTTTGTTATTCTATTTCCAAGAAGAAAACCTGATTGGATTAAATATCTGTCTAAAAGTGTCATGGGCAAGGCTATTGAGTGACTTGAGAAAGGAATGGCTGTCTGCTGTCACCCTGTTTGTTTAACCTATATGCTGAGTACATCATGAGAAATGCCAGGCTGGATGAGTTAAAAGCTGGAATCAAGACAGGCGGGAGAAACATCAACAACCTCAGATAGGCAGATGATAACACTATGATAGGAGAAAGTGAAGCAGAGCTAAACAGCCTCTTGATGAAGGTGAAGGAAGAGAGTGAAAGAGCCAGCTTAAGATGAAGTATTAAAAAAAAACCCTAGATCATGGCATCCGGCCCCATTACTGCATGGGAAAAGGTGGAAGTAGTGACAGATTTCCTCTTCTTGGGCTCTAAAATCACTGCGGATGGTGACTGCAGCCATGAAATCAGATGATTGCTTCTTGGCAGGAAAGCTATGACAAACCTAGAAAAGCAGAGATATTACTTTGCCAACGAAGGTCCACATAGTCAAGGCTACAGTCTTCCCAGTGGTCACATATGGTTGTGAGAGCTGAATCATAAGGCAGAACGCCAAAGAATTGATGCCTTCAAACTGAGGTGCTAGAGAAGAGTCGTGAAAGTCCCTTGGACAGCAAGGAGATCAAACCAGTCAATCTTAAGAGAAATCAACCCTAATACTCTTTGGAAGGACTGATGGTGAAGCTCCAGTATTTTGGTAATCTGATGCAAACCAGATGACTGACTCATTGGAAAAGACCCTGATGCTGGGAAAGATTGAAGGCAGAAGAAGAGGGCGTCAGAGGATGAGATGGCTGGATGGCATCACTGACTCAATGGACATGAACTTGGGCAAGTTCCAGGAGATAATGAGGGACAGGGAGGTCTGGCATGCTACAGTCCATGGGATCGCAAAGAGTCAGAAACAAATGGGCAACTGAACAATGGGTGACTGGATTTACTCTGTGACTCAGCAGTAAAGAATCCGCCTGCCATGCTGGAGCCAAAGGAGATGCAGATTCAATCCCTGGGTCGGGAAGATCCCCTGGAGGAGGGCAGGGCAATCCACTCCAGTATTCTTGCTGGGAAAATCCCAGGGACAGAGAAGCCTGATGGGCTCCAGTCCATAGACTTGCCAGGAGTCGGATACGACTAAAGGGCTTAGCATGTACATTGGATAACTTCAACTCATCTTTCTCCAACAAGAGTAAAGCTTTGCTGGTGAATGACCTTGGGAAAATAATCACATTACTGATTCCAATTATGCCCCAAGTGAGAGCCCCCTAATAATAAAAACTACTTTGCTGAGGTGTGTCAGTGCAAAAAGGAAGGTGTGTGTACTCAGTGTCGCGGGTTATGGAGGAGAGTCCTGTGTTCCAGCAGTCAGAGATCTCATGCACAGGACCACATCAAGTCAGGGCCCTCCAGTGTCAAGTTCAGGGGAAAGCTGTTTTCACCAGCCCTCACCAAGGAAAGCATCTCTGATTTTCTCCAATGCACTCTAATTACACAACTTAAATACAGAAACTCGGTTAACCATTCATTTTCATCACTTCAGCTTATGGCAGTTTGCTAGTAGTGCATATGCATGCATGCATGCCTGCTCAGTTGCGTCCGACTTTTTCAACCCCATGGACTGCAGCCCCCCAGGCTCCTCTGTCCATGGGATTGTCCAAGCAAGACTACTAGAGTGGGTTACCATGCCCTCCTCCAGGGGATCTTCCTAACCCAGCGATCAAACCCATGGTTCCTGAAATGGCAGACAGATTACTGAAAAAAATAAAAGTTGCTCAGTCATGTCCAACTCTTTGTGACCCCATGGACTATACAGTTCATGGAATTCTCCAGGCCAGAATACTGGAGTGGGTAGCTGCTCCCTTCTCCAGGTGATCTTCCCAACCAAGGGATCAAACCCAGGTCTACTGCATTGCAGGTGGCTTCGTTACCAGCTGAGCCATCAGGGAAACCCAAGAATACTGGAGCCTATACATAAAACTGGATCTTCCCTGTAGCTCAGACGTAAAGGATCTGCCTGCAATGCAGGAGACCTGGGTTCGACCCCTGGGTCGGAAAGATCCTCTGGAGAAGGGAATGGCGATCCACTCCAGTATCTTGCCTGGAGAATCCCATGGAAAGAGGAGCCTGGTGGGCCACAGTCCATGGGGTCACAAAGAGTCGGACACGACTGAGTGACTAACACTACTGCTACTATACATAAAACATTCATACCTCAAAAATTAGCTGATCCTTCCTGGCCACTAGGTGTCACCATCACTGCATTTGAACAGGCAATTTGAACTTGCTTTGTGCAGAGGTATTCTTTCTGAAGCTAATACACAGAAATTAATTTTTGTGCATTTTTCAATACTGGAGGTTAAATCAGCAAGTATTTCGAATACCTTGAATTCTTATGTGCACAGTTTACTACAATAAGCAGATGTTAAAATAAAAACCTAATCGTTTTTCTTTCTGACTTACTTCAGAAAGAAAAACACCAATACAGTATACTAACGCATATATATGGAATTTAAAAAGATGGTAACGATGACTCTTTACACGAGACAGCAAAAGAGACACGGATGTAAAGAACAATCTTTTGGACTCTGTGGGAGAAGGCAAGGGTGGGATGATTTGAGAGAATAGCATTGAAACATGTATATTATCATATGTGAAACAGATCACCAGTCCAGGTTCGATGCATGAGGCAGGGTGCTCAGGGCTGGTGCACTGGGATGACTCTGAGAGATGGGATGGGGAGGGAGGTAGAAGGGGGTTGAGGATGGGGAACACATGTACACCCATGGCTGATTCATGTCAATGTATGGCAAAACCAATACAATATTGTAAAGTAATTAGCCTCCAATGGTTCATCAACCGGAGCTGGGACCACCTCCCAACCCAGGAAGAATGTTTACATAGAGAGAGCAAATGATCACATCTGCATCCTAAAATGCAGCACCTGGGAGATGATGAGGAGGCTGCCAGGTTTAAAGGGAGAATTATAGAGTCACAGATGTAGAAAACAGACTCATGGTTACCAGCGGGTAAGAGGAGAGAGGGATCAATATAGGAATTTGAGATCAACATATACACACTATATAAAATCTGGAGAAGGAAATGGCAACCCACTCTAGTGTTCTTGCCTGGAGAATTCCAGGGACAGGGGAGCCTGGTGGGCTGCTGTCTATGGGGTCGCACAGAGTTGGACACGACTGAAGTGACTTAGCAGCAGCAGCATATATAAAATCGGAGAAGGCAGTGGCACCCCACTCCAGTACTCTTGCCTGGAAGATCCCATGGATGGAGGAGCCTGGTGGGCTGCAGTCCATGGGGTCGCTAAGAGTTGGACACAACTAGGCGACTTCACTTTCACTTTTCACTTTTCACTTTCATGCATTGGAGGAGGAAATGGCAACCCACTCCAGTGTTCTTGCCTGGAGAATCCCAGGGATGGGGGAGCCTGGTGGCTACAGTCCATGAGGCCACAGAGTCAGATATGGCTGGATGACTTAGGTTTTAGTACAACTGGTTCACTTTGCTGTACACCTGAAAATAACCTTGTAAATCACCTATACTCCAATAAAAATTAATTTTAAAAATAAATAAAAGGGAAGATTATTGTAGAACCTGGTGAAATGAAAAGGGCCAGCCTCAAGGCTGTGACCCTGGAAATAGAGATGACAGGGCATTGGAAAAGCAGAGGAGATGGACCGCTTCACTGTGTGTGCGCCATGGCCGGGGTTGGTCACAGAGCTGAGGCGGAGTCTGAGTCAGTGCTCATGGGTGCCGGCGCCACGGTCTGAGGAATACAGGCCATGGTCACAGAAAAGGGCTGGGTCCATTTCAGACAGACTGTCTTTAAGGTGCTGCTTCCTCATGGTGGTCACCCCCACTTGGCTGTGTCTCTTAGGACTTCGGCTTCCATAATAAAACCGTGATTAGGATTCTAATCGCCAGAAGTGAAATCGACCTGATGACCATAAGGAAGCGATACAAAGAGCGATATGGGAAGTCCCTTTTCCACGACATCAAGGTAAGTCTCCTAATCGTCATCCACCTGCACCCATAGTTCATCCTTTTTGAAACTGAAACCAGAGCCTAACTTTAAATAACTTCATGGTGGAATCTAAAAGTTCAATCAAGGGGTCGTCTACATCAGTGGGTCAGGCACCCTGAGAGCATCAATAGGTAAGAAAACCCCTTCACCTCACTTACTCCTCTTTGATGTATTTTAAGCAAAAGTCAGTGGTCTGGTCATGAGCGCTATTCATCCCCTGATCACCAGCACCAGAAGACTGCATTCTGCAACAAGAGCACGGTAATTGAAGAGCGCCTTCTGAGATCAACCGCCTGTGTGCTGCCAGAGGGGAGGGCAGCCTGTCAGGTCCCCGCACATGCTGGGGCCATAACGTTCTGTGCACCCGCACCCATGAGCCCTGGAGGGTGCTGATGTGATGACTCTGAAGTCTGCAGCCTGGGGTCTTCCCTCTAACACATGTAGACTGTACTCTGGATCCTGATAAAGCCCAGCCAAGAACT
Organism: Bos taurus; assembly: GCF_002263795.3. Classification (NCBI taxonomy): domain Eukaryota; kingdom Metazoa; phylum Chordata; class Mammalia; order Artiodactyla; family Bovidae; genus Bos; species Bos taurus. The sequence goes on from NC_037335.1 coordinate 569,129, forward strand.
GTCAGCATATGGAGGCCCATCTATGTAACTTGGGGACACAGTGGAAAATGAAAATGTTTGACCCATGGTTCAAAAAAGTATAAAGAACTCCAAGATGGCACCCAAGCACAGGGACCTGTAATGTATCTGAAGGTATATTTTGAGCACAGCTGTGTCCTCTGGGCTTCCCAGGCGGCTCAGTGGGAAAGAATCCACCTGCCAACCAGGAGACCTGGGTTCCATCCCTGAGCTGGGAAGATTCCCCTGGAAAACAGAATGGCAATCCACTCCAGTATTCCTGCCTGGGAAATCCCATGAACAGAGGAGCCTTGCGGGCTACAGTCCATGGGGTTGGAAAGAGTCAGACACGACTGAGCCACTGAACAAGCCCTGTTGTCTTATCCACATTGTTTCTTGAAAATTTCCATTGCATAAAATAGCTTTTTAGTTCACTGAAAGATCCAGGTGAAACTTGACAACCAGAGGACCAAGAGACCATATAACCCAGGAGGCCTCATAGGCCTCAGGAAGTTGAGATGGTTTCAGAGGAAGGATTATTGGAGCACTTAAGACACATCTTCCTCCTTTGTCTCTGATAAGACTCTTCTCGCATCCACCTTCAAAGCCCTAAACCTTTAGTGAAGATGAACATTTCTCACTGAGAAATGCATAACTCATTTTCTCAGTGAATAAACTAGCTCAATACTATACAGCAGTTAACCATGGCCACCTCAAAATCTACTAATATTCACAAATAATTAATGCAACCTTATGCATTTAAAGCAGTGAATTATAAGTAATGGCTGTGTAAGAGAACACGAACATGAGAGTTGCCTTTTAACAAAGATAAGTTTTATAATACTTTTATTACTATCATTTTTGAAAATAATGTAGAAACTATAGAAGATGATAAAAGGATTTAAATTGCCCTAATATGGCACTGGAGAAGACTCTTAAGAGGCCCTTGGACTGCAAGGAAACCAAACCAGTCCATCCTAAAGGAAATCAGTCCTGAATTTTCATTGGAAGGACTGATGCTGAAACTGAAGCTCCAATACTTTGGCCATCTGATGTGAAGAACTGACTCATTGGAAAAAACCCTGATGCTGGGAAAGATTGAAGGGAGGAGGAGAGGACAACAGAGGATGAGATGGTTGGATGGCATCACTGACTCAATGGACATGAGTTTGAACAAACTCTTGAGAGATGGTGAAGGACAGGGAAGCCTGGTGTGCTGCAGTCCATAGGGTTGCAAAGAGTTGGACACGACTGGGTGACTGAGCAACAACAACAAATTATTCACCACAGATAACCAACAGTAACATTTTGTTGTATGTGTTTTCTTTTTAAAACTATATGTAAACATCAAAGTTTTACTACTTAAAGAACTATTTCTTTAAATCATGGATCCCATTGTATAAGTTGTAAAGAGCATAAATTGCCCTATATTATTATATATTATCTTTTACTTTTTCATTATTGTACACAATATAATGACATATGTTTTGGAGCACAAATCTTGGGCTCATCAACAATTGATCATTATTTCCTTAGGATAGACCTTTTGAAGTAGAATGACTGCATTAATGAGTATAAATATCTTTAAACCATTTGAGACACATTGTCCAGTGTGCCCTCTAGACTCTACACTAATTTGTAACAACATTAACACCTCTTTATCTAAGGGTGAGGAGAAGAATTAATTCTACTGCTAAGCATTCTTCTTTATAAAAACATATTCAGGCCCACAGGCAACAATGAAGACCAAGCACAGCCAAAACTAAATAAATAAAAACCATTAGGGTTCCATCAGCTTTATATAAACCCCATTCTATTGACTGTGACCATGTCATTACTTTTCAATAACCTCCACCGGGAAGAGTCCCCAGGACATGTTACATCAGGATGGAAACATAAACAATTTTTGAGGTGCTAATGGCCCATGGTGTCTCACTGTATAGTTCAGAGGAATTATGCTTCTTTTTATGACATTGCGTTTCAAATACCTTATATTTGCTCCTTTTCAGAATTTCGCATCAGGGCACTATGAGAAGGCTCTGCTGGCCATCTGTGCGGGTGACGCAGATGACTACTGAGTGAAAAGGAGAATCTGGAGTACGCCGTCATCTTCACAGACATGTCACATATAGGTTGTGATTAATTTGCCTTGTTAGGAGCATTATTATGAAATTATAGAATCATAGTTTCTTTTTTCTCTTTAAAAGTATTTTAAGAATAATTAGTATCAATAGGTTCTTCAAGAAAAACTTATTGATGAAAGTATATGGGATTGGATATGCACATATCTAAATCAGCAATTTGTTAAATTGTGTATACTGGAATAATAAAGGAAATCATTGTATTGAAATATATGTTACTGAATGTGAAGGATCAATTCCTACAAGAAGTGGATTGGCTTATGTCTGTCCCAGCAGGAGACCAGGACAATCGGTGGGTGGCCATCCCCTCCCCCATTCAAGACTCTGGGCCAACTAAAGCTAAGTGAACATTGAAAGCCCTTTTAAATGAAAGCAAAGACATAAGGCTCACTTGATAAAGAATCTGCCTGCAATGCATGAAATGCAACAGATGCAGGTTTAATCCCTGGGTCAGGAAGATCCCCTGGAGAAGGGAATGGCAACCCACTCCAGTATTCTTCTCTGGAGAATCCCATGGAGAGAGGAGCCTGGTGGGCTACAGTCCAAGGGGTCACAAAGAGCTGGACACAAATGAAGGGACTAAACCACCACCACAAAGACACAAAACAGCAGAATGCAGCCAGCTCTATGCTTGTCAAGCTGAGATGTGTGAGAGACATAAAAACAGGCATGTGTGTATTTGACAGCCACCCTAGTGACAGCAGCTTATCCCAGGTACTGTTTTCCTTGGCACTGGTGTTGAACCAGCCACTTACCAGCTGCTTCAGAGGAGTCCTTGCTCCTGGTTTCCATTTTCACTGCTCAACAGCAGCATCAAGGTCTCTCTGGAAGCAAGCACATGATTAGTACCATCAGTGAGGCCGATCCCTTTGGTCTCTAAAGATTTGGTAAATTAGGGGAAGCAGAGAAAAGGTACTCACAGAGTCAGATTTGGGGAGAATGGAGCTTGAAGCCACAGTGTAGCAAGAACAGAATCGGGAACAGGGATGGGTGAGCCCACGACAGAGGGCTGCAGTCCCAGGATACACAGTGGCATGGGGTGGGGGGGGGGGTGCGGGTGGTGAGCACACAAACGAGACCCTGGAGGCAATGGGTAAGGATGAAGACAGGCAGGCAGAAACCTAAGTGACATTCACAGGAGTGTGTTGTTCCCCGGGGAGCACACTTCGCAAGCTCACAGCCCAGTCCCGGGAGACTGCCCCTCTGGGCTCAGGGATGTAGCGCACATGCTCAGAACTGGGTTCTGCCTTGGGGGAGGGTGCAGGACATGTAGAAACAGTTCATAATTAGACTTCTGAAACTACTTTCAAGACTTCAACTGATTGTCTTGATGCATATGATGCTATATAATTTTAACCTGGGTTTTATTTCCGTTAAAAAAAAATCATTAGCATTTCAAGCCAAAGTAGTAATTGTTTGAGACATTTAGCATAGCTGTTATACAGGCCAAAACTCTTATAAGAAAAATATTGTTAGAATTCCCGATGAGAACTTAAAAACTTTCCACCTTATGGGAGAAAATAATAGCAAACAAAACAACTGATAAAGGGTTGATCTCCAAAATATACAAGCAGCTCATACAACTCAATACCAGAAAACAACAATCCAATCAAAAAATGGGAAATAGACCTAAACAGACATTTCTCCAAAAAAGACATACAGATGACTAACAAACACATGAAAAGATGCTCAACATCACTCATTATTAGAGCAATGCAAATCAAAACCACAATGAGGTATCACCTCACACTGGTCAGAATGGCCATCATCAAAAAGTCTACAAACAATAAATGCTGGAGAGAGTGTGGAGAAAAGGGAACACTCTTGCACTGTTGGTGGGAATGTAAATTGATACGGCCACTATAGAAGACAGTATGGAGATTCCTTTAAAAACTAGGAATAAAACCACCATGTGACCCAGGAATCACACACCTAGGCATATAGCCTGAGGAAACCAAAACTGAAAAAGACACATGTATCCCACTGTTCACTGCAGCACTGTTTACAATAACCAGGACATGGAAGCAACCTAGATGTCCATCAACAAATGAATGGATAAAGAAGTTGTGGCACATATACTCAATAGAATATTACTCAGCCATAAAAAGGAACACATTTGAGTCAGTTGTGATGAGATGGATGAACCTAGAACCTATCATACAGAGTGAAGTAAGTCAGAAATAGCAAGATAAATATCATATTCTAATGCATATATACAGAATCTAGAAAAATGGTAATGAAGAAATTACTTACAGGGCAGCAATGGAGAAACACACATAGAAAATAGACTTATGGACATGGGGAGAGGGGAGGAGAGGGTGAGATGTATGGAAAGAGTAACATAGAAACTTACATTACCATATGTAAAATTGATAGCCAACGGGAATTCGCTGTGTGGCTCAGGAAACTCAAACAGGGGCTCTGTATCAACCTAGAGGGGTGGGATGGGGAGGAAGATGGAAGGGAGGTTCTCAAGGGAGAGTATATATGGCTGATTCATGTTGAGGTTTGACATAAAACAACAAAATTCTGTAAAGAAATTATCCTTCAATAAAAAAATTAATTAAAAAAAAACTCCTTGAAAAAAAACTTTTCACCTTCCAATTCCAGTTCAGTCACTCAGTCATGTCTGACTCTTTGTGACCCCATGAACCACAGCACGCCAGGCCTCCCTGTCCATCATCAACTCCCAGAGTCCACCCAAACCCATGTACATCGAGTCAGTGATGCCACCCAACCATCTCATCCTCTGTCATCCCCTTCTCCTCCTGCCCCCAACCCCTCCCAGCATCAGGGTTTTTTCCAATGAGTCAGCTCTTCGCATCAGGTGGCCAAAGTATTGGAGCTTCAGCTTCAACATCAGTCCTTCCAATGAACACCCAGGACTGATCTCCTTTAGGATGGACTGGTTGGATCTCCTTGCAATCCAAGGGACTCTCAAGAGTCTCCTCCAACACCAGTTTAAAAGCATCAATTCTTTGGTGCTCAGCTTTCTTTATAGTCCAACTCTCACATCCATACATGACTACTAGAAAACCATAGCCTTGACTAGATGGATCTTTGTTGACAAAATAATGTCCCTGCTTTTTAATATGCTGTCCAGGTTGGTCATAACTTTCCTTCCAAGGAGCAAGTGTCTTTAAATTTCATGGCTGCAATCACCATCTGCAGTGATTTTGGAGCCTCCAAAATAAGGTCAGCCACTGTTTCCATTGTTTCCCCATCTATTTGCCATGAAGTGATGGGACTGGATGCCATGATCTTAGTTTTCTGAATGTTGAGTTTTAAGCCAACTTTTTCACTCTCCTCTTTCACTTTCATCAAGAGGCTCTTTAGTTCCTCTTCACTTTCTGCCATAAGGGTGGTGTCATCTGCATATCTGAGGTTATTGATATTTCTCCCGGCAATCTTGATTCCAGCTTGTGCTTCATCCAGCCCAGCATTTCACATGATGTACTCTGCATACAAGTTAAATAACCAGGGTGACAGTATACAGCCTTGATGTACTCCTTTTCCTATTTGGAACCAGTCTGTTGTTCCATGTCCAGTTCTAACTGTTGCTTCTTGACCTGCATACAGATTTCTCAAGAGGCAGGTCAGGTGGTGGTATTCTCATCTCTTTCAGAATTTTCCACAGTTTATTGTGATCCACATAGCCAAAGGCTTTGGCATAGTCAATAAAGCAGAAATAGATCTTTTTCACCTTAAGACATCTTTATATACATTGTTCAAGGAATTGTGAAACTTACACTTTAGCTAAGTAATATCTTTCGTGTCTTTGGCATAGTGTGGGAAAAAAAAACCTCTGGACTTAGGGAAGCAGATTTTACCGCAGTAAGTGGAGGAGGCGAACACAAAGGGAAGATGCTGACCATGGGTGTGCAGGGTCTCAAAGGTCAGCAGGAAACAGCTTCAATTCACAGGGTCAGTACCCGAGGCTGGAGAGGATCAGTGTGGGAGTGGGGGACGTGGTGTGATGGCACTGTTGACCTCACAGTGACCCTCACAGGGACTGGGTGGGGACAGATCTGGGGTCCCCTCCAGGCAGCTTTTAGGAGGAGCCTGAAGGTGGGTTATATAGTTCAGAGACCTGTGGGGTGGACAGGAGAAGACTAATATCTGTAGCAAATATTTGTCTGGTTGGTCAGCAGGGGAAATCAGTCCAGCTCATCCTACATGAGACAAAGCAGAAGACTCTCAAGGGCATGTTGAGGATGGTCGTGGGTAAGGAGGAGTCACTACAAGCCCCATCTTAGCCATGTGGGAAGGGGTGGTGACCGCATCCTGACATGCAAGGGGGCACCTGGGCCACCTGAGTTTCCGAGGTGCCCAGGGCTCAGGAAAACTGGACACAGTCAGGGCCTTTCTTTTCTCCCAAGTTTTCTGTCGAAAGTGTCACCTAGTTGTTTAAATGCCAGCACAACACGGCTGTCCTCGTCTTTGCATAACTCACTCACTGAGGTCCTGTGCTAGAGGGAGCATTACCATTACAGCCATGGCTGCTTGTGCGTACCGACCTCCAGTGGTCACAGGAACCCCAAACGCAGGGAGGGGTATCTACCCCATGGCCCGAGTGACCAGTGCGAGGCCTCCAATTAACTGAAACCTATCACCCATGTTTAACCTACAGAAAAGAGCCAGCAGCGTGAAAGGAATGTGCTTTGTTTGGGTGTGTTCTTAGTCTACAGCTGAGGAAAAGATAAATTAGCACTGAATTGCTGGCATTTCCAGAGACAAAATAAAACTTTAATGGACTGAATCAGAAAAGAGGCTAGTCGTTTGGCTAAAAAAAAAAAATGACTTTTAGTGCTCTTATATTGTAGAACATTATTATGAACAAAGTTGTCATTGTACATGTTAAAACAGTGCCAAACTGGGATGTCTCAGAAGATGGAACAGAGGCAGAATGAGGGCCTGTCCCTGCAGAGAAACATCAGAAACACAAGCAAAAGTTGACGGAATTAACTGAGAAGTGTGGGAAATTAGCTGGGATTTAACTCAGAGTCAAGAACACAGTGGGGAAAGCAGGAAACCACTGAGACATTTTTACTCACCATCTCCCTGCCCTCCAACCAGCTTAGCATCAGACTTGAAGACAGAGCCTGCGTCCTGCTGTGGGATACTGGCACCTGGCTCCCAAATATGTCTGTCCTAATCCAGCGGGTTTTGAAATGAAAAGGTCAGTTTTCATTCCAATCCCAAAGAAAGGCAATGCCAAAGAATGCTCAAACTACTGTACAACTGCACTCATTTCACACCCTAGTAAAGTAATGCTCAAAATTCTCCAAGCCAGTCTTCAGTAATATATGCACCGTGAACTTACAGATGTTCAAGCTGGCTTTAGAAAAGGCAGAGGAATCAGAGATCAAATTGCCAACATCCACTGGATCATCAAAAAAGCAAGAGAGTTCCAGAAAATCATCTATTTCTGCTTTATTGACTATGCCAAAGCCTTTGACTGTGTGGATCACAATCAACTATGGAAAATTGTAAAAGAGATGGGAATACCAGACCACCTGACCTGCCTTTTGAGAAATATGTATGCAGGTCAGGAAGCAACAGATAGAACTGGACATGGAACAACAGACTGGTTTCAAATAGGAAAAGGAGTACATCAAGGCTGTATATTGTCACCTCGCTTGTTTGACTTATATGCAGAGAACATCATGTGAAATGCTGGGCTGGATGAAGCACAAGATTGCTGGGAGAAATATCAATAACCTCAGATATGCAGATGACACCACCCTTATGGCAGAAAGTAAAGAAGAACTAAAGAGCCTCTTGATGAAAGTGAAAGAGGAGAGTGAAAAAGTTGGCTTAAAGCTCAACATTCAGAAAACTAAGATCATGGCATCTGGTCCCATCACTTCATGGGAAATAGATGGGGAAACAATGGAAACAGTGGCTGACCTTATTTTAGGGGCTCCAAAATCACTGCAGATGGTGACTGCAGCCATGAAATTAAAAGATACTCTTTGGAAGGAAAGTTATGACCAGCCTAGACAGCATATTAAAAAGCAGAGACATTACTTTGCCAACAAAGGTCCGTCTAGTCAAGGCTATGGTTTTTCCTGTGGTCATGTATGGATGTGAAGAAAGCTGAGTGCCAAAGAATTGATGCTTTTGAACTGTGGTGTTGGAGAAGACTCTTGAGAGTCTCCTTGACTGCAAGGAGATCCAACCAGTCCATTCTGAAGGAGATCAGTCCTGGGTGTTCATTGGAAGGACTGATGTTGAAGCTGAAGCTCCAATACTTTGGCCACCTGATGTGAAGAGCTGACTCATTTGAAAAGATCCTGATGCTGGGAAAGATTGAGGGCAGGAGGAGAAGGGGACAACAGAGGATGAGATGGTTGGATGGCACCACCGACTCAATGGACATGGGTTTGGATGGACTCCAGGAGTTAGTGATGGACAGAGAGGCCTGGCATGCTGTAGTCCATGGGGTCGCAAAGAGTCAGACATGACTGAGCGACTGAACTGACTGATGACTGTATATTTGTATGGCGTGTGGTGTCTATGTGGTGTGTATGAGCATGTGGGTTGTATGTGTGTATGCTCTGTGTGTGTGGTATGATGGTGTGCCTATGGTGTGTGGGGGGTGTGCACGCACAAGCACAGTTTAATGAGTAGGAGTGTGGAAAAGGCATTTCTGCTTGCCTTTGGTGTTGGTTGGAACACACAACTTGTGAAATAAACCTTTCACCAGCAAGCTCACTAAAACAAACTTGGAGGGTTCGTGGTAGTGTAAATGGGAGACAAGCCCAGAATATCCAATGGGAACACACTCTTGATCCGGGACTCCCTGGAAACCAGTTCCAACAAGCTAACCTCTGTCTCTAGATCTCAGAAATATCCAACAAATAAGTCATTAACAAAGCAAATTTTGGTACAGTAGAGGCAAAAACTAACACTTAGATTTGGTAAAAATAGTATAAATCTTACTACCTCTATGACCAAGAATTGTAAAGAATATATAAAATAAAATTTCAACACACACTTGATATTTGGTTGCTTGAAGGACATGAGTGAACATTGGAGAACTGACAATGCCTACACAGATGTAGATCAAAGTATGAGGTTAGACATGGGGCAGACTCTGTACTGTCTTCAGATGCAACACCCATGGGACCGTTAGATGCTATTATTATAAAACATGGTGGCTCACATACGTATGTACCATGTATAAGGTATGATGAATTTCTACTCTTTAAATTAGGCATTCCATATTGCTCTTAAATTTATTAAAATGTATCATATTTGTTATAATAAATTATTATTAAATTATATTTATTAAATATATTATTAAAATACATTATAAATATTACATAATGTTTTGTATTATATGTATGTAAACATAAGGTATAAAAATATAGAACCAAGAATTATAAACATTTCAGTATCATGTACATTTTTAAGCCATTAATTATTTCTTTGAAATTTGACTTTTAACATATTTCAGACAAGATATATTTACAGAAAAAATAATGTCTCTTGTCTAATATATGTAGAGCCCAGGAGTAATTACAGCAGTAAAGTCAAGGGCTAAATTTTCCATATGTTTGGAAGCATGGAGGTTACAAGATTGCTTTTGTGAGGAATAAGGGTTCTGTGGAGTAGAATCAAACATCACAGTGAGGCACACTGTCATTTTATTCCCTGCAGCCTATGGAGCTCAGGCAATATTACACAATAGAGGGGAATGGTTCTATTTATTGAGTTGAGTTAGATCCTCTGAAACATGTATTAATACCTTGGCATTGGCATCTTCCTTGTCATCTGCCTTGGCAACTAACAGCATGCATCTGAGAACCAAGGAAAGACTTAGAGGAAACTGGTCATTCAGTTCAGGCACATTTGATCTCAGAAGCTGTTCTGTCTTGGGTAATGGGATGTTGTAGAAGAACACACTTCCTGTGAGGTCCTCCCCACGTCTGCCTGCATGGCCGGACATCTGGAGAGAGGATACACAGCTCGTCAGCAGCCTCATTCCTGTCTCCATCAATGGTCACACCCACCTAGATCAAATCCTGTCTCCATCAACGTCACACTTACCTAGACTATATGGAGTATTAAACTTTCAAAAATCCTGAAAGCATTCTGTCTTACCATTATTAATTTTAGCAAAATTCAAAGTATTGTCTGATTTCACAAAATCACCATTAAAATGTGTTTACTTCTTCAGTAACGTCTGTGTTAAAAGTCGTGACTTTTAAGCAGGAGAAATTTCTGTCTTATTTCCATATATTTCCAGAAACTAGTCTTAACTGAGAACATTTATCATCCTTCATATCATTTTTGTTCAGTTCAATAATATTTATCAAAGCAAGAGTATTCTTAAGAAAATGAATCTATTTAATCAATGACTGGAAAACATCTTTAAAAATAGTCATATGCATCAGATGTCATATATCTAGAATCTATTTTCAGTATTTTATAGTCCCCAAATGCCTTAGAATAAGCATGGTGTATCTCAGCTCACTGAACGGTTGTTGCAGAGTCTCATGTATACAGACGTAACAAAAGGCATAAATACCTGTCGGAAGTTTAAAGCATCCAAAAAAAAAAAATCTTCCGTAAAAACAACAGATTTACATGGCATATTAACTCCCAAAGCAAGAGTTGACGTAGCTGTTACCATCTAGGATTGAGGATAAAACAAAACAAAAAACAAACAGAAAAATAAATTTAACATAGAAAACACAGCTGTATGGGAAGGTGTTGAATATTAACTGAATTAGACCCTCTGAAATCATTTGTGTTATATAAAAGTCCAGAGAGTAGCCAATGTAACCAAAACTGCAAACTTTATATTTTCATTTGAAATAGTTATGTCTTACAGTTTCCTTTCTTTTCAATGTTTTCCCTTAATATTACAATTATCTATCACTTTTAGATTACAAAAAAATATGAAACCAAAGCCATTCGGGAAGCATTTGATTTTTGCATAAATCAAAGCAATAGGTTATAAAAGGAGTATTGATTTTACATTAAAAGATTTCTAGGGCTTCCCTGGTGGCTCATTGGTAATGAATCCACCTGCCATTGCAGGAGACACAGGTCCGATCCCTGATCCAGGAAGATCCCACATGCTGTGGAGCAAATAAGCCTGGGCACCACAGCTACTGAGCCCACACAGCCTAGAGCCTGTGCTCACAACAGGGGAAGCCCTCATGCTGCAGCTGGGCAGAAACCCGAGCAGCAACAGAGACCCAGCACAGCCAAAAACAAAAATGAAGCAATAAGATTTCCAAGACAAGAAAAGAGTAGGAGGTAAAATCAGTGGCACAGCACAGGTCAGGTCCCATTGAGCATTAAAAGCACTACTCTGAGGAGCTTACACTGTAAGAGAAAGCAGAGTAGCATGAGTTTATTCATATTTCTACTGTTGCTTTGGCTGCTCTGTGAACTACTCATTAAGAAGTGGGTGAGTGGAAGCTGAATGATCTGAAGGAGGTTTTTAGATGATTCTAGATAAGATGTCGGAGAAGGCAATAGCACCCTACTCCAGTACTCTTGCCTGGAAAATCCCATGGACAGAAGAGCCTGGTAGGCTGCAGTCTATGGGGTTGCCCAGAATCGGACATGACTGAACGACTTCACTTTCACTTTTCACTTTCATGCATTGGAGAAGGAAATGGCAACCCATTCCAGTGTTCTTGCCTGGAGAATCCCAGGGACGGGGGAGCCTGGTGGGCTGCCGTCTCAGAGGTCGCACAGAGTCGGACTCGACTGAAGTGACTTAGCAGCAGCAGCAGATAAGATGTAATGGCATCAGAAGAGATAAGATATAGGAAAAAGGATATTTCCTGAGGTTTTTGCTTTCCTACCTCTATTTGAAAATACCATTTTGACTCACATTTTTTAGAAGAAACTGAAGCCACCAGTTGGAATCTGCCATATGTCTACCTTGCTCCAGACTTAACGAAGGTTGTTCATACCCTCTCTTGTTTCTCTTCTCGTCACTTGTGGCTATTCATTTTCCTCTAAGCACTAGTTTACCTGCACCTGTGTTTGACTGTGTAGTGTTTTATTGATCAACTCTATATTTTCCTGTTCCCATTATGGTTTCTTCTTTATACACTTTGACCTTGTGATAGCATGTACAAATGCTAAATTAGTATACCTTCCTAATGGTGGTGCCATCCATCCCTGAAGTAATTATTTTACCTTAAAATATATTTTATTTCATACAAGCATCAGCTTATTTTTCTTATTACTGAATCAGCTTTCTTTTGGTTATTATTGCACTTTTCCCTTTCAATTCTTTTCCTCTTATGTTTTAAATGTGTACCATATAATCTTTACCTACTTGGATATTTTGGTAACTAAGTTCAAAATATTGTCCTGTTAATTAGAGTTATACACATCCAGTATATTTAACATAATTGTCCTATTTGATGATATACCTACCAGTTAATACTGTGCCTTTTATTTGTCCAGTGTTTTTAATCATTTTGTCTGCTTTCCTGATTGCTTTTCATTGATTCAGCTGTTTCTACTGCCAGCTGCTTTTCCTCTTGGGTTTGGAAGTTACACCCTTAAATTCTGTTCTTTCAGCGGGCTCTGACAAATGTACGCAATCCATAGTAGTAAAATTCTAAAACTGATCAGTAATTTTACCCTTCCTTTGGGCATTACCTCAAACAACTCCCACTTCTGATACATACACTATTGGGACACATTTTCTCTCTTTTTCATTTGTGGGTTCCAAAGTCCTCCTGTTGATGGCTATTCAACAGCTGGTTGCAATTCTGGTTCTCTCCGGAGGAAATAAGTGCACGTCCTTCTGCTCTGCCATCTTGAACCAAAAGCCTCTCTTTTTTGTGTGTGTGCTCTTTTAAAGTTTTTATTCAGATATTAATAATTTTAATCTACCCACATTTAGCTTTTTCTAGGGTCATTCTTTTATGTAATTTTGACCACACTGTAGGAAAATGAAAGCTGTAACAAAGGCACCGCAATGATGTAAGATGTGAGTAATGTGTGGAGCTAGGGGTGTGATGGGTGGCAAACAGGAAACTCTCTGACCTATACTCACAGCTCCACTTTTTAACCACAATACTCAACATCAGTCACAACAAATAGACCCATCCTGGGGGAAAAAATAGCGATATAATTCTAGAGCCTTAATAATAATTTTGCCCTCTGAAACAGGCATTTCAACAATCAGAAATGCTGGTATAAATGTATAAACCAGAAAATGTCAAGAAAATGTCTAGGTAGAGTATATATGTGTGTGTGTATTATGATGCACTTAAAAGATGTTGATTATGTAATGTTCATTAATAATTTACTTGATTACATTTTCGTGCTCAGTTGCTCAGTTGTATCCGACTCTTTGCAACCCCATGGACTGCAGCCCACCAGGCTCCTCTGTCCATGGGATTTCCCACACAAGAATACTGGAGTGGGTTGCCATTTCCTTCTCCATGGGATCTTCCCAACCCAGGGATCGAGCCCAGATCTCTTGCATCGGCAGGCAGATTCTTTACTGCTGAGCCACCTGAGAAGTTCAAAGGTAAAGCAGACAGGATCCCAAATTGCACATACTTCATATGTGAACTATGTAAAAATGTATTGGAAGAACAAAATAAAAATGCTGAGTGTTGGCAGAGCATCCTGGTAAGTGGAGGGACCTGGCGGGGAGAGAGGTGATGTCAGGGCACATTCCCCTATAAGCTATCAGGGGACATTCAGTCCAAAGGGATGAAGACAGTGCTTTTAGGGAAGTTATCCTCAAAATTCACCAACCTTGATGTGCTTCAGCCTGAAGAGTGTCTCCACCATTTGTCTCTGCCTAATCTCCATCGACCCATGATGGTACCTGCTGCCCCGCCATAACAGACTACACAGCTTCTAGCCTCTTCTCGTCTTCCACAGTCTGCATAAGATCTTCATTAAAGTCTGAAACACCAAAGAGTCAGAAATATAAAATTAAAGGTTTCACTCTGTAACTTAATGATGATTAAAACAGTGCTCAGAAATACACCTGAAAGCATCAGAAAAGATGAACATTGCATTCTGGTTCTTACTTCTCTCGAGTAGATTAGGAGAGTGTGGCACTAGACAGTCCTCTTACAAGGAGCCGTTGTGTTTGGGGCAGAACCCGCAGGTGATGGGGACGACAAATGCCGTCTACAAACCAAGGACACAGGCCCTCACGGACTCGGAAGGAGCCGATCCCACCAACACCCTGATCCCTGACTTCCAAGCTCCAGACCTCTGAGAAAGCAAATTCCTATTGTTTAAGCTGCTTAGGCTATGGTTATGTCACTGGAGCAGCCCCAGCCACACAATTAACACACACACCCCAAATGTAGTCCCATCCTTTCCTCCTACCTGACTGTCCACAACCGAGTGCTCAGTGTAAGTGCAGTCCAGAAGAACTTCGTAATGCTTCCTAAGGTTTTTCTTCATTTCACTTATTTTAGCCTCCCAAAAAATCACTCTCTCCAATCTTGCCCTGGAATTCAAATTTTAAAAACTGAATATAAAATATCAGGAAAATCAGTAAATATATTGCTTGTATTTTTTTTAAGTTTCTTTCTTTTTGTTTTTTTAAGTTTGAGGTTATGTCTGTAAATGCCAGGTGAAAAAAAGAATGCCAAGTAACTCAAACCCAAACTGTACTTGTCTTATTAGAGGACATTTATCAGGCTTTAATTACCCAGATTTATCAGCTTACCATTTAAGTATATTTTAAGTGTAAGTATTCATATGGATTTAACAGGAATTAGCAAAACCTTCTGAACTATCCCATCCCTCAGGCTAACTAAAGCTTTATTTATTTTCTATCTCCAGTTTTTGACATCACATTTGACAGAAAAATTCAATTTTCCTAAAACTGCATACAAATTGAAATGCTTCACAGTTGAAGAAGTATAGAAAGTTGTATCTGCCAGACTCTCATTCTAACATACACTGTGCAGATATTTTAGAGGTGCTGAGATCAGCCGTGAGATGAGCTGGGGTCTGTTTCCACCAGTAAGTCACCAGGTGACTGGGTGAGAGCCTGTGGAGCCATTAGATAG
This sequence comes from Bos taurus, assembly GCF_002263795.3. Taxonomy (NCBI): domain Eukaryota; kingdom Metazoa; phylum Chordata; class Mammalia; order Artiodactyla; family Bovidae; genus Bos; species Bos taurus. The sequence goes on from NC_037335.1 coordinate 584,301, forward strand.
GCCTGTGTCAGCCCCGGGCAGCATGAAGGGTTAGGAATCATCTGCAGCCTTTTCAGACCCAAACCTATCCTCCACGATCACCTCATCTCAGAAATACACCTATCAGTATCAGAAAACACTGATATATTGCATTCTGGTTATTATTTCTCTCAAGAGTAGATAAGGACAAATGCTAGGAAAGAATCCTGAGTGCAGATGGGAATCATGCAACTATTATAATGAAGTTTGTTTTCCAGGCTGCTTTATGCTGCTAAGCTGCTAAGTCACTTCAGTCGTGTCCGACTCTGTGTGACCCCATAGACAGCAGCCCACCAGGCTCCCCCATCCCTGGGATTCTCCAGGCAAGAACACTGGAGTGGGTTGCCATTTCCTTCTCCAATGTATGAAAGTGAAAAGTGAAAGTGAAGTCTCTCAGTCGTGTCCGACCCTGAGCGACCCCATGGACTGCAGCCTTCCAGGCTCCTCCGTCCGTGGGATTTTCCAGGCAGGAGTACTGGATTGGGATGCCATTGCCTTCTCCAAGGTTTCTTTATGCGTTAGAATGGGGGGAAAAAAAAAAAAAAAAACAGGCATGACTCTACACATCTGTATACTTTAAGACAACAAGAAGCTGAAGTTGAACGGTTCTATGAAGATCTTCAAGACCTTTTAGAACTAACACCTAAAAAAGATGTCCTTTTCATCATAGGAGACTGGAATGCAAAAGTAGGAAGTCAAGAAACACCTGGAGTAACAGACAAATTTGGCCTTGGAATACGGAATGAAGCAGGGCAAAGGCTAATAGAGTTTTGCCAAAAGATGCACTGGTCATAGCAAACACCCTCTTCCAATAACACAAGAGAAGGCTCTACACATGGACATCACCAGATTGTCAACACCAAAATCAGATTGATTATATTCTTTGAAGCCAAAGATGGAGAAGCTCTATACAGTCAGCAAAAACAAGACTGGAAGCTGACTGTGGCTCAGATCATGAACTCCTTATTGCCAAATTCAGACTTAAATTTAAGAAAGTAGGGAAAACCACTAGACCATTCAAGTATAACCTAAATCAAATCCCTTATGATTATACAGTGGAAGTGAGAAATAGATTTAAGGGACTAGATCTGATAGACAGAGTGCCTGATGAACAATGGACAGAGGTTCGCGACATTGTACAGAAGACAGGGATCAAGACCATCCCCATGGAAAAGAAATGCAAAAAAGCAAACTGGCTGTCTGAAAAGGCCTTACAAATAGCTATGAAAAGAAGAGAAGTGAAAAGCAAAGGAGAAAAGGAAAGATATAAGCACCTGAATGCAGAGTTCCAAAGAACAGCAAGAAGAGATAAGAAAGACTTCCTCAGCAATCAATGCAAAGAAATAGAGGAAAACAACAGAATGGGAAAGATTAGAGATCTCTTCAAGAAAACAGAGATACCAAGGGAACATTTCATGCAAAGATGGGCTCGATAAAGGACAGAAATGGTATGGACCTAACAGAAGCAGAAGATATTCAGAAGAGGTGGCAAGAATACACAGAAAAACTACACAAAAAAGATCTTCACGACCCAGATAATCACGATGGTGTGATCACTGACCTAGAGCCAGACATCCTGGAATGTGAAGTCAAGTGGGCCTTAGAAAACATCACTACGAACAAAGCTAGTGGAGGTGATGGAATTCCAGTTGATCTATTTCAAATCCTGAAAGATGATGCTGTGAAAGTGCTGCACTCAATATGCCAGCATATTTGGAAAACTCAGCAGTGGCCACAGCACTGGAAAAGGTCAGTTTTCATTCCAATCCCAAAGAAAGGCAATGCCAAAGAATGCTCAAACTACCGCACAATTGCACTCAATCACACACTAGTAAAGTAATGCTCAAAATTCTCCAAGCCAGGCTTCAGCAATACATGAACCATGAACTTCCAGATGTTCAAGCTGGTTTTAGAAAAGGCAGAGGAACCAGAGATCAAATTGCCAACATCCACTGGATCATGGAAAAAGCAAGAGAGTTCCAGAAAAACATCTATTTCTGCTTTATTGACTATGCCAAAGCCTTTGACTGTGTGGACCACAATAAACTGTGAAAATTCTGAAAGAGATGGGAATACCAGACGACCTGACCTGCCTCTTGAGAAACCTATATGCAGGTCAGGAAGCAACAGTTAGAACTGGACATGGAACAACAGACTGGTTCCAAATAGGAAAAGGAGTACGTCAAGCCTGTATATTGTCATCTTGCTTATTTAACTGATATGCAGAGTACATCATGAGAAATGCTGGGCTGGAAGAAGCAGAAGCTGGAATCAAGATTGCCGGGAGAAATATCAATAACCTCAGATATGCAGATGACAGCACTCTAATGGGAGAAAGTGAAGAGGAACTAAAAAGCCTCTTGATGAAAGTGAAAGAGGACAGTGAAAAAGCTGGCTTAAAGCTCAGCATTCAGAAAATGAAGATCATGGCATCTGGTCCCATCACTTCATGAGAAATAGATGGGGAAACAGTAGAAACAGTGGCTGACTTTATTTGGGGGGGCTCCAAAATCACTGCGGATGGTGATTGCAGCCATGAAATTAAAAGACGCTTACTCCTTGGAAGAAAAGTTATGACCAACCTAGATAGCATATTAAAAAGCAGAGACATTACTTTGCCAACAAAGGTCCATCTAGTCAAGGCTATGGTTTTTCCAGTGGTCATGTATGGATGTGAGATTTGGACTGTGAAGAAATCTGAGTGGAGAAGAATTGATGCTTTTGAACTGCGGTGTTGGAGAAGACTCTTGAGAGTCCCTTGGACTGCAAGGAGATCCAACCAGTCCTTCCTAAAGATCAGTCCTGGGTGTTCATTGGAAGGACTGATGTTGATGCTGAAACTCCAATATTTTGGCCACCTCATGTGAAGAGTTGACTCACTGGAAAAGACCCTGATCCTGGGAGGGATTGGGGGCAGGAGGAGAAGGGGACAACAGAGGATGAGATGGTTGGATGGCATCACCGACTCAATGGACATGAGTTTGGTTGTACTCCGGGAGTGATGGACAGGGAGGCCTGGCATGCTGCGAATCATGGGGTTGCAAAGAGTCGGACACAACTGAGCGACTGAACTGAACTGAACTGAACTGAAGACAATAAAGGCACAAAAAAACTAAAATCATATTTCTTGAAAGTTATTCTAAAATGATTTTAAGATGTTAGATACTTGGCCTGACTAGGGTTTGATATTTTAGTGACTATCCTTTATAAGTGGGTATCAACATTCACAAATTATATTTTAAGCAACTTTGTAAACTTGCAATTTCTAAAAAAAAAAACAAACAAAAAAACTTGTAATGTGCACTTCTGAGGAAAAGGAAGAAAAAAAGTGAATACTGAGAGAGTAACAGGCAGGAAGGCCAGGGGTCTCCAAATGGAGGAAATAGCCTGCAAGTGTCAGACATTTTTATCTCTCTTAAGCGGCAGGAGGAAACAAACTAGCGATATTTTTTTCCTTCTCTATACAAATTTAAAAAGAGGTTTCTCTTAAAATACTGTGTTGCCATAATGACACCTGGTTTCACCTGAAGTTAACTATTCTCAAACCTTGAGTTAACCAATGCCTTTTTCTTATGGAAATGTTTGTCTTAAGCTATGCTAATGTACTATGCATTTACCCCAAACTCAGTCTTCAAGTCCTTCCGCCTTTTGGCTCAGAACCTACTTGATAAATCAGTATGTTATACTCAGATAGTGTTCCCCTAATCTGTGTAAAGGAAACTATTTGTATGGTGATCTTCCCTTCTTCAAGATTCAAGTCAATCATTTTATGGCCCAGGATGAACCATTTCGTGCCAAGATTATCCCAAAATGCATGTTATGGGTAAGGGCCCTGGTGCCATTCTGAGTTTTAAGACATTCCTTTCTTTTATTAACAGACTGTCAATGACTATATAACATCCAGCTGAAGACTAGCAGAGGGGTACTCTTTCTGCCCCCTTCTGATGCCCATGTCAGAAGCTTTCTCTATCTCCTTTATACTTTAATAAAACTTTATTACACAAAAGCTCTGAGCAATCAAGCTTTTTTTCTCCTCCGGGGGCCAAGAATCCCAGCGTCTTTGCATGATTCAACAACAACCTTTCAATACAATGGAGAAAATTACTGTAAAATATTGTATAATTATTAAAATATTCAATGATCCTCTCCTGGATGTCCCCCAAAAGTGCAATATAATTAACTGAATGTGTCATAAAGAGGGAAAGAAGCCACATTGTCATAAGTGAAAGCTGGAATTATAAAAGCAGCTGAAACATTCATTGATTAAGGATTTAACACCACAATTCAACTGGAAATACTCCACTGTTCATAATTTCTCCTCTGAGCCTTTATTGCTTTAGATAGGTTTCTTCTTCAAATTTTCTTTCTTTTTTCAGAATTTAGGTATTATGAATAGTTTGCTTCTTTATCAAATCAGTAAAAATGCATAAAGCTGATATTTCCATTAAGTGAATGTTGTGTCTAGATTGAAAATACATGAGAATTTTTGGTAACAGGATGTCCACAGCACCCCAAAGCTGTCTGCATCAGTCAGCAGAGTCTCTAGCAGCAAGAACACTTGTGGGTGATAATGATCACCTTTCATCTCATTTTAATTTAAATCTCATTTTAAAATGATGAAATGAAAATATCAGGAATACCATATAATAATTTAATAACTTCAGTTCAGTTCAGACACTCAGTCGTGTCTGACTCTTTGCAACCCCATGAATTGCAGGACACCAGGCCTCCCTGTCCATCACCAACTCCCAGAGTTTACCCAAACTCATGTCCATTGTGTCGGTGATGCCATCCAGGCATCTCATCTTCTGTTGTCCCCTTCTCCTCCTGCCCTCAATCTTTCCCAGCATCAGGATCTTTTCCAATGAGTCAGCTCTTCACATCAGGTGGCCAAAGTATTGGAGTTTCAGCTTCAACATCAGTCCTTCCAATGAACACCCAGGACTAATCTCCTTTAGGATGGACTGGTTGGATCTCCTTGCAGTCCAAGGGACTCTCAAGAGTCTTCTCCAACACCACAGTTCAAAAGCATCAAGTCTTCAGTGCTCAGATTTCTTTATAGTCTAATTCTCACATCCATACATGACCACTGGAAAAACCATAGCCTTGACTAGATGGACCTTTGTTGACAAAGTAATGTCTCTGCTTTTTAATATGTTGTCTAGGTTGATCATAACTTTTCTTCCAAGGAGTAAGTGTCTTTTAATTTCATGGCTGCAATCACCATCTGCAGTAATTTTAGAGCCCAAAAAAACAAAGTCAGCCACTGTTTCCACTGTCTCCCCATCTATTTCCCATGAAGTGATGGGACCGGATGCCATGATCTTAGTTTTCTGAATGTTGAGCTTTAAGGCAACTTTCACTCACCTCTTTCACTTTCATCAAGAAGCTCTTTAGTTCTTCACTTTCTGCCATAAGAGTGCTGTCATCTGCATATCTGAGGTTATTGATATTTCTCCTGGCAATCTTGATTCCAACTTGTGCTTCTTCCAGTCCAGCGTTTCTCATGATGTATTCTGCATATAAGTTAAATAAGCAGGGTGACAATATATAGCCTTTACGTACTCCTTTTCCTATTTGGAACCAGTCTGTTGTTCCATGTCCAGTTCTAACTGTTGCTTCCTGACCTGCATATAGGTTTCTCAAGAGGCAGGTCAGGTCGTCTGGTATTCCCATCTCTTCCAGAATTTTCCACAGTTTATTGTGGTCCACACAGTCAAAGGCTTTGGCATAGTCAATAAAGCAGAAATAGATGTTTTTCTGGAACTCTCCAGCTTTTTCAATGATCCAGCGGATGTTGGCAATTTGATCTCTGGTTTCCCTGCCTTTTCTAAAACCAGCTTGAACATCTGGAAGTTCACAGTTCATATATTGCTGAGGCCTGGCTTGGAGAATTTTAAGCATTACTTTACTAGCATGTGAGATGAGTACAATTGTGTGCAGGAGCGGCTGAAAGGAGCTACCCCATGTTCAAGGTAAGGAGCAGCAGCTGCACTTTGCTGGAGCAGCCGTGAAGAGATACCTCACGTCCAAGGTAAGAGAAACCCAAGTAAGACGGTAGGTGCTGAGAGAGGGCATCAGAGGGCAGACAGACTGAAATCACAATCACAGACAACTAGCCAATATGATCACACGGACCACAGCCTTTTCTAGCTAAATGAAACTAAGCCATTCCATGTGGGGCTACCCAAGACAGACAGGTCATGGTGGAGAGGTCTGACAGAATGTGGTCCACTGGAAAAGGGAATGGCAAACCACTTCAGTATTCTTGCCTTGAGAACCCCATGAACAGTATGAAAAGGCAAAAAGATAGGACACTGAAAGACAAACTCCCCAGGTCGGTAGGTGCCCAATATGCTACTGGAGATCAGTGGAGAAATAACTCCAGAAAGAATGAAGGGACAGAACCAAAGCAAAAACAACACCCAGTTGTGGATGTGACTGGTGATAGAAGCAAGTTCCGATCCTATAAAGAGCAATATTGCATAGGAACCCAGAATGTTAGGTCCATGAATCAAGGAAAATTGGAAGTGGTCAAACAGGAGATGGCAAGAGTGAACGTCAACATTTTAGGAATCAGCGAACTAAGATGGACTAGAATGGGTGAATTAAACTCAGATGACCATTATATCTACTACTGTGGGTAGGAATCCCTTAGAAGAAATGGAATAGCCATGATAGTCAACAAAAGAGTCCAAAATACAGTACTTGGATGCAATCTCACAAACGACAGAATGATCTCTGTTCGTTTCCAAAGCAAACCATTCAATATCATGGTAACCCAAGTCTATGCACCGACCAGTCACATTCAAGAAGCTGAAGTTGAACATTTCTATGAAGACCTACAAGACCTTCGAGAACTAGCACCAAAAAAGATGTCCTTTTCATTATAGGGGACTGGAATGCAAAAGTAAGAAGTGAAGAAACACCTGGAGTAACAGGCAAATTTGGCCTTGGAGTACAGAATGAAGCAGGGCAAAGGCTAATAGAGTTTTGCCAAGAGAACACACTGGTCATAGCAAACACCCTCTTCCAACAACAGAAGGCTCTACACATGAACATCACCAGGTAGCCAACACTGAAATCAGACTGATTATATTCTTTGTAGCCAAAGATGGAGAAGCTCTATACAGTCAGCAAAAACAAGACTGGGAGCTGACTGTGGCTCAGATCATGAACTCCTTACTGCCAAATTCAGACTGAAATTGAAGAAAGTAGGGAAAACCACTAGACCATTCAGGTATGACCTAAATCAAATCCCTTATGATTATACAGTGGAAGTGAGAAATAGATTTAAGGGACTACATTTGATAGACAGAGTGCCTGATGAACTATGAACAGAGGTTAGTGACACTGTACAGGAGACAGGGATCAAGACCATCCCCAAGAAAAAGAAATGCAAAAAGGTAAACTGGGTTTCTGAGGAGGACTTACAAATAGCTATGAAAAGAAGAGAAGCAAAAAGCAAGGGAGAAAAGGAAAGATATACCCATTTGAATGGGTTCCAAAGAATAACAACTAGAGATAAGAAAGCGTTCCTCAGTGATCAATGCACAGAAATAGAAGAAAACAATAGAATGGGAAAGACTAGAGATCTCTTCAAGAAAATTAGAGATACCAAGGGAACATTTCATGCAAAGATGGGCTCGATAAAGGACAGAAATTGTATGGACCTAGCAGAAACAGAAGATATTAAGAAGAGGTGGCAAGAATACACAGAAGAACTGTAAAAAAAACATCCTCATGACCCAGATAATCACAATGGTGTGATCACTCACCTAGACCCAGACATCCTGGAATGTGAAGTCAAGTGGGCCTTAGGAAGCATCACTATGAACAAAGTGGAGGTGATGGAATTCCAGTTGATCTATTTCAAATCCTAAAAGATAATGCTGTGAAAGTGCTACAGTCAATATGCCAGCAAATTTGGAAAACTCAGCGTGGCCACAGGACTGGAAAAGGTCAGTTTTCATTCCAATCCCAAAGAAAGGCAATTTAGCTAAACGTGGAGAATTATTTGAAATTAATTCTACATATAAAGAACATTATATGGGTGCAACCATAACTAAGGAAATATTCCAGAATCTTGGAGTAAAATGCCCCGTGCTGTTTCACCCTATGTTAGGGGTGAGATATATTGATCAAGCAGCAGACAGACCCCAGGGGAGGCCACTATAGCCTAAGTGAGGTCAGCTCTGCCTCAGTTCTCCCAAGGGAGAGAGACTTCTCCAAGAAGGAGAGAAGATTACTTATACGGTCTGGGAGGCTTCCTTCTCACTATAAATTGTCCATAGACAGCCTTAAAAATATCCCAGCCCTAAGCAGTTAAGTCTATTTGGGTGCACAGTTATGTACGTTAAAATAAATACTGCTTATGAGAGAGAGAGAAAAGGAAAAAGCAAAACCCCTAAGAATCCAACGGCAAAATAAACTCCACTGTACAGTCAACCATACAATGAGCTGTCAAAGCCATGAAAACAACAATGGTTCTTAGAAAGAGGGAAACTAAGACACTTGCAAAAAATTCACACAATGGAACACACATACATGGATATTCATGTGCCGGTATGTACTCATATATGTATGTGTTAGGGGGGGGTATGTGCATGTGTGTGTGCATGTGCTTGTGTATGAGTGCACCTGTATGTGCGTGCGTGTGTGTGTGTGTTTGTGTGTGCACGCACACGTGTGGTCACAAAGATATGAGAGGCTCGCCTGGAAGGGCAATGTTTACTTCTGAGTGCTGGCATGGTTTCTATTATTACTAATTTTTATTTCAAATTTGTCTACCAAATGCATGCATTATTTGCATTAAAAATATTTTGAAGAAGAAATAGCATACCATATTTAGATATGTCAATGTCTTTTTGGTGACATATGTTGACTATAATATAGAAAAAGCTTCAGCATTTGAAAAACTGTGTATATATTAATTATTTCAAGTGTATTGTATCCACATACTGAAATATTCGGTGGAGGCAAGTGAGAGCAGAGTGTAGAATTTGGACTGTGCAAAACGGTATCACAGAAAGAGGTAAGGGAAGGGCAGGCACCCGCAGGGTTAACAGTTAACAAGAAAGAACTCATCTGTAAAGCTCACCCTGTCCTTTCAGACAAGCTCTGCAAGGCCCGCGGGCTCTGGTGCAGCCAGAAGCATGTGCTCAGGGAGCTCTGCTCTGGAAAGGTAGGTACTGAGGGACCACACCCAGCACTGTCCAGATGGAGCAGTAGTAGGGACACTGTGGAGTGACCTCTCCGAGAAGTGTTCCATCAGGGCTGACCTCAGCATCGATGGCCTTCTGGTCCATGTGTCTGCAGTCCTGAGGGATATCCAAGTTCTTCTCAAGAACCTTGAGTAGGTTATCATGCTCAGCTTCATGGAGTAGGCTTTGATCCATTCTTCTGGGATTTTTCTGGCTTCATTCATCTCTGTCTTAATAAAAACAAATCTTAAGTAATGAATGGTCAGATCTGGCCATCACAGGAAGCCCAAGATTTCCTGGATCCCCCTCATTGCCGAGACATTCGATTCTATGAACACCTGGACTGCCATGAAACAGTCTTCTCCCTCATCAGCCTCTGGAACTTGTGTCCATCGTCAGAAAAGTCCTCAATTGTCTCTAGGTGTCCCCTCCTTCCTCCTGGTCTAGCAGGCTTCATGCCAGCCCAGTTGTCCCAGTATGACTCCCTTCTTTTCAGCCCAGTTCTCCCAGTATGTCCCCCAGTTCTTGTCAGCCCACTTCTCCCAAATGGCCCCCCTTCTTGTCAGCCCAGTTCTCCCAGTATGTCCCCCAGTTCTTGTCAGCCCACTTCTCCCATTATGGCCCCCATTCTTGCCAGCCCAGTTCTGCCAGTATGGCCCCCCGCCCCTTGCTGCACTGATGACTGCTTCCTCTTGGAAGGCCTTTGATAAGCAAGGTAGGTGCCCTCAGGCTCCACAGGTGGAGTGCAGGCCCCCTCCTCCCCTACTGCAGATGCTACAGAGGTTCTGAACTTGGATTTCAAGGGCTCCTGGTGACAATACTGTCCTCCACTGACAAAAGCCTTGATCAGGGCCTGGAAGGTACAACGGCTCCTGGCGGGGAGGTGGCCCCCAGCCGGTACCCCACTGATAGGTGCAGAAATCAGCCACCTCAACCGAGGCCAGCATGATTCTGCAGCACCCCCAGCCCTCCATGCTGGCCAGGGTTGGCAGCATTCCAGCAACAGGCACACCCTCATGTGTCCTCTTCAGTCCCCCGCTCTGCCCCTCACTTTCCTGCAGGCCCCTCACAGGTACCCCCTCTGTGCCCCTCACTTTCCTGCAGGCCCCTCACAGGTACCCCCTCTGTGCCCCTCACTTTCCTGCAGGCCCCTCACAGGCACCCCCTCTCTGCCCCTCACTTTCCTGCAGGCCCCTCACAAGCACCCCCCTCAACAGATCACTTGCATGAGGTCCAGATCTGCCGGGGTCCAGCCCCGGTGGATCCAAGGAATTCGAAGCAGGGATGGCGTCAGCAAGGATCAGGAAACAACTGCTTAATTAAACGTTAATTAAGGATATAAAGAGTAATAGAATAAGGATAGCTCAGTGAGGAAATTCAGTGGAGAAAAGAGGCTGAAATAAGGATAGCTCAGTGAGGAAATTCAGTGGAGAAAAGAGGCTGAATAATTCAGCCAGAAGGTGAGAGAAAGAACGACATGGGGAGACCAAGTTTCCGTGAACAAGGCCCACACTTTATTTTCCAAAGTAGTTTTTATACCTTAAGTTATGCATAGAGGATAATGGGGGAAGGGGTCGAGTCTTGCAGCAAGCCAGGCTTTCTTCCTGCAAACTCACCATATGCAAAAGTTTAGGTGATTTGCATCATCTTCTGGCCCGGAGGCCTGTTAACATTTTAAGACCCTTTCTTCAGAAAACTTATTTTTCTCTAAAGGTGATTGGTCAAGAGCCACCCTCCAAAAACATTAGATAAAGTTGCATTCCTATAGGGCAAAGGTGTGGTGGGCCATAACAAGTAAAAGAATTAACTTAAGGGTCCAAGATTACAAACATTAAAGCTACTACTTACACCAATTATATTAATCAATACACTGCCAGGGACACAGCAGGTAAGGGATATGGAGACTTAGCAGCAAACATTGGCCCAACAAGTGAAAAACCCTTCACCAATACAATTTCTAATCAATCTTTTAACTACTCAAAGGAATCTGTGTTTAGACAGTTTAGAACATCTCCTGCCTCTCACAGTTGGGAGGCTCTGAACAATCACATGTGGCCGGAAAAACCTATTCAGGCAGGCTAGAGGATTTCCAAAGGAGTTTGTAGGTTAAACACTGTCACACCCAGGAATTATTAACTGGAGCTGTAAGCTAACTCTTTTTTCAGAGAGAGGTAGTCGGGGACAGCCCCCCGTAAAGTCAGAGGTGTAGGTGAAAGCACAAAGCAGAAAGTAGGCAGACTCTGGTTTTGGGGGTAGATGCTCGAGAATTTCCAGGGGGACTCCTGAGGCTTGTGTATGTCAAGCCTCCTTCCTCATGACCTTTGCCATGGGCAGAGTTCCTCATGCTGGCTCCTGGCAGTGATAGAATTCCAGTTGAGCTATTCCAGATCCTGAAAGATGATGCTGTGGAAAGTGCTGCACTCAATATGCAATATGCACTCAATATGCAATATGCCAGCTCCCGGCACAGATCCCCATATGGACCAGACCTAAGACACTACCCGCAACACACTGGCTTGGACTCCAGTGTCAAATCACGTCATCCACCACTCCTCACGAGAACCACCATTCATACACACACACACATCTCTGGTCCTTCTTTTGTTTGTCTCTTGTGAAGCTGAGAAGCTGCTCCCCACTGCAAACCCTCAGCAGCTGCAATCATCCCCCCGCCGGTGAGCCCCAAGGGGACTCAGGACGGGAAAGCACAGGATACTGGCCCCAGAGAGCCAAGTGCACATCACAGGACTGACTTCATGGGGCCCAGACTCTTGCATCTTCATACCCAGAGAAGCCCTACATTCATTAACTAGAGAGGTCTGGTTTTCTCTGCTGCTGCTGTGTCACTTCAGTCATGTCCGACTCTGTGCGACCCCATAGACAGCAGCCCATCAGTCTCCCCCGTCCCTGGGATTCTCCAGGCAAGAACACTGAAGTGGGTTGCCATTTCCTTCTCCAATACATGAAAGTGAAAAGGGAAAGTGAAGTCGCTCAGTTGTGGCTGACTCTTAGCCACCCCATGGAGGCTACCAGGCTCCTCCGTCCATGGGATTTTCCAGGCAAGAGTACTGGAGTGGGGTGCCATTGCCTTCTTCAGTGAACAGTAATCTTGTGATGTTCACTGGTCTTTATTGCAAAAACTCCTGGGTATCCTGGCCCCTCCCTTCCCTCTTCAGGCAGCCCCCCAGAGTTATCTGAGATGCTGTCTTCTGGGTCTAGGTCCTCAGAATGTCTACCAAATGAATAAATTCTCAGCTTGTAGGCTGCGCTTTATTTTTTAGTCAACACTCTTGACTGTGCACATGGCTCCTACTACGAGAATATGTGCTCACGAGTGTCCGATTTAACTCCGTTTCATGGGTGAGAAATACTGACCAAGCAGTAGAGAAACCACCAACTCCCTTTCACTGATATTCCCCTCACCCCCGCAGCAGTGCCAGGACAAGCAGGCCTGGCCTGACTGTCAGCAAAGCACAGGCAGAGGATTAACGGAGGCCCCCATGTGGTGTCTCAGACAGCTCTGAGGGGCTGCTCCAAAGAGGGGAGGGAGGAGTCAGGATACAGGCAGTCAGAACATCAGAAGATCACGGTTAAAGAAACTCAGACATCTCAAGTTAGGGAATTTAGCGCCCTTTTACGTACAGGAAGATGCAAGAGTCTGGGCTCCCTGAAGTCACTCCTGATGTGCACTCAGCTAACATCTGGGCTGTTGTCCTGGATTTGCCCATCCTGAGTCCCCTCAAGTGCACGGTCAGGGAATTGGGGTGGCTGCAGTGGCTGAGAGCTGCAACACCCTCTGTGTACCAAGATGGCAAGCAGCATTCCTAGTTCACAAAAACATTCTCGTTATTTTTATAGTTGGAATTGTTGGTCACTAATCCAGCTTGAAACCATGACTCCTAGAGCCCTGAAGAAAAGCTATTGGAAGACTAGAGCCTGAAAAGGCCGACACCTGCTGTCACGACCAAGGAGACGAGCACAGCCGGTGGAAGGAAGATACACAGAAGTGTCAGCAGGAAATCCTAACTTGCTCTAGGATTGCTCTTGCTCAGAACGTGAGAAATCTGAGTCAGGGAAGCTCTAAAAGCTGTTTCCACTTTCAAGGAAGTAACTACCATTCACTGCAAAATAGCTATGAACAGCTGTGACCCGCCCAGCTGTGCGTTGGGACTGTGTACGCAGCTCTCTGCAGGAAGCCCTCCTCAGCATGAAGTCCTCTCCTCATCACTTAGCAGAGCTATATTGTCTCTGACTTTTAACCAGGCGCCCCAGGCTCTACTCATTTCTGCCCAAGCACACCTTTCAAGTCTGGACATGCGATATGTTGCCTGACTGGTTGGTTGTCCACAAAGATCAGAGAAGAAGAAATGAGTGACCAGATCTCTTCTCGAGCTTCCCCTTCAGTAATCGTGCAAACTGTGTGACCAAAGTACATGAACAAGAGAACATCCAGAGGAAGATTCTGAGGCATCCTCAAGCCTGGCGGGGATGGAGACTGACCCCCCTCATCTCAGTGATTCACTGAGATGACTCCCCTCCTTCCCTTTATTTTTATTTTATTTATTTATATTTTAGGTGCTCAATGGTTTTTTTTTAATTTAAATTTATTTATTTATTTAACTTTACAATATTATATTGGTTTTGCCATACATTGACTTGAATCCGCCACAGGTGTATATGTGTTCCCCATCCTGAAGCCCACTCCCACCTCCTTCCCTATCTGATCCCTCTGAGTCATCCCAGTGCACCAGCCCCGAGCACCCTGTATCATGTATCGAACCTGGACTGGTGATTCGTTTCACATATGATAATTTACACGTTTCAATGCCATTCGGCCGAGCGGGATCTCAGAGGTATTTCTAGCAGATACTCAGCCCGCCCTCTTCCCAGATGGCCGGCATCCTGATTAAAAGCACCTTTCCTTTCTACTGACATTGGTGAGAATGTAATTGATTTTGTAAGCTGTGACTAGCAGGACACCACATAAAATAACAGCTGGAGATAAAAAGAGGAAAATGCACGGTCCCTGCTGTGAGGGAGTGACAATTTAGGAAAGAGAGCAATGCATCACAACTGACCCACCAAGTACTGCAGTGCAGCATGAGCCCAGGAGAAAGGGACAAGTCCAAACAGGGGTGGGGGGAAGAGGGGCGGGCACGCCTCAGGGAGGGATGCGAGCTGCTGCGCAGAAGACCTGGGGGCATGGGATGGAGGGCCCAAGATCATGGGACAGTACAGGGGGACACGGCCCTAGGGAGAGGCGTGTGTGGGGTACTGTCGGATGAGAGTAGTAGGAAGCGCACCTGAAAAGGTGAGGGCAAAGCCCACGCATGCTGGCCTGTGGACAACAGCCCAGAAGGAAGAGCGAGTGAGGGTGAGATTATCAGCCTGAATGTCAGCTGCAGTATAGGAGGGAGCCTCAAGGTCAGGTTTCAAGAAGAACTTTGTGACCATCCAAGGGAAGATGTGGACACTTTGAGACCAGGACGTCACTGAGGACATGAGGATGGGGGCAGGGGGGATGCATTTCAGACCCAGAGGAGTCAGAATTAGACCCCAAGAACTAGGGACCCAGAATGACGGCCCCGAGGCAGAGGGGCCCACCGCACACACAGTTCTCCAAGCACAGAACTGGCCAGCAAACAAGTCCCAGTGACAACTAACTGGTCTGTGCAGCCAGCGGCCTCCCTGCTAGGACGTGCGACTATCTCGGCCTTCCCAGCACAATGTACTGAGCTGCATACTCACACTGTCTTGTATTTCTCCATGGATTTTTTTCACTTTGTGCAGTTTGTTCCCCATGTCATGGGCCTCTTCATCTGCCCTGGGGGGTGGGGGGAGGTGGGCCTTCTGCGCTCCTGCTTTTGCTGTAGAAACTTTTTCACACTTTCAGCCCTTCTCTCCACAGCCCCTAAATCAAACTCGAAACAGAGGAGAAGAAGGTGTGCCTTGAGAGTGATGATAAAGACAATTCAACCATCCAGGCAGCCACTGCTGCCACTGACATACGGCTGTCGAGATTGAATACCCATTGCTACGAGCTTCATTCTGAACACGGGGTGCTCTGGGTCACAGACCCATCACTAACCACCTTTTGGGAGATCAGAAGTCCCCCTCCTGGGGCAGCAAGCAGAGTCCCCTGGAGAATGTTCCTGTAGGAGGGGTCAGGTGCCCCACAGCCAAGGGGCCAACCCCAGTGCATTTTCTCTGTCTACAGAAAAGAGGTGCTCCCCTGTATACTCTTTAGAAAGGAGGGGAAAATTAACAAAAAAAATGTTCTACTATTTTAAAATTTATTTTTATTGTTATTATAGTTGTTCTTATATTTAATTCCAGTGGCCTTTACGTCTGTCTTGTAACAGAATCAAAGACCCTTGTGTGCATTCTAAGTCACTTCAGTCACGTCTGACTCTGTGCAACCCTATGGACTGTAGCCCGCCAGGCTCCTCTGTCCATGGGATTCTCCAGGCAAGAATACTGGAGTGGGTTGTCATGCCCTCCTCCAGGGGACCTTCCCAACCCAGGGATGGAACCCATGTCTCTTACGTCTCCTGCATTGATAGGCGGGCTCTTTAGCACTAGTGCCACCTAGGAAGCCCCCAAAGATATCTAAGTCCTGACTTTATTTTTTACTGAAGTATAGTTGATTTATAGTATCATATTAGTTTCAGTTGTACAAGATAGTAATTCAGTATTTTTGAAGATTCTACTTCATTATGGGTTATTACAAGACCATGACTATAATTCCCTGTGCTATAGAGCAGGTCCTTGTTGGCTATCTAATATATAGCATTAATAGTTTGTATCTGTTAATCCCAAGCTCCCAGTTTGTCCCTCCCCACCTTCCCTCCTCCCTTTGGTAGCCATAAGCTTGTTCCCTATGTCTGTGTGACCATTTCTGTTTCCCATGTACACTCGTTTGTATGACTATTTAGATTTCACACATGAGTGAGATCATAGAGTATATGTCTTTCTCTGTTTGATTTATCTCACCAGAGAATATTATGAGTAGTGAAGTAAGTTAGATTTCTTGATGGTCAAATCTTCTGTGAATTGTAGTGCCTCCTTTGCTTTTTTCTGTGTTTTTTGTTTTCAGTTTTATTAAGACAAAATTGACATATAACACTGTACACATTTAAGGTAAAGAAAACACGATAATTTGATACAGGTATATATAGCAAAATGATGACCATAATAAGGTTAGTTAACAAAACCATTACCTCCCAAAGTTATCTCTTTTTCCTTTTGTGGTGAGAACATTTAAAGTTGAACTGGAAAGGTGTCATTTTAAATATGTAGTCTGATAACAAAAGGGAACCGAAAATCATATTGAACACTACAATAGTCAAGTTTGTATAACTCTTATCCTTAAAGGAATGTATCTAATAAAAAACAAACTAAGTGACTCACAGAAAAAACCGTGCAGGTAACTTCTCCATTTCCCTTAGCTTTACAAGGAGAAGTGGAAACATAATTGCCATGTTTTCTGAACTAACAACCACACAACCGTGGACTGAAGGAGGATGAACACTCTCCAGGACCGTTCTGGCCTGTAGCAGGGAAAATAAAACTATTTTAAGTTCTGCATAATGAAGACAGGAGTGCCTACTTCTTGCTAAAACACATTCATCGCTATCTTATCTATATAACTCTGGTTCTTTAATAGAGTATGTAACAAAAATAATAAAGATGGAAGTATAAGATACAACATTGCAAAAGAATTAAAGAAATACACTAGAGAACAAAAAGATAAAAAGTAATAACCATGCACACAGGTGCAATTTAACATGCGACTTTTTAAGGCAACACAAATCAGTCAGGAAGAGGATTATGTAGTAAATAATGCTACTTTCACTGTGGCAACAGATGAAGTGAATCAGTTTCTCTCTTTATCATGTAAAAGTCTCTTATAAATATATTTTAAAGGTTTTTCTTGGCAAAATAAGTGGAATAAAATAAAATTATGTTTCTGAGCAGGAGGAGATAACCTAAGTTAAAAAGATAATGGGAAAGGCTCACCTGAGAATTCTAATATGTGTCACACCCCAAAAATCAGAAACTTCAATATATGACAACAAAGCAAACATCAAAATAAAAAAGATCATCAACTTACTTAAAATAAATATGCATAACTCATATGACCCCGGGTTAAGGTTTTAACACAAAAATAGTTTCTGCAAATTAAAACAAAAGTCATAAAAAAAAAAAAAGCTTTCTGAAAAAGAGATAAAGAAGTCAAAAGCTCTCCTCAGCTATTACCACTGTAACTCCAGCCCCACACTCTCGGGGCATCACGACCTGGCCCACGGGAAGGGCTCCCTCTGCCTGCATCCGTCAGAAATTAGAGCACACGTGGCAGGTGGGGAAAGGGCAGAAGTCAAGGATCAAGGTCCTTTCTCTCTGGTCTATCTCAGAACCACTGGGCTTCACGCTCAACTGAAAATCCTAGAATGGAGGTTGAAGATTAAAAAGTCAAGACAATAGTCATGACTGCCCAGTATAACTCAAGGAAACAAGAACATAGAGATGCTTCATCCAAAACATGTGTGAAAATTACCTTGTTGGCGTGGCCATTCTTCACCCAGCTTGTCAGTTCTGCCTTTAAGCTCTCTTCATACTTTCTAGCATCCATCTTCCTAATGACTATTTTATTCTCAAAATGAACGAATTCCTCTGGACACAACTCCTTGAAAAGGAATGTCACAAAATTCAGTAAAATCATGCAAGAAAATCCAAGTGCTTCTCAACAATATGTCTCATGAACAGAATTACAAGTGTCTTGCAAAGAGGGGGCAAACTATCTCCCTGTCATTCCTGGTGTGTAAACCTGATGGAATGGTGAACCCTTACAGAAGAGTATGCAGCAAAACCAACCAGGAGGTGAACACAGATGGGCAGAGGAAGGAAGGGGCATGAGAGGAGAGGAAGGCAAGAATAGAAACCCAAGACCTGGCACACAGTGTGGGAGATGGAAGGGTGGTCCTGTCCCAGAAAGCAGAAGAGGAAGCAAGGTCAAGAGTTGAGGGGCTTTCTCCCCAGTTACAGGAAAACACAGACTGTGAGCAGGAAGGCTGTTAGGGAAGGAGCAATCTTATTTTGTAAAGAATCCACTGGTGATTTTCAAAGATCAGATGCAGACAATTAGGAAGGCTGATAGCTCATCTCTGTGAATGGCAGTTACCATCCACTAAAATCAATTCAAAAACAATTGCAGAATTACTGTTTACCTGAGCTCTGAGACAACTTTTCCAGAATTCAAACATGGTAGGTATCATAAAGCTGGACCATTTCTCGAGGTGAAAGGGTAAGATCGGAAGGGAATCCAAACTTTTCAATCCATCTTTAAAATAAAATTGAAAATTTTAATATTCTTTCTGTTTCATCTGAAGTTCTATCCTTTGCTTCAGAGTCACTATCATGAACCCAGACACTGAAACTATCCCTGATCTAAAATGCTTGATGGAATCACAGTACTAACCAAGAGTATCCCTGATTTACTAAGAAAGGGGAAAAACCCAAAAGCCCGCCACAAAGTTTTATACTTCTTGAGACCTTGCAGCTGGGTCAGTTCTCTATAAGGGTAGAGGTGAGGGGGTGTCTAAAAGATCTGCAAACTCAGTTCAGACAAGAACACACAGCATCCACCCTGTCACCAGAAGTGAAAGTGATTTCATTATGAATATGGTTCCTGGCTTTTGAGCACTAGCCTGAAAGTGGCAACTCTGACTTTCTCAAGTACTAAGATCACTTGGAAGGACTGATGCTAAAGCTGAAACTCCAGTACTTTGGCCACTTCATGCGAACAGTTGACTCATTGGAAAAGACTGATTCTGGGAGGGATTGGGGGCAGGAGGAGAAGGGGACGACAGAGGATGAGATGGCTGGATGGCATCACCAACTCGATGGACATGAGTTTGGGTGAACTCTGGGAGTTGGTGATGGACAGGGAGGCCTGGCATGCTGTGATTCATGGGGTCACAAAGACTCGGACACGACTGAGTGACTGAACTGAACTGAACTGAAGATCACTTGAAGGTCACCTTCACAACACTCAAGGAAACTTCTCCCCAGGTCACTGACTCGGTTCTGCTTTAAGCCCTCTGGATATCCATGTAATTCATTTTTCCTCAGATATTTTAAAATATAAATTTAAAAGTCCCGTTCTCCAAAAGCTTGTATTGCAGTAAATTCTGTTGGATTCAACCACTATTGCTACAAATCCACTGCCTGTGAAACTATGATCCCTAAAATGCTGGCAGATTTCCTTCAAAAGAAAAGGTTGGGTGGGGGGTTGGTTTATGAATAGGCTTCAAGATTTCTCATTGGAAAGGTTATGTCTTCAAGAAGGGGCTATGTACGCAGATTTCTCCAAAGTTATTTGACAATAGGGAATGAGTTTTAATAAACAGCTACTAAGTTATGAAACTCAGGTTTGGAAATTCAAGGCTAAAAAAAGCCACTTCAAATAATGCAGTTGAAAAAAACTGTTTATTAGGCTGGAAAGTACAGTCAAGTTTGAATCAGAAGATCTAATTCTAATTCCACCCCTAAATGCTGTTTCCTCATCTACAACATAGGATCCAAGTATCTCTTTTGCCACCTTACAGACTGCAGTAAAAGCAAATAAGACAAACACTTCAGCACAAGGTTTTGGACTTTAAACTAGGAGATAAGTAAGACCTGAAGAGCTAATGCCTAGTACAGTGACTACAGACAACAAAGCTGTATTATGAACACCAACATGCTGAGGATGTGTGTATGCTCATATCTGACCCTTTGTATCCCCATGGACTGTGGCCCACCAGGCTTCTCTGTCCATGAGATTTCCCAGGCAAGAATGTTGGAGTGGGTTGCCACTTCCTCCTCCAGGGGATCTTCCCGACTCAGGATCAAATCTGCACTGGCAGGAAGGTTCTTTACCACTGAGCCACCTGGGGAGCCCTAAACATGCTGGGACTAGATCTTAATTGTCCCACCACAAAAAAATAAAAATAAAATAAAAAAGGATGAGGACTCAGACTTGACACAGGTGGCTTTCATACTGCAAAATAAATATACCAAATCAACATGCTGTACCCCTTAAACTTATACAAGGTTTTATGCCAAACGTACTTCAATTAAAATAATTGGGCTTTGACTGAGGTTGTAGATCAACAGAATGTAGGTGAGTGCCTGGACCACAGTTCAGCATCTCAACCTGAGCAGTGAACTAGCTGAACAGAAAAAATTGCTTTTCGCCAAATAGTATTTGAATATCTTGCTTTGGAATGTTAGCATTTGTTCTCTTATTATTACTACGTAAAAGTGGCAACTTGCAGTCCATGGGGTCTCAAAGAGTCAGACGTGACTAGGCGACTGAACAACAACAATATCTTGCCCAAATAAAATAAATACAAGAACTATCATAATTTTTAAGATATAATTGTTCTGGTTTGGTCCCTAGAATGCATTTGGTTTCTTAGCCTCTTACAAAAGCCTGCATGCCCTTATTTCCACCATGGAGAGAAGTACTGCCTTTGCCCTCAGAACTAAGCTACACAACACGTGGCACAGGCCTAGGAAAACACCCAGCATGTGACCAGCGCCTCGACCTTCCATGTGCCTGATGAATGACCAACTTATAGGTCTTCATTTTCTAATCAATTTAACAACTCGTGGCCAAAAGCTGGGCCACACCATTCCATTCAGCTGGTGTTCACTGTGTGACAACTAATGAGCCAGCCCAGGGAGACAAGGAAGAGAGATAAAAGGTTCCCACCCTCCTTCACTTATGAGCACACAGCATCACACCACGAAGGTGTTTTGGCAAATCGCATTGTCCCCAACCCCACAGGTGACGGGAAGCACAGTTCCATGGGCAGCAGACAGATGGGCAGCCCCTCCTACACTTGCTGGGGCTGACACCCCTGTCCCAACAGCTGTCCCCGGCCAGATAGCTGGTGACAAGGTTGGACTCCACCCTGTGCCAGAAATGAGCCTCACATGGAGGCAGGCCCAAGCTACTCAGCCCTTCCTTCTAGAGCCACCCGTGTGACAACAGAGCCAGAGCACAGACATCTATGGGGACAGCTCTTCTGTTCATGTTGCTTCACCACCCAACCTCCTCACGTCCACCTGAGGTCTACTACACAAGATCAGAGATTGTCTCCTTGTTCAGGGAGGCTGCCATGCCTTTTACCACTGATGCTGTAGGGAACACTCCATGTGAACACACGCTACACACACAACGGTCAACATACACATTTAATGCCATCCAAGCTGCGTTCCTATTGCACAGGAGACTCACGCAGCAGCATGACCTTTGCAGGAGTCACATGGGGTTAGAGTAGCTGGGTCCGCTTCCCAGCCATCCATTAATAGCCACTGAGATAGCAGACAGGCACTTGGAGCAAGATGCCAAACTCACCAAGTTCTCCCAATCCCTCTGCTCACTGCCACCTAAAGACAGTCTGCCCTGAACCATCTACACAGAATGGAGGACTGTGTAAATGCTGCACTGAGATGCCTGGAGACAAGGCGGAAAGAGAAGAGAAGAGGAGATGGACACAGAGAAAGGGGGCTTGTTATCTATGTGCGGGTTATCACCACTACTCCAGTTTTGGGGTGTGAGTTAGGTCACAGGAATTTCACCCACATTTCAGTTTTCTTTAGATGTAGATGGAGCCATTGCCACACAAAAAAGAAAGTCCCGTAATGAAATCCTATTGGAAAATTACCGCACTGAACTCATTCCATTGCTCTTAGAAGCTACTGTGTCACAGCCCAAAGGCCGTAACAAGATTCTCACGCAGTCGCTCACTCACGCATCTGTCCACCAGTCTGTTCAGAATACAGCGATGAAGCTGCAGGCTCTGGGGTCATCCGTCTGAGACCGCACCCCAGTACCACCCCTTCCTCGGCAGTACAGGTTCTCTCCGCCCTACCTCCCTCGCTTGTCAAACGGGAGTATCAGTAAGGCATCCATCCTATTGTTGCAAAGGTTACAGGAGGCAAGATACGTAAAATCCTTAGAACCCAAAGAATGTGCTCACCCTGGGTGTCTATATTCATGTAACAAACGTTTCAATCCAGTTAATTACAAGCCACAAAGGCAGAAAATCTGTCTTCAAGGAATTATTCCAGTAAGAAGACAAGCTCTTAAGGAACTTCAGCAGCAAGCCAACCACGACTGTTGTTGGACAGGAAATACAGACCAGGTGCATGGAGAGAAGACTCCCTCCAGCTAAGCAGGTCACAGAGGATTCTGAAGAGATTTCCCACGAGATCAGATCAGTCGCTCAGTCGTGTCCGACTCTTTGATACCCCATCAATCACAGCATGCCAGGTCTCCCTGTCCATCACCAACTCCCAGAGTTCACTGAGACTCAGGACCATCGAGTCAGTGATGCCATACAGCCATCTCATCCTCTGTCGTCCCCTTCTCCTCCTGCCCCCAATCCCTCCCAGCATCAGAGTCTTTTCCAATGAGTCAACTCTTCGCATGAGGTGGCCAAAGTACTGGAGTTTCAGCTTTAGCATCATTCCTTCCAAAGAAATCCCAGGGCTGATCTCCTTCAGAATGGACTGGTTGGATCTCCTTGCAGTCCAAGGGACTCTCAAGAGTCTTCTCCAACACCACAGTTCAAAAGCATCAATTCTTTGGTGCTCAGCCTTCTTCACAGTCCAACTCTCACATCCATACATGACCACAGGAAAAACCATAGCCTTGACTAGACCAAACTTTGTTGGCAAAGTAATGTCTGTGCTTTTGAATATGCTATCTACGTTGGTCATAACTTTCCTTCCAAGGAGTAAGTGTCTTTTAATTTCATGGCTTCAGTAACCATCTGCAGTGATTTTGGAGCCCCCCAAAATAAAGTCTGACACTATTTCCACTGTTTCCCCATCTATTTCCCATGAAGTGATGGGACCGGATGCCATGATCTTCGTTTTCTGAATGTTGAGCTTTAAGCCAACTTTTTTACTCTCCACTTTCACTTTCATCAAGAGGCTTTTGAGTTCCTCTTCACTTTCTGCCATAAGGGTGGTGTCATCTGCATATCTGAGGTTATTGATATTTCTCCCAGTAATCTTGATTCCAGCTTGTGCTTCTTCCAGTCCAGAGTTTCTCATGATGTACTCTGCATATAAGTTAAATAAGCAGGGTGATAATATACAGCCTTGACGTACTCCTTTCCCTCTTTGGAATCAATCTGTTGTTCCATGTCCAGTTCTAACTGTTGCTTCCTGACCTGCATACAGATTTCTCAAGAGGCAGATCAGGTGGTTTGGTATTCCCATCTCTTCCAGAATTTTCCACAGTTTATTGTGATCCACACAGTCAAAGGCTTTGGCATAGTCAATAAAGCAGAAATAGATGTTTTTTTGGAACTCTCTTGCTTTTTCCATGATCCAGCAGATGTTGGCAATTTGATCTCTGGTTCCTCTGCCTTTTCTAAAATCAGCTTGAACATCAGGAAGTTCAAGGTTCACATATTGCTGAAGCCTGGCTTGAAGAATTTTGAGCATTACTTTACTAGTGTGTGAGATGAATGCAATTGTGCAGTAGTTTGAGCATTCTTTGGCATTGCCTTTCTTTGGGATTGGAATGAAAACTGACCTTTTCCAGTCCTGTGGCCACTGCTGAGTTTTCCAAATTTGCTGGCATATTGAGTGCAGCACTTTCACAGCATCATCTTTCAGGATTTGGAATAGCTCAACTGGAATTCTGTCACCTCCACTAGCTTTGTTCATAGTGATGCTTTCTAAGGCCCACTTGAAGAGCCATCAAAATTGAACAGGGTCTGGATGACTGGTACTGTGCATCTGTGGTGAAACACTCCAGTTTACAGATAAACCATGAGGGCGTCCAGTAAAATCCATCAAGTAGATGAGCAGAAGCACTTGGGGCTGGGTCCTGAAAGACCTCAGAAGCCTGACCAAGGAGCTGTGCCTTTGGTTGTTTGCAAGAGAAAGCCATCACAGGCTCAGAAGGATCAGAATTATCCTATTTATTTACCTAAGATAGGTTTCTGATCCAGATACGTCATTCAGGCAGAACTTGAAACTACTCCCTATGACATCAACTATTGTAACTAAAGAAAACTGCATGTGGCTTAAAAACTGTCAGACTACAAGGCTTCACCTGACAACAGAATTTAGAGTATATTTAACTTGTTCAGTCTTGGAAGGAAGGAAAACTATTGCCTAATTATCACTTTGAGAGGCAACCAAAGCTTTAATGGGCCATCCTCAGAATAGAATGGAAAAGGAAAATTAAGAAATCTTCCTCCACTCAAACCCCAGAGCCCCAAATGAGGTCTCCTTAAGACTTCCACCTTACTGATTTACTACCAAAACATCACACTGCGATTGCTATGTCAGTAAAAAGCACCTTTTCCTTGTCTAACCTAATTCACAATGATCAAATTCTCACATGTATGAGACACTGTCCACACAAAGTTGTAGCTGCACTAAGAGAAGAGACAGTGTCCAAAAAGGTGGATAGATGGACATGGGTGCTGAGAAGAAGGAAAATGGGCAAAGATAACATCTAAGAATAAAGAAAAATCAACCCAAAAAACTTCAGGTTAAGTGTTCAGTCATTTTTAAGTTTTGCAGAGGCATTTCCAGATGTTCAAGCTGGTTTTAGAAAAGGCAGAGGAACCAGAGATCAAATTGCCAACATCCGCTGGATCATCAAAAAAGCAAGAGAGTTCCAGAAAAACATCTATTTCTGCTTCATTAACTATGCCAAAGCCTTTGACTGTGTGGATCACAATAAACTGTGGAAAATTCTGAAAGAGATGGAAATACCTGACCACCTGAACTGCCTCTTGAGAAATCTGTATGCAGGTCAGGAAGCAACAGTTAGAACTGGACATGGAACAACAGACTGGTTCCAAATAGGAAAAGAAATATGTCAAGGCTGTATATTGTCACCCTGCTTATTTAACTTATATGCAGAGTACATCATGAGAAATGCTGGGCTGGATGAAGCACAAGCTGGAATCAAGATTGCCAGGAGAAATATCAATAACCTCAGATATGCAGATGACACCACCCTTATGGCAGAAAGTGAAGAGGAACTCAAAAGCCTCTTGATGAAAGTGAAAGAGGAGAGTGAAAAAGTTGGCTTAAAACTCAACATTCAGAAAACGAAGATCATGGCATCCAGTCCCATCACTTCATGGGAAATAGATGGGGAAACAGTGGAAACAGTGTCAGACTTTATTTTTCTGGGCTCCAAAATCACTGCAAATGGTTACTGAAGCCATGAAATTAAAAGACACTTACTCCTTGGAAGGAAAGTTATGACCAACCTAGATAGCATATTCAAAAGCAGAGACATTACTTTGCCAACAAAGGTCTGTCTAGTCAAGGCTATGGTTTTTCCTGTGGTCATGTATGGATGTTAGAGTTGGACTGTGAAGAAGGCTGAGCACTGAAGAATTGATGCTTTTGAACTGTGGTGTTGGAGAAGACTCTTGAGAGTCCCTTGGACTGCAAGGAGATCCAACCAGTCCATTGTGAAGGAGTTCAGCCCTGGGATTTCTTTGGAAGCAATGATGCTGAAGCTGAAACTCCAGTACTTTGGCCACCTCATGCGAAGAGTTGACTCATTGAAAAAGACTCTGATGCTGGGAGGGATTGGGGGCAGGAGGAGAAGGGGATGACAGAGGATGAGATGGCTGGATGGCATCACTGACTTGATGGACGTGAGTCTGGGTGAACTCTGGGAGTTGGTGATGGACAGGGAGGCCTGGCGTGCTGCAATTCATGGGGTCACAAAGAGTCGGACACAACTGAGCGACTTATCTGAACTGAACTGAACACCATTAAGGAATAGATAATAACTGGGAAGTTATTCTTGTTACTTTTAAAACTCAGATTAAATATCTGTTAAAAGTACTGATTCTGTAATTCTGATGAGTACCACCCAGGCAGCTCTGCAATATGACATAAATAATAACCTTTGCTCAGAAAAAACACGGCAGAAGTATCACTCACATGGTCCGTTGTCAATGCAGCACACAGTGAAAATGGTCAAAGGAAATTTCACGATTTCTCACTGAACATATGTATTTCTCTAAGTCATTGCAGGTCTTTTCATAGAGCACTGGAAGCGAAGAGCAAGAATTTCCCAATGAATGGACACACAATGATGGGATAACTTGAAAGGAAGAGACAAAATTCCTATGAATGTGTCAAACCTACCAAGTCTCACTTTATATGACTGCTTCATCAGCAAGTAATTTTTGTGGGAACTGGCACGGCAGCTGGCATTTCTTGTAGAAGCAATGCTTTTTTCAATCATACCATCTGCTTGTTTCCAGTACCATTTTACAGATTGTAGCCACCTTAAAATTTAAATTACGTATTACTTAGACAGAACATGGAAACACTTCCTGAAATATCAAGTACTTCAAAATACAGAAAATTGTATGTGCCTTAAAACTTGCACATAAATGAATAGGCCCTAGAGCCAGATGACCTAAGATTGAATCCCAGCCTCCTTACCATGGGCTAAGACTTTCTGTTGAATCACAAAATCTCTCTGTGCCTTGTTTTTCATATTTAAAAGGAAATAATAATAGCAGTCAGAAAACTATCTAACAGCAGCAATTAAAATAATAAATCATAAAGGTTTTTGGCCATCTAAGACAAATCAACATATGCAAAGTACTTAGAAAGGCACTTGGCAAATCAGAGTCTTTGCTATAATTGTTGTTAGTGGGCAAAGATCTAGCACAGTGGAAAAATGATATGGAGCTTTCAACTAATAAGGCTTCCCTATCTTTCTAAACATCTGCAAACTGGGACAACATAAGCAGTCTCAAGGTCCATGGCAGACTGTGTCAATACATGTGTGTGTTTGTTGCTCAATCAAAGTGTCTGACTCTTTGCGACCCCACAGACTCTAGCCCACCAGGTTCCTCTGTCCATGGGATTCTCCAGGCAAGAATACTGGAGTGGGTAGCCTATCCTTTCTTCAGGGGATCTTCCTGACCCAGGGATCGAAACTGGATCTCTTGCATTGCAGACAGATCCTTTACTGTCTGGGCCACCAGGGGAGCCACTATACTCTTTTAATTTTATTTCTTTGCAAAAGGAGAAAGAAAAAGAAAAATAAATCAATCACTTCTGGTGAGCCTTTTTTGAGATACAAGGGAAATTTCCTACTCAACTGAAGATCTGGCTGGGGGAACCCTTGGTTTTTTCCTTTACAGAGCGTGGCCTTGCTCAGCACCTGCCAG
Source organism: Bos taurus (assembly GCF_002263795.3). NCBI lineage: Eukaryota > Metazoa > Chordata > Mammalia > Artiodactyla > Bovidae > Bos > Bos taurus. Next base: position 611,758 of record NC_037335.1, read on the forward strand.
GAGGGGTGAGTTTATTCCCTGAATATTCAGAGATAAGGTAAGAGATTCATCAGGTGGTTATGGAACTTTCCAGAACACATATAGAAAAGATAACATTCAAACATTCAAAACAGGTAAGTATTCTATCTAGACCGAAGCTCAGGCCTACTCAAGTCAGATGCTCCGAGTTGCTGATGGTGGTGGAAAGGGCCAGGAAGGGGCAGCGGATAATGAGGAGATGCTCCCAGATTTCTGCTCCAATTTCCCCACCAAGACTGTGGACCTATTAAAGACAAAAATGCTCCATTAAAAATGAGCAGGAGGTCTGAAAGATGTCTTTCCAAAGGAAACAAACAGATGGCCAATAGTTACATGAAAAGATGCTCAACTTTACCCATCATTGAGAAATGAAAATCAAAACCACGTGAGATATCACTCACACCTGTCAGAACAGCCACCACCAAAAAGAACACAAATAAAATCTGTTGGCTGGAGGCTTCCCTGGTGGCTCAGTGGTAAAGAATCTACCTGCTAATCCAGGAGACACAGGTTCAATCCCTGATCCAGGAAGATCCCACAAGCCATGGCACAACTAAGCCTGCACAGCACATCAATTAAGCCTGTGCTCTAGAGACCAGGAGCTGCAACTACTGAGCCCATGTGCCACAAATGAAGCCCTCACGCCCCAGAGCCCATGCTCCACAACAAGAGAAGCCACTGCAATGAGAAGCCTGCACACCACAACTAGAGAGAAGCCCCACTCGTCGCAACTAGAGAAGAGCCCATGCAGCAGTGAAGACCCAGCACAGCCAAAAACTAAAAATATAAAATAAACAAAAATATTTTAAAAAGCAACCTGAACGTCCATTACTCTGAGACTAAGTAAACACATTTAAAAAAATATTGTCGGCGAGGGTATGGTGAAACAGGAACCCTTGTACACTGTTAGTGGGAATGTGAGATGGTTACAGCCATTCAGAACAGTACCAGAGGGTCCTCAGTTCAGCTCAGTTCAGTTCAGTCGCTCAGTCGTGTCCAACTCTTTGTGACCCCATGAATCGCAGCACGCCAGGCCTCCCTGTCCATCACCAACTCCCGGAGATCACTCAGACTCACGTCCATCGAGTCAGTGATGCCATCCAGCCATCTCATCCTCTGTCGTCCCCTTCTCCTCCTGCCCCAATCCCTCCCAGCATCAGAGTCTTTTCCAATGAGTCAACTCTTTGCATGAGGTGGCCAAAGTACTGGAGTTTCAGCTTCAGCATCATTGCTTCCAAAGAAATCCCAGGGCTGATCTCCTTCACAATGGACTGGTTGGATCTCCTTGCAGTCCAAGGGACTCTCAAGAGTCTTCTCCAACACCACAGTTCAAAAGCATCAATTCTTCAGCGCTCAGCTTTCTTCACAGTCCAACTCTCACATCCATACATGACCACAGGAAAAACCATAGCCTTGACTAGACGGACCTTTGTTGGCAAAGTAATGTCTTTGCTTTTGAATATGCTATCTAGGTTGGTCATAACTTTCCTTCCAAGGAGTAAGTGTCTTTTAATTTCATGGCTGCAATCACCATCTGCAGTGATTTTGGAGCCCAAAAAAATTAAGTCTGACACTATTTCCACTGTTTCCCCATCTATTTCCCATGAAGTGATGGGACCGGATGCCATGATCTTCGTTTTCTGAATGTTGAGTTTTAAGCCAACTTTTTCACTCTCCTCTTTCACCTTCATCAAGAGGCTTTTTAGTTCCTCTTCAATAAACTAAAAATAGAACTGCCATATGATCCAGCAATTCCACTTCTGGGTATTTATCCAAAGAAAACAAAAGGATATATACATCCCCCATGTTTATTGCAGCACTATGTATAACAGCCAAGATAGTAAGCAGCCCAAGTGTTCACTGAAGGATGAATGTATGGGTAAAGAAACTGTAGTGTGTATACATAGAATGGAATATTATTTAACTATAAAAAAAGAATGAAATCTTCCCATCTGTGATCATGGAAGGACGTCAAGGGCATTATGCTAAGAGAAATAAATCAATAAGTCAGACATAAAAAGACAAACAATAATTTCACATGTGAAATCTTAAAACACACATACACAAACAACCTCAAATATATACAGAACACATATGTAGTTATAAGAAGTGTGTGTGGGAGAAGTTGGTGAATGGCTTTTGTTTGTTGTTTTAGTTTAGATTATTTAGACTGAATAAGTTAAATAACTTTCCAGTTGATTTAAAAATAGCAGATTTTTGTACTCACATGTAGAGTTTATGTTTTAAATAAATTTTGGTATTTAAAAAATAATTAGCAGATGAAAATAAGACCTGGAAGCTTGAATCATCATCATACATGGTTTCATATTTGCCAACCATGCCAAGTTTATATAAACACTGACAAATTCAGCCAACACAAAATCCTAACACACACTTTCTTTTAATTCCCATAACCAATCCATCAATAATTCCTCTGTAACTCACTTTCCAAAATATCTTTCAAATCTAAGCATTTTCTCCACTTCCATGGCCCCCAGGTCATCCACAATATCCTTCTGGCTGACCTCACAGCTCCCCTGGGCCCACCCCTGCACTCTTCACGTCATAGCCAACAGACACGTCTCGAGGATGAACTCAATCAGGCCATGTCCCCAGTTACATTTTCTCAATATCTTCCCACTACATGCAGAACAAAATACAAACTCCTGAACAGGGCGAACATTGTGTTGGGGGTTACCACCCCCACCAGCCGGCTCTCTAGCCTCATTCCAGCCCCTCTCCCTTCATGCGCTTACTTCTCTCCAGACACACTGGACTTTGCTTTGTCGCCTGAACACAAATTTCCTACCCCAGAGCTTCCACATACACTGTTCCCTCTGCTTAGAATGCTTTAACCTGCTTTTGGACTTGTAGAGTTCAACTCAGTGTTACCCACTGGAAGACTCTTCCCACCAGCACTGCAGAGCTGCCCTCAGGCTGCACCCATCCCCCACCTGGCCATCATCACAGTCAGACAGGCGGCCCCTTCTCACCACCATGTGCAGGGAAGTGGGCTGCCACAGTCACACTATGCTCAGCTGTCTGATCCTTTGGCCCAGTGAGTCTGTGGCTCACACCTGGGCATTCCCACACCCATAGTGCCTGGCGTTGTGGAGACACTGCTTCTATACTTGCTGAATTCATGAATGCCCTTTGACCTGATAAAGCAAATGGAACTAGACTTAGGGAAGATCCTCAGAAGTGGTGTCAACTTATAAAATATAAGTTTTCATCTATTTTTGCCATCCAAATGTGAATTTCTGAGCCCTGAGGACGCCCTGGAACAACAATACCTGCTATCTGTCAGCCATGGAGCTGCCACCACTCCCTATGGTGAGCAAGGAAATAAGGATGTGAATAATCAAATCACAGGACACAAGTTTTAGTTAAAAGCTAAACATGTTGAGAGTTATGTTTCATTTGGTGGGAATTTTTAGGGCTTCAAGTCCAGGAGACAGCGTCTCAAGTGACCCTGAGAGAACTGCTCTGAGGAGACAGGGAGGGGAGGGGAGGGTGGGAAGTCAGGTAATATAGAAGCTTGCAACAAGGGCCAGGTAGTCTGAAAATCAAAAGATTATTGCTAATTAGGGAACACGTCCTATAGTCCATGGGGTCGCAAAGAGTCAAATATGACTTGAGTCACTGAACCGAACTGAACTGAGGGAAGATGAGATATCTCATTAAGGAAATGCACTTTTCTGTGTATGGGAAGATGCAAGAGCCTGGGCTCACTGAAATCATCCCTTTCATACGCATCTCAGCTATCCAGGGCCACTGCCCTGTGATTTGATTATTCACATCCTTAGTTCCTTGTTTACCATAGGGAGTGGTGGCAGCTCCATGGCTGCCAGATAGCATGCACTGTTCTTCCTGGGCACCCTCGGGGCTCAGAAAGTCACATTTGGAAGGCCAAAATAGCTGAAGGCTGTGGCACCCTTGTCTATGATATGGCAGGAAATACTTCATCTCACAGTGGTTTCCTTTAAACAGATTACACTGACACCTGGCAATCAACTGGAAAGGACTTACTATCACAGTTATTAGATAATTTTTTTTAAATTCCCTTGCCCATTTGGTTTGGTAGCTCAGATGGTAAAGAACCTGCCTGCAATGTAGGAGGCACAAGAGACCCAAGTTCGATCCCAGAGTTAGGAAGATCCCCTGGAAAAGGGAATGGCTACCAACTCCAGTATTCTTCCCTGGAGAATTCTATTTATTATTGACTTCCCAGGTAGCACAATGGTGAAGAATCCACCTGCCAGTACAGGAGGCACAAGAGACACGGGTTTGATCCCTGGTTGGGAAAACCCCCTGGAGGAGGGCATGGCAACCCACTCCACTACTCTTGCCTGAGAAATCCCATGGACAGAGGAGCCTGGCAGGCTATAGTCCATGGAGTGGCAAAGAGTCAGACACGACTGAGGGACTGACCACACACAGTCAGATAACACACCACTCAGCTGAATGGTGGCCTTACAAGTACACATGGCACTCTTCCCTGACTCTGCCAGAAGAGCCATCAGTCTCCAAAGACCTCCAGCTTTACCCTTACATAAACTATGGAAGCTGAGGTACCCCATGTCACTTTATTTCAGAGCTTGGAAATGAGAGTACAGTTCAAGGCTGCTACTGCTAAGTTGCTCTAAGTCACTTCAGTCGTGTCCGACTCTATGTGACCCCATAGACGGCAACGCACCAGGCTCCCCTGTCCCTGGGATTCTCCAGGCAAGAACACTGGAGTGGGTTGCCATTTCCTTCTCCAATGCATGAAAGTGAAAAGTGAAAGTGAAGTCACTCAGTTGTGTCCGACCCTCAGCGACCACATGGACTGCAGCCTTCCAGGCTCCTCCGTCCATGGGATTTTCCAGGCAAGAGTACTGGAGTGGGTTGCCGTTGCCTTCTCCAACAGTTCAAGGCACTGGAGTGCAAAGACAAAGCTGTTGGATGTTTTGCAAATGTGAATATTCAAGGCCTTCAAGATGCAGTGTATACAGATTGAGCAGAAATAAACACAAGAAGTCAGCTTCAAACAAATCAAAAGTACAGCCTTCTTGGTGGCTTCTAGTTCACACAAGAAAAGTTAAGTGAAATACAGGCTTATTATCATTTCCCCTTTAAGCCGAAAGCCCCTTAGAGCAGAATTCTTCTATAATGCTGTAAGCCTGTCTGAATAAATACTCTTACTTTGCTATAAAAACGTTCTCAGCACCCTTCATTTGCCCTATAAATGTCTATTTTCCATCCTGCTCTCTCTGCCTTGGGAAACTGAGGCTACTTCAAAAGGGTTCTGGGGTTCTCTAGGTCCATCGGATTTGGCCAAATGAGAGCCTGGGCAAGAGACCTGAGGGGAATGAGGATGAGATCTTAGTGCCACCAGCTGTCTTCCTGGCAGGTTGCCCTGAGCCAGCTGTGCCCTCCTGCCCGCCCACCCCTACCCCCCGCCACCCTCACTAAGGCAGCTGCCCTCCCCAAGTGGCCAGCACACACAGAACCTCCCTGTGGGCCTCAAGGACCACATCTTTGCCTCGTCCCCTTAGGGAAAGTGGTGGGCTCCTTGCCTGGCATTCCTGCACTAACCTCACAGTGCCCCCTCCCTACTATACACACACCTTTGGAAAATGCTCTTCTTGCACTGTTCTGTTTTGGGTATGTCGTTGGTTTCCTGCTGGCATCACAAGTGAAAAGATAACTCATGTAACTGACATCCTTGCTAGAGGCCCAATTCTTTGCTTTAGGGATCAAATATTGGATTTTGGAATCTCTGCCCAGGAACACCTATGTCCTGGTGGTTAGTTCTGCTTCCCTGAAACCGTGATCACCACAGACAGCTCCTGTGCCTTCCAGAGGCCCACAGACACAGATACCCAGTCCTAAGCCAGAACAGGAAAACGGAGCCTGAAGACAGACTGGTGTGGTTCACAGAGAGGCCAGTGTCCCCCGCCACCCAACAGAAACTCCACACAGACGACAAAGCCCTGAAGCAGCAAACTTCTTCAGTGTAGCGCTGACGCAACCAGGAAACCAACCCACAGAAACGACCCCAAGCCTACCTCATCAAATCTGATGTATCTGATCCTTTTCACCCACAGCTGGTGGTACGGAGCCAGCAGCAGAATTTCAAAGCAGGCAGGCACTGTGATGAGCACGCGCAAACAAGAACACTTTGAGCGCTTGCCACATACAGATGTGCTTCTAAGAATATAAAAGAGAGAGTTAAAACTCCTAAATGGAGCTGCTAATAGCTCAAATATGATACTGTTTCCGAGAACATTTCACTACAGCTGCAATGTATTTTTCTGAATACTATGAAACTGCAATTTTTGTAGGTCTAAATGGTAAAATATGAGATTTGAAGTTTAAATTCTTATTTATGAGCCATCAAGGTAATAACAATAGAAGGAGTTAAATGTCACAGATTTATTTCTTCAAAATCCGACCCTGAGGTTCAGTTTAGGTTGAAAAATGTTAAATGTTAAAAAATAACAATGATGGGGTAACTTCTCTGGTGGTCTAGTGGTTAAGACTTCACCTTCCAATGCAGGCGGTGTAAGTTTGATCCCTGGTGAGGGATCTAAGATTCCATATGCCTCACAGCCAAAAAAACAAAACAAAACAGAAGCAATATTGCAACACATTCAATAAAGACTTTAAAAATGGTCCACATCAAAAAAAAATCTTAAAAAAATAAATAAACAATTATGGAAGTTGGGACAGGATGTTTGTTTAGCTTTAACAATTTTCTGTGAGTTCAGTAAGGAGGAAAACTGTTTGATTTATTTAACACCAGAAGTGCATCCATAAATATAACATTTGAAACCATGACGAGCATCCTTCTCAACAAGAAAGATCAAGAAACAGTTATTCTGAATGGAAATCGGAGCTTTTACTTTTTATACTATGGGGTTTTTCAGATCATTTTAAATCCACTTATAAACCAGATGATGCCTTTTGTAAATTCAAGAAAATTACTTGTACAAAACCTTGGGGAGGTACCGCACTTCTACTGAGACAGACTTCTGAGTGCTATCATGTACGTCAGTAACCAAGGCATTAGTTAGCGTGTGTCCTACCTGAGAGTTCAGGGCATCATGATAATAGTCCCAGGTGAAAACACCACACAGACTTTCCTTTATTTGGCAGATTTTTGTTAAAACGATTCTCAACGGTTGCTGCCGCTTAATTGAGAAGGGCCTGATTGATAAAGAAAGAGATTCGTTTATCATGTGACAGATTTGAAGAATTGATGTTTTTGAATTATGGTGTTGGAGAAGACTCTTGAGAGTCCCTTGGACTGCAAAGAGATCAAACCAGTCCATCCTAAAGGAAATCAGTCCCAATGTTCATTGGAAGAACTGATGCTGAAGCTGGAACTTCAACACTTTGGCCACCTGATGAGAAGAACTGACTCATTGGAAAAGACCCCGATGCTGGGAAAGATTGAAGACAGGAGAAGGGGATGACACAGGATCAAATGGTTGAATATCACTGACTGAATGGACATGAGTTTGAGCAAGCTCCAGGAACAGGTGATGGACAGGGAAGCCTGACGTGCTGTGGTCCATGAGGTTGTAAAGAGTCAGACATGACTGAGAGACTGAACTGAATCATGTGACAGAGCACCGGTAAAACCTCAGAGAACAACAGGCTCTGTCTGAAAACACGTGCTGCTGGGGGCGGGGGCAGGGGCTTCATAACCTCTTTCTCCTCCCGTTGCCCTCATACACCGACCCACAGGCTGTCTACCAGCTGTGTGACTACGCCTGAACCTTGGTCATAGCCGCAACCTAAAGTAAAATGGGAAAAATGGCTTCATCAGAGACAGAAACAGAAAGTGTTGCCACACACGAGAAACAAACAGCTGCTCCCTGGGCAATCAAGGCTTGGAGAGAAGCCGTGAGTCTATTTAGGAGAATGGCCGAGGTGGGCTGTGGGGTGGACATGTGGTCCTTGTATTTGGGGGTGGCCTCCAGACCTCCATCTGTGAGGGATCCTCACCCCAGACCAGGCAGGTGGCGGCCAGTGGAATCTGAGTATGTGCAAACCCACACATATCTCTCTACTTCATACTTTATGCCCCTAGAAAGTTTCACCTAGATTAAAATGTAAACTTTAAAACATAAGCATAAAGATACTAGAAAGTGAACAATTTCACATATTTTCATATATTTGAGCACACACATGGCAAAGCTAAATGGAAATACTGATAAATCTGACTACACAAATATTAACAAAATACCATTAATACAGTTGCAAGATAGTAAAAAGACAAAATGACACAGGTATATTGATTATAATTTGGAGAGAAAAAGAAATATACTTATTACATACAGTTCTGGCCAATCATAAAAAGGGAATTCCCCTTCACTAAAAGAAAAAGAAAATGGGCAGATTTCATGAACAAGTAGCTCATGAATAAAGAAACATCAATGCCCAGAAATCATATGGGAAGACTCTCTGGTCAGTAATCACAGAAATTCAGATTTAATATGAGATGGAAATTTTTTATCAGCATGGAAATAAAATTTTAAAATCATAGGAATGTTGTTAAAAAATAATAGAATATATACTTCCATACACTTCCAGAGGGAATAAAAATAGATTTAAACTTTTAGAAGAGTAATTTGGCTTCTACACTTTTGTTTTCTAAAACTTTTAGAAAAGGAATATGTACTGTGTTGAATTACCAATTCCACTTCTGGCAAGCTTAATTTTTCTTGATGTATTTTTTATTAATTTCTTACTATGAACACTTACTGCTTTCACAAGTGTGAAAAATGGAAAGCTACAGTAAAAACTAAAGTGCTAATTTCATTTAACATGTTGATCAATCTGGTTCTGAGTCTGACCCTAAGTCATTCAACACTACATTTTCCTATAAACATCAATAAAATGGAGTGAGATCTCATTTTAATCTGTAGAATCAAAGTTATGTCAACTAACTCTGCCTTTCTTAAGAGTAATCACATTAAAAACAAGGGGTTGTAAATGAGGATATGCAAACTTATACTTCCTGGAAATCAAACTTTCATCTAAATAACAAAGATTTTGTTGTTAAGTTTGACTTTAGGTGGTTCTAGCCATAAAACAAATATGGCAAAACCACTGGGCGTGAGGAACAGGCCAGGAACTGACGCCCGAGAGCAGACTAGATACGCCCCATGGAGGGCAGAGGTGATGTGGGGTCCTTAGTGACTCCACACTGCCCAGCAAAATGGAGGTGCCTCGCTCAGTTACAGCAAAAAGCTGAACGAAAAGGCTGCAAGTCCAGACTCTCCCTCACAACCCTCCAAGGAGAGTGTTACTTTAGGCTCTCAAACTGGAAGGAGAAAGCACAGAAGATAAAGTAACACTCACGGAACAGAACAGACTGGTGGTTGGTGCAGATGGTGGGTGGGGGAGGGGGCAGGGGAAAGTGGGAAGGGGTCAAAAGGTACAAAATTCCAGTTGTAAGTCAGTCCTGGATGTAATAGTGACTATTCCTAATAACACTGTATACCTGAACAACATTGTGTACCTGAAAGCTGCCAAGAGTGTAGTCCAAAGCTCTCATCACAAGGGAGAAAAAGGTATAACTGTATGAGGTGATTCATGGTAACTAGAATTATTGTAGTGATCACGTCACAATATACACCACTACTGACCTTTATGGTGTATACCCAAAATTAATATGTTACATGTCAATTTTACCTCAATAAAAATTGAAAAAATAAACTGGAAAAAAAATAAAGTGGGTAATCTACCAGATGACCATGGGCTTATTTCAAAAAAGGAGGTTCAGGAGTAAATGAGAAAACTTACTTTATTGTTACCTTAGTGGGGGCCACATCCACGAGCACCCCCTTGTCACCTGGGAACAACCCCCAGCCCTGGGAGGTACCTTGGTGGGGGCCACATCCACGACCACCCCCTCATTGCCCTCATGCAGCACCCTCTCCATGCAGTAGTAGGAGGCTTAGGTCTTCCCAGAGGACTTTGGGGCTGAGATAACTGCAGACTTGTTCTTGTCCACGATGTCCAGGAGCTCTTGCTGCAGATTCAGAGCACTGTCACGTCAGCACCAGGTGCAGCAACAGCAAAACCAGTACGTGAAGACACCCCCCTCATAATTCCCTTCTAATGGCACCAGGGCAGGTGTGGGCTCTAGCAGCTTGTTTCCCTTGGGGGTCGGTGCCACACTGGGCCCTTCCCCCAAGCAAGCGACCATTAAGAGCAACTGTCAACCAGCCACCTGCGTGGTCCTTCTTGGCAATTGGTCATGGCCCCCCCCACCTCTTGTGTGTAAAAGGAGTCTGAACTGGAACTGAGGGAGATGGTTTTCTGAGACACTAGTCTGCCGTCTTCTGGGTCTGCTGGCTTTCTGATTAAAATTCTTATCCCAACAACTTGCCTCCCGACTTACTGACTTGCCGCAAGCAGAGCGAGCTTGGGCCAGTAACACTGTGCCGCAAAGCAGTGGTTGGGAGCTGAAAACACGCCAAGAGATCCTAGAGAACTTGTGAGGAGCTCACTGCCTCTCCCAGCAGAGAGGACCACAGTGCTTTTGAGCATACAAAGGTGGGCTTTGTGTGAAAAATGGAGACTGAGTCAGAACAAGTCTGATGACTTGTCATTAAGTGCACCTTGGCTTAGAGAAATGAAGACCTAAGAACATGTATTTTTGTGAGGGTGAAAAAGTAGCTGAATAGAAAAAAATAAATAAATAATTAGCATTTTACTACTTATCTTCTCCTTTGTAAAAAGAAGAATGGCCCTACTTTAGAGGGCCTGTGGGTCCTTCATTAAAACAGATTCTCATCCTTCAGCCTGCGCTTTCATTCATCAAAATGATGACTCATCAAAGGATAGAGAGACCATGTGATGGGCAGAAGACACAATAGTTCTCCAAAGCCCACCCTACTCGCTATCTGAATCCAAGTCCACTCTGGGCTGCACCTCAGAGCGAAGGCAGCATCAGCAGTGTGGTGTGTGTAGGATTCCTGGAAGCCCTCGGCAGCCCCAGGCCTGCCCTCAGGCAGGAAGGACCTGGGCCCCGCTCCGAGCAGCAGCAGAGAGCCTGTGGGCGACCAGCACCGCCAGCACCAACACAAGGAGGACAAAGTCGGATGCTGGTGAGACAGCCTGTGAGAGTGAACCTCTGAAATGGCTCTCTTGTAGGTAAGCATGTTTAATTCATAAGGTTGGACCAATGCAGAAACGCGTCCTTTTATTCCTAATTTTATATCCATCAATATTATTCTTACACATATTTATAGAAAAGCAGTTACTATGGTCCCAGATATCGGCTGTAAATACCTAAATGACTGTCTATACTGTTTAACCTCCCTGAATCTCTGTACACTTTTCTGTATTTACACAGGAACCCTACTGACTCAGGGGAACCTTGGAGGCTGCTCCATATGATACAGTCAGAACTTCAAAGACACACATGTGAATCCACCAGAACACCTCCAAGAAGATGGTCCACTTACAAAAGTGGATGATATGGAAAATTCACTTTCTTTAAGTGGGAAAAAGTTCACATTTGACATTTCCTGTGGCAGTTTTAAATGACATGATTCAATATTAAGAATTTCATGCCAAACATGATATGAAGAACTACAATCATGAGTAGCTTCTGAGATCAGATTTAATTATACAATAGAAAATTCAGGCATTACCTGCCAGTTGTCAGGAACAAAGTCCTGAACTCTGGGGTCTGGATCTTTCCTCTCTTCATGCACCAGATGGTGGCCCATGAACTGCAGCTAAAACCGGGCTGGCCCAAGGCCCACTGTGAGTATTTGTCCTTTTTCTTCTCCTTTATGCCCTTTCCTGTGACCTGTATTAGTTTAAAAGCCCAACTTGAAAGTGATTTTAAACTTTAACATCATTTAAGTGATCAAAATTATTTATTTTATTTTTAAAATAAAATGACTGAAAACTAATTTTTATCAGAAAAGCATTTTACCATCTTTGAAATTTTGAAGTACTTATTGAAAAAATCTTCTACCATCTAAATCATTATCTTAACTAAGAGTAAATAGCAGACATCAAGATTTTCAAATACCCATCACAGTACTTGAGCTACAATCTGATACAAAGACAACTGAACAATCACAATATAGCTTTTAGTGTTCTCCTAGAATTAAACACAGGACTAGTTTTAAGGGTCTGCAGAGACTATCTAATATTCAATTTGCTTGTCCAGAGAAGCATTTGTAAAATGTTCCAGTTCTAGGTTACTTGGAGAAGGAAATGGCACCCCACTCTAGTACTCTTGCTTGGAAAATCCCATGGATGGAGAAGCCTGGTAGGCTACAGTCCATGGAGCCGCAAAGAGTCGGACACGACTGAGCGACTTCACTTTCACTTTCACTTTTCAGGTTGGGGCATCTGGATTACTAATAATGATTAAGAACTTGAAGCTAGTATTTTCAATAGAAAAAGTCTGCCAGGAGGTGACTGTACAAGACACTTTCTGTACACCTAACAGCTGCTCTATTAAAATGGAGCTCTTCTGAAAACATCATGCACTGGATGCAAAGAACTCGCCAGCTCCTTGAACCCTGAACACCGCAGGCACCTGGCTATGAGTTGCCGATCTGCCTCCTGCCGAAGCTCTGGGTATTTTTCCAGCACAGAGCAGATCCTTTTCACCATCTGCACAGCTATACTTAAGTCTTCGTGGTTTCACCTTGGTAAAGAATATACGACAAAACTGTTTTAAAAGGCTATCAAAAATAACAAATGTTTGATTATCCAAGATTAGTCACTTGGCCAGTCAACCTGTCCCAATTAAACTCACTATTTACTCAGAATTAATGGAGGTTTTGGAATACAGAAAACTCAATAAAATTAAAATGCAGCTATATACACTCCATCACCCTCCATGGATAATTGAGAGGTAGCCATGTAAGTGTTGGAGAAAAAGAAAAATCTTGTAGTTCATGACAAAAATAAGGTCATTAAAACCCAAATTGGTCTAAGTTCAGAGGAACACAAATCTTTCTCCAACTAGTATTTCCATGCCTTCTCTACTATATTCAAAGAAAAATACTGAGATAACTTTAACAATCTGGCTAAAACTTGGCAAGATGTATTGAATCCTAACAGTGACCAGACATAAATATGTGGTGTAAACATTAAAGCCTTTAATTCAACGGGTCTGTAACCCCACTGGACCCAGACTTGGCTAATTCCTCTCCTGTTTTTAGGTCACAGACATACTCTCTCTTCCTCCCCACAGCTGGCTTTTTCATACTTCACATTTAGGGCTGTTTTGATCCCCTCTTTCTTCCAATCAACCTACACATTATTTACAAACATTACCAAACACTTACCAATGCTATAAAGGCTACAAAAGAGCTTTAACATGGATTCTCCTTGCAGCCCCCGCTGCCCTAGGGGGTAAGCCACTGCTAATCCTGCTCTCTTTCACAGCCACCATCTGCAAATCCTGACACAGCCTCTTAATTAGAGCGATGCCAGAGACCAAGCCTTGTGCTTTTTGCTGTGGCAAGGTCCTCAGGAAAGACTGACTTTGCGGGTAGGATGGAAGTTAGTATAGAATGTCGGGGAGTGACCATGTGCTTCGTGGATTCGCGTGTGGAGACGATCAAAACAGATCAGTGAGATTCACTCGGAAGAACAGTCAGTTGGTGGCGTACTGGCCCCTGGTCATGTCATCTGCCACCAACTTGCATGTCTCTACCCAGCTGTGTCTCTCCCTCATCTGCTTCTTTCTACCTCTCCTTTTCGTTTCTCCTGTCTACTGTGGCAGTTGTAAAGTAGCACATAGAAACTCAGCATGCCAGGCAAACGCGGCCGGAGTTTTGCCCAAAGATAAATGTTTTCTCTTCACACCTCAGAGACAGATGACAGGCTCTTCTTGGGAGTCCAGCTGCCCTGTGGGTCCCCTTCCATGCCCACGATTCTCTAAATAGCTGTCAACTCTGACTGGGAATCGATTTTAATTTTTTATTGAAGTGTAGTTGATTTATAATGTTGTGCTAATTTCTCCTGTAGAGCAGTGACTCAGCGACAAATACATTCTTTTCCATTATGGTTTATCACTGGATACTGACTATAGTTCCCTGTGCTCAACAGCAGGACCTTGCTGTTTATCCACCCTACATATACTAGTTCATATCTACTTTTTTTTAATTTAAATTTATTTATTTTAATTGGAGGCTAATTACTTTACAATATTGTATTGGTTTTGCCATACATCAACATGCATCCGCCACGGGTGCCACGTGTTCCCACCCTGAACCCCCCTCCCACCCCCCACCCCGTACCATCCCTCTAGGTCATCCCAGTGCACCAGCCCCAAGCTTCCTGTATCCTGCATCAAACCTGGACTGGCGATTCGTTTCTTATATGATATTATACATGTTTCAATGCCACTCTCCCAAATCATCCGACCCTCTCCCTCTCCCACAGAGTCCAAAAGACTGTTCTATACATCTATGTCTCTTTTGCTGTCTCACATACAGGGTTATCGTTACCATTTTTCTAAATTCCATATATATGCGTTAGTATACTGTATTGGTGTTTTTCTTTCTGGCTTACTTCATTCTGTATAATAGGCTCCAGTTTCATCCACTTCATTAGAACTGATTCAACTGTATTCTTTTTAATGGCTGAGTAATATTCCATTGTGTATATGTACCACAGCTTTCTTATCCATTCGTCAGCTGATGGACATCTAGGTTGCTTCCATGTCCTGGCTATTATAAACAGTGCTGCAATGAACACTGGGGTACACGTGTCTCTTTCAATTCTGGTTTCCTCGGTGTGTATGCCCAGCAGTGGGATTGCTGGGTCATAAGGCAGTTCTATTTCCAGTTTTTTAAGGAATCTCCACACTGTTCTCCATAGTGGCTGTACTAGTTTGCATTCCCACCAACAGTGTACGATGGTTCCCTTTTCTCCACACACTCTCCAGCATTTATTGCTTGTAGACTTTTGGATCACAGCCATTCTGACTGGCGTGAAATGGTACCTCATTGTGGTTTTAATTTGCATTTCTCTGATAATGAGTGATGTTGAGCATCTTTTCATGTGTTTGTTAGCCATCTGTATGTCTTCTTTGGAGAAATGTCTATTTAGTTCTTTGGCCCATTTTTTGATTGGGTCATTTATTTCTCTGGAATTGAGCTGCAGGAGTTGCTTGTATATTTTTGAGATTAGTTGTTTGTCAGTTGCTTCATTTCCTATTATTTTCTCCCATTCTGAAGGCTGTCTTTTCACTTTGCTTATAGTTTCCTTTGTTGTGCAGAAGCTTTTAATTTTAATTAGGTCCCATTTGTTTATTTTTGCTTTTATTTCCAATATTCTGGGAGGTGGGTCATAGAGGATCCTGCTGTGATTTATGTTAGAGAGTGTTTTGCCTATGTTCTCCTCTAGGAGTTTTATAGTTTCTGGTCTTATGTTTAGATCTTTAATCCATTTTGAGTTCATATCTACTAATCCTAAACTTCCACCCGATCCCTCCCACTCTCCCCCATGGCACCCAGAAGCCTGTTCTCTATGTTGGTGAGTCTGTTTCTGTTTTCTAGGTAAGTTCATCGTGTTGTATTTTAGATTCCACATATAAGCAATGAGGAATGGGTTTTAATTCGCTTATGAATGTCTTCTATCTTTGCTCTTGGGCCCTCTCTGAGACTTCATTGTTCCTCAGTAAAAGGGGTAATAATACTTGGCATGGCAAATCACTGCAGTACTCTTGCCTGGGAAATCCCATGGACAGAGGAGCCTGGCAGGCTACAGTCCACGGGGTGGAAAAGAGTCAGACATGACTGAAGTAAGTGAGCTTCAGTCATGTCTGACTGAAGCTTCTTTCTCAATAAGAAAGTATGTAAGCCTTTAATAAGAGATGAGTAGATAATTTACAAAAGAAAGACAAATATTGATAAAAGTGTCCAACCTCTTTAGTAATAAAGATGATGAGATAGCATATTTTTACTTTCAAATTAGCAAAGTATATTTTAAGGTTAATAGCACTGGAAATCTGGAGAAGGAAATGGCAACCCACTCCAGTGTTCTTGCCTGGAGAATCCCAGGGACGGGGGAGCCTGGTGGGCTGCCGTCTATGGGGTTGCACAGAGTCGGACACGACTGAAGCGACTTAGCAGCAGCAGCAGCACTGGAAATCACAGGGTAAGTCTGTGGATCACAGGATAACTCTTCCATTTTGCCAAGGAGGACAAATAGGTACAGAGTTACTGCAAAGACATTTAGCAATATGATGCTTTTGAACTGTGGTGTTGGAGAAGACTCTTGAGAGTCCCTTGGACTTCAAGGAGGTCCAACCAGTCCATCCTAAAGGAAATCAGTCCTGGGTGTTCATTGGAAGGTCTGATGCTAAATCTGAAACTCCAATACTTTGGCCACCTCATGTGAAGAGTTGACTCATTGGAAAAGACCATGATGCTCGGAGGGATTGGGGGCAGGAGGAGAAGGGGACGACAGAGGATGAGATGGCTGGAGGGCATCATCAACTCGATGGACATGGGTTTGGGTGGACTCCCGGAGTTGTTGATGTACAGAGAGGCCTGGTGTGCTGCAGTTCATAGGGTCACAAAGAGTCGGACACGACTGAGCGGCTGAACTGAACTGAACTGAATGATTACCATAAGCATGTTGATACTTTTGGATTGACTATTCAAGTTCCAGGTATGTAGGTTAGTGAGCTATACAAAATGTGTACAAAGATTTATGCTCCAAGACATTTAAGTTATTTGTTAAAGCCAGTTTTCAAACAATTAAATATTCAGCATTAGAGAGCTATCACACATCCATAAAAATAAATTTTTAAATAAATAAAATTTTAGAATTTTTTGACAATCAGCAAAAGTGGTCTATTAAAGTCTATTATTAATATATTTGTCTGTTAGTTAATATTATTTTGTGTGTGTGTGTGTGTGTGTGTGTGCTCAGTCATGTCCAACTCTTTGCAACCCCATGGACTGTAGCCCACCAGGCTGCTCTGTCCATGCAATTTCCCAGGCAGGAATCCTGGAGTGGGTTGTCAGTTCCTCCTCCAGGGAATCTTGTCCACCCAGGGATAGAACCCATGTCTCTTGTGTCTCCTGCATTGGCAGGTGCATTCTTTACCATTATAGTGATATTAATTTCCCAGTTTGACAAATGTGCCTTCATTATATTAGATGTTGACTTTAGGGAAAGCTGAGTGAGATGTATACGGAAACTCTACTATTATTGCATATTTCTTAATAATTAAAAAATTCATTCAAATAAGAAGCCTTTTTTAAAGCTTCAGTACTTCTTCCATCATAGTTTTCCATTTTAAATTTCCAAAAAGACGTCCTAAAGCTAAAGCTTGGCATTCCTCCAGTTCCTCCATCAGTGCCTTACAAGCATTCTCAATGTTCTTTTCATTCTGCGAAAGGAAGGCAAACCACATAAATAAAACATTCCATTACTCTCCAATTATAGAAAATCATATATTGAAGATAATATTGTTACAATATATTTCTAAGTAAAAAAAAAATACACTAGTGTAATTCAGTCCACTCACTCAGTTGTGTCTGACTCTTCGCAATCCCATGGACTACAGCACACGAGGCTTCCCTGTCCATCACCAACTTCTGGAGCTTGCTCAAACTCCTGTCCACCAAGTTGGTGATGCCATCCAACCATCTAATCCTCTGTCATCCTGTTCTTCTCCTGCCATCAATCTTTCCCAGCATCAGGGTCTTTTCCAATGAGTCAGCTCTTCACATCAGGTGACCAGAGAATTGGAATTTCAGCTTCAGCATCAGTCCTTCCAATGAATATTCAGGACTGATTTCCTTTAGGATGGACCGGTTGGATCTCCTTGCAGTCCAAGGGACTCTCAAGAGTCTTCTCCAACACCACAGTTCAAAAGCATCAATTCTTAGGTGCTCAGCTTTCTTTATAGTCCAACTCTCATATCCATACATGACTACTGGAAAAACCATAGCTTTAACTAGATGGACCTTTGTCAGCAAAGTAATGTCTCTGTTTTTAATATGCTGTCTAAGTTGATCATAGCCTTTCTTCCAAGGAGCAAGCATCTTTTAATTTCACGGCTGCAGTGATTTTGGAGCCCAAGAAAATAAAGCCTCTCACTATCTCCATTGTTTCCCCATCTATTTGCCATGAAGTGAAAGGAGTGGATGTCATGATCTCCGTTTTCTGAATGTTGAGTTTTAGGCACCTTTTTCACTCTCCTCTTTCACTTTCATCAAGAAGGTCTTTAGTTCTTCACTTTCTGCCATAAGGTTGGTGTCATCTGTGTATCTGAAGTTATTTATATTTCTCCTGGCAATCCTGATTCCAGCTTGTGCTTCATCCAGCCCAGCATTTTTGTATGACGTACTCTGCATATAAATTAAATTATCAGGGTGACGATATACAGCCTTGACATATTCTTTTCCTGATTTGGAACCAGTCTGTTGTTCCATGTCCAGTTCTAACTATTGCTTCCTGACCTGCATACAGATTTCTCAGGAGGCAGGTAAGGTGGTCTGGTATTCCCATCTCTTTCACAATTTTCCACAGTTTATTGTGATCCACACAGTTAAAGGCTTTGGCATAGTCAGTAAAGCAAAACCAGATGATTTTCTGGAACTGTTTTGATGATCCAGCAGATATTGGCAATTTGATCTCTGGTTCCTCTGCCTTTTCTAAATCCAGCTTGAACATCTGGAATTTCACGTTTCACATACTGTTGAAGCCTGGCTTGGAGAATTTTGAGCATTACTTTGTTAGCGTGTAAGGTGAGTGCAATTGGGCGGTAATTTGAACATTCTTTGGCATTGCCTTTCTTTGGGATTGGAATGAAAACTGACCTTTTCCAGTCCTGTGGCCACTGCTGAGTTTTCCAAATTTGGTGACATATTGACTGCAGTACTTAACAGCATCATCTTTTAGGATTTTAAATAGCTCAACTGGAATTCCATCACCTCCACTAGCTTTATTCTCAGTGATGCTTCCTAAGGCCCAAATGTAATTATGGAGTATTAACAATGTTTTTAAAGCCTGCCAAACAGCACTAGTTTGTTTTCACCAAATTAATTTTTGTCTAGACCCATTTCGTTTTTTAACAACATTCTTCTTTCTTCTTTCTTTTCAGTCGCTCAGTCGTGTCCGACTCTTTGCGACCCCATGAATCGCAGCATGCCAGGTCTCCCTGTCCATAACAACATTATGATGGTATAATTAACATGATAGAAAATCCACTCACTCTAAGGGTACAACTCAATGGCTTTTGGTAAATTTACAAAACTGTGTACAATCACTGTCACAATCTAATTTTAGAACATCTTCAACATCTCAAGAAGAAACTATTTACCCATTTAATGCAATATATTATATTAGAAAAAATTCAAACATAAGCAGAGAGAACAGCATAATCCCCACCCAGGTAATAAGCATCCAGCCACAGCCATTAACATATCACTTTATGTGCATTTCACATAGTCCTCAAAGTGATCAATGAAATAACCTCTGTAAGATGAGTGTTAACATAAATTATTTTACCAAAAATAAATCCTCCTTTAAAAAATACTGTTCTTATGGAAAGTTTAGTAAGGAAATTTTGTTAGGACTCTTTAAACTCAGATTCAGAAATTGCACTAACAGAATAAAATGAGATATACTGATTATACGAATCCTTATCACTATAAAATTTTTTTAATTAAAAAAAGAACCCAAGGCTGTTCCTGCTCACTGCAGGCAACTAGAGCTAGAAATAGTTTAATGACTGAAGCTCTAATGGAAGAATAGTAAACTATCTTATGATGGGTGTCTCCAATGTCCAGAGGGGTATGACCCTAAACTCAAAAAAAGTAAGAAATATTAATTGCCTCAAAAATCATTTTGATGATATGTAGAATTATCTTCATATTCTAAATTCACTATAAGTAGTGAAAATTAGACAGAAACCAGATTTCTAAAATTGGTGAGCATTTTTTGAACTCTCAAAAGTATATTACAGTCATTACCAATTTTACCAATACAGCAAAATAATAAGATCACAGGATTAAAATTCTAAATAATTTGAAAATTCTGTTAATGATTTTCTGTTAGGAAATAATTTTATGTCAGGGACTTCCCTAGCAGTCCATTTATTGCTAAGGTCTCTGCACTCCCAATGCAGGGGGCATGGGTTTGAACCTTAGTCTGGGAACTAAGGTCCCACATGCCACACAACATGGCCAATATTTTTTTTTAATTTTCTTTTTAAAGTAGCATGCATTTATTTGGCTACATCAGGTATTAGTTGTGGCACATGGGATCCTTCGTTTCGGCACACAGACTCTCTAGTTGTAGATTCTCTAGTTGTAGCATGTGGATTTAGTTGCTCTGCAGCATGTGGGATCCTAGTTTCCTGACCTGGGATCAAATCCACATTCCCTGCATTACAAGGCAGATTCTTAACCACTGGACCAATTTTTTTGAAAAGTTGTATTTAATTTATTTTCCTTCATCAAATTTCTCTGTTGTTGTCTCATTAAGAGCTGCTGTAGTCACCACCCTTTCACTAGTACATGGATGTGTGTCTGGCCTTCCTAAGTGGAGGCAGAATGACACGCCACACTTAAGCACTGGGGTCAGGCTGCCTCTTTTCAAATCCAGGCTCTATTACTCATCTGGGGTTGACAATGGGCAGATGGGGCTTCCCTAGTGGCTCAGACAGTAAAGAATCTGCCTGCAGTGCAGGAGACCCAGTGCAGTCCCTGGGTTGGGAAGATCCCTCTGGAGAAGGAAATGGCAACTCACTCCAGTATTCTTGCCTGGAGAATCCCATGGACAGAGGAGCCTGGCGGGCCACAGTCCATGGGGTCACAGAATCAGACACGACTGAGCAACTCTCTCACACACACACACACACATACACACACACACACAATGGGCAGATTATTTATTCAAGTATCTATTTCATGATCTGCAAAACACAGATGACATTAACACCTCCCTCACAGCGTCACTGTGAAGGTTAAACAAAGTGATCCACAGAAAGTGCCAAGCACTACTGTTATAACAATAACTTCCCAGTAGAAGACAGCATTTTTATTTTATTATTATCATTTCTATACCTCTCTGTTAAACCTATGATAATTTCCATAAAACAGGTAAAAATAAAACCAAGTCATGTAATATAGAAAACTTTGTGAAATTCTAAAAGTTTGTCTTTCAGGTGGAAATTACCTTATGGAAAAACATCTGGTTTTTGTACTTGCTCTGCATAAAGTACACATAAAATAGAAAGATATCAGATGACTGGCCAGAGAAGAGTACAGCATTGACCTTCATTGACCAACAATCAGAAAATATGGACAACTGCCTTCCAGGAAAGTGATCCACTCTTGTGACAAGCACCCAGAAAAGGTTGTTTGAACATAAATGTTGGTATTATGCTGAAGATGGAGGATTAATGCCGTTCTCAGGGCACGAAGTTCCTGGAAGTTGAAATGTGCATGCTCAGCATCCTGGGAGGATGGATAGATAACTGTGAAATCATCATTTCGTTCTCTAGCTTCACTGGTTAACATATACCAAGGAAGCCTTTAAAGGGAGTTCCAACACAGTCATGTTCTGATTCACAGTCAGGAAATAGACCTTTGACTGTCATTTTGCAAATACATCCACAAACCCCAATTTGGGTTTGAATACACGTGTCTCCTTTAACTCAGAATTTACCACACTTTCCCTTCCCACTCTAATTCTTTTCCTCTCCAATCACACTTCAAAAAAAAAAAAAAAAAGAAAGAAAAATACTAAAACCAAATGGTGGCTACAAATCATCCACAAGGAAAGATAGGGTGGATCACTCTGTAGGGATGGTCTCAGGTTATCCGGAAGTAGCACTGGTTTTTATCAAAAGACCACAGCTTGTGCACTGCTTGCAAGCAGTCAGCAATGTTCAAACACTTAAAATAATGTCGATCACAAAACAACTGGACAGGCATGCACCAAAACCTTTAGGGGTAGAATGAGAAGGAGGTGGTATTATACACATATGAACTTAAAAGTGCTAAAATTTCACTAGCCAAGTATTTTCCCTCAGAGGTATTTACTGCAGAACAAATAAGAACAGAGCAACGCCAGTGAGTTTGGCCTTCCTCTGGGCTCAAACTGCTGAGTTTTGAAGACAGAGATGGATTTACTTGGAGTTGGGAGGCTAGACTGGAGACCAGCTTGGCCACCCTCCCCCAGGGTCCCGTATGTCCTCACAGGAAAGCTCCAGGAGGTCAGAAAGAGAGAAACAAATATCAAATTATATTGATTACACATGAAATCTAGAAAAATGATAGAGATGATCTTATTTGCAAAGCAGAAATTGAGACACAGACATAGAGAACAAATGTATGGACGGAAGAGGGGAAGAGGGAGTGGGAGGAGTTGGGAGATTGGAACTGACATTTATACACTCTTGATACCATGTATAAAATAGATGACTATTGAGAACATAGTGTACAGTTCAGAGAACTCTACTCAGTGCTCTGTGGTCACCTAAATGGGAAGGAAACCCAAAAAATAGGGCATATATGTATATGTGTAGCTGATTCACTTTGCTGCACAGCAAAACCTAACAATTTTGTAAAGCAACTATACTCCAACAAAAATGGATAATAATAAATAAATAAATATGAATGTTCTATATCCTCAATTAAAATGCAGAGATTGTCATAATAGATAAAAGTGCAAAAGCCAAAACAAAAACAAAAACAAAAAGTCCTCAACTCTCAGTCATTCTGAATACTGGGATTATGGGTAACAACTTTTTCTGCTATCCCCTCTAAATTTTCTAAATTTTCATTGGTCTATTTCTCTTTGAAAAAAGCAAAAATAGACTACTTACAAAACAATGTCACTGTAGGTTTCAGTTCTCAAATCACAGAAAAGAACCCCACTGTTGCATGTTACCTTGAATAAAACAATGGCAAACTGTCCTCCTTAACTAATTAGATTTATGAGGTAGCATTCAATCAGGTAGAAGAAGGACAGGTCTTGTCCAAACCACCATGAGGGCATGACGGTCTCTGAGCCCACCCATGTGTCTACATGGGTACTCTTTTTCCTCCTAACAGACACTTTACTAGTTTCATCTCTATGAGGAAATTCATCTCTACACAGCCGACAGGACAAACCTGGTCCCTGGTCCCTGGTGGTGTAATGGCTCGGACTCAGCACTCTCCCCGCACTGACCGACTACAGGCTCTGGTGGGGACCCGAAACCCTGCTCCAAGCCACTGCAGGCTGAGGCCCACTGAGACCAGCAGCCTGGGGGGCCCATACTGCTGGCCGTCAGGAGGAGGGCAGGCCACAGTTTAAGGAGTCTGCTGTCTCTACAAGCTGGCGAAGCAAGGAAACGGATTCTCCTGGAGAGGCTCCGGGGACCAGCACTCTTGCACCTTGACTTTAGCCTCATGGGACTGACCTGCAGAACTGTAAGGAAATGCATGGGTGCTGTTTCAAACCACTAAGCTGTTGTACTTTATCACAATATTGTAAACTAATATGGTCAGAAAGTGATAATGCATTTATCAGCAGCAGAAATATGGACTTTGTGTTATAATAAGAGGTAGCATTAGCCAAAGCCACTGTGTGTCCAAAATATGCTGACCTCTTTGCATTTGTTCCCACAGTAACCTTCATAACAATGCCATTAGATATGCACTATTATTTTTATCATTTCATAAATGAGATTAAAAAAACTTAGAAGGGTAACACAGCAGTAAATGGCAACAAGATCCAACACCCTGTCTGGCCCGCAGGTCTGCCCACAGTTTTCTCTGTGACCTGATCCACCCTTCAAGCTCCTCAACTGAGAGCCTTTCACTGAAGGGCAACTGATTTCACTCTGGCTTCTCCTTTGGCTCACTTGTTGAGATGGGAAGTGTTTTGGTATGTGCTGGGGTCCTGCCCCGGCTGATCCAGGGTATTTGAAGCGGGGACGGCGTCGGCGACCTATTTATTTAAATATTATATCAAAGATATAAAGAGTAATAGGATGAGGATAGCTCAGTAGGAAAATTCAGTAGAGAAAAGAAGCTGAGTAGCTTGGTTTACGCGGGAGACCAATAAAACTTCAAGACAAGAAGCTGGCACCACTTACGTAGGCCGCGCTGGCGTCCTTCCGTTCTCCCGAAGGAGAGGAGACACTGAGGCCTCCCCGGTTGGATCTTAGAAGCCCAGGCATAATTAGTAAGCATGGCGGGTTCCGCGCTCCAGATGGAGACTCAACCAGAGTGAGAGAGAGCGCGACATGGGGAGACCAGTATTTCGAGAAACTGATCCCAATTCTTTATTTTCCAGAGTCTGTTTTTATACACTGAGATGTTATACAAAAGTCACATGGGGACAGCAGTCCTGACTTTATTAAAGTCAGGTGCTTCACACAAATGTATACAGAGGTCTTAGGGGTGTTACATCATCTTCTGGCCAGGGAGGGGGGGGAGGCCTGCTGACAATTTATGACCCTCTCCTTGTGACAACGGTCAGTCACCCAGGACACTTATTTCTCCAGGGGTGATTATTCTTAAAACAGATGCCACCCAAATAAAGTTACATTCCTATAGGGTAAGGGTGTAGTGGGTTTTAGTTAAGGAAAGAATTTACTTAGCCTAAGGTCTAACGTGATTAATATCAAAGGTTAATACTTATTTCTTCTATATATTCATTAATGTGTGTAAGGGCAGGGGATGTGGAGACTTAGCAACAAACATTGGCTCAACAAATGAAAAACCCTTCACCAATACAATTTCTAATCAGCCCATTATACTTATACTAATAGTTTTCTAACTTTTCTAAGGAACCTGTTTTTAGAAGGTTTAAAGCATCTCATGCCTCTCACAGTTGGGAAGCTGTGAGCAATCACATGTGGCCGGACAAGCCTGTCAGGCAGGCTAGAGAACCTTCAGAGGAGTTTGTAGGTTAAAACACTCTTATCACGCCCAGGAGTTTTTATTAACTGGAGCTCTAGGTTAACTCCTTCTCCGAAAGAGGTGGTGGGGGACAGCCCCCCGTAAAGTCAGAGGTGTAGGTGAGAGCACAAAGTAGTAAAGTAGGCAGGCTCTGGTTATGGGGGTAGATGCTCGAGGAGTTTCAGGGGGACTCCTGAGGCTCGATCCCACCTTTGCGTATGTCGAGCCTCCTTCCTCATGACCTTTGTCACGGGTGGAGTACCTCACTCTGGCCCCCAACAGGTATGTATGGTATTTTGCGGTTGTTTAGGGTTTTTAATGAGTTGAGGAAGTGAAACCTCAGCAACCCCTGACCCAGTCCTTCCCCTCTTCCACCCAGCATATTTCAACAGCACCGGAAGTTCTAGTCTCGCTTTCCACTTCAACAACCTACTACCATGACCACACCTAGACCTTGTCCAGCATGTCAACAATCACAACCCCCCTCTGTGTGTCAGCCCCTCCCTCCAGCTGCCTCCCCTGGGGACCTCCCAGAAGCGGGTCCTGTTGGGTGAGCTCCAAGTCAGCACCTCTCCATTCCACTGCTGGCTCTCCTCCATACCTTGCCTGCAGCTGACAATCTGGATCCACCTTCCCCAGTGTTCTCTCTGGACACAGGGGAAGTTGACACTGCTCGTGTCCCATCAAACTATTTGTAGACATAGCTGATGCCTTCCCACCAAGACTTCTGCATGTTCTACAGTGATGGTAGAACTTGATTGGTGCCTGTAGTAATGCTGACACTCACAGCAGGTGGGAGGGTGGCATGTGCTACTGTTTAACTTCAATCAGAGCTCTGGAAGAGTCCCTTGGTCGTCTAAACTAAACCAATTAGACTGGCTGCCAGGAGTGTATGTGGAAGGCGGGTGCCCAGAGCACTCCCTTCAGGTCTAGCAATGTCTTCTGAGATGGGACAGGAGTCCTTGCTGTGTGTAACATCTGGATGACATCTAGGACTCCCAAGGGGACGAGGTATGTCCCAGGAGGGCTGTCTGGGGGTTAGCAGATGTAGATAAGTCTGCTACCGGCTCTCTGTTTGGGTATCTGCAAAGCAAAGATCTCTGGAGTCCTTCTACCCAAAGGGAAGGCCTTCCAGGCCAGGGGCAGGCACATGTGGAGATGCCCAGACAGGGCCCTTGGGCGGCCAGCCTTGGAGCTGAGAGCGTGGTGGAAGGGCCACCAGCTGTTCAGCTGTGGCCCCCTCCTCCGCCAGGACACCTGGTTTGAGAGATGGGAGAGCAGCCCTACACCTCTGAGTTCCTGCACACACACTGGCAGTAACTCCATCTACAGAATCTGCCAACTCCTGTTTCTGTTCACTCAGGTGATCCCTGGGTGTCCCCAGGCAACTGAATGGTCTGGGATCAGGGTACCTCCTCCAACTCCCCAGCATCTGGCCTGGACTGAGGGCAGGGGGCACAAAGGACAAGTCCTGTTCCAGGGCGGGACCTGCGGGTCCCCAGATTTGGCCCCAGCCTAGCCCCAATTCCACACTGTGGGGTGCTGCTGTTAACCAACCGAATTGGGAAGGGCAGAGTCCAGAGGGTCACAGGCTCAGGGTCCTGAGCACCTCTTTTCCAGGATCCTGAGTGCAGGGCTGAGGAAGGCACTTGATGTCACAAGCCTGGAGGTACCTGTGGCTACCACAGGTAGTCAGGTACTGAGGAGTCACGAGAGGAGGCCTCTTCAGCGAAGGAGTTGGGGGGCACCTCTGGAATGCTCACTGAGCTCAGCAGAGGCAGGTTTTACAGCGTGTGGTGCAGGGGGCCCCCACGAGACAGTGACTTGCAAGTTACACCAGCAGTCAGGTGAATGAGTGGATGCAGATCGTGTTGTCCCCAGAACCCAACCAGGACTAAAAGCCGTCAGCATTGTGTCCACACATTAGATGGGGGCCGGTCACCAGGTCTCTGCACTCCTTGTTGGCAGTGGAGCCCTCAGCTCACCAATCAGATCCTGAGCCCCGCTCCAGGGTGGTGGGCCTGCACCCTCTGTCTGTATAGCATCCACCCCCAACACTCACTGGGCATTTTGTCAACATCCGTGAGTCCAAGATGAGCACTTCAGTGAAAGAAGGGATCTCCTCAGATGAGACCATCAGTGCTGTCACACCTGTGCCCCTGGAGAAAGGTGACACGGCTAAGATGTCACCCACAAAGCATGTGCACATCCAGGCTGCTCCCCCCCTCCCCAGGGAGCCTGGCCCTTCAGAGACGGGACACTGCAGACAGCAGAGGGGCTGTGGAAACAGGCAGAGAACAGAACAGCTGTGCATTTCTGTAACACCAGCTGGTCATGCACCAGCTGCCGTTGGATGGAGTGACGGGGGTTGGGGGCTTCCTGGAGCTATGAAGGGAGTGGATCCATGGTGGAGGCAGGGGGCACCCTCAGGCTGAGAACACACCAAGGTGGGCTGGTGCCTGGAGAGCCAGTGAGGACTACCACCCCTTCATCACTAAGTCAATGATGGTGCAGCGGTAAAGAATCCACCTGCCAAGCAGGAGATGCAGGTTCGATCCCTGGATCGGGAAGATCCCCTGGAGAAGGAAATGACAACCCACTCCAGTATTCTTCCCTGGAGAATCCCATGGACAGAAGAGCCTGGCAGGCTATAGTCCATGGGGTCGCAAAGAGTCCAACACAACTGAGCACACACACACACACACAGATATGATTCAGTTCATGAAAATTATTTGTCAAGAGTGCAGCAGTTGAACACTATGCTATTTCACTTTTTACTTTTTTTTTTTCTGATTATGCTGTGATTATTGTTTCAGGAGTTTACCTCACATGTGGCTTTCTAAGGAATCTCAAGACTTACTTTTTCAGATGTAATTGAATTTTTTGGTCTTGTCAAGAAGCATGTGGCATTTTAGTTTCCTGAATAAGGACTGAACTTGTACCTGTTGCATCAGAAACCCGGAGTCTTAACCACTGGACCATCAGGGAGTCCCACGATGAATTTTTTTTTTAACACCAAGATAGTCTCATGCTTTCTTAATATCATAAAGTCAACACTTTTTATTACCAACAGAGTTCTTCTCTACTGAATTTGCTTTGGTTTGAATTGTGTAATAATAACTGAGTATTAAATATACAAATAATAAATAAACAATGGAATTAATCAATTTTATGTATCCCTATGGAAAAGTGTCACCAATAATATAATGACCTCTTCATGATGAAGAAACACATAAAACATTTAAACACAATCCCAGGCTCCAGTAGAAAGTGAAGATGAGCCCCCGGGTGTGTGACATTTCTGACACAGGCTTCTCCAACACCTGCTCATCAGTCCATCAGAGGAAACCTCGGGGCTGAAGACCCGCCAGCTCCCTGCAGATTCCTTCCCAGAATAGCAGGCGCTGAGCAAAGAGCAAGTCCAGCTGCAGCGGGCCAGGGCGGACCCGGGGTTTCTGTGGACAGCAACTGGCCCCCACGCTGGCCTTTTTTCAGCATCCAAATCATTCTCTGCTCCAACAGCCGCTTTCCTCCTTTGACACGTTCTTCCTTCCTGTCTGCTTTCCCCACGGAGTCCCGGCCACATGGTCCAGGGCAGGCTTCGTGGGGAGCTGCCCCTGAAGCTGTGGGCAGCTGTCCCCATGTCCCCGCTTGTTCCAGCAAATGCTCCCCAGGCAAGTCTGATGTTCCCTACCCCATGTCTCCCCAAGGCAGAGAAAACTAGAACTCTAGGAGAAGCAGAGGCTATCAGCTGGGATTGAGACTGTGGAGTCTCAAAGCCACTTTTAAACATCGTATTTTCCTGGAAGATCTGCCTTCCCCTCTAATGGAGAAAAAAAAGCCAAACTACCTCTTCCCATCAAGGCTTTACTTCCTTTTATTTATATCAACTCAACTTAAAACAGTGCAGTCTGCCACCATTAAAAAAAAAAAAAAAAAGATGCTGTGGGCCTCCCTGTTGATGCAGTGGATAAGAATCTGCTTGCCAATGCAGGGGACACAGGTTCAATCCCTGGTCCCGGAAGATTCCACACACCACGGAACAACGAAGTCTGTGCTGCACAACTACTGAGCCTGTGCTCCGGAGCCCGGGAGCCGCAGCAACTGAAGCGCACGTGCCCTGAAGCCTGCGCTCACAACGAGAGAACCACCACACTGAGAAGCCCGCACAGCTAGACAGGAGCCCTGGCTCACTGCCAACTGGAGCAAAGCCCACACAGCAATGAAGATCCAGCATGGTGAAAAATAAATAGATACATTTTTAAAGATGCTGCATTTTAAATAATGCATTCATACTGTAAACACAGTGATTATTATTTCTTCTCGTTATCATTCTACAGAGAGTTTTCCCTTTGCAATTACAAACATTTCATTCACATCACTTTCTATGACCACTTTAAACTCTATAAATTTACTTGGCCAGTCCATACCCTGGAGATTGAGGCTGTTACTAACTGTTTGCTACTATGAATACTGTTGTACAGACCATGGCATCACACATGTCCTCAAAGAAGAGCAGGAAACAATGAATGGGTCAAGTATGCTGTAAAGTGTGAGCATTTAAAGTGTGCAGATGCTAACCCACTTACAAATGGACTGAAGATCCGCCAGTCCACAGATGAGAGCTGGAGCTGAGTAGAGGACACTTCGTTTCAAGTATTTAAAGTCAGTGAGGGTCATTTAATGCTCTGGATAAAAAGACATGAGGTCTGAGGCTGATGCTTTTAGCCGCTAAATTTGAGAGTAGTTTCTTATACAGCAGTACATCAGTTCGGTTCACTTCAGTCACTCAGTTGTTTCCGACTCTGCAACCCCATGAACTGCAGCACGTAGGCCTCCCTGTCCATCACCAGCTCCCGGAATTCACTCAAACTCACATCCATCGAGTCGGTGATGCCATCCAGCCATCTCATCCTCGGTTGTCCCCTTCTCCTCCTGCCCCCTATCCCTCCCAGCATCAGAGTCTTTTCCAATGAGTCAACTCTTCGCATGAGGTGGCCAAAGTACTGGAGTTTCAGCTTTAGCATCATTCCTTCCAAAGAAATCCCAGGGCTGATCTCCTTCAGAATGGACTGGTTGGCTCTCCTTGCAGTCCAAGGGACTCTCAAGAGTCTTCTCCACCACCACAGTTCAAAAGCATCAATTCTTTTTTTTTTTTTTAAGTTTAAAAATTCACTTTATTTCAAATAATATATCAGCAAAACAATAAAATGAGCAAATAAGAACAGAAAAACATTATGATTTCACCTTTTTTTAAAATTTTATTTTATTTTTAAACTTTACATAATTGTATTAGTTTTGCCAAATATCAAAATGAATCCACCACAGGTATACATGTGTTCCCCATCCTGAACCCTCCTCCCTCCTCCCTCCCCATACCATCCCTCTGGGTCGTCCCAGTGCACTAGCCCCAAGCATTCAGTATCGTGCATCGAACCTGGACTGGCATCTCGTTTCATACATGATATTTTACATGTTTCAATGCCATTCCCCCAAATCTTCCCACCCTCTCCCTCTCCCACAGAGTCCATAAGACTGTTCTATACATCAGTGTCTTTTTTGCTGTCTCGTACACAGGGTTATTGTTACCATCTTTCTAAATTCCATATATATGCGTTAGTATACTGTATTGGTGTTTTTCCTTCTGGCTTACTTCACTCTGTATAATAGGCTCCAGTTTCATCCACCTCATTAGAACTGATTCAAATGTATTCTTTTTAATGGCTGAGTAATATTCCATTGTGTATATGTACCACAGCTTTCTTGTCCATTCATCTGCTGATGGACATCTAGGTTGCTTCCATGTCCTGGCTATTATAAACAGTACTGTGATGAACATTGGGGTACACGTGTCTCTTTCCCTTCTGGTTTCCTCAGTGTGTATGCCCAGCAGTGGGATTGCTGGATCATAAGGCAGTTCTATTTCCAGTTTTTTAAGGAATCTCCACACTGTTCTCCATAGTGGCTGTACTAGTTTGCATTCCCACCAACAGTGTAAGAGGGTTCCCTTTTCTCCACACCCTCTCCAGCATTTACTGCTTGTAGACTTTTGGATCACAGCCATTCTGACTGGTGTGAAATGGTACCTCATAGTGGTTTTGATTTGCATTTCTCTGATAATGAGTGATGTTGAGCATCTTTTCATGTGTTTGTTAGCCATCTGTATGTCTTCTTTGGAGAAATGTCTATTTAGTTCTTTGGCCCACTTTTTGATTGGGTCATTTATTTTTCTGGAGTTGAGCTGTAGGAGTTGCTTGTATATTTTTGAGATTAGTTGTTTGTCAGTTGCTTCATTTGCCAAAGAATGCTCAAACTATGCATAATTGCACTCATCTCACACGCTAGTAAAGTAATGCTCAAAATTCTCCAAGCCAGGCTTCAGCAATACATGAACCGTGAACTTCCAGATGTTCATGCTGGTTTTAGGAAAGGCAGAGGAATCAGAGATCAAATTGCCAACAGCAGTACATACTGATACATATTTTGATCTGGAATTTTGGAAGCGGAGGACATAAGTGTTGCTGGACAATCAACGGGTAGACAATAAACAGAGGTGAAAAACAGCAGGAGTAAGATAAAATCACAGATAGGACGCGAGACTCCAGGGTGTGGAATTGACAGACAAGTGGGTGCTGGCATCACCCAGGATTATAGCAGGACTTGAGGTGAAGAAGAAAGCCAAGAGCCCAGATGGGTTCAAGGTCTTGATTCAACAAGGTGGGTGGAGGACAGTCCACTCCCATGAGCAGCATACGAAAGAGCAGGGCTTTTTATGAAGAAGCAATTGCGTCAAGGCTGAACTGGGGCTCCAGGACAGATCCCTGATTCCCCTCCTCATCTCCCAGCCTCAGATGCATGTGGAATGGCTGTGGTGGTAAATGGGAAGTGCGTGGGACTCCCCTTCACAACATCAGCTCAGTCAGGCATGGCATGGCAGAAGCAGACTGAGAGGAGAGACCAGAGAGAGTCCAGCAGCTCTGTCAGCTGAGTTCCAGGGTGAGAGCAGACCACTCAGGGTCACTCAGAGGAAGCACTGGGGTCAGTCAGGGGAGAGGAGAGGGGAAAGTGGGTGGTGCCTGGCCTGTGGTTTCCATGCAAAGGAGCTGGTGAGGCAGGGTAAGCAGCCTAGTCCAGGCTCCAAACAAATCCCACCAGTTCTGGTTGTCGCACCTGCCTGGGGGTGATAAGGGCAGGTGCATTGTGGCCTGGAGTGTGTGAACTCTATTTGGGAGGTGGTTGGGGTGTGGGCTTGAGGCACTGGACAAGAAAGGGACAGTAGCAGCTCCTAATAAGGGCCTCAGAACTGGCCAAATTAATGTGTTACAAACTATACTACACTCACCACGGCCACAGCTGCTGTGGCGGGCTGCACAGTCACTCCAGGGGCCACCCACCTGCC
Organism: Bos taurus; assembly: GCF_002263795.3. Taxonomy (NCBI): domain Eukaryota; kingdom Metazoa; phylum Chordata; class Mammalia; order Artiodactyla; family Bovidae; genus Bos; species Bos taurus. The sequence continues at coordinate 644,074 of NC_037335.1, forward strand.
TGCACAGCCTCATCACAACAGGAGGGGCATGCAGCCCCTGGGCGCCTGGCTCTTGTGGCCAGGTGGGGCTGTGCCTCCGAGCTCACAGGCAACCTACTATGCTGTCTACTCCTTCAAGACCAGAAAAGAGAGCTGACTCACCTAATACATAGAAACAGAGAGTTAGGCAAAATAAGGAGATGTGTTCCAATCAAAAGAACAAGACAAAAAAAATCTCAGAAGAATAATTAAATGAAACAGATATAAGCAATCTAACTGATAGAGTTCATAGTCATAGTCCTGAAAGTGCTCACTGAATTCAGGGAAAGGATGATGAAGAAACACAGTGAGAACTTCAACAAAGAGAGAAAAAACCCAGCAGTCGTGTTTCTGAGCCGACAAACACACCAGAGAGGCTCAACGGTGGGTGTGAGGGAGTCAACAGACTGCGAGACCAGACTGCGAGACCAGAGGAGCTCGCCCAGACAGGGCAGCAAAGCGAAAAACAAAGCTACCTTCAGGGGACCGGGGGACAACATCAAGCAGAATAACATTTGCATTATAGGGGTCCCAAAAAGATAAGAGAAAGAGCAAGAGAGAAAAATTATTAGAAGAAATAGTCTCTGAAAACTTCCCCAATCTGAGGAAGGAAACACATCTAAGTCCAGGAAGCCCAGAGAGTTCTAAGATTAACCCAAGGCACAGGAACACAAAGTGGTAAAGATTCAGGATAAAACTGTTGTTATTGTCTAGTCTCTCACTCATGTCCAACTCTTTGTGACACTGTGGACTGTAGGCCACCAGGCTCCTCTGTCCATGGGATTTCCCAGGCAAGAATACTGGAGCAGATTGCCATTTCCTTCTCCAGGGGATCTTCCCAACCCAGGGATCGAACCCTTGCCTCCTGCATTGGGAGGTGGATTCTTTACCACTGAGCCACCTGGAAAGCCCTTAAGGACAAAGAAAGCATCCTAAATGCAGCAATAATAAAATGACTTGTTACATACAAGAGAACCCCCATGAGGCTACCAGCAAATTTTTCAGTGGAAAACTTACAAAAACTTTTTTAAAATGGAAAAAATAAACACAAAAAATTAAACAACACTGCTGAATAATCAACTGGTCATCAAGTAAACCAAAGGAAAAATTTTAAACTATCTAGAAATAAATGCGAACAGAAATACAACATATGGAAATCTATTGGGGGAAGTCTGTGACAGAAAGAACCAAAGGCCTGGGCTTAGTTTGGGGGCGGAAGCTGCTGCTTTGGGCTTCAGGGGACAGGTCAGGGAGATGAGACTGGGGGTGGGGGCAAAAGGAGAAGAAAGCCTACAGAGGAGACCAGATTTGGGGGGAGCATCCTGGGGAGCACCGAAGAGACAGTGCCCGTGGTTCCCGAGGGTGCACAGCACTCCAAGCCAGGCTGCCCACTGGAGAAGGGGAGCCTGACCTCTGGGAGGGCCCCACTTCCCTGTGGGCTGACTGGCCCCTAGAGCTCCAGTTTGTGCAGAAGGAGGAAGGCAGAGAGAGCAGCAGGAGGAGGAAGCCAAGGGTCTCCCCACCCCGCCTGCAGGTGGGGAAGGGAGGGAAATGGCCAATGCCCAGAAGAGGAGCAGGAGGGACAGCCGAGGGGTTAGGGCTCCAGGAGCACTAACTCGCTCGTGTGCGGGCTGCCCACACATGTGTTACTAACTGCCTTCCATGACAATTTGACAAGAGGTACCAAGATCCCCACATTTCCAGTAGCTTTTTGGCCAATAATCCCAGTTTCCATTTCAGAAAATCTAAGAATTTCACTCCAAATTAGAAGGAAATCTTTAAACACACAATTCTTGAGACCAATAGCATTTATGATATAAAACCTGAAAATTATCCTAATGCTCTGTAATAATGGAGCGATTATATAAACTATAGTAGGTCACTCAAACAATATTTAAGAATTAAAAATTATTTTTTCACAGTGCTGTGAGAAAAATGAAAATACCTCTAAGGTAAAATAATGCGCAGTATATATAGTATGACTGCAACCATATAAGAAACCACCACAGGGACTTCCCTGGTGGTCCAGTGGATAAGACTCCGTGCTCCCAACACAGGGGACCCTGGTTTGACCCCTAGGTCAGGGAACCAGACCCCACATGTTGCAATGACAACCCAGCTCAGTCAAATTTTTTTTTAAGTGAAAAAAAGAGAGAGAGAAACACCCACAACAAAATATATGCCCTAAAATAAAACAGTAGCAGAAATTAAGTAAAATACTAATAGTTATCAGCATCAATTTGAGAGGCAGGCTAGGAGTATATATTATCTATTTTTCTTCAGTTTTCCAATTTTTCTTATAATTTTATAATAAACAGAAAAAAATAAATGCATAAATGGGTTTTATAGTTCTAAGAACAGAACAGAATGTTAACCAAGTTTCTTGGTTGATGACACAGAAACATGCTCTCATCAGAGGGAGGAAGGAAAGACAGGAATGCTCTCATGCTTCAAAAAAACAGATATATTGTAAAAAAGCAGTGTGTTGAAAATTGGACCTGATTGATTCATCAACTAATTAGATCTGGCATTACTCCAAGATGAATTTTTTTTTTTTCGTTTGGGATGTAATTGCTTTACAATGTTGTGTTAGTTTCTGCTGTACAACATAAATCAGCTGTTGCTATTGTTCAATGTCCAAGTTGTGTCCAACTCTTTGTGACCCCATGGACTGCATATACCAACTATACCAGACCTCCCTGTCCCTCATCATTTCCCAGAGTTTGCCCAAACTCATATCCATTGAATCCATGATGCCATCCAACCATCTCAACCTCTGTCTCCTCCTTCTCTTCCTGCCCTCAATCTTTCCCAGCATCAGTGTATTTTCCAATAGTTAGCTCTTCATATCAGGTGGCCAAAGTACTGGAGCTTCAGCTTTAGCATCAGTCCTTCCAATGAGTATTCAGGGTTGATTTCCTTTGGGGTTGACTGATTTGATCTCCTTGCTATCCAAGGAACTCTCAAGAGTCTTCTCCAGCATCACAGTTTGAAAGCATCAGTTCTTCAGCACTCTGACTTCTTTATGGTCCAACTCTCACATCTGTACATAACCACTGGAAAGACCATAGCTTTGACTATATGAACTTTTGTCAGCAAAGTGATGTCTCTGCTTTTTAATACACTGCCTAGGTTTGTCATAGCCTTCCTTCCAAGAAGCAAACATTTTCTAATTTCATGGCTTCAGTCACCATTCACAGTGACTTTAGAGCCCAAGAAGAGGAAATCTGTCACTGCTTCCACCTTTTCCCCTTCTATTTGCCATGAAGTGATGGGACCGGATGCCATGATCTTAGTTTTTTTGAACATTGAATTTTAAGCTGTCTTTTTCACTCTCCTCTTTCAGCTTCATAAATAGGCTCTTTAGTTCCTCTTTGCTTTCTGCCATAAAGGTGGTGGCATCTGCATATCTGAGGTTACTGATATTTCTCCCAGCAATCTTGATTCTAGTTTGTGCTTCATCCAGCCTGGCATTTCATATGATGTGCTCTGCATATAAGTTAAATAAGCCGGATGACAATATACAGCCTTGATATACTCCTTTCTGAATTTTGAACCAGTCAGTTGTTCCATATAAGGTTCTAACTGTTGCTTCTTGACCCGCATACATACAGGTTTCTCAGGAGACAGGTAAATTGGTCTGGTATACCCATCACTTTAAGAGTTTTCCATAGTTGGTTATGACCCACACAGTCAAAGGCTTTAGCATAGTCAATGAAACATATGAAGTATATGTTTTTCTGGAATCCCCTTGCTTTCTCTATGATCCAGAAAATGTTGGCAATTTGATCTTTGGTTCCTCTGCCTTTTCTAAACCCAGTTTGTACATCTGGAAGTTCTCAATTCAAGTACTTCTGAAGCCTAGCTTGAAGGATTTGGGCCATTACCTTGCTAGTATGTGAAATTAGCACAATTGTACAATAGTTTGAACATTCTTTAGTACTGCCCATCTTGAGAACTGGAATGAAGATTGACCTTTTCCAGTCCTATGGCCACTGCTGAGTTTTCCAAACTTGCTGACATATTTCATGCAACACTTTAATAGCATCATCTTTTAGGATTTTTAAACAGCTCAGCTGAAAATTCCATCACCTCCACTAGCTTTATTAGCAGCAGCACTTCCTTAAGCCCCTTCACTTCACAATCCAGAATGTCTGGCTCTGGGTGAGTGACCACACCTTCTTGGTTATCTGGGTCACTAAAATCTTTTTTGTACAGTTTTTGTGTGTGTGTGTATTCTTGCCATCTCTTCTTGATCTCTTATGCTTCTATTACATCTTTATCATTTCTGTCCATTATTGTGCCTGTCTTTGCATGAAATGTTTCTTTGACAGCTCCAATTTTCTTGAAGAGATCTCTAGTCTTTCCCCTTCTGTTGTTTTCTTCTATTTCTTTGCATTGTTCATTGAAGAAGGCCTTCTTATCTCTCCTTGCTATTCTCTGGAACTCTGCATTCAGTTCGGGGTACCTTTCCTTTTCTCCCTTGCTTTTGGCTTCTCTTCTTTTCTATTTGTAAGGCCTCCACAGACAACCACTTTGACTTCTTACATTTCTTTTTCTTTCAGATGGTTTTGGCCAGTGCCTCCTGTGCAATATTATGAACCTCTGTCCATAGTTCTTCAGGCACTGTTTACCAGATCTAATCCCTTGAATCTATTTGTCACCTCCCCTGTATAATCATAGGGGATTTGATTTAGCTTGTACCTGAGTGGCCTAATGGTTTTCTCCACTTTCTTCAGTTTAAGCCTGAATTTTGCTATAAGGAGCTGATGATCTGAGCCACAGTCAGCTCCATGTCTTATTTGTGTTAACTGTATAGAGTTTCTCCACCTTTGGCTGCAAAGAATGTAATCAATCTGATTTTGGTATTGACCATCTGGTAATGTCCATGTGTAAAGTCGTCTCTGGTATTGTTGGAAAAGGGTGTGTGTCATGACCAATGCGTTCTTTTGGCAGAATTCTGTTAGCCTTTGCCCTGCTTCATTTTGGACTTTAAGGCCAAACTTGCCTGTTACTCCAGCCATCTCTTGACTTCCTATTTTTGCATTCCGATCCCCTATGATGAATAGGACATTTTTTTTGGTGTTAGTTTTAGGAGGTCTGATAGGTCTCCATAGAACTACTCAACTTCAGCTTCTTCAACATCAGTGGTTAGGGCATAGACTTGGATTACTGTGATGTTGAATGGTTTACCTTCGAAACAAACAGAGATCATTCTGTTATATTTGAGGTTGCACCCAAGTACTGCATTTTGGACTCTTTTGGTGATTATGAGGGCTACTCCATTTCCTCTAAGGGATTCTTGCTCATGGTGGTAGGTATAGTGGTCATCTGAATTAAATTCCCTCATTCATGTCCATTTTAGTTCACTGATTTCTAAGATGTCAATGTTCACTCTTGCCATCTCCTACTTGACCACATCCAATTTACCTTGATTCATGGACCTAACATTTCAGGTACCTATGCAATACAGTCCTTTACAGCACCAGATTTTACTTTCATCACCAGACACATCCACAACAGCTATATGCATATCCCCTCCCTCTTGAGTCTCCCTCCCACCCATCTAGCCTCCCTCTTACTATCTTACCTTTCTAGGTTATCACAGAGCACTGATCTGAGCTCCCTGCACTATATGGCAATTTCCCACAACATGAATCTATTTTAAAGGTGATCATGCTCTTTATTTCTCATCTTGAAACAAAAAATAAGCTAGTATGAAGTACAGTTACCATTTTTAAGAACACACAGACACACCCAATCCTAGAAGAACAGGCTGTCCAAGCCAGGGCAGTGGAGCAGCCAAGCCGCACAGAGAGAACCATGTCCACACAAACCGCCCCCCAACCTCCGCGCAAGGCTAGGCCTTCCCACTGCCTGCTCAAAGCACAGAAGGCGCTCAAGAGTGCCAGGTGACCGTCTACAGGAAGGACAGATGGAGGAAGTGATGACCACGTTCACCTGGGGAGCAGTCATGTTTTTGTATCTGGGACAGATGTATATTTCACTGAAGGTATTGTATATGACTTTCTCTGTTTTTTCGAGTAAGATGATGATTCAGATGGCATAGCAAAGCTTCATGCAACCCACAAGAGAAAGGAAGATGTTAGCATGAGCCCCTGACTTTGGACGTTTAACGCGGAAAGAGACTATGGAAGAGGTACTGAAAGGTTCGGCTTTGAAAAACAAGTTTGATGGACTTTGATCAATAAGAAACTGTTCTGAGGGGTTTAGTGCCTCAGACCAGACTAAAGGCTGCCTTCTGTGACCTTACCAACCAGAGACACACTGCCCACATCTCAGCATATTATGCTCTTAATGGGATCTGGATTGATCAGATGGCAGATAAGACTTAATGTTCATTTCTGGGAACCATATTAGGATAGACTCTGACAGGTTAGAAACTTGTAGCAGTTAATGCAAGAGCAATCTTGTTTTTAGTGCATGTTTTCCTAATTGAGGAGGTTATCATTTGTCACCTAAAAAGTCAAAATGAGAAATTAGTTGTACCTTCAACCTAGTTTCCTTAAACAAAGTTTTACACCACTGTTGATTGTGATGAACTGCTAGGCAAGATAACCCCTTTCTTCCTTTTTCTGATCCTCAAATGGAAAAAGGTGATTTGCCTAAGAAACTCTGGAAAGTAAAGTAAAACATGAAGGGATAGTCATCATTCCACTACTGGACCTCTGTGTAGTCAGATGTAAACAACTTTTTCTGTATGTTTTCTTTCAGTTAAGAATATTGCTGAGTAAAAAACAATCTTTCTGAATTATTTGACATTTGAAAAGTGTTCTTTTCTGACAGGCGTCTCTGCTTCCCACGGATGGGAAGCTTGGGGCTCCGGGTATGATGTCTGCATGACTTGATGTTAGCATCTTGAGAACGTGCTGTCCCTTCTCGGGGAAGCCTCTGGGTGGAGACAGTCATTCATCAGCAGGTGTGGCTGGTGTGGCTGCACCGGGCCCCCCCCCCCCCCCCCCCCCCCCCCCCACCTCTCCGGGGTCTCCACTCTGGAAAGGCCCTTGGCTTCTGACCACCGCGTCCTTCCTTTGGAACTTACCCCCGCCCTCTGGCTAATTTATATGTATTAAATATCAAAACAGGGAGAGAGCCTTCCCAGGTGGCTCAGTGATAAATAACCCACCTACCAATGCAAGAGACCCAGGTTCAATCCCTGACCTGGGAAAATTCTACAGGTATTAAGGCAACTAAGCCTGCGTGCTGAACCTGTGCTGTAGAGCCTGGGAGGCCGCAACTACTGAGCCCATGTGTCCTACAGCCCAGGCTCCACAGCAAGAGAAGCCACCGCAACGAGAAGCCCGCACACCGCAACTAGAGAAAAACACCTGCAGCAATGAAGACCCAGCACAGCAAAAAATAAAATAAATAAAAACTGGGGAAATCAGAGTGCTTATGAGAAAATATTGTTATTTAACTTAATGTGTTTTTTGGGGGGTTTTTTTGTTTTGTTTTTTTTAGAAAACAATGCAGAGAGAGTATTATCTGAAGCTCCACTTAGTACTTACTTTTCTAATTTTTCTAATCACCAGAGAAAGTGAGTAAGAAGGGGAAAAGAAATGAATCTGGGGAGACCTCACTGTGCACCTGTGTTTCAGTCTCTTTCTGTGCTTAAGGTTGTTCAATCTTCCAGCGGCTTCTTGGGGTAAGTGTTATGATGCTCTCCATTCACGTGCTGGAGACCAAGACTTTGTTATGGTAACTAACGCTACCTGGATTCTACCAGGAGGACTGGCATCAAAGCTTGCAATATGTGCATAGATGCGTGCTAAGTTGTTTCAGTCTTATCCAACTCTTTGCAACCCCAGGGACTGTAGTCCACCAGGCTCCTCTGTTGATGGGATTTCCAGGCAAGAATACTTGAGTGGGTTGCCGTTTCCTTCTCCAGGGGATCCTCCCAACCCAAAGATCAAACATGCATCTCTTTCTTCTCCTGCACTGGCAGGCAGATTCTTTACCACTAGCACAACCTTGGAAACACCAAAGCTTGTGATGGTTCCACTTTACTAAACTGCCTTTTATAAAAGAACATTTCTGTTGTTGTGTGTTCACATTACACATGCTGGAGAAATTCTGAATTTTAAAAATACTTTTTGGCTCATAGGATACTTTTAAGAATCTGTTAATGAACATGGATTTTCTAATAAAAAATGCCTCCTTGAATGTGCCCCTAGGCATGTGAACACACTTACACTCAGAGGAAACCTTGTATGCAGTCTCAGTCTGGATACTGGTGTATTCCAGGCTAAAAAAAATCCAGTTCATAAAAAGCGACTGCACAGGGCTCAAAGAACTACTGTTCTAGAGAAGGAGTTGTCAATATTTAAAATCCATCAGCATGTTTTCTCAAGACATTTACTTTGTCCTTGGTGACACGATGTGCAGTCTGGGGACACTGAAGGAATGTCAACCCAGTTAACAGCATACACCTTGGGATGCAGTGTTCCTGGTCTCTGAAATTACTAGAACTCCAGACACATGTCCGATTGCCTACCAGCATTTCCACTTGGATGTGTAGTGAATGGACATCTCAAATTTAAAATGCCTGAGACCAAACGCCTCAAACTTAGGGCTTCCCTGCTTTCCCCAGTCCCAGTAAAGGTGGCAACATCCTGGTAACCACTTGAGGTAGCAGGTGAGGACACAGACACACACAAAACCTGGGCACCAGGGACAGCAGAGCAGAAAAGAACACTGAGTTCTCTGTGCTTCTTCCTTCTTGATTCTCTCCTTTGCTTACATTCAAGTGAATTGCAGTTTCGTTGCTTTGTTGATTGAAAAATGAGTATTTATTCATCAAATCAGCTAACGTTTCTTGAATATCTAGCATATGCTAACAAACTGCTTTCAGTACACAGGATGGGGATATTATGAAAAAATAGCTAATAACAGATCATATTGATCAAGGTCTTATGACACGTTGAGCAGCGTCTAGCTACACTACAGCTATGGCCACATTTAGTTTTTACTAGAACCCTATGAGGAAGCACACTGTTACTATCCTGATTTTACACATATGAGAAATAACTCTTCAAATGTGTTGGCTGGAGGGGTACAGTAACAAAGGGAAACCCCAGATGTGCCACTAGTCCCATTTCTAGAGCTCGGATTCTGAATTATTACGCAATAGGCTTTTTGAACGAGGAGAGAGAGCACCACAGTATTTTTAATTAGTGTATAAAACAGTAGATAATAGCTATGTAGTTTTCTCCAAAATTATGGCTTTAGTTGTCCAACTATGAAAAAATAAGATATATAAATTCTGTATGTATTACAATGTACACTAAGTAAAATCACCTGTATATGTCTTTGGGACAATTTCGTTTAAGCTGTAATTTGCTTAAACTCTTTGCCAAATTAATTATTACTAAAAAATACAATGGGTTGTTTGGATTATGAAGTTTTAAAAATTACAGAAAGTAGTATGACCTCCATCCTTATACCACCCTCAATTATCAACATATAACAACTATAATGCTCATTCATAGACTCAGTCCAAATGCTGATGAATAAAATAACTACTTTTAGGGAAATGGCTATAGTCAAAGGAGTAGGAAATAATTTTGCAGAAAATAAAATCCTCAATTAAAAAAAAAAAGTTATTCTTAAGGAGAGACCAAACAGAGTACTTATGCTGCATTTTTAACATTCTGAGTCTGGCATTTCTCAGACAAAATAAAGATTTACTGATGGCTGTACCTTCTCTCACTATGAAAATATAATTTATAGTTCTTTTAAAAACCTAAAAAAGTTTTAATGACAGAGACAACACAAAATCAAACAGTAAACCAAAACACAGGACTTTATGAATGTTTCATTGTCAGGAAGGATGTATCTCAAAACAGCAAATTTTCACTGATTTTTGTTACCATTTGTACACTTATAAGGTGGTTTTCAAACTCAGAGAAAAACAGCATGGGGCTTGGAATGTAAATTGGTGCAGCTACTAGGGAAAATAGAAAATGAAAGTGAAGTTACTCACTCAGTCATGTCTGACTGCAGCCCCTTGGAGTGTAGCCCACCAGGCTCTTCTGTCCATGAAATTCTCCAGGCAAGAATACTGCAGTGGGTTGCCATTCCCTTCTCCAGAGATCTTCCCAACCCAGAGATAGAACCCAGGTCCCCTGAACTGTAGGTGGATTCTTTATCATCTGAGCCACTAGGGAATCCAGGAAAACAGGATGAAGTTCCTCAAAAAACTCAAAATAGAGCTAGCACATAATCCAGCAATCCCACTCCTGGGCTTATACCCAGACAAAACTAAAGGTCAAAAAAATATATATGCACCCTAATGTTCACTGCAGCACTAAGTGCAATATCCAGTACATGGGACCAATCTAAATGTCAGATCAACAGAAGAATGAATAAAGAAGCTGTGGTACATATATACAACGGAATACTACTCAGCCCTAAAAAGAATGAAATAATGCCATTTGCAGTAACATGTATGGACCTAGAGATTATCATACTAAATGTAGTAAGTCAGGCAGAAAAAGACAAATATCATATGATACAATTTATATATGGAATCTAAAAAAATGGAAAAAAATGAACTTCTTTAGAAAAATAGAAACAGAGAGGAGGAGCTAAGATGGCCGAGGAATAGGACGGGGAGATCACTTTCTCCCCCAAAAATTCATCAAAAGAACATTTAAACGCCAAGTAAATTCCACAAAACAACTTCTGAATGCCCACAGAGGACATCAGGCACCCAGAAAAGCAACCCATTGTCTTCGAAAGGAGGTAGGAAAAAATATAAAAGACAAAAAAAGAGACAAAAGAGGGAGGGACAGAGCTCCGTCCCGGGAAGGGAGTCTTAAAAAGAGAGAAGTTTCCAAACACCAGGAAACACTCTCACTGCTGAGTCTGTGCGGAGCCTTGGAAGCACAGAGGGCAACATAACAGGGAGGAAAAATAAATAAACAATTAAAACCCACAGATTAAGAGCCCAATGGTAACTCCCCCAGCGGAGAAGCAGCACAGACGCCTGCACCCGCAACTAGCAAGCGGGGCTGGGCAGGGAGGCGCGGAGCGGGCTGCATCGCTTAGAGTAAGAATCTGGCCTGAATGCCCCAAGTGCTATCTGAGCGAACTAATTTGGGCTAGCAAACCAGACTGTGGGATATCTACCATGTGAAAAGCCAGCCCTAAACTAAGACACAGCCAGGCCTGCACATGGAACAAAGGACTGAACAGAGATAGCCAGCTGCAGACCATCCCCCTCCAGTGACAGGCAGCCAGAGCCGGAAGGGGGCAATCGCAGCCCCAGAGAGACATTATCTACAAAACTGTAAGCAGGCTTCTTTGCTAACTAAGACTTCTTGGGGTTCTGGACGGTCAACATCCACCTGAGAAGGTGCGCCAATTGTACACCCAGAAAACCGAGCGGCAGGGAGGCGATAAGTTGCAGCAACCGCGCTCACCAAACACCTTATCACCTGAGCTGCTCAGACCTGGGAAGGGCACAAAATGCAGGCCCAACCGAGTCTGTGCCTCTGAGGACTACCCGAGTGCCGGAACCTGAGCAGCTTAGACCTGGGAGGTGCAGGCAGCCCAGGGCCGGCCTCGGATGGTTCCCAGCAGAGCAACCTAGAGCCTGAGCAGTGTGTGCAGGGAGGCTACACGTGCCGTGAGCAGGGGCAGGCCCAGTGTGGCTGAGGCACTGTGAGCACACGCCAGTGTTATTTGTTTGCAGCATCCCTCCCTTCCCACAGCGCGACTGAACAAGTGAGCCTAAAAAAAAAAAAAGTGTCCACCACCGCCCCCTTTGTATCAGGGCAGAAATCAGACACTGAAGAGACCAGCAAACAGAAGAAGCTATAACAGAGGGAACCGCCTTGGAAGCAACAGGCAATAGATTAAAACCCTGTCGTTAGTACCGACTACATAGGAAGGGGCCTATAGATCTTGAGAAATATAAGCCGGACCAAGGAACTAGCCGAAAATGAACTGACCCCACAATACCCACAACAACACCAGAGAAAGTCTTAGATATATTTTAACTATTTTTACGATCATTCTTTCTTTCTTTTTTTAACTTTTTAAAAAATTTTTAAGTCTTCTGTTACTCCTTTAATTTTCACTTTTATAATCCACTATTACTTTGCAAAAAAAAAGACCCTATTTTTTAAAGCAAACTTCATATATATTTTTTTTACAATTTTTGTGATCTTGTTTTTTTTTTCTTTTTCTCTTTCTTTTTTTTTTTATTCTTTTCTTTAACATTGTATTTTTGAAATTCCAAAATCTACTCTAGATTTTTAATTTTAGCTTTTTGGTATTTGTTATCAATTTTGTACGTATTTTTTTTTAATAATTTTTGTGACTTTTTTTTTTCTCTTTTTTTCTCTTCTTCTCTTCTTTAACATTGTATTTCTGAAATTTGAAACTTTACTCTAGATTTTTAATTTATGCTTTTTGGTATTTGTTATCAATTTTGTACCTATATTTTCTTTATAATTTTTGTGACTTTGTTTGTCTTTGTTTGTTTGTGTTTTTCTCTTTCTTTTCTTCTTCTTTTCTTTAACATTGTATTTTTGAAATTCCAAACTCTACTCTAGATTTTTATCTTTTGCTTTTTGGTATTTGTTATCAATTTGTACCTATATTTTGTTATCAATTTGTACCTATATTTTCTTTATAATTTTTGTGACTTTTTTTCTTTTCCTCTCTTTTTCCTTCTTCTTTTCTTTAACATTGTATTTTTGAAATTCCAAACTCTACTCTAGATTTTTAATTTTTGCTTTTACATATTTGTTACCAATTTTATACCTTTAAGAACCCAATCTTCAGTACCCATTTTTTACTTGGGTGCAAGATTACTGGCTTGACTACTCTCTCACCCTTTGGACTCTCCTTTTTCTCCACCAGGTCGCCTGTGTCTCCTCCCTAACCCCTCTCTACTCTACCCAACTCTGTGAATTTCTGTGTGTTCCAGATGGTGGAGAACACTTAGGGAACTGATTACTGGCTGGATCTGTCTCTCTCCTTTTCATTCCCCCTTTTTATCCTCCTGGCCACCTCTGTCTCCTTCCTCCCTCTTCTCTTCTCAATATATAACTCCGTGAACATCTCTGAGTGGTCCAGTTGTGGAGTGCACATAAGGAAGTGATTACTCTCCTCTACTGATTCCACCTCATCTCATTTGGGTCACCTCTAACTCCCTCCTCCCTCTTCTCTTCTCCATGTAACGCTGTGAACCTCTCTGGGTGAACCTCACGGTGGAGAAACTTTTCATCTTTAACATAGATGTTTTATCAATGGTTCTGTATAGAAGGAGAAGTTTTGAGACTACTGTAAAAATAAGACCGATAACTGGAAGCAGGAGGCTTAAGTCCAAACCCTGACTCCAGGGAACTCCCGACTCCAGGGAACATTAATTGACAGGAGCTCATCAAACGCCTCCATACCTACACTGAAACCAAGAACCACACAAGGGCCAACAAGTTCCAGGGCAAGACATACCAAGAAAATTCTCCAGCAACACAGGAACACAGCCCTGAGCTCTAATATACAGGCTGTCCAAAGTTACTCCAAATCCATAGACATCTCATAACTCATTACTGGACACTTCATTGCACTCCAGAGAGAAAAAATCCAGCTCCACCCACCAGAACACCGAAACAAGCTTCCCTAACCAAGAAACCTTGATAAGCCACCTGTACAAACCCACACACAGTGAGGAAATGCCACAATAAAGAGAACTTCACAAACTGCCAGAATACAGAAAGGACACCCCAAACTCAGCAATATAAACAAGATGAAGAGACAGAGGAATACCCAGCAGGTAAAGGAACAGGATAAATGCCCACCAAACCAAACAAAAGAGGAAGAGATAGGGAATCTACCTGATAAAGAATTCCTAATAATGATAGTGAAATTGATCCAAAATCTTGAAACCAAAATGGAATCACAGATAAATAGCCTGGAGACAAGGATTGAGAAGATGCAAGAAAGGTTTAACAAGGACCTAGAAGAAATAAAAAAGAGTCAATATATAATGAATAATGCAATAAATGATATTAAAAACACTCTGGAGGCAACAAATAGTAGAATAACAGAGGCAGAAGATAGGATTAGTGAATTAGATCAGATCAGATCAGATCAGTCGCTCAGTCGTGTCCGACTTTGTGACCCCATGAGTCACAAAATGGTAGAAATAAATGAATCAGAGGGGGGAAAAGAAAAATGAATTAAAAGAAATGAGGACAATCTCAGAGACCTCCAGGACAATATTAAACACTACAACATTCGAATCATAGGAGTCCCAGAAGAAGACAAAAAGAAAGACCATGAGAAAATACTTGAGGAGATAATAGTTGAAAACTTCCCTAAAATGGGGAAGGAAATAATCACTCAAGTCCAAGAAACCCAGAGAGTCCCAAACAGGATAAACCCAAGGCGAAACACCCCAAGAAATATATTAATCAAATTAACAAAGATCAAACACAAAGAACAAATATTAAAAGCAGCAAGGGAAAAACAACAAATAACACACAAGGGAATTCCCATAAGGATAACAGCTGATCTTTCAATAGAAACTCTCCAAGCCACGAGGGAATGGCAAGACATACTTAAAGTGATGAAAGAAAATAACCTACAGCCCAGATTATTGTACCCAGCAAGGGTCTCATTCAAATATAAAGGAGAAATCAAAAGCTTTACAGACAAGCAAAAGCTGAGAGAATTCAGCACCACCAAACCAGCTCTCCAACAAATACTAAAGGGTATTCTCTAGACAGGAAACACAAAAAGGGTGTATAAATTAAAACCCAAAACAATAAAGTAAATGGCAACGGGATCATACTTATCAATAATTACCTTAAACGTAAATGGGTTGAATGCCCAAACCAAAAGACAAAGACTGGCTGAATGGATACAAAAACAAGACCCCTACATATGTTGTCTACAAGAGACCCACCTCAAAACAGGGGATACATACAGACTGAAAGTGAAGGGCTGGAAAAAGATTCTCCATGCAAATAGGGACCAAAAGAAAGCAGGAGTAGCAATACTCATATCAGATAAAATAGACTTTAAAACAAAGGCTGTGAAAAGAGACAAAGAAGGTCACTACATAACGATCAAAGGATCAATCCAAGAAGAAGATATAACAATTATAAATATATATGCACCCAACATAGGAGCACTGCAATATGTAAGACAAATGCTAACAAGTATGAAAGGAGAAATTAACAATAACACAATAATAGTGGGAGACTTTAATACCCCACTCACACCTATGGATAGATCAACTAAACAGAAAGTTAACAAGGAAACACAAACGTTAAATGATACAATAGACCAGTTAGACCTAATTGATATCTATAGGACATTTCATCCCAAAACAATGAATTTCACCTTTTTCTCAAGCGCACACGGAACCTTCTCCAGGATAGATCACATCCTGGGCCATAAATCTAGCCTTGGTAAATTCAAAAAAATTGAAATCATTCCAAGCATCTTTTCTGACCACAATGCAGTAAGATTAGATCTCAACTCCAGGAGAAAAACTATTAAAAATTCCAACATATGGAGGCTGAACAACACGCTGCTGAATAACCAACAAATCACAGAAGAAATCAAAAAAGAAATCAAAATTTGCATAGAAACGAATGAAAATGAAAACACAACAACCCAAAACCTGTGGGACACTGTAAAAGCAGTCCTAAGGGGAAAGTTCATAGCAATACAGGCATACCTCAAGAAACAAGAAAAAAGTCAAATAAATAACCTAACTCTACACCTAAAGCAACTAGAAAAGCAAGAAATGAAGAACCCCAGGGTTAGTAGAAGGAAAGAAATCTTAAAAATTAGGGCAGAAATAAATGCAAAAGAAACAAAAGAGACCATAGCAAAAATGAACAAAGCCAAAAGCTGGTTCTTTGAAAGGATAAATAAAATTGACAAACCATTAGCCAGACTCATCCAGAAACAAAGGGAGAAAAATCAAATCAATAAAATTAGAAATGAAAATGGAAAGATCACAACAGACAACACAGAAATACAAAGGATCATAAGAAACTACTATCAGCAATTATATGCCAATAAAATGGACAACGTGGAAGAAATGGACAAAGTCTTAGAAAAGTACAACTTTCCAGAACTGGACCAGGAAGAAATAGAAAATCTTAACAGACCCATCACAAGCACAGAAATTGAAACTATAATCAGAAATCTTCCAGCAAACAAAAGCCCAGGTCCAGACGGCTTCACAGCTGAATTCTACCAAAAATTTAGAGAAGAGCTAACCCTATCCTATCCTACTCAAACTCTTCCAGAAAATTGCAGAGGAAGGTAAATTTCCAAACTCATTTATGAGGCCACCATCACCCTAATACCAAAACCTGACAAAGATGCCACAAAAAAAGAAAACTACAGGCCGATATCACTGATGAACATAGATGCAAAAATCCTTAACAAAATTCTAGCAATCAGAATCCAACAACACATTAAAAAGATCATGCACCATGACCAAGTGGGCTTTATCCCAGGATTGCAAGGATTCTTCAATATCTGCAAATCAATCAATGTAATACACCACATTAACAAATTGAAAAATAAAAACCATATGATTATCTCAATAGATGCAGAGAAAGCCTTTGACAAAATTCAACATCCATTTATGATCAAAACTCTCCAGAAAGAAGAAATAGAAGGAACATACCTCAACATAATAAAAGCTATATATGACAAACCCACAGCAAACATCATCCTCAATGGTGAATAATTGAAAGCATTTCCTCTAAAGTCAGGAACAAGACAAGGGTGCCCACTTTCACCATTACTATTCAACATAGTTTTGGAAGTTTTGGCCACAGCAATCAGAGCAGAAAAAGAAATAAAAGGAATCCAAATTGGAAAAGAAGAAGTAAAACTCTCACTATTTGCAGATGACATGATCCTCTACATAGAAAACCCTAAAGACTCCACCAGAAAATTACTAGAACTAATCAATGAATATAGTAAAGTTGCAGGATATAAAATCAACACACAGAAATCCCTTGCATTCCTATACACTAATAATGAGAAAACAGAAAGAGAAATTAAGGAAACAATTCCATTCACCATTGCAACAAAAAGAATAAAATACTTAGGAATATATCTACCTAAAGAAACTAAAGACCTATATATAGAAAACCATAAAACACTGGTGAAAGAAATCAAAGAGGACACTATAGATGGAGAAATATACCATGTTCATGGATTGGAAGAATCAATATAGTGAATTTGAGTATACTACCCAAAGCAATTTATAGATTCAATGCAATCCCTATCAAGCTACCAACGGTATTCTTCACAGAGCTAGAACAAATAATTTCACAATTTGTATGGAAATACAAAAAAAACCTCTAATAGCCAAAGCAATCTTGAGAAAGAAGAATGGAACTGGAGGAATCAACCTGCCTGACTTCAGGCTCAGTAGAGCCTGAAGCTACAGTCATCAAGACAGTATGGTACTGGCACAAAGACAGAAATATAGATCAATGGAACAAAATAGAAAGCCCAGAGATAAATCCACGCACCTATGGACACCTTATCTTTGACAAAGGAGGCAAGAATATACAATGGATTAAAGACAATCTCTTTAACAAGTGGTGCTGGGAAAGCTGGTCAACCACTTGTAAAAGAATGAAACTAGAATTCTTTCTAACACCATACACAAAAATAAACTCAAAATGGATTAAAGATCTAAATGTAAAATCAGAAACTATAAAACTCCTAGAGGAGAACATAGGCAAAACACTCTCCGACATACATCACAGCAGGATCCTCTATGACCCACCTCCAAGAATATTGGAAATAAAAGCAAAAATAAACAAATGGGACCTAATTAAACTTAAAAGCTTCTGCACAACAAAGGAAACTATAAGCAAGGTGAAAAGACAGCCTTCAGAATGAGAGAAAATAATAGCAAATGAAGCAACTGACAAACAACTAATCTCAAAAATATACAAGCAACTCCTACAGCTCAATTCCAGAAAAATAAATGACCCAATCAAAAAATGGGCCAAAGAACTAAATAGACATTTCTCCAAAGAAGACATACAGATGGCTAACAAACACATGAAAAGATGCTCAACATCACTCATTATCAGAGAAATGCAAATCAAAACCACTATGAGGTACCATTTCATGCCAGTCAGAATGGCTGTAATCCAAAAGTCTACAAGCAATAAATGCTGGAGAGGGTGTGGAGAAAAAGGAACCCTCTTACACTGTTGGTGGGAATGCAAACTAGTACAGCCACTATGGAGAACAGTGTGGAGATTCCTTAAAAAACTGGAAATAGAACTGCCTTATGATCCAGCAATCCCACTGCTGGGCATACACACTGAGGAACCAGAATTGAAAGAGACACGTGTACCCCAATGTTCATCACAGCACTGTTTATAATAGTCAGGACATGGAAGCAACCTAGATGTCCATCAGCAGATGAATGGATAAGAAAGCTGTGGTACATATACACAATGGAGTATTACTCAGCCATTAAAAAGAATACATTTGAATCAGTTCTAATGAGGTGGATGAAACTGGAGCCTATTACAGAGTGAAGTAAGCCAGAAAGAAAAACACCAATACAGTATACTAATGCATATATATGGAATTTAGAAAGATGGTAACAATAACCCTGTGTACGAGACAGCAAAAGAGACACTGATGTATAGAACAGTCTTTTGGACTCTGTGGGAGAGGGAGAGGGTGGGATGATTTGGGAGAATGGCATTGAAACATGTATAATATCATATATGAAACGAGTCGCCAATCCAGGTTCAATGCACGATACTGGATGCTTGCGGCTGGTGCACTGGGACGACCCAGAGGGATGGTATGGGGAGGGAGGAGGTAGGAGGGTTCAGGATGGGGAACACGTGTATACCTGTGGTGGATTCATTTTGATATAGGTCAAAACCAATACCATATTGTAAAGTTAAAAAATAAAATTAAATTAAAAAAAAAAAAGAAACAGACTCACAGACTTAGAGATCAAACTGATGGTTACTGAGAAGAGTTGGGGGAGGTATAGTTCAGGAGTTTGGGATCCACATGTACACACTGCTATATTTAAAATGGATAACCAGTAAGGACCTGCTGTATAGAACAGGGAACTCTGCTCAATATTATGTAACAACCTAAATAGAAAAAGAATTTGAAAAAGAATGATTCATGTATATGCATAACTGAATCACTTTGCTGTATATCTGAAACTAACACAACGCTGTTAATCAACTCTACTCCAATATAAAATGAAAATTAAAAGAAAGACATTCACTGTCAATCTTTCATTAGGTATTTAATGTGAGAAAATTATTTCTATACTCTAAATATGCTTTGACAGGTGATGTGATAATACCACAAACAGATAGAGATATATAAACACCCTGTATCTCATAGGATTATTCTGAGAATTAAAACAGATTATTTAGAAAAGGAACTAGCAAAAACAATTGTTACTATCACTAAATTTATTACCTCTTCTGAGACTGTCTCTGATAAATCTTATAGAAAAAGATGGAAAGAATGTTGAATTAAGTCATTTTGAGAAATAAAATAAAATGTGAAGACAAAACAATGAGAATTGTTCCTGTAAATTACCTCTTAAAATGTTTTTGTTTCTTTCTGTGCTTTGCATAACATATGCATAAGGTCTGAGGCTATCAGATTCTTGCCCTGGTAGAAACATAACACTGACCCCCATCCTCTGGGTGAGTATGATTAAGAAGTTACAAAGGAGTGTTTGAGGTCATCTAGGCTTCCTTTGAAACAGGAAACATGGGCAATGCTTTTCCAAGAATAATTTCTACTTTCATGAGGGGCATCCAGAAAACCCTGTTTGAACACCAGTGTTAGCACTGTATTGAAGACAGAGAATTAAGACAGACTTCAGCGAAAGAAGTTTAAGAAATCACAACATAAACATTCAGCTTCTTGCAGTGAGGGGGAAAATGTACACTACTTTGAAATCTTCACTTCATGGCAGTTAATATTATTAGTTAGAAATCAAAGGGTCATAGGATCAGAAGCAGTGTGGTCCAATGTTTTGCTCTGAATTATAGTCAAGGACCATAGGTTAAGTAGAGGTCTGAATCCTCAACTGTCATTTCACAAAGGTATGCCATAGGTCAAAATTAGGATTTAAATACATTTGTCTTCTGTATTTAAGCAGGTGTACACCAGACTTTTTTTTGTGTGTTGCGGGGGGGGGGGGTCCAAAATCACTGCAGATGGTGATTGCAGCCAAGAAATTAAAAGACGCTTACTCCTTGGAAGGAAAGTTATGACCAACCCAGACAGCATATTAAAAAGCAGAGACATTACTTTGCCAACAAAGGTCCATCTAGTCAAGGTTATGGTTTTTCCAGTGGTTATGTATGGATGTGAGAGTTGGACTGTGAAGAAAGCTGAGCACTGAAGAACTGATGCTTTTGAACTGTGATGTCGGAGAAGACTCAAGGAGAGCCAATCAGTCCATCCTAAAGGAGATCAGTCCTGGGTGTTCATTGGAAGGACTGATGCTGAAGCTGAAACTCCAGTACTTTGGCCACCTCATGTGAAGAGTTGACTCACTGGAAAAGACGCTGATGCTGGGAGGGATTGGAGGCAGGAGGAGAAGGGGACGACAGAGGATGAGATGGCTGGATGGCATCACCGACTCGATGAACGTGAGTTTGAGTGAACTCCGGGAGTTGGTGATGGACGGGGAGGCCTGGCGTTCTGCAGTTCATGGGGTCGCAAAGAGTCGGACATTACTGAGCGACTGAACTGAACTGAACACTACTTAGAGTATCAATTTCACTTCTTAGAGTATCAATTTCACTTCTCAACTTCCAATTCTTTTACTCTCTGAGTTCAAATAGGGATCAAAGTAGCAAGTGGATGGATCTGTTATATCTGTTTTGGGAAGCTGATGCAGGTCACTCTCAACGGACTAAACCTAGTCGTTCAGGTAATGTATTTCCTCCTTAAACAACACAAGTCTTTAATAAACAGATAAAAAATTCTATTTTTCAATGAAGTAGTCTAGATTGCTTAAAAGTAAAGCAATAATTGCTTATCAGGGTAGGAGAAATTCTATATTCAGATTGAGATTTGCTAAAGTTGGAATCCATTCAATTTGTATTTTTTAAAAGCCAGAAAATTACCTTGTTGGGGATATTTAATTAAAGGAAACAATGAAAGCATAGTGCCTCTGTTGAATGTGCCATTTTACTGGGCTGTAAATAAAATTCCTGGTGAGTTTTGAAGTCTAAAGAGCTTCCTAGAATTTAAGGACGGCATCTAGACAGGAAAAAGGCTGATGATGAAATTTCTTCTCCTTCCTCATGTTTCTGGATGTCCTTAAAATAGATATCCATCATCACAAATAAATAGTGGCTTCCCTGATAACTCAGTTGGTAAAGAATCCACCTGGTTTGATTCCTAGGTTGGGAAGATCTGCTGGAGAAGGGATAGGCTACCCATTCCAGTATTCTTGGGCTTCCCTAGTGGCTCAACTGGTAAAGAATCTGCCTGCAATACAGGAGACCTGGGTTCAAGTCCTGGCTTGGGAAGATTCCCCTAGAGAAGGGAAAGGCTACCCACTCCAGTCCATGGGATCGCAAAGAGTCAGATACCACTGAGAGACTTTCACTTCACTTTCACTTCACTGCATCACAAATAAAAATGAGTTTTACCTATCATCCATTTTGACCTGATGACATTTTCAGAACACTATATTCAAAAACTATGGAAGATGTATTTTTCCAAAAACACATGGCACATTCATTCAAATAGGCCATAAAACAAGCCCCAACATTTTAAAATAAATGAAATTATACAGGAATAACTTATCTGACTACAATGTAATTACGTTAGATACCAATAGTGATAACATATCTAGAAAAAAACAAGTATTTATAAATTAAAATAGCACACTTCTAGCTAATCCCTTGTCAAAGAAGAATGATGAGGTATTTTATAAAATACGTCTAATTAAATGGGGAAGAAACAACCAGTAGATGCAAATTTGTGATGTGCCACTAAAGCAATGATTAAAACTAAATTTTAAATGTTCAAAATCATAAAGAATAAAGGTCTTGACCTGAGGTTCCA
Source organism: Bos taurus (assembly GCF_002263795.3). NCBI lineage: Eukaryota > Metazoa > Chordata > Mammalia > Artiodactyla > Bovidae > Bos > Bos taurus. The sequence goes on from NC_037335.1 coordinate 666,205, forward strand.
ATTTAATAAATGAGGGGAAAAAACATAAAGAAACTCCAAGAGAAAGAAATAACAAATATAAGTAGAAATTAATGAATTTTTTAAGAAAACAGACAAACACTTGAGAAAATAACAAAACCAGGGCTTCCCTGATGGCTTGCTGCTGCTGCTGCTGCTGCTGCTGCTGCTGCTGCTAAGTTGCTTTAGTCGTGTCCAACCCTGTGCAACCCCATAGACGGCAGCCCACCAGGCTCCGCCATCCCTGGGATTCTCCAGGCAAGAACACTGGAGTGGGTTGCCATTTCCTTCTCCAATGCATGAAAGTGAAAAGTGAAAGTGAAGTTGCTCAGTCGTTTGCAAATCTTACCAACCCCATGGTCTGCAGCCTTCCAGGCTCCTCCATCCATGGGATTTTCCAGGCAAGAGTACTGGAGTGGGGTGCCATCACCTTCTCCAATGGCTTAGTGGTAAAGAATCCACCTGCCAATCCAGAAGACAGGGGTTCAGTCCCTGGGTCAGGGGAGCCACAATTATTGAGCCCAAGAGCCTCAACTACTGAGCCCACATGCTGCAACTACTGAAGCTCATGAGCCCTAGAGCCTGTGCTCTGCAATAAGAGAAGCCACAGCAATGAGAGGTCTGAGCACCACAACTAGAGTGGCCCCTGCTCCCTGAAAAACCTGCTCAACAGTGAAGACCCAGCAAGACAACAACAAAAAAAGCTAAGGCCGGGTCCTTGAAAACATCAACAAAACTAATAAACCACTTGGTAAATTAATCCATAAGATGGGACAGAAGTCATAAATTACCAATATAAAGAATTTATATAATATTTAATATTATATAAAGAATATAAATTTACTAGGTCAGTATAATACTGATATGGAAATAGCCTGACAGACATTATAAAAGAAAGAAAATTACACATCAGTATCTTTCATGGATGAATATATGCACACACAAAATATTAGGAAATCAAATCCACTTATATATCTTTTTAAAAAATACGGCCAAGTAGAATTTTCCCAGGAATAAAAGGTTGAATTCATACTCCAAATTCAGTCAATGTAATACACGAAATTAAAAAAATAAGAGGAAAAGCATATAACAATGCAGATAGATAAAGCACTTGAAAAAACTTAACACCCATTTATGATTAAAATTCTCAGGAAACTAGTAATAAAGGGGATTTATTCAATCTTGATAAAGGTAGCCATTTCCTTCTCCAGGGAAGCTTCCCGACTGAGGGATTGAACGCGGGTCTCCCGCATCATAGACAGACGCTTTACTATCTGAGCCACCAGGGAAGTCACAAAATAACTACAGATAACACAATATCAAACGGTGAAATAACACTTTCCCTTTAACATCAAGAAGAGAGTGAAGATGCTTATTCACTCTACTTCAACCCGTAGTGAAGGAATCAGCCAATTTAATAATACAAGGAAAAAGACATAAAATTGAAGAAGAAGTAATAAAAACATATTTATTCACTAAAGACATGTGGAAAATCTTAAGAAATGTACAAGTGAATGACTAAAATTAATGAGCTTGTTTAGCAAGATTGTAGGATAATAGGTCAATATGCAAAAATCGATTATATTTCTATACACTAGCAGCAAAAGATGAAGAAATTAAAAGTTCAGTGAATAATTTTTAATGAAATATCTGTAAATATATTTAATAAAAGATGCTCAAGACCTCCACACTTAAAACTACAAACAACTGGTGATGGAAACTAGAGAGGATCTAAATAAATGGAGATATAGACCATGTTCATTCATTGAAAGACTCTACAGCTATAATGAGTATAATTCCATCAAGCTTTAAAAAAAAAACACACAAATTCAGAAGCTGACTGTAAAATTTATGTGGAGGTGCATATTCTTCTTTAATTTTATGTCTTTTTCCTTGTATTATTAAATTGGCTGATTCCTTCAGTAAGGGTTGAAGTAGAGTGAATAAACATCTTCACTCTCTTCTTGATGTTAAAGGGAAAGTGTTATTTCACCATTGGATATTGTGTTATCTGTAGTTATTTTGTGACTTCCCTGGTGGCTCAGATGGTAAAGCGTCTGTCTACAATGCAGGAGACCTGGGTTTCGTATATGTATGGATCATTTTATTATCTTCTATGAATTGACTTTTCTAATCCTTTGCCTGTTTCTCTACTCTTATATCTTTTTCTTAAGGACAAGAATTCACAGTCATATTGAGGAATAGTCAAAGCTGAACACAGGACAAACAATCTTCCCTGGAGGGAGAAGATCCCCTGGAGGAGGGCATGGCAACCCACTCCAGTATTCCTACCTGGGAAATCCCATAGACAGAGGAGCTGGCAGGCTACAGTCCATGGGGTCACAAAGAGTCAGACACACTAAGAACGACTAAGAAGGGCACAGAACAAAATTGATTTCAAGACTTACTATAAAGTTATATTGATTAGGACATTGTGATACTGGGAACAAACAAAGTTAAGTCCGTTTTTGAAACAGAGTAGACAACCCAGAAGTAAACTGACATATACCATCATTTGATTTTTTACCAAAACAACAAGAACAAAGTAATCCACTGAAGAAAAAAGAAATCTTCTCAACAGTAGATACTGGAATAACTGGACCTCAAACTCTAACTCAAACCACATACACAAAAAATTTAATTCAAAATATATCTTAGACTCAAGTTCAAAAGTTGAAACTATATACTCCTAGAACTAAATATGATTATATAATTAAGAGGCTTTATTTTTTTTAGTGATACAGGAACAACTATTAAAGTATGATGAATTAGATTTCATCAGAAAAGCTGTCTGGTCATCTGAAGAAGATATCATTAAGAAAATCAAGTGGCAAGCCACAGACTGGGAGAACATATTTCCATAACATAAAGGATTGCCTTGTTTTATTCCATTTTACTTTATTGTGTTTCATAGATATTGCACATTTTACAAAATTGAATGTTTTGGCAACCTTACATTGAGCAATTCTATCACTAACAACAAAATTTGCTATTCCAACAAAATTTGCTCCTTTTATATCTCTGTGTCACATTTTGGTAATTCTCACAATATTTCAAACTGTCATTATTATTCAATGTATTATGGTGATCTATAAACAAAGATCTTTGATGTTACTATCGTAATTGTTTAGTGGAACCATGAACTGTACCCATAAAAGACTGTGACCTTAATAAACATGTCAGTACTGACTGCTCCACCTGATGGAAAAGTACAACAAAATCAAGGCTGTTTTCATGTCTGCTAACACAATACCCATTCTTCAGCCCATGGATCAAGGAGTCATTTCTCAATGACATCTTTTTTTTTTTTTTTTTAAAGAAATACATTCTGTAGGGATACAGCTGCCACAGATAGTGATTCCTCTGATGGACCTGGGAAAAGTAACCTGTAAGCTTTCTGGAAAGCTTCACTACTCTAGATGCCATTAAGAATACTTGTGATTCAGGGGAAGTGGTCCAGATATCAACATTAACAGGAGTTAATGGAGAAGGTGATTCCAACCCTCATGGATCACTTTGACAGGTTCAGCCATTCAGTGGAAGAAGTAACAGCAGATGTGGTGGGAACAGCAAGAGAGAGGGGACACATGTGCACCTGTAACCAATTCAAGGTGAGGTATGGCAAAAAAAAAACACAAAAATATTCTAAAGTAATTAGCCTCTGATTAAAATAAATTAATTTTTAATTTATATTTATTTTAATTAGAGGCTAATTACTTTACAATATTGTATTGGTTTTGCCATACATCAACATGAATCCACCATGGGTGCACACGTGTTCCCCATCCTGAAGCCCCCTCCCACCTCCCTCCCCATACCATCCCTCTGGGTCATCCCTGTACATCAGCCCCAAGCATCCTGTATCCTGCATCGAACCTGGACTGGTGACTCGTTTCTTATATGATATTATACATGTTTCAATGCCATTCTCCCAAATCATCCCACTCTCTCCCTCTCCCACAGAGTCCAAAAGACTGTTCTATACATCTGTGTCTTTTTGCTGTCTCGCATACAGGGTTATCGTTACCATCTTTCCTGGGATTTCTTTGGAGGGAATGATGCTAAAGCTGAAACTCCAGTACTTTGGCCACCTCATGCGAAGAGTTGACTCATTGGAAAAGACTCTGATGCTGGGAAGGATTGGGGGCAGGAGGAGAAGGGGACGACAGAGGATGAGATGGCTGGATGGCATCACTGACTCAATGGACGTGAGTCTGAGTGAACTCCAGGAGTTGGTGAGGGACAGGGAGGCTTGGCGTGCTGCGATTCATGGGGTCGCAAAGAGTTGGACACGACTGAGTGACTGATCTGATCTGATCTGATACTGTATTGGTGTTTTTCTTTCTGCCTTACTTCACTCTGTATAATAGGCTCCAATTTCATCCACCTCATTACAACTGATTCAAATGTATTCTTTTTAATGGCAGTCCATTCTGAAGGAGATCAGCCCTGGGATTTCTTTGGAGGGAATGATGCTGAAGCTGAAACTCCAGTACTTTGGCCACCTCATGCGAAGAGTTGACTCGTTGGAAAAGACTCTGATGCTGGGAGGGATTGGGGGCAGGAGGAGAAGGGGACGACAGAGGATGAGGTAGCTGGATGGCATCACTGACTCGATGGACGTGGGTCTGGGTGAACTCCAAGAGTTGGTGATGGACAGGGAGGCCTGGCGTGCTGCAATTCATGGGGTCGCAAAGAGTCGGACACGACTGAGCGACTGAACTGAACTGAACTGAACTGAATACTCCATTGTGTATATGTACCACAGCTTTCTTATCCATTCATCTACCAATGGACATCTAGGTTGCTTCCATGTCCTGGCTATTATAAACAGTGCTGCAATGAACATTGGGGTACACGTGTCTCTTTCAATTCTGGTTTCCTCAGTGTGTATGCCCAGCAATGGAATTGCTGGGTCATAAGGCAGTTCTATTTCCAGTTTTTTAAGGAATCTCCACACTGTTCTCCATAGTGGCTGTACCAGTTTGCATTCCCACCAACAGTGTAAGAGGGTTCCCTTTTCTCCACACCCTCTCCAGCATTTATTGCTTGTAGACTTTTGGATCACAGCCATTCTGACTCGTGTGAAATGGTACCTCATTGCAGTTTGATTTGCATTTCTCTGATAATGAGTGATGTTGAGCATCTTTTCATGTGTTTGTTAGCCATCTCTATGTCTTCTTTGGAGAAATGTCTATTTAGTCCTTAACAGACCCATCACAAGCAAGGACATTGAAACTGTAATCAGAAATCTTCCAGCAAACAAAAGCCCAGGTCCAGACGGCTTCACAGCTGAATTCTACCAAAAATTTAGAGAAGAGCTAACACCTATCCTGCTCAAACTCTTCCAGAAAATTGCAGAGGAAGGTAAACTTCCAAACTCGTTCTATGAGGCCACCATCACCCTAATACCAAAACCTGACAAAGATGCCACACACAAAAAAAGAAAACTACAGGCTGATATCACTGATGAACATAGATGTAAAAATCCTCAACAAAATTCTAGCAATCAGAATCCAACCACACTAAAAAGATCATGCACCATGACCAAGTGGGCTTTATCCCAGGATTGCAAGGATTCTTCAATATCCACAAATCAATGTAATATATCACATTAACAAATTGAAAAATAAAAACCATATGATTATCTCAATAGATGCAGAGAAAGCCTTTGACAAAATTCAACATCCATTTATGATAAAAACTCTCCAGAAAGCAGGAATAGAAGGAACATACCTCAACATAATAAGAGCTATATATGACAAACCCACAGCAAACATTATCCTCAATGGTGAAAAATTGAAAGCATTTCCCCTAAAGTCAGGAACAAGACAAGGGTGCTCACTCTCATCACTACTATTCAACATAGTTTTGGAAGTTTTGGCCACAGCAATCAGAGCAGAAAAAGAAATAAAAGGAATCCAAATTGGAAAAGAAGAAGTAAAACTCTCACTATTTGCAGATGACATGATCCTCTACATAGAAAACCCTAAAGACTCCACCAGAAAATTACTAAAGCTAATCAATGAATATAGTAAAGTTGAAGGATATAAAATCAACACACAGAAATCCCTTGCATTTCTATACACTAATAATGAGAAAATAGAAAGAGAAATTAAGAAAACAACTCCACTCACCATTGCAACTAAAAGAATAAAATACTTAGGAATATATCTACCTAAAGAAACTAAAGACCTATATATAGAAAACTATAAAACACTGGTGAAAGAAATCAAAGAAGACACTAATAGATGGAGAAATATACCCTGCTCATGGATTGGAAGAATCAATATAGTGAAAATGAGTATATTACCCAAAGCAATCTATAGATTCAATGCAATCCCTATCAAGCTACCAACAGTATTCTTCACAGAGCTAGAACAAATAATTTCACAATTTGTATGGAAATACAAAAAACATCAAATAGCCAAAGCAATCTTGAGAAAGAAGAATGGAACTGGAGGAATCAACCTGCCTGACTTCAGGCTCAGTAGAACCTGAAGCTACAGTCATCAAGACAGTATGGTACTGGCACAAAGACAGAAATATAGATCAATGGAACAAAATAGAAAACCCAGAGATAAATTCACGCACCTATGGACACCTTATCTTTGACAAAGGAGGCAAGAATATACAATGGATTAAAGACAATCTCTTTAACAAGTGGTGCTGGGAAAGCTGGTCAACTGCATGTAAAAGAATGAAACTAGAACACTTTCTAACCATACACAAAAATAAACTCAAAATGGATTAAAGATCTAAATGTAAGACCAGAAACTATAAAACTCCTAGAGGAGAACATAGGCAAAACACTCTCCGACATACATCACAGAAGGATCCTCTATGACCCACCTCCCAGAATATTGGAAATAAAAGCAAAAATAAACAAATGGGACCTAATTAAACTTAAAAGCTTCTGCACAACAAAGGAAACTATAAGCAAGGTGAAAAGACAGCCTTCAGAATGACAGAAAATAATAAAAAATGAAGCAACTGACAGACAACTAATCTCAGAAATATACAAGCAACTCCTGCAGCTCAATTCCAGAAAAATTAATTTTTAAAAATAAATAAAAATAAATGTCTCCCCCAAAAAAAATTTAAAAAGAAGAAGAAGAAGAAGAAAGAAACAGCAAGAGAACTAAAATGAGAAATGGAGCCTGAGGGTGTGATTATTTGCTGCAATTTGATCATAAAACTCTAACAGAGGAGTTGCTTTTTATGGATAAGCAAAGAGAATGGCTTCTTGAGATGGAATCTATTCCTGGTGGAGATGCTGTGAAGATTGTGGAAAAGGAAGCAAAGGATTTAGAACATGTCTTAAACTTAGGTGATAAAGCAGAGGCACAGTTTTAGAGGACAGACTCCAATTTTGAAAGAAGTTCTCCCGTGAGTTAGATCACATGGCATCTCAAGCTACAGAGAAATTGTTCATGAAAGGAAGAGTCAATTCAATGCTACAAACTTCAGTGTTGTCTTATTTCAAGAAATCTCCATAGCCACCCTACCCTTCAGTAACTACCACCCTGATCAGTCAGCAGCCACCAAGGCCACAGCCCCCCACCAGCAAAAACATTATGACTCACAGAAGGCCCAGATGGTGGTTAGCATTTTAATTAACAAAGTATTTCTAATTAAGGTATGTTTACTTAACTTATATGCAGAACACATCATGCAACATGCTGGGCTGGATGAAACACAAGCTGGAATCAAGATTGCCAGAAGAAATATCAGTAACATCATATATGCAAATGACACAAGCCTAATGGCAGAAAGCAAAGAGGAACTAAAGAGCTTCTTGATGAAAGTGAAAGAGGGGAATGAAAGGTTGGCCTAAACTCAACATTCAGAAAACTAAGATCATGGCTTCTGGTCCCATCACTTCATGGCAAATAGATGGAGAAACAATGGCAACAGTGACAGATTTTCTTTTCTTGGGCTCCAAAATCACTGCTGATGGTGACTGCAGCCATGAAATTAAAAGACGCTTACTCCTTGGAAGGAAAGTTATGACCAACCTAGACAGCATATTAAAAAGCAGAGACATTACTTTGCCAACAAAGGTCTGTCTAGTCAAAGCTATGGTTTTTCCAGTGGTCATGTATGGATGTAAGAGTTGGACCACAAGAAGGCTGAGTGCCAAAGAATTGATGCTTTTGAACTGTGGTGTTGGAGAAGACTCTTGAGAGTCCCTTGAACTGCAAACAGATCAAACCAGTCCATCCTAGAGGAAATCAATCCTGAATATTCATTGGAAGGACTGATGATGAAGCTGAAGCTCCAATACTTTGGCTACCTGATGCTAAGAGCTGACTCATTAGAAAAGACTCTGATGCTGGGAAAGACTGAAGGCAGGAGAAGGGATGACAGAGGATGAGATGGTTGGATGGCATCACCAACTCAATGGATATGAGTTTGAGAAAGCTCTGGGAGATAGTGAAGGAGAAGGAAGCCTGGCATGCTGCAGGCCATGGGGTGAAGTGAAGTGCAAGTCGCTTAGTCATGTCCAACTCTTTGCAACCCCATGGACTAATAGACAATGAAATAAGAAAGAATGAACGCATGTATACCTGTGGCGGATTCATTTTGATATTTGGCAAAACTAATACAATTATGTAAAGTTTAAAAATAAAATAAAATTAGAAAAAAAAAAAAAGAAAGAAAGAATGAGGAGACAGAGCCAAAGCAAAAACAACACCCAGTTGTGGATGTGATGGGTGATGGAAGTAAAGTCCAATGCTGTAAAGAACATTATTGCATAGGAACCTGGAATGTTAGGTCCATGAATCAAGGCAAATTACAAGTGCTCAAACAGGAGATGGCAAGGGTGAACATCGACATTTTAGGGATCAGAGAACTAAAATGGACTGGAATGGATGAGTTTAATTCTGATGACCATTATATCTACTACCACTGGGAAAAATCCCTTAGAAGAAACTGAGTAGCTCTCATAGTTAACAAAAGAGTCCAAAATGCAGTACTTGGGTGCAATCTCAAAAATGCCAGAATGACCTCTGTTCGTTTCCAAGGCAAGCCATTCAATATCACAGTAATCCAAGTCTATGCTCCAACCAGTAATGCAGAAGAAGCTGAAATTGAAAGATTCTGTGAAGACCTACAAGACCTTCTAGAACTAACACCCAAAAAAGATGCCCTTTTCATCATAGGGGACTGGAATGCAAAAGTAGGAAGCCAAGAGATATCTGGAATAACAGGCAAATTTGGCCTTGGAGTACAGAATGAAGTAGGGCAAAGGATAATAGAATTTTGCCAAGAGAATACACTGGTCATAGCAAACACCCTCTTCCAACAACACAAGAGAAGACTCTACCCATGAACATCACCAGATGGTCAATACTGAAATCAGATTGATTATATTTTTCACAGCCAAAGATGGAGAAACTCTATACAGTCAAAAATACAAGACTGGGAGCTGCTTGTGGCTCAGATCATGAACTCCTTTTTGCCAAACTCAGACTTAAAATGAAGAAAGTAGGGAAAACCACTAGACCATTCAGGTATGACCTAAATCAAATCCCTTACGATTTTACAGTGGAAGTGATAAATAGATTCAAGGGATCAGATCTGATAGAGTGCCTGAGAACTATGGATGGAGGTTCATGACATTGTACAGGAGACAGGGATCAAGATCATCCCCAAGAAAAAGAAATGCAGAAAGGCAAAATGGCTGTCTGACAAGGCCTTACAAATAGCTGAGAAAAGAAGACAGGCAAAAGGCAAAGGAGAAAAGGAAAGATATACTCATTTGAATGCAGAGTTCCAAAGAATAGCAAGGAGAGATAAGAAAGCCTTCCTCAATGATCAATGCAAAGAAATAAAGGAAAACAATAGAATGAGAAAGACTAAAGATCTCATCAAGAAAACTAAAGATACCAAGGGAATATTTCATGTAAAGATGGGCACATAAAGGATAGAAATGGTATGGACCTAACAGAAGCAGACGATATTAAGAAGAGGTGGAAAGAAAACACAGAAGAACTATACAAAAAAGATCTTCATGACCCAGATAATCACGATGGTGTGATCACTCACCTAGAGCCAGACATCCTGGAATGCGAAGTCAAGTGGGCCTTAGGAAGCATCAGTACGAACAAAGCTAGTGGAGGTGATGGAATTCCAGTTGAGCTCTTTCAAATCCTGAAACATGATGCTGTGAAAGTGTTGCACTCAATATGCCAGCAAATTTGGAAAACTCAGCAGTGGCTACAGGACTGGAAAAGGACAGTTTTCATTCCAATCCCCAAAAAAGGCAATGCCAAAGAATGCTCAAACTACTGCACAATTGCGCTCATCTCACATGCTAGCAAAGTAATGCTCAAAATTCTCCAAGCCAGGCTTCAACAGTACGTGAACCATGAAATTTAAGATGTTCAAACTGGATTTAGAAAAGGCAGAGGAACCAGAGATCAAATTGCCAACATCCGTTGAATCATCACAAAGGCAAGAGAGTTCCAGAAAAACATCTACTTCCGCTTTATTGACTATGTCAAAGCCTTTGACTGTGTGGATAACCACAAACTGTGGAAAATTCTTCAAGAGATGGGGATACCAGACCACCTGACATGCCTCCTGAGAAATCTATATGCAGGTCAAGAAGCAACAGTTATAATTGGACATGGGACTGGTTCCAAATTGGAAAAGCAGTATGTCAAGGTTGTATATTGTCACCCTACTTATTTAACTTATATGTAGAGTACATCATACTAAATGCTGGCTGGAGGAAGCACAAGCTGGAATCAAGATTGCTGAGAGAAATATTAATAACTTCAGATCTGCAGATGACACCACCCTTATGGAAGAAAGTGAAGAGGAACTAAAGAGCTTCTTGATGAAAGTGAAAGAGGAGAGTGAAAAAGTGGCTTAAAACTCAACATTCAGAAAACTAAGATCATGGCATCCGGTCCCATGACTACATGGCAAATAAATGGAGAAACAATGGAAACTGAGATACTTTCTTTTCTTCGGCTCCAAAATCACTGCTAATGGTGACTGCAGCCATGAAATTAAAAGATGCTTACTCCTTGGAAGAAAAGCTGTGAGCAACCTAGACAGCATATAAAGAAGAAGAGACATTACTTTGCCAACAAAGGTCCATCTAGTCAAGGCTATGGTTTTTCCAGTAGTCAAGTATTAATGTGAGCGTTGTGCCATAAAGAAAGCCGAGCACCTAAGAATTGATACTTTTGAACTGTGGTGTTGGAGAAGACTCTTGAGAGTCCCTTGGACTTCAGGGAGATCAAATCAGTCAACCCTGAAAGAAATGTACCCTGAACGTTCATTGGAAGGACTGATGCTGAAGCTGAAACTCAAATATTTTGGCCACCTGATGGGAAGAACTGACTCACTGGTAAAGACCCTGATTCTGGGAAAGTTTGAAGGCAGGAGGAGAAGAGGATGACAGAGGATGAGATGGTTGGATGGCATCACCAACTCGAACGACATGAGTCTGAGCAAGTTCCAGGAGTTGGTGATGGACAGGGAAGCCTAGCATGCTGCAGTCCATGGGGTCGCAAAGAGTTGGACACAACTGAGTGACTGAACTGAACATTTGCAACTTCCTTTGAAATGTGTCCCTCTCCATCTTCTTTTTAACAAATGATTGATGGGTGACTAGAGGCATAGAAAATTTATAGCCATACGTAAAGCAAATATAATAAAACATAATCATAGAATTAGATGGTGGGGCTATGGATACTTGTGGCACACCTTTCAACTTTCTATGTTTGCAAATTTTTGTAATAAAATGTTGAAAACTGAAGAATGGTTTTCTTTGAGTACTGAGATTATGGGTTATATATTTTCTGCAAATCTCCATTCATTATAATGATATACTTTATTTGAGGTAAAGTAGTTTAAAAGTAAGTTAAGAGATTTTAATTTTTATTTTCAAAGAATTAAAAAGACATCAGTCTATAATCATATAAAATTTCTCAGAGCTGAAAATGTATTTAAACTAGAAATCAATAACAGAAATATAACTGGAAAATCCAAAATAACTGGAGCTTAACACTTTTCTAAGTAACACATGGACCAAAGAAGATATCTCATGAGAAATTTTAGAATATTTTGAACTAAATTAAAGTTAAAATATAACATCAAAATTTGTGAAATGCAGTGAAAACAATTCTTAGAAGGAAATTTATAGTATTAAATGCCTACATTAGAAAAGAAAGATCTAAAATCAGTAATCCAAGCTTCTACTTCAGAAAACTAGGCCACTGGTGCAAGCCCAGTGCCAAGGTCACCTCCGGAACTGACTCTGTGTCACTGTTGACAAAAGGCCCCTGATCATCACCAGCAAGCTTCCTGACTCCAAGTTAGGTAAAAGGCCCACCTCAGTGCTCACCCTACAGTGCCCTAACCAATCGCCTAATGCCAACCTTACAGCATGAATTTTATTTGCCTTGAGGCTATAAAAACTGGCTACTAAACCACAGAAACTGTTAATTCTCCCTGGTCTGTCAGGAGGTCAGTCCTTTGAGCTGTCAGTGCCCTCCTTATCTCTGCTCTTTGCTCTTAATAAACTCACTTCCTTCTGCAATGCTGTGTCTGGAAATTCTTTTCCAGCCTGTGCTTGTACTGCCATGACAGAAAGAGAAGAGCAAAATTAGTCCAAAATTAACAAAAGAAAATAAATAAATAGTAAGAATTGCAGCAGAAATCAATGAGGTTGAAAACAGGATATTAGCATACAAAAACAATAAAACCAAGACCTGGTTTTTTGAGAAGTTCAGAAATTGATAAGCCACTAAGCCAGGCTAACTAAGGGAAAGAGAGAGAGGACAAAAATTACTAATATCAAAAATGAAGAGGGAACATTCATGACAATCCTATGGACATAATAGGATAATCACAGAACACTGTGAACAACTGTACACCAATAAATTTGATTACCTAGATGAACTGCACCCATCTCTTGAAAGGCACAATCTTCTAAAACTCACACAAGAAGAAATAAGCCATACGAATAGGCCTCTATCTACTAAAGACATTCAATCAATAATCAATAACCTTACAAAGCAGAAAATTTCAGACACAGATAGACTCACTGATGAATTCTACCCAACAGTTAAGGAAGTAGTTATACCAACTGTCTAAAGTCTCTTTCAGAGGACAGAGGTAGAGGAAATACATCCCACTTCATCCTGTGAGGTCAGCATTACCCTAATACCAAAACAGGAAAAGACACTGCAGGAAAAGAAAACTACAGACCAACATGTATCATGAACACAGACTGAAGAGTCCTCAACAAAATCATGGCAAATCAAATTCAACAATGTATAAAAAGAATTCTATTTCACAACCAAGTGGGATTTACCCCAGGTATGCAAGGATGGTTTAAAATTCATCAACTGGCTAAGGAAGAAACATCAAATGATCATATCAACAGATGAAGAGAAAACATTTGACAAAAGCCAACACCCACTCATGATTTTTAAAAATCAATAAATTATGAATAAAGGGGAACTTCCTCAACTAGATAAAGATCATGTACAAAAAACTTAGAGGAAACATTATACTTAACAATGAGAATCCCACAGATAGAGGATCATGGCGGGCCCCGGTCCACAAGATCACAAAGAGTTGGACATGACTGAAGCAACTTAGCAAGCACAAGAAACTCAAAGCTTCCCCACTGAGATCAGCTGCAGAGAAAGGCTACCCCTCTCACCACTCCTCTTCAGCATGACACTTGAAGTCCTGGCTAGTTCATTAAGACTATCTGAAGAGAACTATGCAAACTGTCCTTCATGTCTCATAAAATCTGCGAGACAGCATTCTACCAGGTAGAAGAAGCTACTGTCCCTGTTGAATGACTTCTCATGTAAGCATGCGACAAGCAAGGAGTCTCCATTAATCACAAAAGTTAGATTCGACAAAATCATTTAGTAAACTGGAATATATATAATAAAAATCAACCAGTTAAAATAAATGTTACAGATTTATGACTATATTTTCTACAAGGACATTGTTGCTATTATTATTTTTATTATCAGCATCATTGTTGTTGTAGTTATATCAACAGCTACTCTTTGTTGAGTCAGTTCAGTTGCTCAGTAGTGTCTGACTCTTTACAATCCCATGCACTGGGATTCCAGCTTCACTGTTCATCACCAACTCCATTAGCTTGCTCAAACTCATGTCCATCAAGTTGGTGACAGCATCTGACCATCTCATCCTCTGTTGTCCCCTTCTTTTCCTCCCTTCAATCTTTCCCAGCATCAAGGTCTTTTCCAGTAAGTCAGTTCTTCCCATCAGGTAGTCAGAGTATTGGAGCTTCAGCATCAGTCCTTCCAATGAATATTTGACTGGGGATCGAACTAGGGTCTCCAGCATTGGAAAGTGGATTCTCAACCACTGGACTACCAGGGAAGTCCTCTTTGTTGAGTACTTATCATAGCAGGCAGTCTGCTATGAATTTCAAAAATAACCTCATTTCAGCATTACAACTATCTTACATAAAGACACAATGCAGTTACTATTTCATAACAAGAAAAACTGGGCTCAGTGGGACAAAGTAATATGTCCAGTGCTAAAAGGCAGAGCCAGGATCTAAACTTAAAATCTGGTTCTAAGGCCATTATTCTGGATACAAACATATGTAATATATATGCATGCAAAACATCAGAAATCTGATTCATTTTGGAAACCATCTGGTAATGACACCTGTTGACAGCCATAGGGAAAATAATGTTTTCCCACCGTCACCAAATTGCTCTAAGTAAATATGCTGAATGATCATTTATGTGTTTATCACTTTATAGATACACAGATACACAGAGCAGAAAATTTCACAGCACATTATTTTTTGTTTCAAAGTACTTACCTAGCTTTTGCTATTTCACTCAGTATTAATTTTGTCATTTTCCTGAAAAATACTGCACGATATGCTAACTTTAAAAAAGAATTATTGTGAACCATCAATACTTTCAAAATAAACACATAGTTTACTTATTGTTAGGGAAAGAAGAGAGGGCAATCCAATTATTTTTAATACTGTTGAATCTGAGTATCTCACAATATTGTGGTTTTATAAACTATAAATGTCAAAGACTGAAAACTACCCCATTGTGGTTGCTATTTGGACCTTAGACTAGAATATTTACTAAATGTGGCTAATGTCTTTTATTTTGTCACCTCTAAGTTGACTATATTTTATGTAAATAGCACTCTTGGGAAAAAAAGAAAAGTCAAAAATGCACTTATACTTAAAACAACAAAGAGAATGAGCAAAAACACTAATGGTAACAAACTTCATGGAATAAACAATCTGGTGCCTAAGATGGACACTAATCAAATAATTACACAAAAAATTTAATCAATCATAAATATGACAAATGACACAGAGCTCAAAGGTAGCTTCCTTGAAGGTTTTGAGCCTAACAGCTGAAGAATCAGTACTCCCTTGTAATCTGTCCCATAAAGAGAGTAAAGAGTGACAGAGGGAGGGTTCAAGATGGTCACACAGGAAGAGCCTGAGTTCACTTCCTCCCAAGGACACAACAAACCTACAACTAATACAATAATTCCCTAAATTGGATAAGCAGCCTCCACAACAAAGGGTAAAAAGACAGCCTCAGGATGAGCAGAAGAGCAGAGAGAAAGTTTTGCTGAGAAAAAAGCCACAGCCCAGCCTCAGGACATGCGATACCTTTCAAGAAAAAGGAAGGATGACCCCAAGGTCAGAACCTCAAGGCCAGAAGGCAGAGCCCAGAGCCACAGAGGATTGTTTGCTAGAAAATTTAATTTCTTAGGACCAACCAGTAACTTCTTCTTTTTCCTTTCATTTTCTTCTTTTCTGAACAGGGATGTTCATAACTGGTACGCTGACCCTGTCACAATGTTCCATCTTGGGCACAGATAACCTGCCTTCTAGCTCCAAGCTACTTTGATGGAAAGGAGTGAGAATCAAAGGCTGAGAATGGTTCATATGCAGCAGCCTCACCCATACCTGATTTAAATAATTTAGCTGATGATATTTGTATGTCTTGAGCTGATAAGATTTAGATTAAAGTTTGGACTTGAGGTGATACCATCATGGATTGAGGCTTTGGGGGACTTTGGGATGGGGTGACTATATTTTTCATGTGAAATATATGTGAGTTTTTCTGGGCAGAGAGTGGACTGTAGTAGACAAATAAATGGCCCCCAATGAATGAAGTCCATGCCCTAATCTGCAGGACCTGTGAATATTACCTTAGATGGCCAAAAGAACTTGCATATGTCATTCATTCATTTAAGGACTTTGAGATGGGAAATTATCCTGGATTATCCAAGAGGCCCAATATGATCTCAGGCAGATGGTTAGAGAGGAAAAAAGTGCCATGCTACTGGCTTAGAGATGGGGGTGGGCACATGACAGGTATTGAGGAACCTCTACAAGCTGGAAAAGACAAGGAAACAAATCCCCCCAAACCCCCTGATGTAACACAGCCCTGCTAACACCTTGACTTTAGACTTCTGATTTTCAGAATTGCAAGAAAACAAATTTGTGCATTTTAATCCAATAAGTTAGTTGGAATTTGTTACAACAACAATAAGAATTCAGTACAAATAACATTTACCATCAACTCCATTAAAATAACCAATCCACTTCCATCTTTGAAACAGCTGTGAGAATGAGCCCACACCCCACTTTACTTCCTCTCTTTCCCTGTGGAAACTTGCAGGGTGTACACGCTCCATCTCTACTCCTTCCTCTTCAAACTCCTGAAGGCGGTTGAGCTGACCTACCTTTAGACTGAATCTGCATAGAGCTCCTCTGCCAAACACCACCAGCGACGAGCTATGGACGGCCAAACCCAAACAGCCCTGTTTAGTTCTTCAGTTAGTGACCTGTTGTCAATATCTGAGATTTTCATGGCATTTCTTCTTTGAAAGGGTCTCTTCTCCCTTGACTTCAGCTACACTATTCCCTTCCAAATCTGCTCTTCTTATTACATCTCTGTGTGCATGCTCAGTCCCTCAGTGTGTCAGACTCTGTGACGCCATGGACTGTAGCCCGCCAGGCTCCCCTCTCCATGGTTTCTCCAGGCAAGAGTGCTGGAGTGGGTTGTCATTTCCTTCTCCAGGGTATCTTCCCGACCCAGGGATGGAACCTCTCAGCCCACAGTGGCCTCTGGATCACACACAGCTGAATTCTATGTTCCTTTTGTATCACCCGTTCCCTTGATGGGAACGAGCTCTTCATTTTGTCTGCCCAAGTACTTCCTCCCACATGTAAGCCTAATTACGTAACTCCCTGGTTTAAAATCCATTAACCATACTTCATAGTTTTCAGATTACATCTGCCTGTTCATATTTCAGCTCTTTTTAGTGCTCCCAAACACCATAGCTTCGTGGTGACAAATGAGTATTCTGATTCAGATGATCTGTCTCATACCAGCTCCCCTACATAATTAGCTCCAAGGATAGCAGTTGAGGTAGGGAATTGGCCTCAAATTCTCATCTGTGAAATCAATCCAGACAATATGGTCCAATTCATGGAGGTGTTAAATGCGTAAATGAATTAGTTCTTGTAAAGAAGCCAAGGACAAAGCAATAGGATGCACATATTATTGTTGTTGTTGTTGTTCTTATATTATTATTATTCTCTTCAGGAACCATGAATGGGGCACTAGATTGGGGGCCCTTCCCTGAGCTGTGAGGAGGATGCAGGTCTTAGTGCCTTGGGGTCTTTTTGCTTGCTGTTTGGGGTTTTTTCTTTTTTGGTTTTTCAGCAGGTTTCTGTTTAATCATTGTGGCTTCCCAGGTGACTCAGTGGTAAAGAAATCCGCCTGCCAGTGCAGGAGACACAGCTTCCATCCCTGGGTCAGAAAGATACCCTAGAGAAGGAAATGGCAACCCACTCCAGTATTCTTGCCTGGGAAATCCCATGGACAGAGGATCCTGGTGGGCTATAGTCCATGGGGTCACAAAGAGTCAGACACGACTGAGCAACTAAACAACAACATTTAATCATTAAATTATTTTTTCTGAAAACGATCCAATAATTCCAAAGTTCAATATCTAATTTAGAGTTACATAGCATGTGGAACAAAACTGGGAAAGAAGTATGTCAAGGCTGTATATTGTCACCCTGCTTATTTAAATTATACACAGAGTACAAGATGTGAAATGCCCAGCTGGATAATTCACAAGCTGGAATAAGGATTGCCTGGAGAAATATCAACAACCTCAGATATACAGATGATACCACTCTACTGGCAGAAAGCAAAGAGGAACTTAAGAGCCTCTTGATGAGAATGAAAGAGGAGAGTGAAAAGGTTGGCTTAAAATTCAACATTCAGGGGGAGGAGCTAAGATGGCGGAGGAATAGGACGGGGAGACCACTCTCTCCCCCACAAATTCATCAAAAGAACATTTAAACGCCGAGTAAATTCCACAAAACAACTTCTGAATGCCCACAGAGGACATCAGGCACCCAGAAAAGCAACCCATTGTTTTTGAAAGGAGGTAGGAAAAAATATAAAAGACAAAAAAAGAGATAAAAGAGGGAGGGACGGAGCTCCGTCCCAGGAAGGGAGTCTTAAAAAGAGAGAAGTTTCCAAACACCAGGAAACACTCTCACTGCCGACTCTGTGCCGAGCCTTGGAAGCACAGAGGGCAACATAACAGGGAGGAAAAATAAACAATTAAAATCCATAGATCACGAACCCAGTGGTAACTCCCCCAGCGGAGAAGCAGCACAGACGCCTGCACCCACCACTAGCAAGCTGGGGCTGGGCAGGGAGGCAGGGCGTGGGCTGCATCACTTAGAGTAAGGATCTGGCCTGAATGCCCCAAGTGCTATCTGAGTGAACTAATTTGGGCTAGCAAACCAGACTGTGGGATATCTACCATGCGAAAAGCCAGCCCTAACCTAAGACACCGCCAGGCCCGCACATGGAACAAAGGACTGAACAGAGATAGCCAGCTGCAGACCATCCCCCTCCGGTGACAGGCAGCCAGAGCCAGAAGGGGGCAATTGCAGCCCCAGAGAGACATTATCTACAAAACTGTAAGCAGGCTTCTTTGCTAACTAAGACTTCTTGGGGTTCTGGACGGTCAACATCCACCTGAGAAGGTGCGCCAATTGTACACCCAGAAAACCGAGTGGCAGGGAGGCGATAAGTTGCAGCAACCACGCTCGCCAAACACCTCATCACCTGAGCTGCTCAGACCTGGGAAGGGCACAAAATGCAGGCCCAACCGAGTCTGTGCCTCTGAGGACTACCCGAGTGCTGGAACCTGAGTGGCTTAGACCTGGGAGGTGCAGGCAGCCCAGGGCCAGCCTCGGATGGTTCCCAGCAGAGCAACCTAGAGCCTGAGCAGTGTGCGCAGGGAGCCTACATGCGCCGTGAGCAGGGGCAGGCCCAGTGTGGCTGAGGCACTGTGAGCACACGCCAGTGTTACTTGTTTGCAGCGTCCCTCCCTCCCCACAGCGTGACTGAACAAGTGAGCCTAAAAAAAGAAAAAAAAAAAGTGTCATCCACCATCCTCTTTGTATCAGGGCAGAAATCAGACACTGAAGAGACCAGAAAACAGAAGAAGCTCTAACAGAGGGAACCGCCTTGGAAGCTACAGGCAATAGATTAAAACCCTGTCGTTAGTACCGACTACATAGGAAGGGGCCTATAGATCTTGAGAAATATAAGCCGGACCAAGGAACTAGCTGAAAATGAACTGACCCCACAATACCCACAACAACACCAGAGAAAGTCCTAGATATATTTTTACTATTTTTACGATCATTCTTTCTTTTTTTTTTTAATTTTTTTTAAAAAATTTAAGTCCTCTATTATTCCTTTAATTTTCACTTTTATAACCTACTATTACTTTGCAAAAAAAAAAAAGACCCTTTTTTTTAAAAGCAAACTTCATATATATATTTTTTACAATTTTTGTGACCTTGTTTTTTTTTTCTTTTTCTCTTTCTTTTTTTTTCCTCTTCTTTTCTTTAACATTGTATTTTTGAAATTCCAAACTCCACTCTAGATTTTTAATTTTACCCTTTTGGTATTTGTTATCAATTTTGTACTTATATTTTTTTTTTATAATTTCTGTGACTTTTTTTTTCTCTCTCTCTTTCTCTTCTTCTTTTCTTTAACATTGTATTTCTGAAATTCCAAACTCTACTCTAGATTTTTAATTTATGCTTTTTGGTATTTGTTATCAATTTTATACCTATATTTTCTTTATAATTTTTGTGACTTTGTTTTTGTTTTTTTGTTTTTTTTCTCTTTCTTTTTCTTCTTCTTTTCTTTAACATTGTATTTTTAAAATTCCAAACTCTACTCTAGATTTTTAACTTGTGCTTTGTGGTATTTGTTATCAATCTTGTACCTATATTTTCTTTATAATTTTTGTGACTTTTTTTTTCTTTTTCTCTCTTTCTTTTCCTTCTTCATTTTTTTTAACATTGTATTTTTGAAATTCCAAACTCTACTCTAAATTTTTAAGTTTTGCTTTTAGGTATTTGTTACCAATTTTATACCTTTAAGAACCCAATCTTCAGTACTCATTTTTTACTTGGGAGTGAGATTACTGGCTGGACTACTCTCTCACCTTTTGGACTCTCCTTTTTCTCCACCAGGTCGCCTGTGTCTCCTCCCTAACCCTTCTCTACTCTACCCAATTCTGTGAATTTCTGTGTGTTCCAGACGGTGGAGAACACTTAGGGAACTGATTACTGGCTGGATCTGTCTCTCTCCTTTTCATTCCCTCCTTTTATCCTCCTAGCCAGCTCTGTCTCCTTCCTCCCTCTTCTCTTCTCTGTATAACTCTGTGAACATCTCTGAGCAGTCCAGTTGTGCAGTGCACATAAGGAAGTGATTACTGGCTAGCCCACTTTCTCCTCTATTGATTCCACCTCATCTCATTCGGGTCACCTCTAACTCCCTCCTCCCTCTTCTCTTCTCCATGTAACGCTGGGAACCTCTCTGGGTGACCTTCATGGTGGAGAAACTTTTCATCTTTAACATAGATGTTTTATCAATGGTGCTGTATAGAAGAAGAAGTTTTGAGGCTACTGTAAAAATAAGACCGATAACTGGAAGCAGGAGGCTTAATTCCAAACCCTGACTCCAGGGAACTCCTGACTCCAGGGAACATTAATTGACAGAAGCTCATCAACACCTCCATATCTACACTGAAACCAAGCACCACACAAGGGCCAACAAGTTCCAGGGCAAGACATACCAAGCAAATTCTCCAGCAACACAGGAACACAGCCCTGAGCTCCAAGATACAGGCTGCCCAAAGTTACTCCAAAACCATAGACATCTCATAACTCATTACTGGACACTTCATTGCACTCCAGAGAGAAGAAATCCAGCTCCACCCACCAGAACACCGACACAAGCTTCCTTAAACAAGAAATCTTGACAAGCCACCTGTACAAACCCACACACAGCGAGGAAATGCCACAATAAAGAGAACTTCACAAACTGCCAGAATACAGAAAGGACACCCCAAACTCAGGAATTTAAACAATATGAAGAGACAGAGGAATACCCAGCAGATAAAGGAACAGAATAAATGCCCACCAAACCAAACAAAAGAGGAAGAGATAGGGAATCTACCTGATAAAGAATTCCGAATAATGATAGTGAAATTGATCCAAAATCTTGAAACCAAAATGGAATCACAGATAAATAGCCTGGAGACAAGGACTGAGAAGATGCAAGAAAGGTTTAACAAGGACCTAGAAGAAATAAAAAAGAGTCAATATATAATGAATAATGCAATAAGTGAGATCAAAAACACTCTGGAAGCAACAAATAGTAGAATAACAGAGGCAGAAGATAGGATTAGTGAATTAGAAGATAGAATGGTAGAAATAAATTAATCAGAGGGGAAAAAAAGAAAAGCGAATTAAAAGAAATGAGGACAATCTCAGAGACCTCCAGGACAATATTAAATGCTACAACATTCGAATCATAGGAGTCCCAGAAGAAGACAAAAAGAAAGACCATGAGAAAATACTTGAGGAGATAATAGTTGAAAACTTCCCTAAAATGGGGAGGGAAATAATCACTCAAGTCCAAGAAACCCAGAGAGTCCCAAACAGGATAAACCCAAGGCGAAACACCCCAAGACACATATTAATCCAGTTAACAAAGATCAAACACAAAGAACAAATATTAAAAGCAGCAAGAGAAAAATAACAAATATCACACAAGGGAATTCCCATAAGGATAACAGCTGATCTTTCAATAGAAACTCTTCAAGCCAGGAGGGAATGGCAAGACATACTGAAAGTGATGAAAGAAAATAACCTACAACCAAGATTATTGTACCCAGGAAGGATCTCATTCAAATATGAAGGAGAAATCAAAAGCTTTACAGACAAGCAAAAGCTGAGAGAATTCAGCACCACCAAACCAGCTCTCCAACAAATACTAAAGGATATTCTCTAGACAGGAAACAAAAAGGGTGTATAAATTCGAACCCAAATCAATAAAGTAAATGGCAACGGGATCATACTTATCAATAATTACCTTAAACGTAAATGCGTTGAATGCCCCAACCAAAAGACAAAGACTGGCTAAATGGATACAAAAACAGGCCGCTACATATTTGTCTACAAGAGACCCACCTCAAAACAGGGGACACATACGGATTGAAAGTGAAGGGCTGGAAAAAGATTTTCCATGCAAATAGGGACCAAAAGAAAGCAGGAGTAGCAATACTCATATCAGATAAAATAGACTTTAAAACAAAGGCTGTGAAAAGAGACAAAGAAGGTCACTACATAATGATCAAAGGATCAATCCAAGAAGAAGATATAACAATTATAAATATATATGCACCCAACATAGGAGCACTGCAATATATAAGACAAATGCTAACAAGTATGAAAGGAGAAATTAACAATACACAATAATAGTGGGAGACTTTAATACCCCACTCACATCTATGGATAGATCAACTAAACAGAAAATTAACAAGGAAACACAAACTTTAAATGATACAATAGACCAGTTAGACCTAATTGATATCTATAGGACATTTCATCCCAAAACAATGAATTTCACCTTTTTCTCAAGCGCACACGGAACCTTCTCCAGGATAGATCACATCCTGGGCCACAAATCTAGCCTTGGTAAATTCAAAAAAAAAATGAAATCATTCCAAGCATCTTTTCTGACCACAATGCAGTAAGATTAGATCTCAACTCCAGGAGAAAAACTATTAAAAATTCCAACATATGGAGGCTGAACAACACGCTGCTGAATAACCAACAAATCACAGAAGAAATCAAAAAAGAAATCAAAATTTGCATAGAAACGAATGAAAATGAAAACACAACAACCCAAAACCTGTGGGACACTGTAAAAGCAGTCCTAAGGGGAAAGTTCATAGCAATACAGGCATACCTCAAGAAACAAGAAAAAAGTCAAATAAATAACCTAACTCTACACCTAAAGCAACTAGAAAAGCAAGAAATGAAGAACCCCAGGGTTAGTAGAAGGAAAGAAATCTTAAAAATTAGGGCAGAAATAAATGCAAAAGAAACAAAAGAGACCATAGCAAAAATGAACAAAGCCAAAAGCTGGTTCTTTGAAAGGATAAATAAAATTGACAAACCATTAGCCAGACTCATCCAGTAACAAAGGGAGAAAAATCAAATCAATAAAATTAGAAATGAAAATGGAGAGATCACAACAGACAACACAGACATACAAAGGATCATAAGAAACTACTATCAGCAATTATATGCCAATAAAATGGACAACGTGGAAGAAATGGACAAATTCTTAGAAAAGTACAACTTTCCAAAACTGGACCAGGAAGAAATAGAAAATCTTAACAGACCCATCACAAGCATGGACATTGAAACTGTAATCAGAAGTCTTCCAGCAAACAAAAGCCCAGGTCCAGACGGCTTCACAGCTGAATTCTACCAAAAATTTAGAGAAGAACTAACACCTATTCTACTCAAACTCTTTCAGAAAATTGCAGAGGAAGGTAAACTTCCAAACTCATTCTATGAGGCCACCATCACCCTAATACCAAAACCTGACAAAGATGCCACAAAAAACGAAAACTAGAGACCAATATCACTGATGAACACAGATGCAAAAATCCTTAACAAAATTCTAGCAATCAGAATCCAACAACACATTAAAAAGATCATACACCATGACCAAGTGGGCTTTATCCCAGGGATGCAAGGATTCTTCAATATCCGCAAATCAATGTAATACACCACATTAACAAATTGAAAAATAAAAACCATATGATTATCTCAATAGATGCAGAGAAAGCCTTTGACAAAATTCAACATCCATTTATGATAAAAAAAAAAAAAAACCTCTCCAGAAAGCAGGAATAGAGGAATATACCTCAACATAATAAAAGTTATGTATGACAAACCCACAGCAAACATTATCCTCAATGGTGAAAAATTGAAAGCATTTCCTCTAAAGTCAGGAAGAAGACAAGGGTGCCCACTTTCACCATTACTATTCAACATAGTTTTGGAAGTTTTGGCCACAGCAATCAGAGCAGAAAAAGAAATAAAAGGAATCCAAATTGGAAAAGAAGAAGTAAAACTCTCACTATTTGCAGATGACATGATTCTCTACATAGAAAACCCTAAAGACTCCACCAGAAAATTACTAGAACTAATCAATGACTATAGTAAAGTTGAAGGATATAAAATCAACACACAGAAATCCCTTGCATTCCTATACACTAATAATGAGAAAACAGAAAGAGAAATTAAGGAAACAATTCCATTCACCATTGCAACAAAAAGAATAAAATACTTAGGAATATATCTACCTAAAGAAACTAAAGACCTATATATAAAAAACTATAAAACACTGGTGAAAGAAATCAAAGAGGACACTAATAGATGGAGAAATATACCATGTTCATGGATTGGAAGAATCAATATAATGGAAATGAGTATAGTACCCAAAGCAATCTACAGATTCAATGCAATCCCTATCAAGCTACCAACGGTATTCTTCACAGAGCTAGAACAAATAATTTCACAATTTGTATGGAAATACAAAAAACCTCAAATAGCCAAAGCAATCTTGAGAAAGAAGAATGGAACTGGAGGAATCAACCTACCTGACTTCAGGCTCTACTACAAAGCCACAGTCATCAAGACAGTATGGTACTGGCACAAAGACAGAAGTATAGATCAATGGAACAAAATAGAAAGCCCAGAGATATATCCACGCACCTATGGACACCTTATCTTTGACAAAGGAGGCAAGAATATACAATGGATTAAAGACAATCTCTTTAACAAGTGGTGCTGGGAAAGCTGGTCAACCACTTGTAAAAGAATGAAACTAGAGCACTTTCTAACACCATACACAAAAATAAACTCAAAATGGATTAAAGATCTCAATGTAAGACCAGAAACTATAAAACTCCTAGAGGAGAACATAGGCAAAACACTCTCTGACATACATCACAGCAGGATCCTCTATGACCCACCTCCAAGAATATTGGAAATAAAAGCAAAAATAAACAAATGGGACCTAATTAAATTTAAAAGCTTCTGCACAACAAAGGAAACTATAAGCAAGGTGAAAAGACAGCCTTCAGAATGGGAGAAAATAATAGCAAATGAAGCAACTGACAAACAACTAATCTCAAAAATATACAAGCAACTCCTACAGCTCAATTCCAGAAAAATAAATGACCCAATCAAAAAATGGGCCAAAGAACTAAATAGACATTTCTCCAAAGAAGACATACAGATGGCTAACAAACACATGAAAAGATGCTCAACATCACTCATTATCAGAGAAATGCAAATCAAAACCACTATGAGGTACCATTTCATGCCAGTCAGAATGGCTGTGATCCAAAAGTCTACAAGCAATAAATGTTGGAGAGGGTGTGGAGAAAAAGGAACCCTCTTACACTGTTGCTGGGAATGCAAACTAGTACAGCCACTATGAAGAACAGTGTGGAGATTCCTTAAAAAACTGGAAATAGAACTGCCTTATGACCCAGCAATCCCACTGCTGGGCATACACACTGAGGAAACCAGAATTGAAGGAGACACGTGTACCCCATTGTTCATCACAGCACTGTTTATAATAGCCAGGACATGGAAGCAACCTAGATGTCCATTAGCAGATGAATGGATAAGAAAGCTGTGGTACATATACACAATGGAATATTACTCAGCCATTAAAAAGAATACATTTGAATCAGTTCTAATGAGGTGGATGAAACTGGAGCCTATTATACAGAGTGAAGCAAGCCAGAAAGAAAAACACCAGTACAGTATGCTAACGCATATATATGGAATTTAGAAAGATGGTAACAATAACCCTGTATACGAGACAGCAAAAGAGACTGATGTATAGAACAGTCTTTTGGACTCTGTGGGAGAGGGAGAGGGTGGGATGATTTGGGAGAATGACATTGAAACATGTATAATATCATATATGAAACGAGTCGCCAGTCCAGGTTCGATGCACGATACTGGATGCTTGGGGCTGGTGCACTGGGATGACCCAGAGGGATGGTGTGGGGAGGGAGGAGGGAGGAGGGTTCAGGATTGGGAACACATGTATACCTGTGGCGGATTCATTTTGATATAGGTCAAAACCAATAACATATTGTAAAGTTAAAAAATAAAATTAAATTAAAAAAAAAAAAACAGCATTCAAAAACCGAAGATCATGCCATTGGATCCCATCACTTCAAGGCAAGTAGATGACAAAAAAAATGGAAACAGTGAGAGGTTTTATTTTCTTGGGCTCCAAAATCACTGCCAATGGTGACTGAGCCACAATATTAAAAGATGCTTGCTCCTTGGAAGGAGAGCTATGACAAAACTAGACAGCGAGTTAAAAAGCAGACATCATTTTGCTGACATAGGTCTGTTTAATCAAAGCTATGGCTTTTCCAGTAGTCATGCATGAATGTGAGAGTTGGACCATAAAGAAGGCTGAGCACCAAAGAACTGATGCTTTCAAACTGTGTTGCTGGAGAAGACTCTTGAGAGTCCCTTGGACAGCAAGGAGATCAAACCAGTCAATCCTAAAGGAAATCAACTCCAAATATTCATTGAAAGGACTGATGCCATAGCTGAAGCTCCAATACTTCGACCACCTGATGGGAAGAGCTGACTTATTAGAAAAGACCCTGATGCTGGGAATGACTGAAGGCAAGAGGAGAAGCAGGTGATACAGTATGAGATGGTTAGACAGCATCACCAACTTAATGGACATGATTTTGAGCAGACTCCAGGAGACAGTAAAGGACAGAGGAACCTGATGGGCTATAGTCCATCAGGTTTCAAAGAGTTGCAAACAGTTGGATACAACTTAGTGACTGAACAACAACAACAAGCATGTCAAAATTGGATAATTTGATTGAGTGGCAACAGCAGCATCAGGCCAGTTGCACCCAAACATCATATTTTCCAGGCATTCCTTTGCAGGCATTATTGACAATCTAAAGACTATGTCCCAGGCACTTGTTATACATGGTTTATGGAAAAGCAAACAAAACACAAAACGCCTTCTTTAAAGCTTCTGTTCTAGTGGGGAATATAACTAATAATAATAGAATCAAGACGAACATTGTGTTAGATTAAGAAAAACTACAAGAGACAAAAAACACAGGCATGAAGGGATGTAAGGTGCTGAAGGAGAAAGGAGGATACATTGTAGACTGCTGGATAGGGAAGCCCACCAAGAGCGTGACTTCTGACTGAAGCTGTGAAGGAGGGAAGGATCCGGTGTATTCTCCTCCCTGGAAGCTGGTGTGTCTGGCTGAAGGGCAGCCCAGCACTGAGGCAGTGAGACCATCCAGGGACAGCAGAGACACCTGTGTGGCTGAACCAAAGATCAGGGTGGCCGTGGACGAGGGGAGCCGCCAAAGTAAAGTGAGGAGGCAGACCCCAGACCCCACAGAAGGATGTCAGTGGTCACTCTGAACATGGTGGGAACTATATTGGACATTTTGGCCTTATTTAAGTTTCCTTATTTTTACTGAAAATTTGAATAATTCATATACATGTTTCTTTTGCTTTGGATAAATTTCCTTGAAAAATCAAGAAACAAAACAATATAAAAATAGCATAACAAATTATACTCCTGAAGTGTTTGACCATCTAACACTTTATATATGCTTTTTTCCTTTTAATACTGACAGGATCATTGTTGTAATGGCTTTTCTGACAAGTTGCTGGTGAGATAAAATTAACTCAAGGGGGTTTAATAATTTTTAGGATTAAACTGTCAACACCCTTTCTTTGAAAAGGTCATTCTGGATTACATTCAGGTACGTATCGGCTGTACAATCATGGGTACAATTTTCAATTGATAAATTGGAGATAAACATGGTATTGACCCTAGCATAGGCTGTGTCTATGGACAAGCAATTGCCTGGAAGTGTTGTAAATAACCTCCTCCACTTTCCTCCTGCAGGAAGACTCCTTGATAAGAAACCACACGTTCTAGCCAAACTACAGTCCCAGTGACAGGAGTAACATGAGCCCCCGGGTGTGTGACATTTCTGACACAGGCTTCTCCAACACCTGCTCATCAGTCCATCAGAGGAAACCTCGGGGCTGAAGACCCGCCAGCTCCCTGCAGATTCCTTCCCAGAATAGCAGGCGCTGAGCAAAGAGCAAGTCCAGCCGCAGCAGGCCAGGGCGGACCCGGGGTTTCTGTGGACAGCAACTGGCCCCCACGCTGGCCTTTTTTCAGCATCTAAATTGTTCTCTGCTCCAACAGCCGCTTTCCCCCTCTGACACATTCTTCCTTCCTGTCTGCTTTCCCCACGGAGTCCCAGCCAAATGGTCCAGGGCAGGCTTCGTGGGGAGCTGCCCCTGAAGCTGTGGGCAGCTGTCCACATGTCCCCGCTTGTTCCAGCAAATGCTCCCCAGGCAAGTCTGATGTTCCCCACCCCACGTCTCCCCAAGGCAGAGAAAACTAGAACTCTAGGAGAAGCAGAGGTTGTCAGCTGGGAGGAGGCTGTGAAGTCTCAAAGCCACTATTAGGCATAGAATTATCCTGGCAGATCTGCCTGCCCCTCTAACAACAACAACAACAACAAAAAGCAAGTTTGGGGAAGTCTACATTTGTTGAAAATAGCGAAGCATTTCAAAGTAAACCATTAAAACTTTCAGCCATGCAAAGATTGTTTTAATTAAGTTATATTCAGACTGTAAAAACTGTTGGTTTCTTTCCTGTTTTCCTTTTTCCTAACTAATGTAAATACTTCAAAAAAGTCACTTTTTGTGACCACTTCAAAACTCCCCGACTTTGCTAAGCTGTTCCACAAACTGTATTTGAGTTGCTTCAGCTTCCTGCTACTGCAAACAATGTGGAATTGAATGTGTTTTGCATACAGCTCTTGCTATAGTTGAGATTATGTCCTTAGAGCAGACCTGGGATGAAGTGGGTCAAAGGACGTGCTATTTTGATGTCAGCCAGGCGAAGAGGACTGGTCGCAGATGCAGAGTCATTTAATCTGCCATTTGCTCAGATTAAACAGCAGCAAATCAGCAAGCAGGGCCCGCCCCATAGAAGAGGGACTCTGGTTTAAGGTACTAACATCAGTGAAGTTTATTTTTAACTCTCTGAATTGAAACATACTGAATTCAGAATTTCTTGATTACTCTCTGTTTTATACCCAAATGACTTCAAAATTTTTACTCTCTTGTAGGTTCACCAGGCAAGAAAGGATGTCAAAAAATTAAAATGGCTTTAGCTCATTGTGTGGTTAACTTTTTTTTTTTTTTTTTTGATGGTTCGTGTAATGAATGCACACAAATGCCAAGTATAGGAAAAAAAGAGTTGAAAGTTTTCTTTAATCTAACCCTCCACAGAGAATAACAAGGATGGAATGTGCTTGTTGCCCTTAACAATATATTTGGGACAGTTTTCCATCTCACTTCTTGGTATATTAGAAAGTACATGTTAAAAATTACTACAATTAATTAGGCAAAGAATAAAGAGAAAGAACAATCATAGTCAAGATAATGTCTGATGCCATTTTTAGAAGTAACACTGCAAGGCCACCTTGGGGACATGTCCTGCCCACGCCTGCTCACACTGTCTGAGAGCACTTGCTCCAGGCTGACCACTGTCACCCTCCAGGGAAACTTAAAAATGTGTCAGTTATGTGCCAGAAAGAGAGAAATAACAAACATCAATATATAGCGGTATATTTATATACATATCTATATAACAATGATGTTACACACACCAAAGTGTACACTATTCTTATCCTAATCCTATCCTGAATATAGTCCTGTAACTGATTACTTATTCACTCATCCTACATCCCTTTTTCTGTTCAATTTGTGTGAGCCTAACGAGCCTGCTTTCTGCTGCAGGAAGTGAAGTGGTTATCAGTTCTTAAACTGTAATGAAGGCCAGGTCAGTGGAATTGGACAAGAACAAGAAGCAGATGTAGTTATTGACTATGTGCAGCCATTTCAGGGAAATGTTCTTCCTATACAAGAGAAAGATGTCATCCCATTCAAGCCATCATCCCACCCCTATTTCTCATCTACTAGGAGCTGGTGTGCATGTCATTAGTCTCAAAGAGCTCCCCTCCAGCCCTGTCCCCTTTCTTACAATCTTCCTGCATATTTTGCCACAATAATTCCTCTGGATAAACTCACATCAGTTTTCCCAGTTCCACACACAAAAAGTACTGTTTTAATTGAGGTTGTACAACATTTGTACAATATTTTTATGGAGGATTCTTTATATTACAAAATCAATTCTTCCCATAGCACTCCATTTATTCCCTTACCCTGCCCCCTCTTTTCTTCAGAATAGGTTAAGGCATGCATTTTGTGGTTAGTGTTCTTTGTGTCACTCTGTGATGCATCTCAGGTACGTGTGAATGAATCTGTGTATATACAAGGCTGGACCACATACGCATACCCTTCAATATAATTAATGTACCATATGACAGGGGAATCCTCCTCTCCCCATCCCACTGAGGGATTTTTTTACCTGAGAGTGGATGTTAAATTTTGTCCAAAGGCTCATTAATAACCTATGGTAATGGCCATATAGCTTTTCTCTTTTGACTTATCAATATGGAGAATTAATTATATCTTCAGGTGTTAGTTAAGCCAACCTCTATAACTTGGAAAAAACTCAGTTGTCCATGGTATAGTATTCTTTCAATATACAATTTCTTTTTACTAATTTTTTTTTCAAAATTTATATCACTATTCCAAACACAATCTGTACTTTTCTCTTTATTCAATGATACCCATGTTATTCTTTGTAAAAAATGTTAAATGTATTTTGCTTAAATCCAGTCAACACCACTTTGAAATTAATGTCACTGGTTCTTAAGCCCTGAAGAATAAAACTTCTCTACAGTTGGACCCTAAGAGTCAAGCTGAAAATGAGATTATTTCTGCTGAAGATCATAATTCCTAACTGGGCCACAATATCCATTTAAAATATGCACTATAGAATCTATTCTCAGAAATGTCAACTCTCCTTTGATGACTACTGTGATAAAGTTACCTTTCTCTAGTCATTTTGTGCACATACACAAACTGGCAAACATCCCAGGTAACAGAAGCCTGTGATCAAAAGACTACCTGCAGGTTTAGGCTACACGAATGCAGCAGATTTAATCACAGTTCCTAAAGCATAACTCAGGAGGGACAAATCTGAAGTTTACTGCTGTGTACAGATGGACACAAGGCTTCTCAGGTGGCTCAGTGGAAAGGAGTCCACCTGCCAATGCAGGAGACTCAAGAGATGCAAGTTTGATCCCTGGGTCAAGAAGATCCCCTGGAGAAGGTAATGGCACCCCTCTCCAGTGATCTTGCCTGGAAAATCCCATGGGCAGAGGAGCCTGGCAGGCTACAGCCCACGGGGGTCACAAAAGAGTCGGATACGACTGAGCGACTGAGCACACACACACACAGATGGACATAACCTGTTTAAACAAACAAGGCTTTGGGTCACACCTGATCCTGTGACCTGTGTCCAAGCCACATACATAGGAGGAGGAAGACGTAGGAAGCCTGTCCATGGTTTGAAGGACATCTGTTCCCAGGATGGCCAAACGGGCCAATGAGTGGTCCTTAGAACAACTCTGCAAGCATTTTATGCCTCTAATTTTATTTGATTCTTGATTTCTCAGTTTACTATTTTATGTGCTGCCCCATGATCCCTGTTTGCTGGCAGACGATACCACGAGTAAAGGGGGAAGGAAAATATTCAGAAAGAGGGGAAGGGGATCAGCTCCTGGAAAACCAGAGGGTTTTCAGAGCTTTCTGGGCCCCCAGGCCCAGGGTGAGAAAACATCAAAGAAGAATGAAGGGGCAGGTCCTTTTCACATTCCCTCCATCACAAAAGCTTTGATTACCTTCGCCTAGTGTTTGTCTGAACAACCAGGGTCCTCATAATCTAAATGG
The DNA here is from genome assembly GCF_002263795.3 of Bos taurus. NCBI lineage: Eukaryota > Metazoa > Chordata > Mammalia > Artiodactyla > Bovidae > Bos > Bos taurus. Next base: position 698,600 of record NC_037335.1, read on the forward strand.
AAGTTTATACACCTGTGCACTGAAATATGCACATGAGTGACACCCTTGGAGGCAGATTCCAGAGCCCAGTCCTGCTTTCAGAAGAAAGGAGCCGTGTGTAACACCTGGATGTCAATTCATGATACCCCGACCTCAGGGTCAGCAGGCTCAGACTGGACAGCATTCCTCACACACAGAAACAGTGTGAGGTGATATATATTTATTGTTCTAAGACATTGATTTTCTCAATAATTCATTATGAAGTAGCACTTAACTAGTCCAGGCTGATCAAGGGGGAGCAGGCCCACTGGGTCACCTGTGAGGAGAACAGGGCGGGTGGGTGGTGAAGCTAGCCTGCCCTAGGCAGGTGGGGTACGCCTGGGGCAGGGACACAGACAGTAGGCTGAGGATACGGGCCACACACCTGGAGGGAAGCAGGAGCTCAGCCACAGCCGGAGGCTTCCCTGAGAACACATGGACAGAGGGTGGGCCGCTCAGTGCAGGCCTCGGAAAGAGCAGGGACTGTCACACAAAGAAGAAGCCACTTGGAAGATGAACTAAGTGAGACCTAGGGGAGGGGTCACGACCCCACCCCAGACTTGGTGCTCACAGAAATGGCTCTGACAGTAAATAAAAGTGGACCTCACATGGCATGACTGTGTACACACAGGTCTCATCCTTAACATCCCCAGACCCTTCCCATGATAACTTAAGAGCCTTGGTCAAGAGTCTCTTCTAAGGAAAAGAACTTTTGTGTCCCGATTCTTACAATACCTGCTAAACAAGCATGGTTTGCTCCATGTGCACGTTATTCAGGAAAAGTCATTTTGTCTTTTTGAATAAAATCGTATCTATCTTTGATGCTTCTCAGGACCACAGCTATCTTTTTATTTCTTTATTCTTCTTACAGTCTCATGGCTTCCAGGCCTTTGGGAACCTGTGGAACTCCAGGGACATGTGGGCCAGGCCTCCCTCTGGGCTGAGAAACAGCACACCCACCTGAGATTCACGGTGAGATGTACTGTCCGCCCCGAGTCTGTTGGTAGGCGGAGGACCCCACCTCTGCCACTCGGCCGCCAGGCCATGGTGCTCTCATCAGCCTCCTGGGCCGTCACAGAACCTGCCACCCCTCTGTCCCTCAAGGATTTGAGAAGGCATCTTCCCCAGAAGCCCCAGCCCCCACCTCCCTGTAGATACACCAACAATACTGTTCCCATCCTACACACCAACTTCAGTTGCTTTGATGGTTTTCACACCTGCAACTTTTAACTTTTCATTTCCACAAAAAGGTCTGAATTGTCTCCTGTGACCAAGGCACCTTAAAGATCATAAAATTTGGCTATACTTCCCAGAAAGAGGAAGGGGGAATGTATTTTCATTCCTTTGTGAATGACTCCACAACAACAAAAAAGGATGAGCCACTAATTTATCAGTAATACATTATGGTTCTTTTTGTCATTGTGTACAGTGAATGCTCCGGAGAAGGCAATGGCAACTCACTCCAGTACTCTTGCCTGGAAAATCCCATGGATGGAGGAGCCTGGTAGGCTGCAGTCCATGGGGTCACGAAGAGTCAGACACGACTGAGCGACTTCACTTTCACTTTTCACTTTCATGCATTGGAGAAGGCAATGGCAACCCACTCCAGCGTTCTTGCCTGGAGAATCCCAAGGATGGAGAAGCCTGGTAGGCTGGCGTCTACAGGGCCGCACAGAGTCGGACACAACTGAAGCGACCTAGCAGCAGCAGTAGCAGCACAGTGAATGCTCACTAGACTGCATTCCCTTCTCTTCTCTTCCTAAAAACTGCAAGGATGTGCATCTTCTTGGTAACGTGTTAATAAGAGAAAAATATTAGTACGAGTGTGCACGTCCTGGCACACACTTTAGGTGGGTTTTAAAATGAAGCCAGGATTTGCAAGTTATTGTCTAGGTGCAGTCTGGTGCAGATAGAAAAAACAGGTGGTGCCTCCTGAATAATTTACCATTAATACAACAATAAAATCTGTTAAAACGTGGAGATGAAGCTTGGGTCATAGGGTTAACATCCACTTATCTTAAAACGGAGGAGGAGGAGAGAATGGGGGAGAAGACGGAGGGGAGGAGATTGCTACTGCATTCATTGTCCACTGGCCTTTGTAACCACCAGCCTCCTTGCTCTCAGCAACTCTTTTCTTAACTAAGTTAACACCCTGGAGAGCTCACAACATTTTGATTCCTGTCATCTCTTTCACTTGCACTTTGCCACAGGACACAACAGAGGTTTTCTTTAATTTTTGATCATGACATTTTTAGACACCAGAAGTACAGATATTCATGTCACAGACACAGTAATGCCAAGCTATATCGAATGTTACTGTTTTTCCACATTCCCATCATTCCTCTGTTCTAGAAATAGGACACTAGTTCAAGCCTCTGTTCCTTCCCCCCACCCAGCTCCCAGAAACTTTTCTCTGGGCCTCACCCTTTCCTTCTGCTGTGTTGTGGCCCCGGTCCTGGGGACTGTCTTGTACACTCCAGAGAACACAGCTCTTGTCCTCTTCAAGGGTTAAGGGTGTGGAAACAGCTGCAGGTCTGACTGTTCAGTGGGGGATTCTTTCAGTCAAATCCAGCAACACCAAGACTTGACAATTAAAATGATGTTCAGGGTGGAGTTAGGTGCCTCCAATTCCAGTCTTTCTGTAATTCTGAACAAATCACTGTTTCCCCAAGGTACCTCCTCCTGCAGGCACTTAACTTCCCAATGAATTAAACCATTCATTTATGTATTAGCCATTTCCCAGCCATTCTGTCCATTTCTAGAATCTTCTACTGTCTTCTCTCCCAACTTTTATCCTTCTGGGTTTTTACTAGCATCTTAAGGGTTTTAGTAAGAAGGAAACATAAACACTTTTGTTTTTACCAGCCACTTCACCCCCCCCCCACCCGCCTCAAGGCATTGAAACAGCCTAGGAATGTGCCCATTTTCAAGGACTGATTAGAAAGGACCAGAACTACCTGTAAAGGAAACTTTAAGAGTAGCCCTTTCTAAGTGTTCCACCATCAGAAAAAAATTTCTTTGAAAGTAAATATCTCCCAATAAAAATTTTTTTAAGTTTTTAAAAAATAAAATATTTTTAAACAGAAAAGAAAAAAATTATCTAGATAAGAACCTGCATCGACTAGAACAATATTATCCAGACAAAGGAAGAAGTAGCACTTCATTTCCAAATTTACTGCACCAGGAGTTTTTGTGTAATTATTTTCTGCCCCTTCTATTTGACTCTGCTGCCTGACCTTGGAACAGAAAAGCTTTCTGTTTTGTTCTTTGGAAGTTCAAAATATTAGAACATGTTACAATGTGATGTTACAGAATACGTAATGAAACATTTTTTTACAAGTGTAAGAGAGTTCAGCCTTGTCCTGTACAATATCTGTTCAACATCTGTTTATTCTATCATCAGATACTTGCTAGCCAGTGAGGATGTGCGAAGCCCTGGACCAAGTGCTCAGCACTGCAACGTGTGTAAGACTCAGGCTCCGGTGTGTTCATGTCTGTCTCGTGTCTACTTAATCCTGTGCTGGACTATGTCCTGCACATACACAAAGTCATATGACAATTTTTAATTAACAAATTGAAGTGAGAGATCGGGGGGCTCTCCTCTCCATTTGACAGGTGCCTTAATTTGTAAATAGCTACTGGATATTTTAGGATAATCTACCATGTGACTAAGTTAAATGCACAGAGCAGAAGATTATAGTCAGAAGAGCCTTCCTTAAGAGGGTCGCTTTTTCTCCTTAGATTCACACACTGCACATTTTAATTGAGAATATGTTTAAAAGACAGGTGGTGATTTCCAGTCACAAAGTCAGAGAGCAGAGAAACACGCGTAAATCCCATGTTTATTAGATCCATAAATATAGTTCCCTCTACACTTAGAGCCTTTAATTTCTAAGAACCCAGCCCTCGGATCTGGGCTGCTGGAATCCCTGGCCAGGGCCGTCTGCGGAAACATGAGTTCAGTTACCAAATATAGCTGAGTGGAGGACGAGGACAGATGGGATCTGAGGCCATAGTTGCCTCAAAGTGACCACGGACCAAGCAGTGTGTCACGAAGAGACGAGGCCACCTCTGCTCCCCCGGTAAAGAAGAAACGGTCCTCTGACAGCCATCACCTTTGGGGATCCTCGAGGAGCCAAGGATCGAAAAGGTCTGTAAAATGTGTCTTAATGTACTAACTAGTAAGGCAATATTTTTAAACTCTTTATTAAATGCTGAAAACATTATAGTCATTTGCCAGAAGATATAGCACTGTTTAGAAGATGGCTTGATTTCTCTTTTATTTGGAGAGAAAAAGTAATGGGAATTCTGTACTCATCTCAAGAACAGAGACCATATAAGATTCACCTGCAGGCTTTGTTTCTACCTATGTTGTCAGAGAACTGCCTAGTCTGTAATAATCTTAAACTAAATTGGTGCTATTCATTCCAAAAGGATCAAATGTAATGATGGAGCCAACATTCATCAAGTCTGTGTCTGTGCTTTGTTTTAAAGAAAGTAAGAATGCTGTTAATTTGAACCTTGCCTATACTTAAGCTAACTACAAATGGCTTCAAATGATATTCTTTAGGTTGTAGTAACATTTAAGTTGTTAATTACACTTTCAGAGAATTTTTAAATGTTGAGAGTAAAGGCAGACATCTTAAATTCTATCTATGCACAAAGCTTGCCTTTTTTTTTAAAGATAAAGCTTATCAAGGGAAATTATAGTACAGTCAAATTTAAGCTTTACAGTAAAATTTTATATCATGTTGTTGTAAGTTACACATTAAATTGTCTTGAATCCAATAGATGACGTTGATACAGAATGATTTCAGGCTCATGTTACTTTTTCAACATTTGCTAAAAATACTAATTACCTTCTAGTATGAACAATGTGTCCACACTCAGAGCCCACTGCCTGACAATTTAACACTGACCAAGTCCCCTCAATCATGAATGTGCAGAAATGAAATCCTTATTACAGGATAGATACGCTTTCCAATATACTTTTTCCTCAAAAACAGAGCCCACTTCCATTACCCATATTTTAAACATCAGAGTCTATCTGACAAGTTATTACGAATAGCCCATCCCCGTGTGTGCTCAGTGGGGTCCGACTCTTTGGGACCCCATGGACTGAAGCCCACCAGGCTCCTCTGCCCATGGGATTCTCCAGGCAAGAATACTGGAATGGGTTGTCATTTCCTCCTCCATTATAAACAGCAGACAAGGCCTAAGAGATTCATTTAGGCAATATGTATCTGTGAATACATGATTACATTTCCTAGAACACAGGGTCTGTCCTTCTGCATTCCCACGTCTATAATGACTTAGGGTCCCCATCCCAGCTCCGTCCAAACCACTCTGTGTTGCTAAAGCTGAAAGGGCCAGAGCATACTTAACAGTAGAAGAGAAATCTGGACTACATGGGACAGTTACAATCACTTTCATTTCTTTACCTCATTTTTGTTTAAATGTAGAGGGTAGAATTAGTCAAGATTCAAAATAAATCTGACACATACTTAAAGAGATACCAGCTGAAATCTCCAAAGCCAAGACAAGAGCCTGCACTTCACTGATATATGTGTGTGTGTGTGTGTGTGTGTGTGTGTGTGTGTGTGACATCAAAGGGAACTGTGATATCTGAGCTCTAGCCAGTAATTCAGGCATCTGGAGGTGACAGCTATGCCCCAGTTAAATTCCAGTAGAGCAGCTCCCACAGATTCAATATGGTGGATAAGATGGTATCTGAAGAGGACACCAGTAACTGCAAACACTTTCTCTGGAAACATTTCATATAACTATTGTGGGCATGAAACCAGCTATTATGTTATGTCTCTGAAGCTGAGCTACAATATACTGTCTGGGAGTATTTAAAGCTGGAGGAAAAATATGCCATACCTCCCTGTGATGATAACTTGCTTAAAGATCAGGAAAGAGTGGAATCCACATGTGTTTATTAAGAAATAGTTGATAAAATTGTTGTGCATTTGGGGTTTAATAAAATTTTCATATTTGCCTTTTGTCCTATAGGGCCCTTGGTAAAAAGAACATTACAAAGAAAGAAAGGAAGGAAGGGAAGATTGATTTTAAAATGATGATTACATCTGATTCACTTTGTTGTACAGCAGAAACTAACACAATATTGTGAAGCCATTACATACGGTGGTGTGTGTGTGCACTCAGTCATGTCCAACCCTTTGCGACCCCATGGACTGTAGCCCATAAGGCTCCTCTGTCCAAGGCATTTTCCAGGCAAGGATACTGGAGCAGGTTCCCATTTCCTTCTCCAGGGGATCCTCCTGACCAAGGGATGGAACCTACATCTCTTACGTCTCCAGCATTGGTAGGCAGATTCTTTACCACTAGCGCCACCTGGGAAGACTCAATAAAATAAAAACTTCTTTAAATACTTGGAGAAATTAAAAAACAAATAAATGATGATTAAAGAAGACAACTGAGGTAACATAAACACACTTTGTTTAACCCTTCATGAAGTGGACAGCCTCTTTTGGAAGAGCTGCACCCTGAGGAGGAAGGCACAAAGCTTTATAGGAAGAGAACAGGGAAGAGAAAAATGGAAATAACTTGACTGGCTGGGGTTGCAGAGTCACTGTTGTTTGTGGTGAGACGAGCAAGGAGATAAATTGGGAAGCCAGCGCTGGCCTGGCTTGGGGCTGGCTGACCGCATGCAAATATTTCAAGCAGAGTGTCTCTGGTAGCTCAGCTGGTAAAGAATCTGCCTGCAATGCAGGAGACCCAGTTCAATTCCTGGGTAGGGAAGTTCCCCTAGAGAAGAGACTCCAGTAGTCTTGGGTTTCCCTGGTGGCTCAGATGATAAAGAACCCAATGCAGGAGATATTAGAGACATGGATTTGATTCCTGGGTCAGGAAGATCCTCTGGAGGAGGGAATGGCAACCCTCTCCAGTATTCTTGCCTGGGAAATCCCATGGACAGAGGAGTCTGGCGGAACACAGTCCATGGAGTTTCAGAGAATTGGACACGACTGAGTGACTAAGTAGAGAGTGTCCTTAAGGACACAGAAGTTCCCCGTGCTTCGGTTTGGTGACATGGGCCTCAGGCAGGAGCAGCTCCATGTTGGACCTAACCTAAAAATGTTAAATCAACAGAAGGAAGAAATTTCATATAGGACCTGCATGTGCTTCCAGAACAAGAAAAAAAAAATGTTTTAAAGCTTTTTCAAATTTGGTTTTAATAGTTTGCGTTTTATTTTAAAATATTTTTAGTCCCGAATCTTTGTACCAATGGTTTTTAATACTTTTAGTAATTGTTTAAATAGGAAAATAAACAGAAAGCAAAATGCTAAATTAAACATTGAAATCACTCAGAATTTCCACTCCCACCACAAAGATAACAGCAACCAAAGATTCCCCTAACTGCATGACTCCTTACCCACCACAGATGTAATCAGCGCCCACTGCCTGATTCCCAATCTTGCAACCTTCCTGTGTATTTATATCTAAGTATATATGTACTTTTAAATGCCCTGTGAAATGTTGCTGCCACTGTCTGGACTCTCTAAAGGACCTGGCCCCTGTGGTTCAGAATACTGAGTGATCCTTGCTGCCTGTCAGTCTTTTTCTAACATCACAGACTTTTCCCCTTCAAAATTGTAGTAGCTCATCAATACCTACAAACTATTCCATAAACTGCCACAAAAGTGCTCCCTTTATCTACATTATTCAAGTAAATACCCGTAATGTGCTCACTGGGAAAAGACAATGTGGCAGTTCCACGCAGGTTTCAACTGTAAGTCTATTTCTTGCTGGTTCAACTTTGGCCAAACAATTGGATGTTTTTGTGCCATAGGTTGGATAATCAAAATAAGCAAAAGAAAAACAGTGCTTACCCTATTATTCTCAGGATCCAATGGTTCACTACAGATTTTCCTGGATTTACATGGGGCTCGCTCCCGGCACATCCATCCCAAGTTGAAAATGCTTTGAACACATCTCACTTACCTACCAGCGCAGCCCACCTTTGTTACTAACCAGGGCTCTTGCCTCCTTAATCAATAGAAATTGATGAGAGGCCTGAGGAGAAATTCAGACAAGGCTTTACTAGGGCCTCTGCTGCACTGGCAGGGGTCGAGAACAAACAACAGGTTCCCTTGCTCACTTGCTCCCTAAGGGGGGTAGTCAAGCTGCTCCGTTATATGGGCTGAGGGTAGTGGAGTGTCCAGGGGTCGAGCTGGAAGGGTGGCTTAGGTGGCTTGCCCACCCCTCTGGTGTTGGTGTGTGCAGAGGGCATGTGCAGGTACCTGCTTTTGTTTCAAATGCTTCAGAAGTGGCAGTTGGGCTTTGTGGTGTCTTTGTATCTTGCCATCCATAATTTAGGGCTTCCCAGGTAGCACTAGTAGTAAAGAACCTGCCTTCCAATGTAGGAGATATAAGAGAAGTGGGTTCCATCCCTGGGTCAGGAAGATCCCCTGGAGGAGGGCAAGGCAACCCACTCCAGTATTCTTGCCTGGAGAATTCCATGGACAGAGGAGCCTGGTGGGCTATGGTTCATAAGTTCACAAAGAGTCAGACATGACTGAAGTGACTGAGCATGCACATCCATAATTTGCCCCAATCACTCATGCAGTTATTTTTAGGCCCTTATAGTTTGTTTGTATTTTGTTGCTGGAGGAGTTGATTGTCCCAATGCAAGCACTACAGCAAAGGGCCACAGGTTCTGGCCTGTCTCACCTTCAGTGTGCCAAGAACACTTCCATCAGCCTGCAGTTGGGCAAAACCATCTAACACAAAGCCTGCTTTTCAATAAAGTGTTGAGTATCTTGTGTAAGTCATTGAGTACTGAACTGACAGTGAAAAGCAGAGGGGTTGTCTGGGTCCAGAAGAGTTGTAAGTACATCAGTTGTTTACCCTCATGATCATGGGGCTGACTGGGCACAGTGGCCACTTCCCAGCATCTCCAGAGAGGATGGGATTATGTCACTGGCCTGGGAAAAGAAACAAGTTCAAACTTCCTAGTACAATTTCTACGGAAGGCCTATCACTTTCATAACACTGTAAAGCTGATCTGTCCAACCACTGCAAGTCAGATCATCAGTTTGGGAAAGCCTTCAGCTCAAAACTTGGAAATGGCATTCCTTGGGGAAGGTGAGCTTTTATTGTTTGCATCTGCATTCTTCTCCTTCCAAGACCCTGTTGCTTCTCATGAGGTGCTTTGTCTCCCTCAACCTCTCAGTCAGGGAATTTTTTTATCAATACATTTCAGCAGCCAATGTGCTTGCCTCGAGATGGTGCAGGGGGTGTCCACAAGTCTTTTCTGACCCACAAAATAGAGGGTTATCCTGGACAACATAGATCTTGTTTTCAGATAATTGCCCCCAAGGTCAGCAACTCTAAACACAAATGTTATTCATAATTTTAAAATCTTTCTGTCTTTTCTATTAGTTGTGCATTCATCTGTGAATCATATACATTTATATGTCTATTACATGTTGAGGAACTCAAAAATAAGTGTTTTCCCAAACACCAAGATAGCAATGCTGAGACAATTTAAGAACATAAAATTGCTTATGTCAGAATGTGATACGCATAAGAAATATTAAATGTTCAGTGAAAACTTACTTATAGGCTCTATATTTCATAGTTGAATATGTGTCCAACAGGCCAGATAATGTGAACTTAGGGAGAAGTTGTGCACCATAAAATTAACAGTTAGAAATGACCTATAAATTCAGTGGCAAGAAATTCCTTAAGAATGGATGAAATATGCACGGGGATGCAGCGACATAGGTGACCACGGGAGTTGGCGCCTGACAGCGATGCTTCCTTGGGATACGCCAGCTGTGGATAGCTGCTTGCCGAAGGTCAAGATGGACAGGCAGCTACGATGCCTCCTAGTGTTTTTTTTCAGACTCTCCCAAACCTGTGCTTTACCGAATGTTTGCTCATGACTGAGAGTTTGGCATCACGTGTGATTATCATCATCACCGGCTGGAGGAGGGTGCCTGCAGCTCCCCCACTGCACAGTTCAAGAGTCTGAAGCACCGCTGGGCTAAAGGGTCCTCCTGCTGTCACTGTCACCCCGCCCCCACAGTGGAACGGCCGTGGTCTGTGGACACCAACGGCAGCCTGCAAACACCCATCCAGCCCGTGCCGCTTCACTTGTTCCCTAACAACTTTGGGAGATGATCCGACGGATGAAAACACATTACAGTTTCCAAAGATCAACTAACAAAAGATTGACGACGAAACCAAGCCTAAGAAATCAGAGCCTGACATTTTCTGTTTCCTAGTTTTCGCATGTGTGTACAGTCGCACAGTCATGTCTGACTCTTCGAAACCCCACGGACTGTAGCCCACCAGGCCCCTCTGTCCATGGGATTCTCCAGGCAAGAGTACTGGAGTGGGTTGCCATTCCCTACTCCAGGGGATCTTCCCGACCCAGTGATTGAACCTGGGTCTCCTGCATTGCAGGCAGATTCTCCACTGTCTGAGCCAACAGTGGAGCCCTTCCACTTTTTATTTTTCTCTATTAAAATGGCAGTTCCTTAGGGCAGAGAAGCCCCCTTTCCTCATGGCTGTGTCCCCAGCCTGCAAATGAGGCATGTAGTAGGCACTCAGAGAATCACTGCTGGTGAATAAGAAAGTAAGACAGAAACATGCTTTGACTAAAAACATTTGTATTTCTATGACTCAGAATTTAACTCTGAACTTGCTGGGACCCATTATGAAGGGTATCAACACTCACAGAATTCCCCTGATCTCATAGTAGACGTGCCAGAAAAGGAATGCCTATCTGGTTCTGAATATTTTCACAACAAACTTTTCTTGATGGTAATGAAAACCATAAAAATCACTGTCTCTATAGATAAGGGGTTTTTTTTTCCAGACCTACCACTTTTGTTTTTGAACAGTAACACCTATATATAGTTTGCGTGTACTTGTTAATGGCTATGAACACACAACACTGATTACTTTATCAAGTCCTTCTCAGAAAGCAGAGCCCAGGCGTTGAGTGACCACTGATAAGACAGGTGACAAAACCAGGCAAAGAGCAGAACGCCTCCCTCCTCACTGAAGAAATCCCAGCCCAGGGAGGAGTTTGGGGCCAGGAGCTGAGAGCAAGAGGAGGTCACAGACAGGTCTGCATCTGCCGTGGCCGTGTGGCTCCCTCTCCTGTCAAATCCCACCCAGGACTCAAACCCGGTTCAAACACCAGGTTGGTTCTTCCTCAACTGCCACGATCGTGACCTACACCCTGCCAGATGTCCACCACATAGAGGCTGTCACACACCTGTCTCACACACCTGCTTTCCTGACCTTCACAGGGCTCTTAACTCATACTTATAGTTCAATAAAATGAGTGTATAGCAAAATGCCTGCAAAGAAAGTTGCTGTTGAGTCCTTCAGTCATGTCCGACTCTTTGCAACCGTGGGGACTGTAGTCTGCCAGGCTCCTCTGTCCATGGGATTCTCCAGGCAAGAATACTAGAGTGGGTTACCACTGCCTTCTCCAGGGGATCTTCCTATCACAGGGATCAAACCTGTAAGTCCTGCATTGGCAGGTGGATTCTTTACTACTGAGCCACCAGGGAAGCCCTCAGAAGGAGTGGATTTGATTGACTGGGCGGTCACCAACAAAAAGTGAAATTAAGTACAGTTTTCAAGGAGCTGGAGTTGGAAACACAGAACAGACAGGATGGGCAAAGAAACTGCATGTGCAAAGCGTGGGGATGTGGAAGAATACAGCTGTTCACAGCAGGGAGTGGACAGCTGGGCACAGGGACACAGGACCTGTCCGAGTGACGTGGGGCATGAGACTCAAGAATTCAGATTTCACTGACACCCAGGAGTGCACAGGGAGCCTGCCTCCTACATGTGGACCTCCTCTTATGGGACGGGGGCCCCACTGGGGAAAAGGGAGCAAAGGAGTGACATGGCCAAACTTGCGTGATTTCTCCCACCGTCAGATCTCCCGTGTCAATCTCCCACGTCCCTCCCTCCTCCTCTTTGGTTTCTCTGACCTTGTCTAATCCCTCTTCCTGGATCAAGGTTCCTGACAGAGGACGAACCTTGCCTGGCTCACCTTCTTCTTTGTATAGTCAGTGAGGAAAAAACAGTTGTCAACGGAATTCATGCCCGCTTCTCACTCTGGGAAAGGATGAGTGACCAAAACCCGCAGGAGACGTTTCTCCTCCTGAGCAGGCTGGACCCACAGACTCTAGAGGAAAACAAGCGACTAAACCACTGACAGGGAAGACACGAAGGAGATGGAGGGGAAGCAGAAGGATCTTGAGGAGATTCTGCTTCCCTCAGAAAGAACAGAGCAGGCAGAGACGTACAGACGTGCTGGAGCCTCACCCAGACTTGCCCGCCATCCACGCTGCTCTGCAGCGGACACTCACCTCGCGCCCTCTTTACTTGCTTTTCAGTGAGCTGCATTTTCTTTCCTTTTAGGCCCCCATAAAGTCGCTTTATTTTGATTCCCAGTAAAGCAAGGGAGAGAGAAGAGGTGACTGCAGGTCAGTGTGTCGACTCCGCGTGTGGCCCCGAGTCTCGGGCAGGCTGGGGCCGGGGAGAGCCGGCGGCCGGTGCAGCGAGCACTGCTGCTGTTCTGGGGCGGGGCCCCCGAGGCCCCACCCAGCGCTGAGCAGGATCACGCTCTGTCCTGCCGTGACACTCGCCCGAAGCCCGGATGGGGCCCTCTGAGGGCCAGCAGCATCCGTCACCATCAACAGCGTGCTCCGGGCTGCCCGTGCCCGGCTCTATTTCACCTCCTCTGCCCTTCCTCCCTGTGACCTCTCAGCCCCTGACCAAGCTGTGTACTCCTACGTCTACCAGACCCGGCACGTGCGTGTCTCCATCCTCCACCCTACAGCGGGCAGCTGCCCTCGGAGCGGTGCGACCCACACAGAAAGCACCACCTCCCTCCTCAGCGAGCCCAACACCTTTCCACCCGCCAACTCCTCCACGACGTAGTGGAAGCGGGAGGCAGGAAAAGGCAAGGGCCGCAGGGACACGCCATCATCTGAAAGCAGGCTCAGAGTCTGAGGCGTGAAGGGACCCAGGCCTGGCCAGTGAGCAGCCCTTAGTGGCGCACTCAGCCAGCCGTCGGGGAGTGGTGGTCGTCAGGCTGAGCAGTGAGATAAGAGGTGGATCTGTCTTCTCACCCAGCCTCAGGCCAGAGAATGAGCTGGGGGCCCAGGAGCAGTCTGGGGGCTCTGTCCTGCGGGCTCCAGAGGCTCACCAAGGCTGCTGGCCAAGACCAGGCCTCCAGGTGGCAGTGACCCTCTCCCCATCCCCACCTCTGTGATCTGATGGCATCGCCCATCTGCATGGGACCTGCCCCCACATCTGGGCGTCCTGAGGAGCCTGAGGCCAGCTGGGTCCTAGGTGCCTGGCCCCCTCAGCCGTGACCACTGGACGGGTCTGGGGACCTGGCCCTGAGAGACACCATCTGAGCTCTGCCTTCTCTTGGCCAGGACTGGGGCAGGGGAGGGTGACAGCTGCGCCTGGGGACCTGGCCTTTCCTGTCAGATCAGAGAGGAAAGTTGATTTGGTGGACATTTACAAGAGCACTGTGACGGTGCCCTGCCTCAAAAACATAGGCTTTGACACTAAGACATTTGCCACAACTCACCACGTCCTCCTTCCCCTTTCCAAGATGTGGGCTCTGCTGAAAGCTTTTGGAGTCTACAGTTTTTAAGGCAGAAGCCACCTGTCACCTTACAGGACCTGCAATAAACCTTTCTCTGCTCCAAATTTCAAGGTTTTTATGTTTTTCTGCCTCATTGTGTGTCAGGCACAGGGATCACAGATGGGGCTCTTGAGGTGCCTTGAAGTAGCTGCCCCTGTAGTAGGTGTTGGGGGTCCTGAAGATGCCCATCTCCCAGTCGTAGGTCACCCTCATCCACCAGGGCACCGAGAGGCCCACCCCAGCTCCTCCTGCAGCTCCTTGAGTGGCAGCTGTGCCTCATCTGGCTGGGCCACCTGGCCCTCCATGTGCCCCCAGCACTCATGGTGTGCTGCATTTTCTATGTCTTCTCACCAACACACAGTTGCCAGATGCACTGTAGGGAACAAGCCATGAAACCTCGGAACTATAATGGTGATGTCTGCAGTTGTACTTCTTTGCTTACAGCCTCTTAATTTGGCCGTTGGTTGAATAACAAGGAAATCTCTGAGGCATACTATTCTAGTAGGCTTGGGCCACATAGAAACCTCTCCTTCCATCCACATTATATGAGCGCTTTCCTGAGTCCTGTGCATGTTTTAGCAGCAATATTGGGGTCACAGATTAAACCTGGACTATATATGCCCTCCTGCTATTATTTTTTCTTTCACTCTGCAAGCAGTTTATAAGCAACACCTGATTCAGACAACCGGATCCCATCAGGTGGCACCTTTTTAAAACCACAAGTGTGAGACGAACAGTGTGGGTCATCATATGGGGTGGAGTCTTGGCTCCCCCCTCAGTTTTTTTCTTTCTAAACCGGGCCTGCCAGTTTTGGGGTCTTCTGTTTGTTTGGGGTGTTGGTTTTTAAAATTTATTATTTTTAGTTGCACTGGGTCTTCGCTGTGGTGCTTCGGCTTCTCACTGCGGTGGCTCCTCTCGTTGAGGAGCACTGACTCTAGGGCACGAGGGCTTCAGTAGCTGCAGCACGTGTGACCAGTAATTGTGGCTCCAAGGCTCTACCACGGGCACAATAGTTACAGTGAATGGACTCAGTTGCTTCTCAACATCTGGGATCTTCCCAGATCAGGGATCATTGAAACTGTGTCCTCTGCATTGGTAGGTGGATTCTTAACCACTGAGGCACCAGGGAAGCCCTAGTTGTACAGTTTCTAAGGGAAATAATCTGTATAATGGCTGTTGGTAAATGCCTCCCCCATGCTGAGCAGTCCAGTGATTATCTGCCCCTTTACGGGGAAGTTTGCTGACTAGAGCACAGCTGTCCCTCTGCACCTGAAATTTAGTAATCAATTTTCAGCTCTGCCTTGAATTAACTAATGAATGAATGAATGAATGTGAATGCACATATGGACACACCAGGAAAGGAAGAGATAAAAAGGTTTCCAAAATTTCATCAAAAACTAAACACTAATGAAAACAAATCAAAGTGCATTTTGTGGTTTAGGGTGACATAAGCAGAGTCAGATTTGCTTAAAATATCAACACACTCCTATTCGCATAACATCAATGAAATTCGAGCTGTAAGAGAAGTGGGTGGGGCGATGGAGGAGGGCCTGAGGGTCAGAAGCCCTGGACCACTCACAGCACCACGGGCGGGGTCACCCTCCTGAATTATTTGAAGAGCTTTAGTGAGATGCTTGGGCTTCCTCAAGGCGCCAGTTGTAAAGAATCCTCTTTCCAATGCAGGAGATGTGATTTGATCCCTGGATTGGGAAGATCCCCTGGAGGAGGGCATGGCAACCCATTCCAGTATTCTTGCCTGGAGAATCCCATGAACAGAGGAGCTTGGCGGGCTACAGTCCATAGGGTCACAAAGAGTCAGACACGACTGAAGCGACTTGCACAGCACAGCACCGTGAGATGCTTAGTACTCACTCGGGGGCAAATATCAAATTAAAATAATGAACAAGGAACTTCCCTGAGGGTCCAGTGAGGACTCTGTGCTTTCACTGCAGGCAGTGCAGGTTTCATCCCTGGTTCCAGAAGTAAGATCCCACAAGCCAGACGGTCAAATAAATAAAAACAGAATTTTAAAAATTAGGAAAATGGTCAACGATAAACACAGGTATGCTCGATGCCTTTTCCAATTTATAGAGGAAATGATTTTAAAAGTATGTTTTCCCCTTTATGTTTCTCCCAACTTGTGGATGAGTAGTACCGTGGTCATACGCGCGCGTGCACACACACACACACACACACACACACACACCCCCAGTCGTTCCTACTAACGCAGGTGTGTCTCCTGTCCTTCACAGCCTGTGTTCAAGACACCGGCCTTCCTGTGGAAGTGGACAGAGTGCATGAGAGCCTCTCGACTATGTCTGAGACGTCTTCCCACGACTCCTTCTATGACTCGCTCTCGGACCTGCTGGAAGATAGCGAGAATGCGGCCTTCTTCCCCGGGCTGTCGGCCTTCCTCAGCCAGGAGGAGATCCACAAGAGCCTGGATCTGGCCCGCAGGGCCATCGCCAGCTCCGAGACGGACGACTGCGACTGCGAGGAGGTCCCGCAGTGCTGCAGCCCCTCTCCCAGGAGCCGCCGGAAGCCACCGGCCCCTCCGGAGGTCCGGCCGGGCGACCACGCGTCCCCAGGGACACCTGGGGCCCGCAGGCGGGTACCTGCCGCGCCTCCACCAGCAGAGCAAGCCGAGCACATCTCCTCACCCGCATCGCGAAGGAAGCCCGGAGTCTCGCCCCTACTGGCCAGGCCCAGCTACATCCGGAGCCTGCGCAAGGCTGGGAAGCAGGTGGCCAAGACCCCCGGCACCACTGCCAAGCCCAGGGCCACGCGCCCCGGCAGGGCCGGCCCCCAAAGCCCGCTGAATGACAAGGCGGCCACCCTCATAGAGGAGCTGACCTCCATCTTCCGAGAAGCTGCCAAGCCCAGAACCAGGAGCCCGGACGGGGAGTCCTCGTCCCCGGACAGCGGGTACCTGTCCCCTAAAAACCAGCCGTCAGACCCAAGGAGCGCCTCGGCCAGCCGGAGCCCCACCCGGGACCAGCAGGACGTCGAGGCCGAGGCCAGGCCTCCGGCACCTGGGCATCACCCAACCCGGGACAGGCAGGACGTGGAGGCTGGGGCCAGGCCCCCAGAGCCCAGGCATCACCACCCTGTGGCCCAGGATTTGGCCCGGCCCAGCCACAGCCCCTCATCCCCACCGCCCCGCAGCGCCCACCACCCACCAGCCGCTCCCAGGTTCATCCAGAAGCTGCGGAGCCAAGAAGTGGCAGAAGGTAGTCGGGTCCACCTGGAGTGCAGAGTCACTGGGAACCCACCTCCTCGGGTCAGGTAGGACTCTGGTTGCGGAGATTAGATGCTTTGCATAGACCTCACTTGTACTTGAGTGCGAGAGAAGAGATTTCTGTTACAAGGCAAGGGCGTGGCTCCCCAAGCACACAGAGGCAAGTATTATGGCCCTGGCTTTTGAGGAAAGGCAAAGGTCCATTGCAAGCTGGACCAGCAGGCAGACAGGAGCCAAGGCTCAAATCTGGTTCTCGACCCAGGGATCAGGGTGGAATTTAAGGGTCCAGGGAATTTCAAGCTTGGAAGCTGCCTTGATGATAGTCCACAGTATTGCACCTTGTGCTGGAGCCGGGTCATCCTCACTTAGGGACTCCTCGCTTTGTAAGCGCAAGTGTGGCAGCTTTTCTACGCTCCGATATCTGCAGACTGAAAATGCTGGGTTTGTGGTCATCCTGGAGATGGCTAGGGAGCAGGGGGTTGGAGGGGCATGGGGTGGAGGGTGTGGGGGTGGGGACCCATCTTGAACTTGCACAGTGGGGTCTCCCTACAATAACTGCAGATTTCCTCAATACACCTATGCAAGGAGCTATGTCCGTTTAAGCTCGGTGATGTTTTACCTGCTTTTTCTTTGTTCACGCCTCAGTCTTAAGAGAAGTAGGGCTGAGGACCTCTGCTAGCTGCTTCCTGCTGATGAGGGATGTGGGTTTTTATAAGAAGAATGAAATTGTTTTGCACTTACCTAATAAATATTTGCATGTTCCACCTTGAACTCTGAAGTCTCAGGCAATCGTCCTGTGAGTCCGGGGCGGGGCAGGCGGTGCTCTTTAAATGTAGGAGGTGGACAATGAGGACAGAATTTGATGAGTAAGAGGATTAACCCTGAGATACTATGGCTCCTAACTTTAACAGTCCTTCAAAACAGACCTTATTTCTTTGGGAATCCATGAAAACCTGTTTTTAACATTTTAGTGATTGAATTTGGATTTATGTAGGCCTGTACCAGACTCTTAGGTCAAAATAGTCTGCTTTTGAGATGCTACTCTCTTCTCGTCTTGGCCAGGTGGAGTCTTAGCTGTTTCCTTTTGAAGAGTTACTTAAAGTGCCTGGGAGTGGGGTGGCCAGGGTGTGACTACTTTAGCTTTCCTGGAGGATGTGTAACCAGAAGGACGTCACAGGGGCTATTTCATATGCCTGCACGGGTGCTCACTGTGTGGGTTTGTCCAAGTGTGAGGAGGATGCAGTCCTGGGGATTGTGCAGTGCAAGGGGACGTCGTGGGAAACCCTAGTGGGCTAGACACATATTTATGTGTAGAAAAGAAGACAGCACCAAGACGCTGTACACATTTTATCAAATGTAGTGCTGTTACCACTGAGACCTTCAGGAAGATCTCCTGTAGAACATCATGTACAGGCTCAATAGGAGCTTGTTTTCAGGGCCACTCTGACCCTCAGCAGGGCAACTGGTCAGACCTTATCCCAGGTTACTCTGGTTTCTTGGCTTGTCTTGGCGAAGGAATGATTCATTGTTTCCCCATGGACTGAGGTCTCCAAGAAGCATGAGCTTCATCACGTTCCAAGGGCCTTGACACCTTTGAGTCACGTCATCTATGAGAGCTCCTCTCTTGTCACTTTGAATCAGAAGAGGCGACCCCATACAAGGGATTATTTCTCGGAGGAAGGCCTTTGTTACTGCAGAAACTTTCTCTGTACTATGTGGGAAAGCCTTGCCACAGTGATGACATCACCAGCGTCTAGACGTTTCTACAGTGTCCCTGGCACTTGGTGTACAGTGAAGTCTCTTTAGCCACCATCCTCTGGTTCTGTCCCTCGAGCATGTAACCCTTTTATCAACAGGGTGGCCCAGTTTTAGGATTGTTTCTGGATTAGCAATCCAGAAACAGATTAGCAATTTGGTTTACCTTTTGAATGCTCATTTGTCTTTATGGACCAACAGTGAACTGCTGGAGTCCATGACATTTTACAGCCCTCCCATCATGGGTTCCTCAGTGTAGATGAGTAAAATTCTGTCCATTAAATGTTTGGGATAAACTCATCATAAACCTGGCCTCTGTGGCTGTTCGTCCTGAGCGCCATCTAAGTCCCCAGTCTTCATGAACTCCCTGTGCATGCTCTCTGGATGATCCATTTCCAGATCTGAGGCTTCAATGAGGATGGTCCACACTCGAGTTAGTGGTAGGGTCTCTAGATCTGGGTCTTTGGTTCTGGATGCTTGTTGTGCCGCCAGATCCACCTAATTATTTCCTTTAGTTAAGTGATGATCCATTTGAGTGACCCAAGCAGCACCCAACAGCTGCTCCTCCTGGCATTTTAACAGCATTTACTAATAATAAGGTTGGTGTCTCCTCTGTGTGTTTCGTTTCTCTCCTTCCTGACATCAGTGGACCTCTCTTTCCAGGTGGCCCCGTGCACACATACGACGGAGAAGGCTGACTTGGAGTCAGTACATGTGGTCACTGTCTCTTAGCTCCTAGGCTCAGGGCAGGAGACGATGAGAGCAGTGAGCTCTGGGCAGATGGACCCAGACGATGGCTTCTGTTTCCAGGGCTTCCTGATGAGCTACAACTGCACGCCCCCCTCCCTTGTTTGTGAAACTGGTCCCATCCAAGAGTATGTCTAAAGGCTGACCAGTCAGCTCAGGTCTTCAGTTATTTGTATACAGTTGTAAACAGGCTCTCCTGTTGTCCTAGGGAGCAGAGTGGCTGGGTTTAGAGTTGATACTGCCTGTAAGGTGACATTCAGATGTCGAGTGGTGTGCCCTGGTCTTTGCCCCATCTCCCCAAAGTAAGCCCACATCCACTGTTTTGTTCTAGGAAAGGCAGTGCATGATGTGGAGTGTGCCGAGGGTTCATTTTTCAGCCCCTTGTGAAAGGTTGCAGTCACAGCCCAGAAGCAAACTGGCAATCCTTGATGTAGGCGCCCAATTGTTTAGAAAAGTAAGCTACAGGCCTTCTGATGGTATCTAAGTATTGAGTTAGCTCCAAGACTGTTTCATGCACAAAATACCTGGGCAACCAAATGCTGGGCTCTTAAAAGTTTCTCCTTGGTGGTGTGGAACACATTATGACAGCTCAGAGTCCAGCTTAATGGCTTATTGTCATTTCCTTTAAGAGCCTCATGTTTGTGTTTGGCTGAGTCCAACATCAGGAGTCCAAAGATGAAATACTCAGCCATTCCTAGGAATCCTCACAAGCACCTTCTGGGGGTGGCTGCAGTCACCCTAGTTAATGCCTCTGCTCCATCTGGCAGTAAATTTCTTTATCTTTTTGATACTTCAAACACTAACTAGTTTAGAGTTGGTTGAGAAATTGTGTGCTTTTCCCTTGCAAAGTTTATCTAGTCATATTTTGGTCTTCAGTTCAGTTCAGTTCAGTTCAGTCACTCAGTCGTGTCCGATTCTTTGTGACCCCATGAATCACAGCACACCAGGCCTCCCTGTCCATCACCAACTCCTGGAGTTCACTCAAACTCATGTCCATTGGGTCGGTGATGCCATCCAGCCATCTCATCCTCTATCATCCCCTTCTCCTCCTGCCCCCGATCCCTCTGAGCATCAGAGTCTTCTGATGAGTCA